>NC_090646.1:207700425-208300425 GCF_040937935.1 Hyperolius riggenbachi | reverse complement strand
CTGGAGGTTTGGCTAGTATTTTATGGCTTGCAACCCCCCCAAAAACCCCACAAACCAATCCCTGTTATCCCCTCAGGCATGCCAGTTAGTTTAGACTTCCGGTTGCCTGAGTTCCGCATAACGGGGACTTTGCTGTAACGGCATTTTTTTCTTTTCCACAGAGATCACATCTTTTCAGGCATTGCCACTTTTGGATATTGCTGCTTTCCTGTTATTTATGGGTAATATAGTGTAAAGGTGGCCATACATCAGGAAACTTGATGGCCGATCGACCATCCGACTCGATTATTAATCGAAATCGGATGAAAATCAGTACCGCCAAGTGCATGCCCAACTGAGAATGCACCAGTTTCAGGCTGAAATTGGTCGCATTAGTCGATTGGACATGCTGCAAGATGTAGGGCCTACTTGCTCGATTTGGTGCGCGGAGGTAACAGCGAGCGATATCGGGACGAGTGACAAATGCGACAAAACCCGCCTATCTACCTGCATGCACATTTTTTCAGCAGATGGACTAAGTAAATGCCACTCAGTAAGTGCTTTTGAAAATAAAGAAAACCCTGAGAATGTCCTAAGAGGAAATGGACTAGTCTAAAACCTAAAACCAGATTTGTCAGATTTTTACTACCTAACGTAAGTGGCAGCAGCATAGAAGAAAAGTATAATGCTTTTTTACTTTGAGTCAAATGTACTTATATAAATAACATGCACTTAAAATTCTGTATTTGATTGGTCCACTTTCAAGCTGCATACATTTCCATAAAATTAGCATAATAATTAGCAGTGACTTGGAGTTATTTGCATCCCATTGACCATCCCTAACTTTGTTTCTAACTGTAAAATCAGTACTTTTTGATGCAAACTCTAACATGCTGACTACCCAGTAAAGACCGATTCACAATAGCAGGCAAAATGGTCCGTTTAGCGGACCGTACCGGACCGGATCCTAACAGATCCGAACGGATCCAATGTTAACCAATAACTCAGTTCACATTGCTCCATTATAGTGGATTTGTTTGGTACGTTCCACCGAACGGACCGCAAGTTTGGGGAGGATACGATAATTCCGGAGCGACAGATGCGTAGTATTGACCACAGACCAAAGTAACAGATCAAAAACTGATGCCAAAAAAACCTGATCTGTTTCATGCAGGGGCGGACTGACTCATGTGGCCCCCGGGCAATAGGAGATTATGGGGCCCTGTAAGAGTGTTGCCAACCTTTCACATTATTTTTTACTGACAAAGATATACAAATTTACTGACAAACGATATTTTTTTTTACTGACAATACTGTACTGTCTATAGGTGTCCCCAGTATAAATAGCCAGGTCTATAGGTGTCCCCAGTACAAGTAGCCAGGTCTATAGGTGTCCCCAGTATAAGTATCCAGGTCTATAGGTGTCCACAGTCAGGGCCGGCCCGCTCATGAGGCGGGGTGAAACTTTTGCCTCAGGCGGCAAATTTCCAGGGGCGGCATCCGCCCGTCCGTGCGGGGAGCCGGCCGCCGAGCTGGAGGGGTAGCTGGCAGGACGGGGGTATTGGGCCTAGCGGCGGGGAGGGGGGGTCGGACCCCCCCCCCTCCCTCGCCTGGGTCCCCCGTCCTCCGCTCCCCTCCAGCCTTACATAGAAGCAGCCGCTATTTGTAAGAGGCACGGGCGGGGAGGACTCACCTCTTCCTCGATCCAGCGTGCGCTCCACTGACGTCACTTCCTGCAACGCTGCAGGAAGTGATGTCAGTGGAGCGCACGCTGGGAAGAGGTGAGTCCTCCCCGCCCGTGCGTCTTACAAATAGCGGCTGCTTCTTCTATGTAAGGCTGGAGGGGAGCGGAGGACGGGGGACCCAGGCGAGGGAGGGGGGGGGTACGACCCCCTCCCCGCCGCTAGGCCCAATACCCCCGTCCTGCCAGCTACCCCTCCAGCTCGGCGGCCCCCCAGAGCGCACCCCCCCACCTGTGGCGGCGGAAATTTTTTTTTTGCCTCAGGCGGCGAAAAGTCTAGGCCTGGCCCTGTCCACAGTATAGATAGCCAGGTCTATAGGTGTCCCCAGTATAAGTAGCCAGGTCTATAGGTGTCCCCAGTTTATATAGCCAGGTCTATAGGTGTCCCCAGAATAGATAGCCAGGTTTATAGGTGTCCCCAGTATAAGTAACCAGGTCTATAAGTGTGCCCGGTTTAGATAGCCAGGTCTATAGGTGTCCCCAGAATAGATAGCCAGGTCTTTAGGTGTCCCCAGTACATAGCCAGCACTATAGGTGTCCCCAGAATAGGTAGCCAGATCTATAGGTGTCCCCAGAATAGATAGCATATTCTTCCCAGCAGGAGGGGTGGCAGCGCAGTGAAGGGGAAGCAGCAGGTACAGCAGCGAGGAAGGGGGGCCATCTCCCCCTTCCCTAACCTTGGGGCTCCCCCTTCCTCGCTGCCCCCTCCAGAATTTAGTATTGTGGGCAGCTGGCAGCGGGTGAGGATTTACCTCTTCTCTTCCAGGCACGAGAGGGAGCTCTGAGTGCCGCTGGTCTGGTCTACTCAGTCAGTGAGTAGACCAGAGCAGCGGCACGCAGAGCTCCCTCCCATGTCTGAAACAAGGAAGAGGTAAGTCCCTGCCAGCTGCCCACAATATTAAATTCTGAAGGGGGGAGTGAGCAAGGGGGAGCCCCAAGGGAAGGGGAGGAGACAGCCCCCCTTTCCTGCTGCTGTGCCTGCTGCTCCCCCTTCACTGCTTTTACACAGGACAGGCCCCTACTGACCACAGGCCCTCGGTCCATGCTCGAGTGCCCGAATGGTCATTCCCCCCTTCCCTGGTTTCCTGCATCAGTTTTTACACAGATACATTTTTGATCCGTCCAGTGTGAACCGGGTCTCCAGTGTCTTCCCTGTTCTTTGAGGAACTGACTGGACAACAAGCATCACAGCTTTTCCTACATACTATTTGCAATCAGCCAGTTCTGATACACCCACCTGGTTTTATCAGTCATGTGAATATGAAAAAAATTTCTGCAACAATGCATAGACTTAACTGAGGTGCTTGCTTTTTTCGTTAACAAAACTGTAATTTCATTTCACATTCTCTTGTTCCTTATTCGCGTATGTTTACTACACAGCAGTAAAACAAGACTTTTTTTTCCTTAAAGGGTACCATACAAGTTATGTAAAAAAGAAAATAATTATGCTGTGGGTAGGGTAGTATGAGCTAATACTTATCACTCCTTCCATTCCGCTCAGTCAGCCGCCGATCTTCTGTAATACATCCCGGTCTTCTCGCAAGTCAGACGACTCTACTGCTCATAATCCGGACATACTGCACCGCGCATATGCAGTATGTCCTTTCTGCTCCTCCGTGGCCGCGCATAATGACGTAGCAGGCTGGTAACCCTGCTACCCATTGCAAATTCGTTTTTTATGACATTTGGTATCCTTTAAGAAGCATGCTAAACCAGAAAATATATATTTTATTTGTTATATTACCGATTTTTGATTACAAAATAAAAGCAAATAAAAGCAAATAATCTGTTTTCAGTACAAAGTAT
Organism: Hyperolius riggenbachi; assembly: GCF_040937935.1. Taxonomy (NCBI): domain Eukaryota; kingdom Metazoa; phylum Chordata; class Amphibia; order Anura; family Hyperoliidae; genus Hyperolius; species Hyperolius riggenbachi. The sequence continues at coordinate 208,296,899 of NC_090646.1, read as the reverse complement.
ACAGTAATTAATAAATAAAACAAAAATGAAAAATTACTACACATACCCTTTATATAAACTTGTGGCTGATTGTGCTTAGACGGGATATCCACAATAGTAAAGGAAATGAATAGGGATATAGTGTACTGTGATGTGGAAAAAAAGAGGCGTGTTGTATATTCTGGATCCTGCTCTCTGGCATTGTTTATATGGAAACATCATCAGATTTAGCAGCTTCGGCTTGTGTCTTGCAGCTTTTCTTGAAGCTGTGAAGCAGATGGTGTGAGGACTTTCAGCAAGAGGTACAGCCAGAACAATAACATCCATAGTAAAACTGACTTTTGGATCACACATCGTTCAAGGTTAAAGAGTAACTCCAGGCGCCTAGAAAATCTCCCATAGAAATTTCTGACATTCCTCCAATTTGGTTCACTTTAAAGGACACCGAGGTGAAAATAAACTAATGAAATAAACAATTGTATCTATCCTCCTTCTCCTAAAATGACTTTTTAAAATATTCCAGAGTTTTATTTTATATTTAAATCTATTTTTAAAGTTTTTACTGTTTTATTGTTTTTGCTCAATGACACATTCATTAAAGTATTCCAGAGCTAAAATCTATGAATTATTGACCCTTTTTATCTCTTTCCTGCTCTCAGAAGCCATTTTTCTGCTAGGAAAGTGTTTTATAGTTGTAATTTCTTATCAGTGAGGGTCACACTGTAGTCTGACCCAGTCCTGACCCAGACAGGAACTGCCACTTACATACCTGATTAACTCTTTCAGGTAGAGAAAGAAAAAAAGGAACACAGCACAGTTATTTGTATGCTAGACACTGTACATACACATGTCTATCTCATCATGTCACATGTCACCTCGGGTATCCTTTAACACTTTTAAATAATAAAACTTACTGATACCTCACAATAGTTTTTGAAATCCAAAGGATATTTTTATTCCAGCCCCACTGAACCATTTTAGCAGCCGGGTAAGTGGGAGGAGTTAAAGTTACCTACTGTACTGAATACCTGATGGGCACAACAGGCACTCATGATCCTTGACGGTAACAAATATTTGCTAAGGCTGGAGTCACACTGACACATTACGATGCATCAGACAATATAATCAAATAGCAAAGGGAATGCAATTATATTGTAACTAGCCGACCCGCGGCGTAGCATACGCCGCATAAGAGGGTAGAGAGCAGAAAGGGGGTATTGGGCACAGCGGCGGGGAGGGGGGTTGGACCCCCCCTCAACTGGGTCCCCCATGTGTGCTCTACCTCCAGCTTAAGCTCAGCAGGAACCCCCCCCCCCCCCCTCACTAGGGTCCCCCATGTGTGCTCTACCTCCAGCTTAAGCTCAGCAGGAAACCCCCACCCCCTCACCAGGGTCCCCCATGTGCGCTCCCCCATGTGCGCTCCCCCTCCTGCTTAAAGGGAAGGTTCAGGGACACCTTGAAAAAAATAAAAATCGATATCCACCTACCTGGGGCTTCCTCCAGCCCGTGGCAGGCAGGAGGTGCCCTCGCCGCCGCTCCAGAGGCTTCCGGTCATCTTCGGTGGCCGACCCGACCTGGCCAGGAAGCCTCTGGAGCGGCGGCGAGGGCACCTCCTGCCTTCCACGGGCTGGAGGAAGCCCCAGGTAAGTGGATATCGATTTTTATTTTTTTCAAGGTGTCCCTGAACCTTCCCTTTAAGCACAGTAGCATCCGCCACTATTAGTAAGAGGCAGCGGGCGGGGATGACTCACCTCTTCCGTGTTCCATCGTGCGTTCCACTGTCGTCACTTCCTGCAATACCGCACACTTTATTGGTATAATTTGCCTTTTTGAAACAGAAGGAAATATGCAATAATTCAGCTATAAGTGAACATTTGTGGTTACCCACAATGCACTGCTACTAAATATGCAAATTACCCCTTTTCCCCCTTGGTAACCAAGCAAGCATCCAGAGCCGCTGGTGTATAGCAAGCATATAGCTTTACATTTTACACAGTCATATCAAACCCACATGTAGACAGCCTGTTTCAGACTTTTGGTCCTCATCAGTACATGGCAGGAATTGATACAGCTGTATGAGATATGGCTTGGACCAGTACAACAGAGGAACCAAGCAGCTCAAGGTGACCCAAACCACTCAGAATGCATTGCTACTAAATATGCAAATAATTCCTTTTCACCTTAGTAAGCCAAGCAAGCATCCAGAACCACTGGTGTATAGCATAAATTTTACACAGCTCAGGGTGACCCAAACCACTTGGAATGTATAGGTGGATATAAAGGACCAAAAAGATCTTCTACTAAAAAATTCAAAGCTTGGTGTAATTTGCCTTCTTAAAAAAGAAGAAAATCTGCAATAATTCAGCTATAAGTGAACATTTGTGATTACCCACAATGCTCTGCTACTAAATATGCACATTTTTCCTTTTCACCTTTAGCCTATAGCTTTAAGTTTTACACAGTCATATCAAACCCACATGTGACAGCCTATTTCAGACATTTGGTCCTCATCAGTACATAGCAGGGATTAATAAGGCTGTATGAGATAGGGCTTGGACCAGTACAACAGAGTAACCAAGCAGCTCAGGGTGACCCAAACTACTAAGAATGTATAGGAGGATAAAAGAGACCAAAAAGCCCTCCTACTAAAAAAAGCAAAGCTTGGTGTAATTTTCCTTCTTAAAACAGAAGCAAATCTGCAATAATTCAGCTATAAGTGAACATTTGTGGTTACCCACAATGCACTGCTACTGAATATGCAAATTATCCCTCTTTGCCCTTGGTTTGATATGACACTACTTCTTCTTCTTGCTTGGACCAGCCCCTTCTTCTTGCTTGGACCGGCCCTGGGGGCAGGGCACTAATTCTTCTTCTTGCTTGAAGGTTGAGGCACTTACTCTATTATATATATAGATGGTAACGTTCACACTGGCATGTTAGCAGTGCAGTGCAGTGCAGTGGAATCTATTGCATAACATGAGGTGGTACCAGACAATGGCCTCAATTCACTAAGATCATGCTGGAGATAATAAGGCAAGAGAAAACTTACCTCCACTAGTAAGAGAGTTATCTTATCTCTTCATTCCTTACGTTACCTCTTCTGTTGTTAATTTACCTCTTCTGTAGTTAAGTTACCTCCTCTGTAGTTATTTTCTCATGCAGTTAATGAACAGCCTGTCTTTAACTCTGGAGTTATTTTAAGGATTAAAGAGTTAACTAAAAGACAGAAGAGTTAACTTTAGGTTTGCCTGAGGTAAAATGTTTCCTGAATACTACATGCCTTATCACCATGGTAACAACTCTAGAAGAGTTATTAAAGACATGAACTGAGGCCAATGGCCTCAATTCACTAAGATCATGCTGGAGATAATAAGGCAAGAGAAAACTTACCTCCACACAGTAAGAGAGTTATCTCTTCATTCCTTACGTTACCTCTTCTGTAGTTAATTTACCTCCTCTGTAGTTAATGTACCTCCTCTGTAGTAAATTTACCTCCTCTGTAGTTAAGTTACCTTCTCTGTAGTTATTTTTTTTACACGCAGTTAATGAACATCCTGTCTTTAACTCTGGAGTTATTTTAAGGATTAAAGAGTTAACTTAAAGACATAAGAGTTAACTTCAGGTTTGCCTGAGGTAAAATCTTTCCTGAATACCACATGCCTTGTCACCATGGTAACAACTCTAGAAGAGTTATTAAAGACAGGAGATAAGCTTAGTGAATTGAGGCCAATGGCGTCAATTCACCAGAGGTTACCAACCTATTTATCTCTTGGGAGGTAATTTACCTCCTGTGATATCTCCAAATATCAATTCTCCAGAAGTATAGGGGAAAATATCGACAGAGAGGAATGCAAGAGATAAATGTGAGATAAGTATGAGATAAATAAGTGATAGTTAGTAGTTAGTTTTTCTCCAAATCACAATTCACCAGGGAAGAAAGGGGGTGTGGCCATTCGTTATTTTTTCATCTCTTTATCCCCTGAATGAACCTGGAGATATCGTAGTTTTCACACAGCAGCTGCTGCTGTGGAAGATGGAGCCTTTTGAGCTTACTCTGTTAGGCCTGGTGCACACCAAAAACCGCTAGCAGATCCGCAAAATGCTAGCAGATTTTGAAACGCTTTTTCTTCTTTTTCTGCAGCGTTTCAGCTAGCATTGTGCGGTTTTGTGAAGCATTTTTGGTGTAGTAGATTTCATGTATTGTTACAGTAAAGCTGTTACTGAACAGCTACTGTAACAAAAACCGCCTGGCAAACCGCTCTGAAGTGCCGTTTTTCAGAGCGGTTCGCGTTTTTCCTATACTTAACATTGAGGCAGAAACGCCTCCGCAATCCAAAATCTGCAGCAGCCCGGGAGTATGCGTTTCTGCAAAATGCACCAGCCCATTGAAAAACATTACCCAAGCGTATCCGCAGCCGCAAGAGGATCGCAAAACGCAGCCGAACCGCTCTGGTGTGCACTAGGCCTTAAAGCTTGCTTCTATTATGAAGAGACGAAGGCGCAGGAGGAGGGTCTGTTTAATCGCCCCTCGTATTTTTCGTGAGAGAACAGTTCTTGATAATTTTACTGAGACACAGGTGGTGAAGAAGTTCAGACTCACTCGTGATATGATTTATGATATGATCCGGCAGTAAAAGGCGGGAATACTCTGGTCAGGTAGTGGTAAAACTCCGCCTCCTACCTACAATGCTTCACTTTCAAGCTTACAGAGAGGAAAAGTATCCCATGTAAATCATTAATACCGATTACCTAACTCTCTGCTTTCTCAAACTTTCCTCATGCATATCTCTCCATTATCCCCTGCTATCGAACACTTTTCTCTCTGTCCTCTCACACTGGTGAATTGACTCCAGAGTGTTAAAATACCTCATGAGATAAACTACCTACCTTTTTTCTCTTAGTAAATCCTCTCTGGTGAATTGAAGCCAATGTGTACGTTTACAGTTGCTGTGAAGCATAATTTTCATTAACTGTACTCTTCACTGCATCCCATGGCGCATGTAATGGTCAATGTCACTTTTTCACACCATTGTGTTGCAATTCGGTTTTTAGAGCAAACAGTTATTTGATCCTCCTCTTCAGATTATACCCATTTAATGGGGTATCTCCCTCCCATCCACACAGGCATATCCATCAGGCCCTGCCCTGCCCACTTTCACAGCCCAACCTCCCCCTCCATGGAAAATCACATTTCCCACCCATCCTGACTACAATTTCCTGTCAGATCGAGAGGTTGAATCAATCATTTCTGACAGGTCTGATCTGATTTCCGTTTTTCTGAAATAAGTGGGGTCATTTGGCTCTTTACACATTTACATTATAACGAAATATTTAAATACATCTCCTCCCTCCTTTTTTTTCATCTATCAATGGTGAACAACAATATGTACAAGTTTTGGAGCAACAAATGCTACCAGCCAGATTATATAATTCACAGGAAAGGCCTTACATATCTAAGAAAGACCAAAACAAAGTGCATCCTACACATATTACAGCAGCATGGCTCCACAGTAAAAGAGTATGGGTGCAGTCTAGACCTATCACCCACTGAAAACATTCGGCCCATTATGAACCTGAAAAAATACTACCATGTTGACCCTTAAACTGTCAAGCAGCTGAATTCCTATGTTAGGTAAGAATGAGACATTAATGTTTCCTAAATATTCTGAGAATGTCTTTAAAAGAAGCAGTGATGCAATACACTGGTAAATACGTCCCTGCTCCAAAATTTTTTGAAGTGAGTCGCTTACATCAAATTCAAGATAATTTTTAAAAGCTATTTCTCAATTTCACCATTTGCTATGTTGCCCTTTTTGCTATTTTAATTTGCAAATAATTGCATTCTGTTTTCATTTACATTATACAACATTTTCATTTTTTGGAATATGGGACTGTATCAGTATAATGTTGCAGCGTCCAGAGAAAATCCATACAAACACAAGGAGAACACATACAGATTTCATACTTGCATTTTATACATGCAGGCCAAGATCACTGCAAGACAAGAATGCTAGTCACTTAGCTGCCACGTTCGAAGTAATATTATAACCTCAATCAAGTCTTTAGTAATGTTTGGTTTTAGGTTCGGGGAATTCCCCTTAATTTATGTCCCAGCGAAAGGGTCACAGAGAGCAAGACGAAAAAAAACCCATAGTACATTGTATGCTCGCAAGGGCAGGGTTCACTCACCCTTCTGTGTCTTGGAATTTGTTACACATTTATTCATTATTCATATTCAATTTGTCACTGTAATTACCAATTCTGTATTTTTTACCAATTCTGTATTTTTTACCGATTCTGTATATAGGTTAACTGTTCTGTATTTACTGTGTTGTTGTGTTTAAAAAATAATAATAATGTGAGATTCTTATAGATGCCTGTGTGGCCACTGACACAACTCAGACAGATCAATGAGAATACGATATGAAAGGCAGTTTGCCAGTGAAGATAAAGACGGCAATAAAAAAAAATAGAAACATTGGGTCTGGAAATTCAGTTTCATGGGATTACCCACATATACACGCTTACAAACTGACCCGCGTATAAGCCGAGGTACCCACTTTTCCCCTAGAAACTAGGAAACATTGATGGACTCGTGTATACGCCTCCCTCCCAATAGCCAGATTTGCCCCAAGGATGATACAGCTGTGTCTCAAGACGCCACTAGATGGGGTCATAGATATGAGACACAGTGCTTGCCAAACAGCAAGAATGCCCGATCATTGCACCACTGACACATTGCGTGGATGCTCTGCTCCTAAAACCAGGGGACACAGGTAGTCTTGAGCAGCATACCATGTTGCAGGGGGCGATAGGGGCACGGAAGGACACAGCAGGGAACCAGATGGCAAGAGCAGGTTCACTAGAGCACAATCCTTACACTCCTCTGCCAGTAACAAAACATGCTCCACCACCCGTTCTGCTCCACTGACTCACATATAAGCCAAGGGGGTAACTTTTCAGCACATTTTTTGTGCTAAAAACTAGGCTTTTATGCGAGTATATAAGGTATACTGTTTTTGGTCAATTATAGTTGCACATATTTTGAATTTGTAGATCTGAATGTTCAGATTGTTATGTATGTGTGTTTCACAAATATAAAGTTAATAAGAGTGTGCCACCATATTACTGCATTTGCAAGCGATACTGAGCTTTCTAAGGGCTCTTTCACACCAGAGCCCATTTCCTGCATTTTGACGCAAAGTCAAAACTTTGCGTTAACCAAGGTAAAATGAAAGTCCATAGACTTTCATTTTACCTTTCACACCCTATGCTACGTTTCGGTACGTTGCGGTTCGACGCACCAGGGAGCTTTTAATTGTCGGGAGCCGGCGTTTTCCCGTCGGGTGAATTAATCGCTACTGCCACTGATTACGTTGCACTGCAGCATCCCGACGACACGTCGCAGGCTATTCAACGCCTGCGACGTGGAGAATGGCTCCTGCACGCGTTATTAGTTGTGAAAGAGCCCTAAGCAGCATCTTCATTTAGCACAAGTCAGTGTAATCTGATCTCAGAATTGCAAAGCTGTAAAACACAACTGTCACTGTAGTCTGTCACTGTATTGCAAACGTGTTTAAGGGACAATATTTTTAGCACTGCATTTTATACAGATACAGTATACGCTGTTCAATTAATATAATACGACAGCCAAGCGCAAGTATACTAAATTCCCACTACTAAATCATTAGACGTGACTTTCATTCATGTCCTCCCTGGCAAAATGTACAGGAGTGCTTATTCAACAATGATATTTATACAAAGGAGGAATTCATTGGAATATAAACCTGGCAAAGTCTTAAGTCAACCAGCCAAGCAACATTTTTGCAATTCTAATGTTAGATTTTGGCTTACTGGGTAATTACATCCACAAGCAAGTGAATATGGAGTAGTCCCAGAGTCATCATGTGTGAAGGGTTTTCAATCTGTGTGAAGTCTATTTCCATGTATGGTGCACCATCATCGCTATTGGAGGTTGTTTAATTACCACATATTCAACGATTCATAGGTGAAGAGAAAGAGAGTGTTCTTAATTTCTTGTACTGAACTGCAGTGGGCTATACACAAGCAAGCCTAAGTCCCAATTCACACTCCACGGATGAAAAACAGATCCATGGATTTTAGAAGGTACCAGTTTTCCATCCGTTCCATTACTGGTGGGTCAATGCGCCGCATCTGTTGCTCTGGAATTATCACAGCTGGTCCAAACTTGCGGTCTGTTGGATGGAATGGGCCGAATCTATTCACCTTCATTAGGATTTGGTTTGTTTAGCTCTGCTAAACTGACCATTTTTTATGCTAATGTAAACTGGGCCTAATACTTGTGGTAAAGCAAACATACAACATTCAATGTTCAATTCACAGTATTTTAGGTCAACAATCTATATGTACTTGGCCAAAATGGGTTCATCTGGGTGTCGGCTGTCTGTTTTCTGGCCTGCATTAGGCGTTGAAGACAAGGAATGGTAAGTATTGCACACACCTACAATGATACATTTTATTATTTGTGCCTGATGCAACTCCCAGTGCCATCAGGCACTATAATGTCTCCAAAACAGGCATAGTGGGGGACAGTTAACATGTAAGACTGCAGGATTATTAACTGAAACAGTACAAATCAAGCTACTGCTTGTATCAAATGATTTCAGACATTATTCCTCGACCTTCTCTGCCTGAAAAAAAAAGTAAAAAAAAATTACGTTTTAGAAAAACAGACTCTTCATTTTATTAAAATACTTTGAAAGTAAGTTTTTGTTTTATTAAAATAGTTTTTCATGATGTTTGAGTAGTAGTTTTCTTTTTAATATTTCATGAATAAGTAATCGGTCATTTTAGGGCCACTTTTACATATTCACATGGGTGGGGTTGGCTATTGGGATGCCTCCTCATTAAGGTTGGCCATAAACGAATTGATTGTCACTCGATGTGGCAAAATGATTCCTATCCAGTCGGATTCTGAGAGAGATTGAGTCCTACCACACACAGCACATCAATTTTGCTGTATGTATTGTTACATCACCCAGTGAGTTGGGCGCAGAGTGAGTTGAATGAACGGCTTACCCTGCTGCTGCTGAAATTCCGGGAGGTGTAAAAAACGATCCCCTCTCCGAGTTGTAGCAACTTGGAGCAACACGTAATTTGGGGCCTGACTATTGTCGGTATTACACTTATGTGGGCTGTGGAGCTATAGGATCACATCTATAGCTGCGCCCGTATCACATGCTCCGTGGCAGCCAGTGAGCACTGAAATAAGCTGCTTTGCGATTTTGAATACCTTCTCGCAGATAATACATTGAAAACTGATAGAATCGCCGAGTTGCACTGTTTGATACGGTGCAAAGTTATGGGCCTTCAATCTACCCCCTATCCTGCCTCGAACGACCATCAGGCGATTTTTGGTGATTCAATTGATCCGAAATTTGGGGGAATGTCAGAGTGATTGGATCTGTTGGGAATCAAATGGGAAAAGCGATAAGTGTTTGGGCACCTTAAGACAGTGACCAAATAACATCATAAGCCCTCCATTCCATTATTCCCACCTCATTTTCCTTTTTTGCATAACTGATGTGAGCAGCATGCACTGCAGCTTTATACATATTTCTCTGTCTGTTCAGTGGGCAACAGGCAGAGAAATATGCATACAGGTTCACTAATCCCTCTTTATTTTAATGACAATGGTTGTGACTCTGCAGAGGCATCATGAGAGAGGCAGGGTGCAATCACATCCCACCCAGCACTTACATTCACTCATACTAAGCTGAAGGTATCGCAATTTGCAATGCTTTGCTTAGTAAATCAGGTCTTCACTGTATTTTGTACTCCTTGCGCCTTGATAAATGTTCCCCACAGTGCCTTACCTGCAATAATGTACAATATACTTCACTCTACTGAGTTGTACAGCAGAAGAAGCAATTAATTGCCATTGCTGTCCAAACGTAAGCCACTACAAACAAGCAATATCAACAATCCAAGTACAGCTTTTTAATAGTCAAGTATTTTAAGCTTGCACAGGCATAGCAAGATGTTATTGGTAGCAAAGATGTCACCACGTGCTGGGAATCTCTGCAGTCATTCAGGATAATCCCTTTTTCTTGTATAAAAGGGAGGAATTATTTAAGAGCATATGCTCAGCATGTCTTTGCATAAATAGGAATGATAGCACAGATTTACATGCGTTTGATACAGATGAGCCTTCTGCCTGTGTATGGCTGGCCAGATGGAGGACCTCAGTTTGGAAATGATTATCTGGTTTTAGTAAAAAGGATAACAAAAATGGGGAATGCCTGTTTTTAAGGGAAAAAATAGAAAGTGTTTTTTAAAACTTGTTGTTAACAAGAACATTACCCTTTACTTAACAATGCTTATTTAGCGTTTCCTGCCAAGACCCACCCAATGAAGACGTCATCATAGGACACCTGCCACACAGTGTAATCTTAACTACCATATTGACCAATCGTACCACTTCCATGTTACATGAGAACCTGCCTAACCACGATCAGGATAATCTGGGTCTATTGGCTCTTATACTACATAGATGTGGTAAGATTGTACCATTATTCATATTATTATCTTTATTGATTTATAAAGATTTATAAAGCACCAACATATTCTGTGGTGCTGTATAGAGTAAGAAACAAACATGGGGTACATAATAATACAGACTACGGTATACACAAAATACAGACACTGGAATTGTTAGACTCAGTAAATAAAGTGATAGATATAACATGATCCTATGTAATAAAATGCAAGTGTCCCTGCGTCTGTCCCTGTGTCAGTGCTTTGCACTACTGCGCATGTCAAGCACTGACAGCCATTGGGAGAGGACGAAGACGAGCAAGGGGGGGGCGGGTGGGAGGTCGTGTGTGCGTGCGCGCAAGTTCACTGACATGCGGCAGTGGCGACAGACCTAGAGCCTGTTTTTAAATGAGCTTAGGTCGACTAGTCATAACTAAAATGTATAGTAAATGCCAAGAAACAAAAGGCTGCGAGAGCCCTACCCTTGCCAGCTTACAAATCTAAAGCTAAGCTAACTAAATCTTGATGATTACCTGTAACCTCCAAGTATCTGTAAGATGAGAGAAACTAGGAGCCCAGCTGTGCGGTATCGCTGGGTAGAGATAAGTGTATGTGTATATATTCACAAGGGTGGGTTGCAGAAACATTAGAGCCTGTAGGGAGTTAAACCATCCCCGCTTGGTGTCTCAGGTTTGTTGATGCAGATGCTGGTTGGTCGCTCTCCTTGAACAGTTTAGAGGCTAAAAAGGTCCTTGTTACTATTTTAACCCAGAACGGTATAGTCTATACTAAAAAACACTGATAGAGGCACCCTTGATGAATAACAACAAGTATATGCTAAAGTATAAGTGAGAAGTGTATGTCTTACCTTCTCAGAAGGACAAACCAAGTGTAATGTGGGAAAATATTTATTTATGCACATTAAGACAATGCGTTTCACGAGTCTTGGCCTGCTTCCTATGGTTTGCAGTGATCACTTCCTGCTTGAGTCCACACAGGAAACATAATTATGACCAGCAAATCAGACCCTCACAAATCCATCACCTGATCAAACAGACTACACACTTCTCCATGTGTTCTGCTACAATATAGCAACTCTAATCAGGGCTTTAAGACATTTTTAGTTCATTGAGTTTACATTAACAATTTAACTAGCCCAACTGTCTTTTATCGTAAACAAATTAGCTTGATGTTAGGGTATCCCATGAGAAGAATGTAGCATTAGATGCCGAGTACATGGCCTGCTGCAGCACCGTTTTCCTAATGTATTCTGTCCACAGCACTTTATCTAGGAGAAATGCCACCAGACATGCAACATCAGGAGCCTGGCGCAGTGCAATCTGGATGCCAGGGACACAACAATACGACAAGAAAAATATTCCTCCTGTGCTGCCATTAACCTTGCCAGAGGGAAGAAAAATGCTGTTTAAAGGATTAGTCGTGAAGCATAGCAACATACTATAAATTATACCTAATTAATTCTTGGCGAGAGGCACAAAGATTCATCCTTTAAGGTATACATTTTTATAATTGAAACTAATTTCCATCGCTACAATAAATATGCTTCAAGAAAAACCTGTCACTGGAAACTGTGGGAAAAAAAGAAAGAAAATGTCATGGGAATGTGGCCAGGGCATTTTGGAAATGGTTCGAAAGCACAACTAGCTGAATATCTGAAATATCCTGCTGAATTAAATAAGCTAAAGCGTGCTATTTGTGTTAGATCCTTCAAGGCAATATTCCTTACTATAATTAAAAGACACCTGTTTCAAAAATATTCTTAATAAGTTAAATGCGTGTACAAATGTAATGAGTGATAAAAAGGATTTGGCTGCTATCCGTTTTATTTTTTGTGACCTAAAGGTAGACTTCTAAATCATGTTTCATTTACCCAATATGAAATTAAATAGTTTAATTAAAGGGCTTTGCATGAGAATTGCATCAGTAACTATTACTAACAACGTATTGTGCTTAAAGTCAGGGGCGTAGCAATAGGGGTTGCAGCGGTAGCGACCGCATCGGGGCCCTTGGGCCAGAAGGGCCCCAAAGGGCCCTCCCTCGAATGCAGTATTAGCTCTCTATTGGTCCTGTGCTGGTAATAATCACTTCTATAGACACTTTGAATAGTGGTAATCATTAACAAGCTGTTCCCCATCCCCTTCTTGCACCTCTGACACTGTAGTTGTCCTTGGCATGTTTTGGTGCGCCGTATAAATTGTTACGTATAGAGTGCTTGGGGGGCCCCAATGTAAAACTTGCATCGGGGCCCACAGCTCCAAAGCTACGCCACTGCTTAAAGTGTACCCAAATTGACGTGATAAGATGAGACAGACATGTGAATGTACAGTGCCAAGTTTACAAATAACTAGTCTGTGTTCTTTTTCTTCTTTTTCTGCCTAAAAGAGTTCAACTTTAAGGTATGCAAGCGACAGTTTCTCTCCAGTCAGGACCTAGTTGGACTATAACATAACCCTCACTGATAAAGAAATACAGCCATTAAAATGTCTTGCCTGGGAGATAACAGCTTTTGAGTGCAGGAGATAGATGTAGGATAGATACAATTGTTTATCTCATCAGTTTATTTGGGTTTTCTTTAAGTTTTCAGCTGCAATTATTTTAATATGCATGTAAGCCTCTCTGGCAACCACTGGTTTTCCAGCAGCAAACAATCACAGTCCACCAGCCTCAGGGATATAAATGACGTGGGGAATCCTAATTGAACGGGAGGTCCATCACTCCTCCAAAAGTAGTCCACAGTCAGCATACATGTCCATAGAACTCGACCCCAGAAAGCTTATATTTACAAATGTGTTTTTATTCCATATTGCGGAAATACAACATACAAATAGCACAACGTTTGGGGCAGAGGCCCTTTCTCAAGTGCTGTCGACAGCACTTGAGAAAGGGCCTCTGTGTGAAACGTTATGCTATTTGTATGTTGTACTAGCTGGTCGCCACCATGCTCTTCACCTAAAGTCAAGCACTCGCTTGAACGGGAGATTAAACACATCTACTGATTTTACTTGCTCCTTGGACTTTTGCGTGTAAGATATATGATCTGAGGGATGAGGAAACCAATGTAGTACCAGAATGTCTAATAGAGACAAAGTCCAAGAAAATGGCAAGAGGTCGATAGCGGAGGTCAGATGACTGTTAGTTCAGGGGTCAAGTAAACTTGAGGTTAAGGGCAGGCTGGGCATCATACATGGTAAATCCAACAGCCAAATTAATAATCCAAGGGTTAGACAAAAAATTAGACAAATAAAGCAGAGTTCAAGACAGGTGGCAATCTAAATATAGGTAAGGGTCAAGCAAGGGTCATAACAAGTGATAGTCCAGAACACACCCAGCAGTATAGCACTAGCGAACTATCCACTATTGCGCGTGAGAGCACACTGACAGAGGTAAAGCTTTATTGGGGCTGGAACCAATCAGAATCAGAATCATTTATTTGGCCAAGTACAAATGGGGAGTTGTACCCGGAATTGGTTTTGGCTCATACAGGTTCTGAAAGGATGGGGGGGGGGGGGGAATTATGTCTGAAAGCCAAGAGCCAAGGCTGCCATACTACAGTGCCATCAGTCGCACTTGGCAATCATCTGTCATCCCTAAGGAGATATGGTGGAGGGGGACAGAGGGAGGGAAAAGTACAGCAGTGATGGCCCAGTTCTTCATGAAAGAAACCTGCGGTGATCGCTGACACTGCTGAGAATCCCGATTGCTGACATTTGGCATCTGGCAGTGCTGGCCAAGGTGTTCCAGTTCAAAAGGTGCAGTAGTATTCATTTCTGTGGTTGGTCCCGACTCCTGGGCAGCATTCAGATGGGCTGGTCAAGATAATCTGGCTGTCACAGAAACGTCCGGCTGCGGCAGCCCTTACTTCCAGTTTAGTGGCTGGCATCAGTCATCAACTGATGACTCTGTTAAGGTCATCAAGTTTGCGGATGACACCACAATCATTGGACTCATCAGTGGTAACAATGAGGATGCCTACCGCAGCGAGATAGACAGGATATGCAACTGGTGCACAGATAACCTAGTCCTCAACGCAGCAAAGACAGTTGAACTGGTTGTGGACTTCAGGAGACGCCCACTGCCTCTCCACCCTATTCTCATAAGGGATACCGAAGTCTCCAGGGTCCCCTACGTACGGTTCCTCGGTACAGCCATCACTAAGGACCTAAAATGGGGGGAGAACACCACCATTACCCAGAAAAAGGCTCAGCAGAGGTTATTTTTCTTGCGCCAACTGAAAAAATTTGGCATCCCACGCGAGCTGCTCAGGAGCTTCTACACTGCCACCGTGGAGTCCATCCTTTGCTCATCCCTCATCGTCTGGTACGCAGGGGCATCTGCTAGTGACAAGTACAAACTCCACAGAGTAATCAGCACTGCAGAAAAGATCATCGGACTGCCACTGCCACCCCTCGATCTCCTCCACACGGCCAATGAGGACGAGGGCCATTGAATCATCTCGACCGACCCCTCCCACCCAGGCAGTCGGTTCTTCAAGCTCCTTCCATTGGGCTGCCGCTACAGGGCTGTCCCCACCAGAAACTCCAGACGCTGGAGTACCTTCTTCCCCCAGACGGTACTCCAACTGAACTCGAACCCCACATGACAACTTGTGTTTCTGTTCCTTCTGCATATAACCCCAGCTTGACTGTATGCCCCTCACGATGTTCATGTTTATGTAGCCCTCACTACGCCATATGTATGCAAGTCTATGTATGTACCGTATGTACAAATGCCATGCCATGTGCTCCAAAAACAATTCCGGGTATGTCTCTGGCATACTTGGCGAATAAAGCTGATTCTGATTCTGATCATGCAGGGGCTGAACCAGAGGTGTCCCTGCTGCGTGGGAAGGTGGGACAACAGTTCCCAGCAGCTCATAGTAGCTTCATCAGACTTTGCAGTTATACAATGTCATGAGCCAGACATGTACCTTGTAAATGCGTCCCTTGCAGTGCCGGAAGGCAAAGTCCCTATGCTGCACTACTTTTCCAGACACTGCATGGAACACAGACATGACATACATGTCATAGATGGCATATTAGCTATGACATGTCTGTTACAATGGACACCGCAATTACATGGACAGATACAGTGGATCATACATCAGAAACTAACACAGTTAGAGCAACAACTTACACATTTTATGATATTTTGCCATTTAATATCTTGAGCCTCAACAAAGATTTCAGCTGTCAAGAAAATCTCAAACCAGTTAGCTCAGGCAATTTCATTCTTACATTCACTTGACTTCTTATTATCAGCCATTATGTGCAAATTTGAATGAACAGGTCGTTTCCAACCTTCGCCGGCAAATATCATTTTATCCAATTCTTCCATTTGATTAATTCCAATGAGCCATATTTGCAAATCTAGGAATGTAGGGGATGTTCCGAAATGGGAAATACTTGATTTAACTTTGTTAACCTCATGCATAGGTAACAATCTTTCTGGTGCACAACTTACTTTTCTACATTACAAAGAAATACTGTAAGCATTCTTAACAGAGAGGATAAGGGGGTTGTCTATAATTTTATATTATTCAATTCACATTTTCTCCTAAGTTTTTTCCTAGGAGATGATTTTTTTTAATCTTCTGTTTAAAATAACTTTTCAGCTCTCTGCATTGAAAGAAATAACAAGAAAGTAGGTGAAAACGTACAGTCAATTCTGAGTATTTTGTTGCTTGCTGGAGGCTTAAAAGGCAATTTATTGATAAAGTGTGAAAATATAAGCTTGGAGAAAACTCAGGAGAAAAAGTCAACTGAATAAGGGCCATGATAACAATATACGTATTTAAGCAATCTAAAATTACATTTTCCATTAATCATTGCAATCCTGAATTGAACGTTTTTGTTATTAAACTGTTATAGGCATAGGTCAGTGCTGCACAAGTCCCTGTTTACGTTAATTCAACATTATTAAACATCATCTTTCCATTTAAAATTGCAGCTATCTACGAATTTACAAAACTAACAGGTTAATTTACACCACATTTCAACCATAACAGTACTCTGATGTGGCTGTATGTGTAGTATGAGTAGTTAGCGACATGCAGGCAATTTCAAGCATCTGTAGAAATCCACTGATTGGCCGCAAACTTTGACACTCTTATGTACCTTTGTATCTTAGGAACGCTATGGAATGGTTGTGTACTTTGGCACAAAAAACAAAACAAAAAACAAAACAAAAAAAACAAACAAAGTAACCAATTTGAAAGAAGGTTCACACTAACTGCTGTGTTGTAATGGACACTATTTTGCATTATACAGTTTTATTCAAAATCTATGAACAGTGATGCAGTTGAGTCCATTGTTACAAAGCAGAACATGCAGTGCATTGCAAATCTATGAGAATGTTAGCCAATGAAGGTGCACTTATACAGTATACAGTGGGATGCGAAAGTTTGGGCAACCTTTTTAATTGTCATGATTTACCTTTATAAATCGTTGGTTGTTACGATAAAAAATGTCACTTAAACATATCATATAGGAGACACACACAGTGATATTTGAGAAGTGAAATTAAGTTTATTGGATTTACAGAAAGTGTGCAGTAATTGTTTAAACAAAATTAGGCAGGTGTATAAATTTGGAAAAAAGAAATGAAATCAATATTTAGTAGAGCCTCCTTCTTCAGAAATTACAACCTCTAAACGCTTTCTGTAGGTTCCAATGAGAGTCTGGATTCTGGTTGAAGGTATTTTGGACCATTACTCTTTACAAAACATCTCTAGTTCATTCAGGTTTGATGGCTTCCGAGCATCGACAGCTCTCTCTAATTCACACCACAGATTTTCAACTATATTCAGGTCTGGGGACTGAGAGGGCAATTCCAGAACGTTGTACTTGTTCCTTTGCATGAATGCTTCAGTGGATTTTGAGCAGTGTTTAGGGTCGTTGTCTTGTTGAAAGTTCCAGCCCCGGTGCCGCTTCAGCTTTGTCGCTGATTCCTGGACATTGGTCTCCAGAATCTGCTGATACTGAGTGAAATCCATGCATCCCTCAACTTTGACAAGATTCCCAGTCCCTGCACTGGCCACACAGCCCCACAGCATGATGGAACCACCACCATATTTTACTTTAGGTAGCAGGTGTTTTTCTTGGAATTTTGTGTTCTTTTTCCTTCATGTATAACACCTCTTGTTATGCCCAAATAACTCAATTTTAGTTTCATCAGTCCACAGCACCTTATTCCAAAATGAAGCTGGCTTGTCCAAATGTGCTTTAGCATACCTCAAACGTCTCTGTTTGTGCTGTGGGCAGAGAAAAGGCTTCCTCTGCATACAGCATCTCCTTGTGTAAAGTGTGCCGAATGGTTGAACGATGCACAGTGACTCCATATGCAGCAAGATGACGTTGTAGGTCTTTTATGCTGGTCTGTGGGTTGACTCTGACTATTCTCACCATTTGCCGCTTCTGTCTATGCAAGATTTTTCTTGGTCCACTTCAAACCGTAACTTAAACTGAGCTTTTGGTCTTCCATTTCCACGATATGTTCCTAATTGAGGAAACAGACAGCTGAAGTCTCTGAGACAGCTTTCTGTATACTTCCCCTAAACAATGATGATGAACAATCTTTGTCTTCAGGTCATTTGAGAGTTGTTTTGAGACCCCCATGTTGCTACTCTTCAGAGAAAATTAAAAGAGAATGGAAACTTACAATTGACCCCCTTAAATACTCTTTCTTATAATTGGATTCACCTGTGTATGTAGGTCAGGGGTCACTGAGCTTACCAAGCTATTTTGAGTTTCAATTATTAGTTGTAAAAGTTTTGGAATCAATAAAATGACAGCAGTGCCCAAATTTATGCATGCCTAATTTTATTCAAATAATTATTGCACACTTTCTGTAAATCCAATAAACTGCATTTCACTTCTCAAATATCACTGTGTGGGTCTCCTATGATATATTTAACTGACATTTTTTATCTTAACAACCAACGATTTATACAGGAAAATCATGATGATTAACAAGGTTGCCCAAACTTTCGCATCCCACTATATATAGTGAGGGAGAGAAATATTTGATGCCTTGTGGATTTTGCTAGTTTGCCTTCTGAACAAGAAATTACTAGTCTGTAATTGTAATTGTATGTTTATTGTAGGCGCTGTGAGAGACAGAAAGAACAACAAAATCATTTTATGTGTGATCTTAAAGTTGCATATATTTGGATGTCAGTTGCATCTTTCGCATGCATTACATTGCATGCCACCACGTGTGGTCGCTTTGTGTTGCTTTATGTGCATGTTATAATGGAACACCCTAGAGTGAAATCAGCCTTATACTTACAGTATACAGAGCTGCATTCTATTTTTATCAGCTGGCATTTCCCTTTACCACTAGCCATAAGTTAAGGACTCTTTTTAACGAGACTTGTCGGCCAGCTCAGTCTCCAGACTGCCAACCACAAGTACCTTTTGGGTGCAATTTTACAAAGCCAAATTGCGATTAGTGGTGTAACTATAGAGTGGCAGCCCCTGCAAATTGTGGTGGGGGACTGGACTTCTTCCTTCCTCTTCCACCAGGTCCCCCCTCCTGTGCTCCCCCTGCTGTCTCTGCTTATTCAGGCCACAGATCATCATAAAAGCAGTAATGAGGCTGACCTCTTTTAACATTAAGTCTCTCCGGCGCTACACAGCCACTGGTTCTCTGGCCTCCGCCTTCCTCGTGGTCTGATTTTCCCTGCATGTCACATGACGTGTGGAAGACCAAGAGGATGGCAGAGGCCAGAGGACACCTAGGGGCTGAAATGTTACCCGGAGGCAAAACAAACTCCTGACTTGTCCCATCTGAGGATGGCAAACACCAGGCTCAAATGTAACTCCAGAGAGGGGCCATAAATTCAACTCCCTGTAGAAAAGAGGCCTTATGGTGTTATGGAATGTCTTACATGAGCCATCAATCTACCAATAGATCTAATCAGCATAGATCAAATGAATAGTGTAAGTCCACTCCAGTAATAGATTCAATCTTATATATTTGACATGGTGGATCCATAAAAAGATTATACAGATCCATAATTTTACATTTGCTTTCATTGATTTGTGATGATTTGATCTATTATTAGCTTACAGAAGGCTGAGGATGGCAGCATGGGAGCGATCCGTGTGCAAGGGGCTGGAGGAAGCTTTAGGTATGTATAAAACTTTTATTTTTTTTAGTCTCTGGTTTCCTTTAAAAAGCACTTTAGGTTATTTAATAGAGGCAAAAATTATTTTTAATCGTAACTCCAATGTTTTATGTTTATAAATAGTATGAATGAAGCTGAGGTACCAACATCATATCCACATATGTTAAAAAAGGAGGAAACTTTCATTGGGTTTTAGTTACTTTTCACGGCTTCAAAATAGGAATCTACTTTTGATTACGTTTCAGTAATATTAATGTTCCATTACATAGATGTTTCAAAGCCTTTTTTTGTCTGAGTCCCAAATTATGCCGCCAGTCAGCTGTAAAAATATTGTTTAGTTTTCCATTAATTATGTACTTCCTTTTATTAGTGTTCTGTAGCCTGCAAATGAAGTATATTAATAAAATATACATGCACCCATAAATACAACACAACCCTACAGTGTTTAGAGTGATAATGTGGGGAATGGCATGAATCTGAAACAACAAATTAGCCGAGAATGACATTAACAAGATGATCCTTCTGCGTGTAATTAAGATGAGACTTTGTGCATTTGTATTTCTCCAGATATATGTAATGTGCGATGGAATTCATCATTTAACAAGCAATTACGAGATGTAGACATGAAGTCCTGTCAGTGATTGTGTTACAAGTGGTGCCATGATGCTCATTTCTTTAAATACTGTCAACGCTTGTAGCTGGCAGCCTCAGACTACGGTGCTAGCTCTGACTTTGTATACTTTGATTTCACAATAACATTTCTTTTTATAACATGTGGTGACCTAAATAATTATATATATATATATATTTTTTTTTTATCCAGGTAAATATTAAATGGTTGCAGATGGAGTGTATTGAAATCTATACCCCGTTTGCATCCTCTTATCACTGCCAGGGTGTAGATTTCAATAGCCCAGTTCTGTTTGCTCCCGCTATGTCTGCTTCTGTCTCCACTGAACTCAGCTTTGTGACCAGGTTAGAAGCCAGTTTCATTGGCTCCTGAACCTGTGATCACTGTGAGCCAATCACAGTGATGACTAAGGGGGGAGGGGGGAGGGCTCTGGTCCTAAAAGGGGCGCTATGGCGAAAAATTGTAAAATTCAAAATATGTGCAAACATAGACAAATAAGAAGTATGTTTTTTTCCAGAGTAAAATGAGCCGTAAATTACTTTTCTCCTATGTTGCTGTCACTTACAATAGGTAGTAGAAATCTGACAGAAGTGACAAGTTTTGGACTAGTTCATCTCTACATAGGGGATTCTCAGCAAGGCTTTTATTCTTTATAAAAATATTCCCTAAAAAGGATTTAAACAATGATGCTGGCCAGCTTCCCTGCTCGCTACACCGTTTTTTGGCAGTTGGACAGAGCAACTGCCATTCACTAAGTGCTTTTGAAAATAAATAAATCCCAGAGAATCCCCAATGAAGAGATGGACTAGTCCAAAACCTGTCGCTTCTGTCAGATTTCTACTGCCTACTGTAAGTTCAACACACACAAGCAATAGAACACAGCAGTACATGCATCCAGGTACATTTAGGCAGGGGTCACACTTGTCAGCTTTCGTGCGCATTTTCTGCACAGAAAAACTGTTTTCAACTGAGAACTCATGTTAATCAATGAGCTAGGTCACACTTGAATGCAGATTTCGCACGCAGAAAAAAAACTGAGATCTTGCGCAATTTGTCAGTTTTCTCTATAAATTACATTAGCTGTTGTAAGGTAGAGGTCACACTTGTCTTTCAGTTTTCTGAAAAGTGTAGAAACTGAAAGACAAATGTGACCCCTGCCTTAAAGTAGTCAGCAGGTGCTCGTCAGCCAATCAGGATGGACTATCATACACCCTTTACCTGCCATACCACATCTAGCAGCCATTAGCATTCAGGTGGGAGGCTTTAGTTGGACGCCATCGCAAGATTGCGTCACTAGCAGGACCGCCCCGTGCAGGCATCCGTCCCACAGGGGTCCCTCCCTAACCGCTCACCTGTCCGCCATGTCCTAGAGCTGAAAGAAAACGTTTAAAAACACACGATTGGTTCGCACTATGGCCAGGGGCCCCGGACCTCTCTCACTGGCCGGGGCCTCAAGGCCAACATGCGATTTCTGGAGGGGAGTGCAGGTGGGCCTGGACCTCTCACACCCAGGCTCTGGACCTCTCACATCCAGAAAACCCACCAACGCTGCCTCCATACTGAATGCTAAATTTAACACACACAAGCAATAGAACACAGCAGTACATGCTGTAGCGCTGCAATCTTCCACAGCGATGTACTGAGTATATCTGTCTTGTCACTTAACTGTCCCTCAGAGGGGCTCACACACTAATCCCTACCATAGTCATATGTCTATATCGTGTAGTGTATGTATCGTAGTCTAGGGCCAATTTAAAGGAAGCCAATTAACTTATATTTGTATGTTTTTGGGATATGGGAGGAAACTGCAGTACCCGGAGAAAACACGGGGAGAACATACAAACTCCGTGAAAATAGTGCCCTGGCTGGCATACAAACTGGGGACCCAAGTCAAGGCTTTTCAATCGATATTTCAATGGAAATATTGATCATATGTAGATTGGAAATGCTGGTTCTTTTCTGGATCAATCCAGCTGTGAACTGCTGGGAACAACAGCAGTGCAACTGCAATGGTGAGATCGAAATTAGAAAATCTTGTCCAATATATAGGGATAAGCGATGAGATGCAAATGACTCAGAGTTAATGAAGGATTATGTAAATGTATGCATCTTGAAAACTGACCAATAGAATTCCACAGTGGTTAGATTTGATTGGTCCATTTTCAAGCTGCAGACATTTGCGTACTAAGTTGTTAATGCAAGGGCAGCTAAATTGTGGCCATACATACAGTATAACAACAGATTTTGATCAACTGAATGCACTAAATGAAATATTGATGCTTATTATCCAAGTGATTGCTTGATAGTACGCGCATGTAATAGTGGAACAGTGCTAATGAAGGATTTTTTAAAAATATTCTGCCATGGCTAATCACATCTACCAATGTTGAGTGTGCCAAGTGGATCCTTTTTTTTTCTAGTTGTTTAATTGGTGTAGTTTCAGGTAGTGACTATCAGCAGAAAACCTCCCGCTCTTCCTTCCCCCTCTCCTCGCCATAGGACAGAATATGTTGCTTAAAACAAACCTGAAGCAAAAAAAAAACGTATGATATAATGAATTGAATGTGTAGTGCAGTTAAGAAATACAACATTAGTAGCAAATAAAAGAGTCTAATTTTGTTTTCCAGTGTAGGAAGAGTTAAAACTTCAGCTGTTATCTATGCTAAATAGCTTCTCTAAGCTCTTCGACCCACTGGGTCAAAAACAGCACTGTTTTCTGAAGCACTTAAACAGCCAAGAAACAGTGAGAGACAGCTTGATAAAAGGTTTTACTGCAGAAAAGTTCAAAGGGTCATTGCTTCTGCTTTGTTTAAAAGACAGGGGCCCATATGCAATTAAAGGGACTCCGAGCACCTCACATGGGCATGCCTTTAAAGCGGACCCAAACCAAACATTTTTTTTAATTCAAAATACTTAGTTACACTATTCTGACACCTACAAAAATAAATAAACACTCATTCAAGCCTATGAGCATTTCAGTGCATGCTTTTCACCCTTCTCTTTTTATAACTAGGGTTATACAGGTGGCAGCCATTAGCAATTCCTCCTTCCTGGACACCATCTACTCCAACAGTTTGCCGGATTCTGTCCTGGCAATATGAAAGGGTTTCTCCACTAAATGTAAAATATTTTATATTTGTCATCATGCAGTTGAAAAAAGGTTGCTATTTATTATTATAAGTTAGAAAATAGATTTTATTTCTGAAATCTTGTATTTTTAATTTGGTTCCACTTTAAGCCAGACGACAAAGTCGTGCTATAACCCCTCTGGAGGAGCCTCTTGCAATGGCAATGCATGTGACTTCCTCTTCCTGCTTCATTCAGTGATGCACTCCTCTAACAGAGAAGACAGGGATGACCCGGAAGTTATAACATAGCCAAGAGGGCAGTTGCGATTTTTAAATTAAAATCGAATAAAAACTATTTTGTGTAGAATGGCGATTCAGGCATCAAATGAAAGAGGAGAGCACAAGCTACAGAAAGGTATGAATCTTTGAGTACTTTGCAGTACTGGTGGGAGTCTTAAGCCCCATCTACACGATACGATTCTTTATACGATTCGATTACGATTCTATTTACGATCCGATTAAATCCAACATGTCCGATCAGGATTCGATTCGATTCAATTCGATTTGCCATTGTTTTGCAATGGCAAATCGAATTGAATCGAATCGAATCCTGATCGGACATGTTGGATTTAGTCGGATCGTAAATAGAATCGTAATCGAATCGTATAAAGAATCGTATCGTGTAGATGGGGCTTCAACCACTTGAGGACCATGGGCTTTACCCCTCTTAAGGACCAGGCACTTTTTTTCCATTCAGACCACTGCAGCTTTCACGGTTTATTGCTCGCTCATACAAACTACCACCTAAATGAATTTTGGCTCCTTTTCTTGTCACTAATAAAGCTTTCTTTTGGTGCTATTTGATTGCTGCTGCGATTTTTACTTTTTATTATATTCATCAAAAAAGACATGAATTTTGTCAAAAAAATGATTTTTTTTTACTTTCTGTGCTGACATTTTTCAAATAAAGTAAAATTTCTGTATACATGCAGCACGAAAAATGTGGACAAACATGTTTTTGATAGAAAAAAAACCCCATTCAGCCTATATTTATTGGTTTGGGTAAAAGTTATAGCGTTTACAAACTATGGTGCAAAAAGTGAATTTTCCCATCTTCAAGCATCTCTGACTTTTCTGACCCCCTGTCATGTTTCATGAGGGGCTAGAATTCCGGGATAGTATAAATACCCCCCAAATGACCCCATTTTGGAAAAAAGACATCCCAAAGTATTCACTGAGAGGGATAGTGAGTTCATAGAAGATATTATTTTTTGTCACAAGTTAGCGGAAAATGACAGTTTGTGACAAGAAAAAAAAAAAAAGTTTCCATTTCTGCTAACTTGTGACAAAAAAAAAAAAAAAATGAAATCTACCACGGATTCACCATGCCCCTCTCTGAATACCTTGAAGTGTCTACTTTCCAAAATGGGGTCATTTGTGGGGTGTGTTTACTGTCCTGGCATTTTGGGGGGTGCTAATTTGTAAGCACCCCTGTAAAGCCTAAAGGTGCTCATTGGACTTTGGGCTCCTTAGCGCAGTTAGGCTGCAAAAAAGTGCCACACATGTGGTATCGCCGTACTCAGGAGAAGTAGTATAATGTGTTTTGGGGTGTATTTTTACACATACCCATGCTGGGTGGGAGAAATATCTCTGTAAATGACAATTGTTTTTTTTTTTTTTACACACAATTGTCCATTTACAAAGATATTTCTCCCACTCAGCATGGGTATGTGTAAAAATACACCCCAAAACACATTATACTACTTCTCCTGAGTACGGCGATACCACATGTGTGGCACTTTTTTGCACCCTAACTGCGCTAAGGGGCCCAAAGTCCAATGAGTACCTTTAGGATTTCACAGGTCATTTTTGTTTCAAGACTACTCCTCACGGTTTAGGGCCCCTAAAATGCCAGGGCAGTATAGGAAACCCACTAATGACCCCATTTTAGAAAGAAGACACCCCAAGGAGTATAGGGAGTTCATAGAAGATTTTATTTTTTGTCGCAAGTTAGCGGAAATTGATTTGAATAGTTTTTTTTCACAAAGTGTCATTTTCCACTAATTTGTGACAAAAAATAAAATCTGCTATGAACTCAACATACTCCTAACGGAATACCTTTGGGTGTCTTCTTTCTAGAATGGGGTCATTTGTGGGGTTCCTATACTGCCCTGGCATTTTAGGGGCCCTAAACCGTGAGGAGTAGTCTTGAAACCAAATGTCGCAAAATGACCTGTGAAATCCTAAAGGTACTCATTGGACTTTGGGCCCCTTAGTGCACTTAAGGTGTAAAAAAGTGCCACACATGTGGTACCACCGTACTCAGGAGAAGTAGTATAATGTGTTTTGGGGGGTATTTTTACACATACCCATGCTGGGTGGGAGAAATATCTCTGTAAATGACAATTGTTTTATTTTTTTTACACACACTTGTCCATTTACAGAGAGATTTCTCCCACCCAGCATGGGTATGTGTAAAAATACACCCCAAAACACATTATACTACTTTTCCTGAGTACGGCGGTACCACATGTGTGACACTTTTTTGCAGCCTAGGTGCGCTAAGGGGCCCAACGTCCTATTCACAGGTCATTTTGAGGCATTTGTTTTCTAGACTACTCCTCACGGTTTAGGGCCCCTAAAATGCCAGGGCAGTATAGGAACCCCACAAGTGACCCCATTTTAAAAAGAAGACACCCCAAGGTATTCCGTTAGGTGTATGGCGAGTTCATAGAAGATTTTATTTTTTTGTCACAAGTTAGTGAAAAATTACACTTTGTGGAAAAAAAAACAATAAAAATCAATTTCCGCTAACTTTTGACAAAAAATAAAATCTTCTATGAACTTGTCATACACCTAACAGAATACCTTGGGGTGTCTTTTTTTCTAAAATGGGGTCACTTGTGGAGTTCCTATACCGCCCTGGCATTTTACGGGCCCAAAACCGTGAGTAGTCTGGAAACCAAATGTCTCAAAATGACTGTTCAGGGGTATAAGCATCTGCAAATTTTGATGACAGGTGGTCTATGAGGGGGTGAATTTTGTGGAACCGGTCATAAGCAGGGTGGCCTTTTAGATGACAGGTTGTATTGGGCCTGATCTGATGGATAGGAGTGCTAGGGGGGGTGACAGGAGGTGATTGATGGGTGTCTCAGGGGGTGGTTAGAGGGAAAAATAGATGCAATCAATGCACTGGGGAGGTGATCGAAGGGGGTCTGAGGGGGATCTGAGGGATTGGCTGAGTGATCAGGAGCCCACACGGGGCAAATTAGGGCCTGATCTGATGGGTAGGTGTGCTAGGGTATGACAGGAGGTGATTGATGGGTGTCTCAAGGTGTGATTAGAGGGGGGAATAGATGCAAGCAATGCACTGGCAAGGTGATCAGGGCTGGGGTCTGACGGCGTTCTTAGGGTGTGGGCCAGTGATTGAGTGCCCTAGGGGCAGATAGGGGTCTAATCTGATAGGTATCAGTGACAGGGGGTGATTTATGGGTAATTAGTGGGTGTTTAGGGTAGAGAACAGATGTAAACACTGCACTTGGGAGGTGATCTGATGTCGGATCTGCGGGTGATCTATTGGTGTGTGTGGGTGATCAGATTGCCCGCAAGGGGCAGGTTAGGGGCTGATTGATAAGTGGCAGTGACAGGGGGTGATTGATGGGTGATTGACAGGTGATTGACAGGTGATCAGTGGGTTATTACAGGGAAGAACAGATGTAAATATTGCACTGGCAAATTGATAAGGGGGGGTCTGAGGGCAATCTGAGCGTGTAGACGGGTGATTGGGTGCCCGCAAGGGGCAGATTAGGGTCTGATCTGATGGGTAACAGTGACAGGTGGTGAGAGGGGGTGATTGATGGGTGATTGATGGGTAATTCGTGGGTGTTTAGGGTAGAAAACAGATGTAAACACTGCACTTGGGAGGTGATCTGACGTCGGATCTGCAGGCGATCTATTGGTGTGGGTGGGTGATCAGATTGCCCGCAAGGGGCAGGTTAGGGGCTGATTGATGGGTGGCAGTGACAGGGGGTGATTGATGGGTGACAGTGACAGGGGTGATTGATGGGTGATTGACAGGTGATTGACAGGTGATCAGTGGGTTATTACAGGGAAGAACAGATGTAAATATTGCACTGGCAAATTGATAAGGGGGGGTCTGAGGGCAATCTGAGCGTGTAGGCGGGTGATTGGGTGCCCGCAAGGGGCAGATTAGGGTCTGATCTGATGGGTAACAGTGACAGGTGGTGAGAGTGGGTGATTGATGGGTAATTAGTGGGTGTTTAGGGTAGAGAACAGATGTAAACACTGCACTTGGGAGGTAATCTGACGTCGGATCTGCGGGCGATCTATTGGTGTGGGTGGGTGATCAGATTGCCCGCAAGGGGCAGGTTAGGGGCTGATTGATGGGTGGCAGTGACAGGGGGTGATTGATGGGTGGAGGTGACAGGGGGTGATTGATGGGTGATTGACAGGTGATTGACAGGTGATCAGTGGGTTATTACAGGGAAGAACAGATAAAAATATTGCACTGGCAAATTGATAAGGGGGGGGTCTGAGGGCAATCTGAGCGTGTAGGCGGGTGATTGGGTGCCCGCAAAGGGCAGATTAGGGTCTGATCTAATGGGTAACAGTGACAGGTGGTGATAGGGGGTGATTGATGGGTAATTAGTGGGTGTTTAGAGTAGATAACAGATGTAAACACTGCACTTGGGAGGTGATCTGACGTCGGATCTGCGGGCGATCTATTGGTGTGGGTGGGTGATCAGATTGCCCGCAAGGGGCAGGTTAGGGGCTGATTGATGGGTGGCAGTGACAGGGGGTGATTGATGGGTGATTGATGGGTGATTGACAGGTGATCAGGGGGATAGATGCATACAGTACACAGGGGGGGGGGGGGGTCTGGGGGGGGGTCTGGGGAGAATCTGAGGGGTGGGGGGTGATCAGGAGGAAGCAGGGGGCAGTTTAGGGAATAAAAAAAAATAGCGTTGACAGATAGTGACAGGGAGTGATTGATGGGTGATTAGGGGGGTGATTGGGTGCAAACAGTGGTCTGGGGGGGGGGGACAGGGGGGGGGTCTGAGGGGTGCTGTGGGTGATCAGATGGCAGGGGGGGGGGAAATCAGTGTGCTTGGGTGCAGACTAGGGTGGCTGCAGCCTGCCCTGGTGGTCCCTCGGACACTGGGACCACCAGGGCAGGAGGCAGCCTGTATAATACACTTTGTATACATTACAAAGTGTATTATACACTTTGTATGCGGCGATCCGGGTGCTAGTAACCCGCCGGCGCTTCCGAACGGCCGGCGGGTTACAGCGCGAGGTGGGCGGAGCCAGTCCCCGGCGGCCGATCGCGTCACGAATGACGCGATAGCGCCGCCCATGCCCGTACAAGGACCGCCGCCTCTGTGCATGCGGCGGTCCTTGCGGGATCCACTCTCCGGCCGCCCCTGTGCAGTGGGCGGTCGGGAAGTGGTTAAAAGCATGCCTATGAGAGGTGCTTTAACGTTTTCAACTCAGTTTTCTCCTAGGAGATATTTTTTCAACTTCTTTTTAAAACAATTTTTCAGCACTTTGCAACTGAAAAAGTACCAAAACGTAGATGGAAAAGTACTATCAAAATTGTTTTGAGTATTTTTGTGCTTGCTGGCGGTTTCAAATGCATTTTATTAACAAGTTTACAAATATCACCAAGGAGAAAACTCAGGAGAAAAAGTTAATTGCATATGGGCCAGAGTATAGCTTTAAAAACTGGAACCGTGACAGAATGATGCAATGTTAAGCGATATAACTGAAAATAAAAATATGAGACTCGTTTCTTTGCTACTAATGGTTTATTCATTATCCATACTACACATACAATTCACTATATCGTAAGTTCTGGGGGGTTTTCACTTTAGGTTTTCTTTAACAGAAAGCTGAGCAAGCATACCTGTAGACTAATCACTGCAAAACTGCCACCCAAAATGATCATGAAATCTCTAAGTCTACAGTGTAAACAAAGCTTTATTCAGTAGTGTGACAGCTCTTTCTTTCATGCAACAGACTACTGCAAAAATAAGAGATGATTTCATCCAAATGGCAGTATGATGACTACGAGAAGACTGAATTTATATAATTATAGTCAGTAAAATACAGGGTTGGTACGAGATGACACATGGAGCATTAAGATGTTGCTGAATTATACGCAACGGTTATTAGCTTACACATTAAGTGGCACCCTTGTGTGGTCACGTCTGCCAGTCTCAGGATGAGAAATTTAAGAAAACAAGGTGTTCCAGTTACATGCTACATAAACCCGTATCACAGTGGGTAGTAAAGTTGAAATGATTTGAGAATTAACTACTTTAACATCGCCCACTCGCTGGAAATGAAACAGAAATGGGTATGTAATTAAAGCAAACATTTACTCTATCCCACTGCCCTGCAATATCATTAAACAAAATACTTGAGTGACTCATTCTGAAAATAGCTGGGGCTTGCTTTTCTCAGTAAATTAGGCTTGAGATGTCAAATCACAGGCCATAATTTAGCAAGTGAATAACTTTAGTAGCACACAATGTTTGGAAAGAATTGCCTTTTCTTTTCCTTGAAAATTGCGAGAGCTTTGTGAAATGCTTTGGAAAACAGGTCAGGGAGTTTTTCAGCAAATGACAAATTCTGCTCTCTCTGTATGTTTGCACTGAGTAAATTCAGACTGTGGTGTTTGTTAGTGTTGCTGAAATGAGCTTCTGTCCAGTACGTGGGCAGTGTCAATGTTTGGGATTCCAAAGGCATAGACTCAAACCCCACTGAAGTAAATGGGGGGGAACAAAATATCTTTTTTTTCTTTTAATTCCCTGGAGAGAAAACAGCAGTCAAATGTAACGAAATGGCGCAGGAAAGCCAAGATGTTGAGAAACATTGTGCTATTTAAAGCAAATTTCAGGGAAAATGTGTACAGCAGTGGAGAGTGGCTATTTTATAAAATTTGGAGGGCAATATGAGAAAGATGCAATTCCTTTAATGTACAGCATTGTGAGGTCCTGTACTGCTTCACATGCTGTTATACAATTAATAAGGGCTCATTTCCATGCAGTGCAGAGCCCTGTTGCTCTGTGCTGCGCGTCACTCTTGGTTGGGAGGGTGGGGCTTGCGACCCCATTAATTATGCTAAATGGGATCCCAGGCTGAAGCACCCCAAAATGCAGAAAACTATGCACGGTGATTCACTGGTGAATCACTGTGCATGAATGGAAACAGCAGACAGTGCAGTCTATGCACTGTCTGCTGTCCCTGCGATCGCGTTTCCATAACCATGCATGAAAGCGTGCTATATGGAAACGAGCCCTAGGATGTTCACACTATGGCCCTTATCCAATTTACTTTCTCTCCTAAGTTTTCTCCTAGGAGATAATTTTTCAACTTCTGTTTAAAAACCCTTTGTTAGTAGCTGCAAAGGCCTGTACACATGGGCTGTGTGCGGCAGCCACATGGGATGCGAATGAAGAAGAAGGAGCAGCTGGACACTCTCAGTGGCCGGACAGGAGAGAGATTTTTATGCACGGGCCTTGTAGTATGGGGCACGTTAACATTTGGGGGGACAGTGGCGGTGAGGTGGCGGAGGCGGCACCACAAGGCTGATTCCCATGATATTTTGTGCTGAAATCGATTAGGAATCAGCCTGTGGTGGATAGGCAGCCAGCAGATCTCTCTCTAATCAGATTCAATCAGAGAGAGATGTGTCTCTTGTTCGATCTGCCCGTCATGGCTAGGTGTATGGGCACCTTAACACTACATAACTCGGTGTGCGGGTGAATATGTACTTGCATGTGACCTGGACGCAGCTATCGAGGTAACCCTTCAGGACCGTGACAAAATAGAAAAAAGAAAAGTTGCCCAGTGTTTGCACACAAAGTTAAATTAGGTGTCTATAAACCTACATTACATATACAGCCAACTCCCATGTATGCAAATCTATGTACATTACACAGAGAGAGTACATCAGTGCAACACTTACAGCTTGGTTGTAGAGTTTGGACAGCAGGCTATAGAGAGCAAAGGACTCGTACAGTTTATGAGAAGGCCACCAAAAGTGGCAGTGCTATGTTATGTACACTGCCTGGACTTTTCAAAGAAGACTGGAGGTAGCAGCAGAGGTTACTGACTGTAGGACAAAATAAATCAGGATAGATTGTAAGCTTTTGGCAGGGCCCTCTCTCCTTGTGTATCATACTTGTTTGTGCACCCTACCCAGAATAAGGTGAACTTCACACTACCACTCCAGTGCATGATCTGGCATTGTATTGTGTTGTGTATCTTATTGCTTATTACCTGTATTGTGTTGTTGGTCACCCAAAATCATTGTCTGTAATCTTATGTATTGTATAGTGCTGAGTAATATGTTGTCGCTATACATATCCAATAAATAATAATAATATTAATAAAATGCATGGCAGCCATACTTGGTTTTAGCATGGTGTATTCAGAATACAGAAGCTGCAATCTTTACAGAGGATGATAGGAGAAAGTAAAGAGGCATCCAAGTGTGAGCCTGTTCTCACAGAGTGCTTGCTACTTGGCAAGGTCTGTGTGCTACTACATTAAATAGTGATTACAGTTGGAGATTTCTTTGCCATTACTGTTGTTTTATTATCCCAGACTGGGTTTGAAGGTTAAGTAAAGTTCTGCATCACATCTGCATTGGAGTGTGAACTTCCTTTACTCTATTACAAAACTCTGAAGAAAAATAAAAAATAAGCAATAACTTTTATAGGTTAGCTGAATATTTTGTCTATTACAAACTTAATGGGACTCCGAGCAGTGCAGAAACTATGGAAAGATGCATATCATTTTAAAGCTCTCTTTCTCCTCTTTCCAATGATATACAAACCACCGCCCTACGCCTTTTAGTTTTCGCTATTTTCGCGATCAAAATTGCAGCGGCCGCGATTTCAATCACAAAAATAGAGAAAACTAAAAGGCGTAGGGGCCACAGTTTATGTGTCATCAGAAAGAGGAGAAAGAGAGCTTTAAAATGATATCCATCTTTCCATAGTTACATTGTATTACACATTATTCTATTCAGCAGAATGGAGCTGCTGACTTTAGGAAAAAGTCGTCCTGTGTAATACAATGTAACTATGGAAAGATGGATATAATTTTAAAGCTCTCTTTCTCCTCTTTCTGACGACACATAAATCGCCGCCCTACGCCTTTCAGTTTTCTCTATTTTCGCGATCGCGGCAATTTCGATCGTAAAAATAGCGAAAACTAAAAGGCGTAGGGCGTCAGTTTACATATCATTGGAAAGAGGAGAAAAGGAGCTTTAAAATGATATGCATCTTTCCATAGTTTCTGCACTGCTCGGAGTCCCTTTAAAGAGGAGCTGTCAGCCATACTATCTCAGAAAAACCCCCACATATATAAGTAGATAAAAACTTGCTCTACTAACATAACTTATGTATTGCACTGTTCACGTTTTGATTTTTCTACAGTAACAAAAAGGAGAAAATCCTTCTTAGCATTTCCCATTTTAGCTGTGGCTATTTTGAAACCCGCCCTACACTATAGAAAGTGCATTGTCTCAGCATGAGAAATATTGGCCAATCAGAGAGGAACAGAGGTGTGGGAGGGGAAAACAGGAGGGAAAGAGGCATCAGCCAATCAGGCTGCATTAGTTAAAGTGAACCTTAGACTAACCTAAACTTAACACTTGATAAAGGCCTGCTGGCCAAAACGTTGTGTTGTTTTGTTACTATGGTGCAATAAAATAGTGCTACAATTGCATTTATCCAGGTAGAGACACAGTCTTTTTCTTTTATTGCTGTGGACTTTTGCACCTTGAAGGATCTGGGTGTGGACTGGTTGACTCCCTGGCTTTACATATTATAACAGTTGAGCTTCTAGGACTGTTTCTTTTTTTCCTTGTAAATCAGGTGCTCCCAGTTCATACTTGGAGCTGCATAAGACACTGTACTGTAAACCTAAAGAAGCAGGCAAATCCTGCGAAACGCACCGTCTTTTCCTATGTCCAATACAATTATTATCTTTAAACCTCCTACCTGAGGTGAGACTGTTTATTTCCCATGTTTACTCAATGCATACTACATTAGAGTGCCTTTCCCATTTTGTGTACAGACAAAGCCTGTTTACGTTAGATACATCCGGAATGGACTGATGCCTCCATTATAAAAAAAAGTGATGAGAAACAATGGGGTAGGTAAGCCACTATGGGCCCTGGTGTGAGTTCTAAGCCTGGTACACACATATGGGGACTGTTGCCCCCAGGAATATGAACTTATTCCCTCAGGCGACAGTTCAGGGTTGAGTTCTGTACAGACGTGTCACTACCCTGCACGACTACTCCATGTGGCAAATAGAGCGGTAGGGGTAATGAGGCAAATAATAACCTTGGCCTGTGGTCGGATGAGTTAATCTGCAAACTCGGATCACTCGTTGACACATCTGGGTTGTTGTACACTTGCTAGATTCACAGCAAAGGCTGCTCCAAATAGCTTACCTTGGGCCCCTTAAATCATTCAGTACATTACAAAGGATATGGAGCATAAAACCTGCCAATGACGGCAACAGTGTCAAAAAGGTTTAAGCAAGGGAGGGGAAAAGCAAGTTAATGATTTCCATTATTCAAAGCACATACAGCAGTGATCATAACCAGCACAGCACCAATCAAGACGAAATACAGTTGTTGAAAGAGAAGCCAAAGTGGTCCTCATTGGTCCAGGTAGCAAGCCCTTGTGTGGTTGCAACCGCTGCTCCCATAATGGCTACACCACAGATAAGTAATCATCTCTTTATGACCAATAGTTGTTTCAGGCTATCAGCCAAGGTACTATACCTGTGCACACCAGGCTAGAAAAAAGGAAGCAGGAAATTTAGATGTCAGGGAGCCGCAGAAGTTTAGGCGCTGCCATAAGCGCCCATACAAATATCGTTTAAAGCAGGAAATGTGGGTGCCTGCAATAAAGGGTATTTCCATGAGAGTGTATGGTGGTTCCTGATACTTACTGTTTTTTCAGCGTCCAATATTTACCGTTTTTTTTGTGTGGGGATGGTTAAGGTTAGGGGACCATGGGGGGTTAAGGTTAGGCATTGGCAGGGGAGTAGTTAGGGTTAGGCATCGGAGGGGAGTGGTTAGGGTTAGACATCAGCCGGGGGTGGTTGGGGTTAGCCATTGGCGCGGTGGAGGGGGGGTAGTTGTGGTTAAGCATTGGGGGGGGGGGGGTTAGGTAGGGTTAGGTATCGGCTGGGCAGCCCTTTTTGCGTGTACACAGAAGACAGTCTGTAGATATACCTTGTCTCTGAGCATAGTGCCAACATCACACATGAGATAGTAGCATTGTATGTATGCATATGCTAGAGTTTTGCTTTAGGTATTAGGAATTGGGATGGTTCAGTTTATTGTCAGGCATATCCAGATGAAATGTTCTTGTGGTGCCAAAAGAGGTGTTACAGCAAAAAAAAAAAAAGGTGCTCCAAGACACAGCCGTCCTCCACATGACTTAAGGAACATCTGAAACATCTAGGAGGTAAATAAGCCCTGAACTTATGGCCACATCGCATACACCGCTCTCTGAATCTAGTCTGTCTGAACATGGTTGCCTCTATGTAATGTGTGGGACATCTTAACTGCTCTCCGTGCAACTTTAAAATGGAAAATATTGACAGTGGATGATGAAATAAATCCTTGCTGCGCAGGCAGTTCACCGCTGTTCTGTTTGTTTGCTCCTTGACAATAGACATAACTTGGTTACAGCATCAAAGGACACTGACGCGCAAAGAATGAGAATAGGTTTGGAAGGCTTTATTCCATTATGTGCTCGCCACTTTGCCTATTCTTCTTGCTTTTGTTATAGTGTGACAGCTAGCATGACATATCTTATGTATGTGTATTTATATGCAATAAAGCTTCAGCATAAGCTCCTGTGTATTCATACACAAGTCTGAGTGACTCATCATCCAGGCATTTTTACAGTGAGTCCTGTATATTTTATGAACTCAGAAATCATTTATCTTCCGTGTTTTGTTTGTAAATTATTGCAGATTTCTACAGACACCTTCTACTGGCTTCTCAATGAGGTGGTGACTGATAAAACCCAGCCATCCATATTTGTTAGCGTAGTCATCCTTGGTTACTTGCTATTGGCTGGAAGTTCATTATTTTAACCTCTCAGCCATATTAGTTCTCACTAGTGGACAATTGTGTTGAGTATCCATGTATGTGTATTCATTCACATACAGCATATTATCCCCACACTGTATTTCCCAAATCTGACACCAGGCAAATGAACTATCCAGTGACCTGGAGAAACAAAGCTTTTACATCTTGCCATCTTGCAAACGCTGTAGCCTTCTGCACATGCTAAATGGTTCTCCTCCTCCATGCGTGGTGAGAGATCGGGAGGACGGATCATTTTGGCCAAGTGCAGGCCCTGGGCATTGTTATGCCCCCTTACCCCTCGTTCTTTGTGCCACTCTCTTGTGTGCCGTGCTGTGACCCCTCCTCCCTTCCCCATAGCAACACAACGCATTGCTAGTCTGCACTCTAACAATGCACCTGTACAGAACTCGGCCTGAAGGATCAAGTCCTGATCCCTGCAGGTGACCGTAACTGTGCATGTGTGCACAGCTTTAGTACGCTACTCAAAAGTAAATTCTGCTTACCTTCTATTATAAAAATTAATGTGTCAGACTAGGAAAATTGGCTGCCGCTAGGTGGCGCTGTTGCTGGATAAAATCTGGCACATCATCATCCTCTTCACATCAAAGTGTTGGATTAAGTCCGTCAGCTCCGTCCTCCACCATGTAATACAAATATTACATCAGTGCATTTGGGGTGCTGCTGCCTTATCTGGTCTGGCATGGCATTCCCCTAGGTAGACCAAACATCCAACACATCCAACATCTTCCAGTGTGGTATAAAAGCAATATTATGCTGGCGAGCATGCAAGGGGCGGTGCTACTCTACACAAGCTGGTCAACGTGATTTTGCTCTCACCTACATCCCTTCCAGCACACTGGGAAAAAAATAAGTGTGTGTGTGTAAGGGGGGGGGGGGTGTATATGGAAAGATACAGGTAATTGTGGAACAGGATTGGAAAGGGTTAACACCTGGCTTGAAAAAAAGGTATTTTGCATTCTTTACAGTTCATAAAAGGTTGTGTGCATCAAGAGAAGTGTGGGCTTTTCCTTTCCCCTTGGTGATGTCCTACAGAGGTCATGTGATTTCTAGAGAAGTTGTTGTTGTTTGCACGTCAGTAATTACATGACAGAATCGAATAGCCACTTAGTGATCCCCTCAGGACTGGATTGTGCAGACTTAAGCTATTTACAGAAGATAGATTAATGTCAGTGAAATGATAATATATGATAGTTTGGGATGACAGTTTAGGAGCGATTGCTGTGCACACAGTTTGGTTATCTGGCAAGCAGTCTGTTTTTCCCCCTGAAATAAGTAGGAGGACAAGCAAGATGAGCTTACTGTGGAAGTTACAATAGGACAACCGCAATCACCAATGACATGGCTAAAGAGCCATGGGCCCCAGTGCAAATTTTACACCGTCCCTCCTACCCAGCACTGTGTATAATAATCACATGATACAGATCACAAAAACTGGCTTTAGTAGGTCAGACACTGTGTGAGAGAGGTGTAAGCAGAGAAATAGGAATGACTTGCTAGTTATTACTACCATTTAACGAGGGTTAACGAGGGTTTCATGTACGTCCTTCAGAACATACATTTAAATTTGCACATGTTAATTTGGGCATTGGGTTATTTAAATATTGTTAAAGTGAAGCCAAGGTGGCAGAAAAAAACAACCTTATACTTACCTAGGTAGAGGGAAGCTCTGTATAGTTCAAAAGCTTCATTTGTCCTGGCCGCTCAAACTGTTGCCACAGACGGAGCTTATGAGCATATCCAACAAGAGCTTTGCCTCAGCCGAACTCTTGGCGTCCGCCGCATGCAAGCTTCCAGAGGGCTAAGTAACCCTCCAGCACTCGGCTTTAGTATTGTCAATGGCCCAATGATACTGCAAATCCCTCGGCCCTACCACTACCAAACCCTTTGATGGTCAGCTACACTATAGACGAGCAGTCAGCCCCCACAGCCGAAGTTCTGGTGCTCACCACAGCTGAACCTAAGTTTCTACAATTGCCATTGCCGAACCCCCTGGTGCTTAGTTGCTATGTATGAGTGCCCAGCCCCACATCCTCTGGTGCCACTGCAAAGGAAGTGCCTAATTTACTTGCTTCTCCCTCAGGTCCAGGGGCCCTTTCGCAGTCACAACTTCAGAATCCCTTATTGCTACGCCATGGCAGTTCACAAAGGCCTTGTTCACATGGCATTCCGTTCGCGTGTCCACGTCCTCGTTGGGCTGTTTTTGCGGAGTATTTTTTTCCGATTCCCGGCGCTTGAGTGGGCGATTCGTTCTTGTGCTTAACAGTTTTCTAAGCGTTTTTCCCAAGCGGTTTTGTAATTCACTCCCTGACGCAAATCAGGAAGTGAACTCTTTGACCCAAACACGAATGCAATCAATACACAAAGCGATTTTGTGAGCGTTTTGCGTTTCTCCTATACTTTCCATTGAGGCGCAATCGCCTCAAAAATGGTACACACACCGCTTTACTGAACGACCCGCGCTGATATGAACCTTCTCAAAGACATTCATTGCACAAGCGTTTGGTGGGCAATTTTAAAAATAGCCCACACGTAAAAAAAAACCCGAAAACGCCTGCAGAGTGAACAAGCCCTGAAGGAGTGTTTACCTAAGACAGTCATTAATGATCACCTTAAATACCTTTACACATTTACATTGTACAAATAGCATTTACTGAACAAAAGATTCCTTTACCAGCTCACTTTAAAATGGAGAAGAGGTTTATTTATTTACTTTTCTGTGACAGAAAGAAAAAGCACTCCACTGTCTGTGGATTGCAAGAAATTTACTGGTTCAAATTAACAGCTGGGAGGCTGGGAAGCAAATATTGAAATACTGCCTTAATATTATTTGAGGCTATGCCTAGCTGAATCAGAGGACAGCACCTGAATGATGATAGAATTCACCAATCACTTTAGTGTTAAAGAACTCCATGGACTGTCATTGAATTGGATACTGAATAGCAATAACATTAGAAATGTATTCCTCATGAAATGTTTGTCTTTCAAAAGCTGTTATCCACAGAGGTTTTCACCACTTTCTCTAGCCTCCTGACTGACCACTTATAAATGAGTCAGGAGATAAAGAAACAGATTAACCACTTCCCATTCCTGAGTTTTTACCCTTTAAGGTGGACCCAAATTAAAAATACAAGATTTCAGAAATAAAATCTATTTTAGAACTCATTATAATAAATAGCAGCCTTTTTTCAGCTGCATGATGACAAATATAAAATATTTTACATCTATTGGAGGAAACCCTCCCTTCCTTTCATATTGCCGGGACAGAATCCAGCAGACTGGTGGAGGAGATAAAGAACAAAAACAAAAACACAGGCTGCTACTGATGATGTCACAGGGGAGGTGATCTAAGCTTGTGTGAGATTTCACATAGACGACGCCCCGTGAGGGAGGGTAGCTGATGACAAACACACCCATGATCTAAAATCTAATACTAAGCTCAGAAGTAATGGCTGCCACCTGTATAACCCTATATATGAGAAGAGAAGGGTGAAAAGCATGCTCATAGGATTGAAGGTGTGTTAATTTATCTTTGTATGTGTCAGAGTGGTGCAACTAAATATTTTGAATTAAAAAAATGTTTGGTTTGGGTCTGCTTCAAGGATACACAGGGTGACACGTGACATGATGATAGATATGGGTATTTACAGTACACACAAGTA
This sequence comes from Hyperolius riggenbachi, assembly GCF_040937935.1. Taxonomy (NCBI): domain Eukaryota; kingdom Metazoa; phylum Chordata; class Amphibia; order Anura; family Hyperoliidae; genus Hyperolius; species Hyperolius riggenbachi. The sequence continues at coordinate 208,257,721 of NC_090646.1, read as the reverse complement.
ACTATGCTGTGTTTCTTTTTTTCTTTCTTTGCCTGAAAGAGTTAAAAATCAGGTATGCAAATGACAGTTTCTGTCCGGGTCAGAACCGGGTCAGACTATAGTATAACCCTCACTGATAAGAAATTGCTGCCATGAAAAACTTTGCTGGCAAAATATGGCTTCTAATAACAGGGAAGAGATAAAAGGGGACAATAATTCATAGATTTTAGTTCTGGCATACTTCAATGCATATGTCATTAGAGACAATGAAACAGTAAAAACTTACAATATAGATTTAAAAATAAAATACAACTGTGAGAGATAACTAAAAAAAAAGTCATTTTTGGAGAAGGATAGACACAATGGTTTATCTCATCAGTTTATTTTCACCTCTTGTTTCCTGACAATTTTGCCATTTTGGCTGTGTCACTATTGATAATTTTTTATTACTTATGCCACCAAAGTGATACACATTTTTTTCAGTACAATTGAGGCTTTCTTTGGGTAATATGCTTTTCCAATTTTTTTAATTTTTTTTTTATTTTACAGGCATTTCACCTGGAACATTTAGACGTAAAAGCAAAAATGATACATTTTTTCACGTTTTACCCCTCCTAATTTTCACACGACAAGTGCCACAGTTCTGAAACACCTCAAAATACATTATTTGGCTTGTCCTGATTAAATTGATATCATAAATGCTATATTTCATCACTGGTTGGGTATGTAGCATACCTTTATCCCCAGTCTGTGCATCTGTTACGCCTGGATGGCACATAGCTTGCGGACCACAATGCTGAACAGATACTTTGCTAGGCAACAACATCTATAGAGTGTTGAGTCCCCAAACTGTCGCCCTAGCGATCACATCCGATTGCTACAGGCGACAGCCATTACAGGTATACTTGATTCTTAAGGCTAAGTATAGGTAACACAAGGGGTTAATTAGTTAGGTAGGGGTTAAAAGTTATCCACCGGGGAGGTAAAACACTTTATTATTTAATTTGACACTGTCACTTTCAATGATTGATTGCTGGTATACAGAAATCATTCATATTTAACTGGTGCACGTACATGCATGCGCACGTGCATAAACAGGAACGACGGAGGCACGCATGTGCATGCACAGGAGCACATGTGCACAGGCATGAATGCATGGTGACATTAAATGCAGGATGTGACTCTCACAACCTGGAATCTTTAGGAGGATAATTTCAGACATGAGAGTCACATTCAAGAATCGGAAGTGGTTAAGAATGAATGCAATGACTGACTACGTAGGGGGAGCTTGTATAAAACACCCCCTACAGTTCTCCTTTAGTAAATGAATGTATAATGTGTGAAAGCGTACTGAGTTAAAGCACACCTGAACTGAAAATATACGTTTAATATAATTAATTGTAAGTGTTTTACTAATGTTACATAGAACATTAAACTTAGTCTCATATTTTTATTTCAAGGGCTGATTTTTTAAGACTGATTCTACACAGCAGCAATGCCAATGTGATGTGAGATCTGCTTCATTCAATTCAAAACAAACAGTGACTATTTCAAGTTTTCAGCATCAAAATGTTATCAGCAGTCTCCTCTCAGCTAGTTAAAAAGGTTTTGCATTTTTTTACTTTTCAGGAAACTGGACTGAATTCCGCAAAATGTTTCACAATCTCATTTAAATAGATAACAACTAGTTGTGTAACACCTGGGCCTATATGCAATTAATTTTTTCTCCTGAGTTTTCTTCTACGTGATATTTTCAAACATGTCAATAAAATGTCTTTTAAGCCGCTAGAAATCAAGAAAATACTCAAAATCATTTTGGTAATACTTTTTCATTTATTTTTCAGTACTTTTTCAGTTGAAAAGTGCTGGAAAGTTATTTTAAATAAAAGATGAAAAATTATCTCCTAGTTGAAAACTCGGGAGAAAAAGGGAATTGAATATGGGCCTTGGAGTGCAGGAAAATGGAAAGGGACTTCAGACAGTTTCTTATTAGGACTAGTACTATATGTACCTACCAAAAACTAAATGGGGGCTTTAGGATGCAAACAGTAAAGATACAGTCATAGAAATTGTTTTTCCAAATAAATGCATATGAAATGGGTTGGTACATTAAAATAAAACAATTATAAATGTATCAACTTACCTAATAGAACGATAAGATATGACAAGACAAAACAGCAAAGATACACACAGAGACCTCCTTAATAGGAAGATGAAATCTGATGAGCCATTTACACAGCTGGATTTAACCACTTGAGGACCCACCCTTTACCCCCCCTTAAGGACCAGCGCTGTTTTAGGTGATCTGTGCTGGGTGGGCTGTGCAGCCCCCAGCACAGATCAAAGGGCACACAGAGCGATCAGATCGCCCCCCTTTTTTCCCCACTAGGGGGATGATGTGCAGGGGGGGTCTGATCGCTCCTGCCTGGCTGGCATTTTGCGGGGGGGGGCACCTCAAAGCCCCCCTCCGCGGCGAAATCCTCCCCCTCCCTCTCCTACCTGCTCCCTCGGGAGATCTGGGCTGCACAGGACGCTATCCGTCCTGTGCAGCCAGTGACAGGACGTCCCCTGTCACATGGAGGCGATCCCCGGCCGCTGATTGGCCGGGGATCGCCGATCTGCCTTACGGCGCTGCTGCGCAGCAGCGCCGTACAAATGTAAACAAAGCGGATTATTTCCGCTTGTGTTTACATCTAGCCTGCGAGCCGCCATCGGCGGCCCGCAGGCTATTCACGGAGCCCCCCGCCGTGAATTGACAGGAAGCAGCCGCTCGTACGAGCGGCTGCTTCCTGATTAATTAGGCTGCAGCTGGCGACGCAGTACTGCGTCGCTGGTCCTGCAGCTGCCACTTTGCCGACGCACGTTATGAGTGTGCGGTCGGCAAGTGGTTAAGATGGATTTTTGGAACTAAATCAAGTGATGTTTCCGCCTCAATATAATTTATATTAATTACAAAGCATAACACATAGACTAATCTTACATGAAGAGACCGGCTTCGTATCAGTAGTAAAAACCATCTAAGCTGTCAGAGACAAGATGTTCTGGATCACAGAATATCAGAAGGTACAGTGATAACTGTCCGGTACAGAATGTTCTTTCTTAGTTTCCAGTGGACAACAGAATCTGTCCTAGTGCAAAATACTTTGCCCATGTTGTAGTGATCATAAAGCATATTCTTATGATATTACTTTTTCTCATGTTGCCACATCATAGAGATTTCTAGAGAATATAGTCCAAGCTTGCTGAGCTACACAAACTCTCCACTGTTCTCCATTTTGTAAATTGGGGTCTGTGTGACTGAGGAGAGCCTGGAAGTGGAAATAACGTCTTAGCACATCAAAGAAATATAGGCAGTCTCCTTGTAAGGCTTGGTGGTGTATTCTCCACAGTCAGCATGCAACGCATGAGCTGACGTGGAGGAGGTACACACACTAGCACCAGGAAACAGGCTATCCCTAGTATAGTGGAGGGGAGGACTGACTCCAAAAGGAGATTGTGGCGCACAGAGCCGGTGCAGATCTGACAGCCACAAACAATGCTTTCGTTATAACGTCTCAGCGCAAAGTAGCGCTGAGCGCACACACCAGAACTGAGGAGATCAGGACAGGTAGACAGAATGAACGCTTGCTAGCTAGCGGCTACTTAGCGACAGCAAGCGTCCAAAACCAGACAGACTGGAATGAGGCAGCCAATGCGATGCGGCGATGGCGTGCCTCACAAAGACAGGACAGGACAGTCAGAAAACAGCAGGATTAAGATAGATGAACGTAACACAGATAAATATACAATAAGTATGTTTTCCTAGCATATTACAATTACAGCTATCAATGAAACTATTTGTAACTTCTGACTAACATATGTATATATCGGCAATGAACCGATATATGACATAAGCAGGAACGCTGACTAAGACTGGAGTAATACAGGGGACAGGACTCAGAAGGATTCGCTATCTCTTCGCAGAGATGAACGCAATCCACAAACGGTAACAGAACAGGATTCAGAAGGATTCGTTATCTCTTCGCAGAGATGAACGCAATCCACAAACAGTAACAGAACAGGATTCAGAAGGATTCGTTATCTCTTCGCAGAGATGAACGCAATCCACAAACGGTAACAGGACAGGATTCAGAAGGATTCGCTATCTCTTCGCAGAGATGAACGCAATCCACAAACAGAACCAGGAGCAGGGTAACTACCTCAGCACGGGTGGTCACGGTACGCGCAACCTACCAAAACGTGCTGGAAAGCTGACTAACTGCACACAGGATATAAACAGTTCGTGTACGTATACATCAGCGACACTGATGTATTAACGTATCACAAATACAAGGAAAATAATAAACGTGCTGGTATGCATATATATTGGCAATGAACCAATATATGATGCAAAGACCAGCAAAGTATCTTTAACAAGAAACACGATCGGGGGCTAAAGCGACAGCAAGACAGGCTTAGGCTGAAGCTATGAAAACCCAAGGAAACCCTGCAGGAAGCAGATCTTTATACTGAGGTCATCCAATGGGAGCAGACATGCAGATTCCCACACAGGTGAATGATAATCAGTCACAAGCTGACAGCAGGGAAAGACAGACAAAGCTATGCAACTTGCATGGAAATAGATCAGAACTGCCTGAGCTGCAGCACTAATACTTCCAGTAATAGCTGCTGCAGCAGCGATCATTACAGTACCCCCGCCTTTAAAAGTGGATTCCAGACGCTTTTCAAAACTGAAATTTCCAACAAAACAGTCTGACTGATAATTCATGATGACCGGGACAGCCCGGCAAGACCGAATTCCAGAATCAGTCCCCACAAGACTGGACCCATCAGAACCAGAACCTACAGAACCATGCCCATCAGTACTACAAGCCCCAGTGTGACACCCATCAGAACCATGATTTCCAGAAGAAAGCCCTCCGAAACTCCCTGAGCGATACCCACCGCCTTCCAGGAACAGTTCAGAAACGCCAAAGCCTTTGCAATGCCCACCGGTACTGTCTTTACCAACACAAAACCCACTGTTGAACCAGTCCAAGGCACCAGGACAAGTTTTCTCAGAGACCTCCCAGAACACCTTGAAGCTCCAAAGAGATCCCCATAGGTCAGAATGCCCCTTAGGCTCACATGGAGAACTATCAAGAACCCCTATGGAACCTAGGGCAATTCCCGAGTCAGGGCCACAAGGACAAACATCAATATCAGGGCTTTCAGGGACCAGAACCATCTCTGGGCATGCAGGCAGACTGGCAATATCAGAACGTGTTCCCACTAAGGAAGCATCAGAGCACGCTAACACCTTAGACACACTTGGGCATTCTGGCACACAAAGAACATCTGGGCACACCGGCACAAGAGAAACCTCTGGGCATGTCAAGGAACTGTGAGCCTCAGGGTCAGCCAAGACAGGACCAAAACCAGGACTGGCCAAAAAAAAATCATCATGACTAAACTTCGCAACTACTGGACTTTTACACGAGAATGCTGGATCAGACTTAGATGTCGCTGATTCCAGCAAAGTCAGTAACAAATCAGATTCAGGGGCACTAACAAGACAGGACAAATCTTCTGATGTATGCACTGAACCAGACAGGGACTCCACAACTACCTCTGGACTGGACAGAGACTCATTTAATACACTGGATTGGAGCTCATGAGGCGCTGCAGAACAAGTCAGTATTGCAGCAGCCCCCACTGGACTAGGCAAAACTGAGGAATTCCCTGGACAGGAAGGGAACTCTGGAACCTCTGCCACAGCGGCCAGAGAACCAGAATCTTTCAGGATACAGGGCTGGGTTTCAGGAACACTCATCAGACCGGACTGAAATTCTGAGATTTCTATTATTTTGACCAGAGAATCAGAATTATCCATGTTACAGGGCAAGACTTCTGAAACATTCAGAGGACAGGGCTGGAGTTCCTCGGCTGTTACAACACTGGAGAGGGACTCAACATTGGTTAAATCAGACTGTGTACAGGGCAAGGTATCTGACACACTTGCTGACGAGGACAATATTTCAATGGCTTCTGCTTTGCTGGGCAGAAATTCATCAAGTTTTATTAGAGCAGACTTTAATTCCAAAACAGCTGCTAGACAAGTGAATATTACTGCAACACCAACTGAGGTAAGCAGTGCTTCAGCCTCCTCTGCTAGAGGGTTTAAAGTATCCAAAGTACTGGGTGAAGCATAAGACTCTGCGACCACAGCTTCACTGGACAGGATCACTGAACAGTCCATATTGCAGGGCAAAACCATGGAAGCACCTGCTGGACAGCATAATGATTCTGTGACCTGAGTTTCATTGGAGAGATCTACTGCACAATTCATGGTACAGGGCAAATTTATTGGAAAATTTTCTGAACAAGGTAATAATTCTGCGATTTCAGGTTCACATAGCAGATGCTCTGAGCTATTCACGAAACTAGAGCGAGGTGTAGAAACAGGAAGATCAAGACACAATGTTTGCGCATCTGAATCACCATTCATTTGTAAAATTGGAAAATTCAGATGCTGGGGTTCTAAGTTTACTAGACAGGATTGCTGGGACTCGGAAACTGATGCAGTGCACCTACTGGCATCTGCTGGATCAGACAGGAGTTGAACTTTATTAACACAGGTAATTTCTGCAGAAGTGTTTGCAGAGACAGGCAAGATTTTTCTGGTGTCTGTTTCACTAAACAAAGAGTCATGAGTACTGGCTAGACTGGACTCGGAAGTCAGCAGGACCTCTGGATTCTCTGCTGAGAAATTTGCGCAGGGCAAGGTTAAGAATGTATCAGTGGCTTCTGTTTTACTGGGAAGTAACACTGAGTTATCCCTGGTACAGGGTGGAATTGCAGGAACTTCAATTTCACACAAAAAGAGCTCCGAATCACCTGCTGAATCAGCCAAAGGTGCTGAAGCAGGCGGGTCAGAACGCCAAATTTGCGAATTCGGAGTCACATAAAAATCATCCAAAATCAGTTCCCACACATCAATCAAGGGAGCCACACGGTCATACCTACACACACCAGCCTCTATTAGGTTATAGGCTGACTTAATGCATGCGTTCAATACCATTTCACTTTTTGCACTGTAAAATTGACAAAATGAACTTGAATCATTCTTCCATTCACAGACCAGGGCTTCCATCTCTCCCCTCTCGAATGGAGGATCCCATGCATACTTAACAGCGAAACATTTAGGCTGATCACAGTCTGCAGATATGATTGTGGCAGGCACATGTATAGGGTTAATTAGCAGGTGATTGGCAGATTCCTTATTCTTAAGAATTTCCAATACCTGTAGCAAGTGTTGAACTGTAGTGTATGCAAACTTCCCTTGGTTCACAAATAAGTTGATTTGTTCAATACTCTGTAATATCTCATCATAATCATACTCAGATAATTCTTTTAAACAAAAATCTTTATTTTCCCTAGCCAGTGAGGAAAGTTCATTAGTAGTTTCAGAAGTCCATTTAACTCCCCTGAAAGACAATTGCATTTCATTATCTGTTAATGGCAGAATCTCATTATAGGTCTCAGTCGCTAAGGATAATCATTCTGCAGATTGGACACGTTTCTTAGAACGTTTGCGTTTTGCCTTTGACCTTGCGGTTTTTGGTGATTTATTCAAAGCTGCAGGAAAATTATCAGTAACACTTTCTGCTTGCTGCTCATTCTTGCAAGCAATTGAAGGAGCAGCTGATTGGCCTGCTGCTAGGAGTTCATTAAGAGGAAAAGGCAATGGATCTATGCGCAACCAGTTATGGATCACAAACGCTAGAAATTCCAGCGGTCTATCTTTCAAATCGGAATGATTGAGAACATCAAATGCCCACTGGAATAATTCCCCTTTAAACAAAATATAACTTAGTTGGAGTGCCCAGGTTGAAACAGGAGTCGCTTGGAGATCAGGATTGGTCAGGAACCTGGCACATTCAGAGAAAAACTCATTTTCTGTTTCAGAGCTAAGTTCTTCAAATTTCTTAAAGGAACAGGAACCATAATTAACAGTGTCATACTTTCTGGGAATCCCCCCCACAATGGGGATTGGTAATGGGTTTTCATAATGTAAGGCTTGGTGGTGTATTCTCCACAGTCAGCATGCAACGCATGAGCTGACGTGGAGGAGGTACACACACTAGCACCAGGAAACAGGCTATCCCTAGTATAGTGGAGGGGAGGACTGACTCCAAAAGGAGATTGTGGCGCACAGAGCCGGTGCAGATCTGACAGCCACAAACAATGCTTTCGTTATAACGTCTCAGCGCAAAGTAGCGCTGAGCGCACACACCAGAACTGAGGAGATCAGGACAGGTAGACAGAATGAACGCTTGCTAGCTAGCGGCTACTTAGCGACAGCAAGCGTCCAAAACCAGACAGACTGGAATGAGGCAGCCAATGCGATGCGGCGATGGCGTGCCTCACAAAGACAGGACAGGACAGTCAGAAAACAGCAGGATTAAGATAGATGAACGTAACACAGATAAATATACAATAAGTATGTTTTCCTAGCATATTACAATTACAGCTATCAATGAAACTATTTGTAACTTCTGACTAACATATGTATATATCGGCAATGAACCGATATATGACATAAGCAGGAACGCTGACTAAGACTGGAGTAATACAGGGGACAGGACTCAGAAGGATTCGCTATCTCTTCGCAGAGATGAACGCAATCCACAAACGGTAACAGAACAGGATTCAGAAGGATTCGTTATCTCTTCGCAGAGATGAACGCAATCCACAAACAGTAACAGAACAGGATTCAGAAGGATTCGTTATCTCTTCGCAGAGATGAACGCAATCCACAAACGGTAACAGGACAGGATTCAGAAGGATTCGCTATCTCTTCGCAGAGATGAACGCAATCCACAAACAGAACCAGGAGCAGGGTAACTACCTCAGCACGGGTGGTCACGGTACGCGCAACCTACCAAAACGTGCTGGAAAGCTGACTAACTGCACACAGGATATAAACAGTTCGTGTACGTATACATCAGCGACACTGATGTATTAACGTATCACAAATACAAGGAAAATAATAAACGTGCTGGTATGCATATATATTGGCAATGAACCAATATATGATGCAAAGACCAGCAAAGTATCTTTAACAAGAAACACGATCGGGGGCTAAAGCGACAGCAAGACAGGCTTAGGCTGAAGCTATGAAAACCCAAGGAAACCCTGCAGGAAGCAGATCTTTATACTGAGGTCATCCAATGGGAGCAGACATGCAGATTCCCACACAGGTGAATGATAATCAGTCACAAGCTGACAGCAGGGAAAGACAGACAAAGCTATGCAACTTGCATGGAAATAGATCAGAACTGCCTGAGCTGCAGCACTAATACTTCCAGTAATAGCTGCTGCAGCAGCGATCATTACACTCCTACTTACAAACAGGGTCATTTTTCAGAGATGGGAAATATAGTCAGTAGTCTCCTACTTACAAACAGGTGAATTTCCCAGAGACGGTTTATACGTCTATTTTGTTCGTAAGTTCAGCATGGATTGTACATATTGGTCCATGTGGAAAACTTTTTTTACTTTTGGTTTGGACATTCAATATAAACAATGTTTTTTTGTTGTTGTTTTCAATGTGCTTTAATGTGCAGTATACAACTTACAACAGTGTATACAATACTGCAACAAGTCATTACAAAAATACGTAATAACAAAAACATTACAGTGTCAGAATCAGAATCAAGTTTATTTCGCCAAGTACAACGTGAGTCGTACCCGGAATTGGTTTCGTCACAAACAGGGTCAGTGGTGGTACAATAGAAGCGTGGTGCATTTAGCATACAATATACACATACAGTACATAGATACATACAGGTATATACAGTAAATACATACAGTAGGTACAGTGCAATACAAGGCATAGAGATATAGCATAGATAGAGTGATGTGTGAAAGATGAACCCAGGGGTAGGACCAGGGGGGTAATCCGCTGCCCTCTATGGCACTCAAAACGCTTTGCATTGCATTGAATCAGATGCCCCCCAGTCTAACCCTTGGAAAGAGACAAAGAGACGAGAGGGGGAAAAAAAGTAAGTCCCCTCAGGATTGTGGCGTAACCTGGTCGGTCAGTTAGTTATCAGTTAGTGTCCCACTGGCTGGCTGTGTCGCTTTGTCTGCTATTGAGACTGGTGCCCGATGTTAGGGGATGTGTCTGCTGCGGATCCTGGTGGGCGTTGGAGTGGCTGGGGTCGATGCGTGGCTGCAATCCCTGGCACTCTCCCTGTGAGGCTGGGGGCTGTATTGCACCTGCTGCTAGGGCCCTGGTCTGAGACTGTGGCTTGATGGAGTGCTGGTCAGTCCCCTGGAGCAGGCTGTGTGACTTGAGCAGCAGCAGCAGCGGATTAGGGGCACAGCAGTGAGGGTGGACAAAATGGTGGCAGCAGTATCCAGTATGGTAAGCTAGGGCTCAAGCATTTACGGGCAGCATGTGGCCACATCTGCCCCTCTGCGGTGTTGAAGCAGTCCCTGTGCCTTTAATTGAGGGCGGCGTCCAGTATATTAAGTAGGTTAACTTTGTTTAGATGTATGAAGTTTTTAACCTTGTGTTTATAAGTAGGGAACTGTTTGCACATTTTATTATTATCATTGTTATTATTATTATTTTCTTTTTTCATTGTGTTCAGGATGAAAAGAGAAAATATTTGATGTTTTAATGTATAAACATAGGAAATATTACAAATATATGTTTTAGCTTTTATGGCCCTGCACGTGCAGCTCAACCTCATAATGTTTTGAGAGCAGACGAGTGTAACTTCATTATTATAGTAAACAAGTCCCTAAAATTACAAGAGAACATTTCTTAGCCTTGACAACTTGTTGTTACCTGTGGAACTATATTGCCTAGGACTTTCAAAGCTAACCATTTACAACAGCAGGTGGAGCTCTTAATCACATTTTCATATGTGATATTCAGTATCAGGTACCAGGCTGAAGTTATAATTGTTTTCTTTGGATCATGCAATTATTCCTTGAAAACTACTGTACTTGACAACTGTGATATGTCTATAACCCTGACTATGCCTTTCATACCCTCTGAATGAGTAGGTCAGTGGCATACACTATAGACTTGTCTGCTTGTGTCTGAACACAGTCCCCTTGTGAAGAAAGCTAAGCTTACTTTAACCTTCTTTATTCCATTTGACAACACCCACACAGGTAAACAGGCACCGCAGCTGGGGGAGGAAATTAAACCACACAACAGAAGTGTGAAGTTATAGGAGGCGCACATCCTGCAGTCTTCTAGATGCTCTTACATTACATAATGTCATATACATCATGCATACCTTGATGTAAAAAAATAGTATCTGGGTCTGGGATTTATTAACGCAGGCAAATATGAACTGGTTATTATGAGGAGGGATTAAATGTGGAAATGATTTTGGAAACAGACCATACACCCTAATGAAAACAAAATACAGATAAAAAACAAATAAAAAGTCTGTTTGCATGTAATCAGCATAGTTACTGAAACGCACAGTGTGCTGCCCTTTAGCCTGAGATTAGAGTTCATAATCGGGAGGGGAATTCACCCATAGCCTTTCTTTGCCATCCCTGATTTCAGGTACACTTTAAAGCCGGGCCAGAGCTACCATAGGAAAAAAATGGGCAAATGCCCCAGGGCCCCAGAGTCTGTAGGGGCCCCCAAGGTGTCCCACTCCCATCTTAACTGTTGCTCCCCAGGAACTCTGCAGAGTCTGTTAAGTTGGGAGGTGATTGGGGGAGGGTCAGCAGACAGCTCAGGGGCCCAGGAGGGAAATTTGGCTGCAAAAAAGGGCCTCTAATGGCACTTTGTGGTCGGGGGTGTCTGTTGGGGAGCCTACAGGCTAATTTTGCCCTAGGACCCAATTGTTACTTGAACCGGCCCTGCTTTAAAGCCTATATTAAAGTTATAGCAATATAAAAGCTGTGCTGTGCTATAATTCTGTAATTTAGGTTGCCTGTTTATACATAATAAAATAGCTGCATGTGCTGAATGAGGATGATATTAAAGGGCATGCTGTTTCCTCGTCTGATAAAATGAGTTCTAGAAAGATACAGCCTGAGCTCTTTTTTCCCCGCATTCCTTTATCAGAACTTAGATGACATTTGGCAGTAAATGGAGTGACTCATACAAAAGCCACACTGAAGCCCACACTCATGCAAACTTGAGGTTTGATTATAAAAGGTGACTTTTAAATGTCACTATCGCTAGATCTGTTCTCATCTCTGAAGTGCTGGACTTATGAACTATGATCAAGTAAATTATTTGTGGTAAATTTTGAAGAGAAATAAACAGGCTGTAACTCTGTTTTCTTGTACCATTTGCTTATTTTAACAGTTTTTTTAAAAATGTGCTGTATAGTGAGACAAGAAAGGCAATGTTGTGGGACTCAGAGATGGATTAAGATGTAATGGGGCCCTTAGCAAGGTAGTAGATTTGGGGCCCCTTGTGGTCGTTTTGGTAAGCTGAAGCGAAGAGAGGTCAAAGAAGGTGTCAGGTGGGGCCCTTAACACCCACTAGGCCCCAAGCACCTGCCTAGGTTACCTCGTGGATGATCTTGCTCTGGTGGGACTACATGCTGTGCAAGGGGTTCAATAAGCAGACTATTCCTCCTATGCAGGGCCGGATTTACCATAAGGCACTGTAGGCACGTGCCTACAGGCGCCTGATGATGGAAAGGCGGCTCACTTCCCTCCCTAAGTAGCACCCTCCCTCCTTTCCTATGCAGAGTCCTGAGCAGAGTGTAAATGAGCAGTTACTCAACCAGCTCTCGGTATTCCACTGATGATATTTCCCTTCAGTCAGGGGCACCTCTAGCTACTTAATACTGAGGGTACCTCTGGCTACCTAATGCTAAGGGGCACCTCTAGCTACTTACACTGGGCAGGGGAAGTAGGAGAGAGGTGAAAGCTGGGCCAGCCAGCACACTTGCGGTGAGGTTTGGTGGAGCTTGTAGGACCATGTAGGGTCTAAGTCTAAGGTGCCAGGACATCTGTGCCTATAGGCTCCGGTGAGGTAAATTCGGGCCTGCTCCTATGGCCTTGGTAGTGGGTTGCATAAGTAGCCCATTACTTAATTGGGCTTTTTACTGGGTTGAATGAGCACACCGTCTCTAGTCTTCTATGAGCACACTCTAGTGGTGGTCAGAATCTGTTGCAGTGCAAAAGGTAAAAAGGTACACAAAGAACAGGCAAGTTTTTTCTTAAAGTGGAACTGAAATGAAAAAACAAAACAAAGAGTTTCACTTACCTGGGGCTTCTGCCAGCCCCTTGCAGCCTTCCTGTCCTACGTCGGTCATCCGCAATCCTCCATTCTCCCGCCGCCAGCTACTTACGGTACCATTGAGTCGGCAACTGCGCCTGCACACCCCGGGCCACGCGTATCTTTCTCTGTAATAGTGTCTTGCACTATAAGCACAGGACACTATTGCGGGCGAGAAAGAAAGGCGTGGCTTGCCGTCGACTTTCAAGTCGATGGTACAACAGTACCAAAAGTAGCTGGTGGCGGGAGAACGGAAGATTGTGGATTGTACGCGGGACAGAAGGGCTGCAAGGGGCTGGCAGAAGCCCCAGGTAAGTCAAACGCTTTTTTTTTTTTTTTTTTTTATTTCAGTTCTGCTTTAAAATATCTTTAGTTTAATCAGTTACATTGGTGAAAAGTGGCTTTATACAGCTTCAACATGACTTGGTCTGCAGGCTTCAATGAGGCAATTGTCCTGAGGTAGGAAGCATATGGAGGCTGCCATCTTTATTTCCTTTAAAATACTACCAGTTGTCTTAATTGAAAAATCGAACAAACTATACCAGTTGCCTGATTGTCCTACAGATCGTTTTAGCTTCAGTTATGTCTGAATCATATGAAACAAGTATGTGGCTAATCTAGTCAGACTTCAGTCAGAGCAACTGATCTTCATGCTTGTTCAGAGTCTACGGCTAAAAGTATTAGAAGCAGAGGATCAGCAGGACAATCCCTCCAGAAGATCCAGGCCATGCTCTTCTACAGGCAGGCATGCAGCCATGCCTGCGCAGTAGCTCTGGCTTATGCTTGAGGAGGAGCATGGCCCCAAACAGATTTCCAACAATCTTTGGGGGTCGTCAAGTGGCAATGGTGGACTGGAGGACGCTGTGGGAAGCCACTACAGCAGGGGTGTCAAACTAAGTTGCGGGCCAAACAATTAACATTTAACATTTGTTGAACAGTCTCAAACTAAGTGACACAACTAGAGCAACTGGAGAGGGGGAGCATGCTCTTCCCCTTCTGCAGAGTAGCTCAGTGGAGCATTTTTAATTTTACCTGCTCCCATGCTGCTTTGGGTCTCCTCTGATCTTCCTTACTGCATTCCCCATCCCGCATACCTCTGGCTCCCAATGCATATCGTGTGATCGGAAGCTGGAGATATGGAAGCACAGTGCATGATGCTGCTGGGAAGAACAGAAGAGACCCAACACAGCGCTGGAGCAGATGACTATTACGCTGCTCCACTTTGTTACTTTGCTATGTTTGGAGCTGGTGTTGGGGGGAAGGTATGTAGTTTTGTGTGTTTCACCAGCCACATAGGGGGGAAGAGTTGGATTCCAGGAGAGGGCCCCAGCTCAAAATGACAATGATTTAACCAGAAACACTGTCATCGGGGGTACTCTTCTTGATGGGAAGTCAGAGTGTTTTTTTCTTTTACTGATTACAATGATGCACATTTGAAGCTCTCGAAGGCCACATAAAATGGCAAGGAGGCCCACGGGCCTTGAGTTTGACACCTGTGCTCTACTGGATCCAGAGGCTTCCCACTTCTTAGGTAAGTATCCTTTTTCACCGGAGCTTTGGCTCGGGTACACTTCCACTTATGAGTATCTCTCCTTATTGGCTTTTGTCTCATTAATTATCTCTCCTTATCTATTTATCTAATAATTTATTTCCCCTTGTAGTTGTGGTGAAAAATCAGTAAGATTATTTGTTTTGTGAATCAGCCCCCATATGTGCAGTATGGATCTTGCCACCAGATCGGAGATAAGCTGGACAGGATTCTGGCCTTCAGCTAGGCTAGGCTTGGGAGTAGGCTGCTGGCACAAGATTATTGGGAAAAAAACAGAAGCAAGAGTTTTCTAACTTGCTTCATACCCTTCCCTCACAAAAGCAATTGTCTCTGCAGCAGATCATTTGTGTGTCATCCAGACTTGCACCATGAGCTACATTGCCAATCCCCAGTGCCAAAAGTCAATGTATCCTCCTGTGCAGCACTGTCAGGCATGAGACCACCATCCAATTCTCCCAAATATGTTCCAGTTGGGTGCTTGCCATCTCATGTGTATGGGAATCTTTATTCAAGCATACATGATGTGAGCATGGCACAAGCTACTAGGAAAGCATATGAAATGTTAATAGTAAGCAGTAAGGTGGAACACAGCCAGCTGTTTAGATCAAGCCAAACCATTATTGTCAGGGGAAAATAAAGACAAGCAAGAGGTTAAATGTTCACTTTCCTTCTGGAGAACAATCACATCCTATATGTGCAGCACTTCCTCTCTTGCTTCCTTTATACTGCTATATATTTTCTCGTAATTACTGCAGCTGAGCAACGAGTGGTTAGTTGTATAGAAAAGAATGTCTATTGTTAATCGCGTCTGCTGCCTTCAAGAAGTAAACGTTTATTCTTTTGCTTTCAGGAGTAACAGCCTAAAGTGTATTTATACGCAAGCATAGTTAAAATTGATAAATTGCGGGACTAATCAACAATGCCGAATGCTTGCGTTATGAATTTTGTTTTAAAGCCCTTTCATAATACTGGCACATGACTTGCATTGTTCAGTATAAGGCTTCAGAAACATTAGTGATTACTGTCGCTCAAAATGATCACTTGTGACGACTTTGAGTAACAGATCCCGGTACAAACACAAAGTTTGGTTCTCGGTTGAGCAGCCTGCCCTGTTCTGCCTTATAGAGAAGGGAGAGCAGGCGCAAGCTGCAGAGTAAAAAAAAAAGATTAGCATATCCAATTGCCAGTGGACGGTCTGTGAATGTCAAAGTAAAGACATACACACTCTATAAAGGCTCCTGAAATGATCACCAATAACCATTATAGACAACAAAATCAAATGCGTGGGTCATAGGTAATATCTCATTACTTCCTCTGCACAAAAAGATTGCGCTACATACAAATGCACAATTTGTACGTTGGATACCAGCGTCCAACTTGATCCAGCCAGTGACACTGCAGGGCTCTAATTCTGTACAGACGCATCACTGGGCAACACCCAAGCAATGATTCCTGTTTCAATAAAGGGGAGGAGGGACTGCAGCACCAGACACAGCATAGCAGCTTCTGTGGGCGGGGTAAGGAGGGGAACAATAAACTCGATCACTAATTCTTGCTTAACTATTTGATATGCCAGATCATTAAGCAATCTTGGCTGACCTTTGAGGGCATATGTACTAACACTAGATTCTTGTCCAAGATGGCTGTAACCATCAGTTGAGAACAGTCTTGCATTAGTACTGGCCTTTAGTATGCACTGAAGTGCTAATACCAGTTGCATGGAGATGTTAAGCAGTATAGATAAACAACAGAGTAAGAAATGAAAACGTAAGAAGTGGAAAAGAAGTGTAAATAGGTAAAGGAGGTCAATTTTGACCCCCTACTTATTTATAAGAAAGTAGTAAAAATAGAAAAACTTTGTTAAAGAGGAAAAAACTTTTTTTTGATCAGTTTACTGTTTTCATCTGTATGCTACGTTATTATGCCATTTTACTTCTATGTTCTTCTGCTCTGGTACGTAGCATGTCCACTGCTGTCACCCTGGAATCACTTAGTTAATTTCCATACACCATTATGAACCAAGTGGGTACATGGAGCATACCCTTCCATTTCTTGCTTAGTAAATGAGCAAATTGCAGTTTTCAGCAATAGCACCTTTCTATTTTGAATCTCCCTCCCTTAGTATCAGGGGCGTAAGATGACCCCCCAGGAACCCCAAGCAAAATTATGATGGGGCCCCTGTTCCATCACCCTGCTACTCCCTCACCATGCGTGTGGCTAATCACATACACAGCTCCATCCCCATGCAGAGTATCCGCAGCGAAGAAGTGAATATTTACCTAATAGAGTGGTGCGTCCCGTCTTCCTCCCAGCAGCCACTTACTCTATGCTGTATACCAAGCTCCCGATCATGTGACATGAATCAGGAGCCGGCGGTTTGCAAGAAAAGAGCTTCCGGCTGCAGGGAAGAAGAGGCAATGCAGCGCTGGAGCAGGTAACACTAAACACTGCTCTTTACACCTGTTCTGCAAGCTGTGAGGGAGGAGGAGCAGGCCCTCATAGGGTGGGGACTAGTGTTACACCACTGCTAAATATGTTTAAGGTTCTTTCTGTGTAGTGCAGCTCTTTTCTTACTTTGTTAAAGAAAAAGGAAGTTTTCCTTTAATAGCAATATAAAAGTTTTTAAAAGATGAACTTCAAGACATATTAGAAAGCAGGCAAAGTGAGATTGTCCTTTGCACACATGAGATACCTATAGTACTTTCCAAGGGATAAAAAATGCATTTAGCGTATCAGTTCGAACCAAGACAGGAATTGGTGCAGAAAGCAATTATTCAAACACACAAAATCATCTCCACTGAGCCCCATAACACATGAACCAAAGAGAATGAGCAATAGCAGCAGAGCCTCTGATGAAAAGAAATATAGTCAATGATGTGAACTTCTGTGGAAAAAGTAAAATACTGGCAGTCAATAGCCTGGTGTGCACTGTACATGGTAAGTGGTCCCAATGAGACGAGGCTGGGGACAGCTTCCCCTGCTCATGTAGTGTAATGGACAAAGAAGCACAGTGACAGCTATTTGACATTAGATCAGACGCTCTCAGGATGGGGGACGATGATAAATTCCTCTTGAGATAATATCATTATTTGTGGTAAGACTTATTTTCAAGCAAGTTAATTGGATAATATGGTGATAATATAACCGCCCTGCATACAATGCCAGACATTGCACCTATTTGTAGAGACAGACTATTGCACAAAGCGTAAAATAGCCTTGCAGCTATACAGCAATCTGCCAGTGCATGGACCATAACATTCCAGATGAGGTGTGTAACTGTGTGTATAACTAAACGCCCGAACTCTCACAGGGAATACCTCTGTGCCGTTTAAAACTGGAAAAAAAAACATGCTGCAGTACAAATTAGTAATTGTTTTTGCAGTAAAAATGTAGAGGCCTCTATTAGATGTGTACATACATTTTATTCAACTGTGTTTGACAAATGCTGTTATTATTGTCTTGATTTGTATGTAGCCAGACTGAGCTGGACTCCTGGTGTTGCAGGACAGGGTCCCATAATAGTTGCCTGTTCTCCTAAGGCGGTTGTTGTAACTTCAGCCAGCCTTCAATCTGGCACAAAGCTCAGAGCAGGATCATCCACTAGGCAACCTAGGCAGGTGCCTAGGGCCTATTGTGTGTCAAGGGGCCCCCCTGCCACCTTCTCTGACCTCTCTCTACTTCAGCTTACCAAAAGGACCACAAAGGTGTGCCAAATCTACTACCTTGCCCAAGATCCCATTACATGGAATCGTCAGACCACCTCCCATATCAGACTGTCATCACTCCTTTTATGGCAAGCATAACCCCTGAGTGCAGTCACAAACCCCTAGTCACACCTCTCACAGCTTCACCCTGCACATAGATTTTTCAGCATCCAGAACTACAATCTATGTACCAGCCAGCTGAGAGCAGCCCAGCAGAAAAGCAGGTTGCACACACATCCAATCAAATCACTAGCCTTCAATGACTTTATTTAAGATAGTAAGAAAAGTGCAAGAAAAAATTATAGCAACAATGTCAAAAACAACTAATAGATAAAATGGTCCATGGTAAGTAAAAGTGAATGAAATGAAAAAGTGATTTAACTTTCTGTCTGCTCAGTGTTTGGGTTACTGTGGACTTGGAGTGCTGTACAATCCAGTGGAATTAGAGTGCTGCTTTAAAGAGGAACTGTAACCAGAGATTGAACTTCATCCCAATCAGTAGCTGATACCCCCTTTCCCATGAGAAATCTTTACTTTTTCTCAAATGGATCGTCAGGGGGCTCTGTATGGCTGATATTGTGGTGAAACCCCTCCTCCAGTGTGATGTCAGCACCTAGGTACTGACATCACACTGTGGGAGCCTTGTTGCATTGTGGGCAGGGACGGATCTAGACCAAGTTGCCCCAAATTGCGCCTGGGGCAAGGTCAGGTTTTGGCGCCCAAACTGCCATTCCAAATCCAAATGTTTCCGCCTTTTTAAGAATTCAACAAACTGCGCCTGGGGCAAGAGACCCGCTTGCCCCCCCCAGATCCGTCCCTGATTGTGGGAACTAACAGCTGTTTCCATCTGCCAAAAGAGCAATATCTCCTTCCACAGACATCACTTGCCAGCAGTAAAGATGTTGCCATGTGATATATTTCACAATGTAAATCAGGATGAGGAAAGCTTTTACAATGGGCAATCACTGAGTAAATCATTTATAAATAATTATAGTAAAACGTAAGCACTTTTTTTTCATTATGTTATTTTCACTGCAGTTCCTTCTAACCTACCTGTGGCTCTCTCCCAGTGTCCACGTCTTGTGATGTTAAGCTTGTAGACTCAACTATGGCAGAGGTTAATGGTCTTTATAGCCTCAAGCGATTAGGAAGAAATTTGAAGCGCCTCAACAGGAGACCTTTCCAACACTGATTGGTCTATTTTAGTATTGAGATGCAATTTCTAAATATTTTTGTCATTTCTACAGACTTTGATTTACCATTTTTATTCCAGTAAAATCATTAACCCCCTAACCATAACTCCTCCTCCCTTCCCTGTGTAATATCATGCCCTTCTATGAAATTAAATAGTTCATCTCGCAATATTTGTGTAATGAATAGCAGAGATGCCGCCGTGCGGTCTGGCGGCGGGGCGGCTGTCTCCGCGTTCAGACCGGCGGTTTCCGCACAGCAGCATGCGTCTGGTTTGCCTGGGCCTTCTAGTGCACACAGATGGAGAGCTACGCGTGCGCGCTAGAAGGCAGGACCTTTATGCCAGCAGGAAAAGTATCAGCTGACCAGGACGATCAGCTGCTTCCAGCGGAACTCCTGATTGGCTAAGTGGCTGGGGGCGGCGCTGAGGAGCGCTGGAGTATATATACATCTTGCCTGTCAGTTGCTGGTTGTCTGCCGTTGCGAATACTTACGTGTGAGCACTCAGACTTCAGTCAGATCCTACAGTGTGTTAGGACCAGGTGGACCTGGGAATTCACACTTAGCCAGATTACACTCTTGTTATTTACTGTGTTATACCTTAGACCAGTTCCAGGGTGTTGAGACCAAGGACCTCACACCTAAGCTTAGGATTACTGTGTCATTGCTGTGTTATACCTTAGACCAGTTCCAGGGTGTTAAGACCAAGGACGTCACACCTAAGCATAGGATACTGTGTTATTCCTTAGACTAGTTCCTGGGTGTCGAGACCAAGGACCTCACACCCTAGACTAGGATTGTGCTTTATATCTGTTATGACCTTTTGCTCTGTTGACCTCTCCCTTGCTTTTTGATTCGGTACCTCTGCCTATCTGCTTACCAGTTGCCAACCTTGCCTGTACCCGGTTACCAAATCAGTCTCCTGTCTTTGTACCTTATCTGCTCGTGTGTTACCGACCTGGCCTGCCTGACCCTTCTGACTGTCACTCACCCCTCGAGTGTTCAGTCTGTCTGTACTACCCGTGACACTATTCCACCAAGTGTCAGTTAGCTGCAAGGACCTCTTGCTCCTCAGAGAGTACTTATTGCAGTGCAGCCAGTGGCCTCTATCCCATAGGAGTCTCCTGGCTGCAGTACAGTCTGATTACCAGTTTACCAGGGAATCACTGGCTGCCAGAATATCTCTATCCCCTCTCTTAAGGGGATAGTCCCTGCACAGCCGAGGGCCACCTGCTCCTCAGGTGGTCCCTGGCCTAAGTTGTCTGTATCTCTCTCCCCACAGGAGATAGCCTACAGTTGCACTAATCACTTACACTTCATTAGGTGTCCAGAGGTTAGTCATACTTGTATTATTGGTGATTCTGCAGATCATCCATAATCAAGTATACATCTGTATTGTTGATGATTCTGCAGATCATCAATAATCAGATTCTCTCTGTGTGCTGACACCGATCATTACAATTTGCCAGAATTAAACACAGATAAAGTCAGCACACTTTACTAGAATTCATTGGCTAAAAACAAGAAGAGAGTCGAGAGCCCAATATGGTGCAGTATTGTCAGGTAAAATGAAGAGTTCAATGCAATTTTATGTGTATATACTCACAAACACAGACAAGGGGTATTTAATTACTGAATGGAGTGCCAGTATTGCATCTTGGAGAGAAATGTTATATTTACCTGTATTTAAAATTAGGAAGTTTGCAAAGAATTGTGACTGGCAAACTGTGGAATTTATAATATTATTGGAACCTGTGAGAAAACGCGGAAAAGCCGCCGCAGGTGCTCAGAGCAAGGCGGCTGATTTCGCGTCCAAAGCAGCATCTGACGCAGCGGTTTGCACGCATAGGCCTACATCTGTCAGCATGGCTGAACGCGGAGAAACCGCCGCATGCTTGGATAGCGGTGCGGCTGGTTCCGCGCCCTGCACAGCGGATACATTGCAACACATGTCTGGTGTGGCTGGGACTGATAGTCCACACAGATTCAGAAGGACGCGCGCGTGTGGAGAGGTAGATTTATGACAGCCAGAGGGGTGTCAGCTGACCAAACCGGTCAGCTGACAATTCAACCATTTCTGATTGGTCCAGCACTTAGGGGAGGCGCTGGAGAGCGCTATAGTATATATACTGGGTGCTGGTCACTTCTCTGGTGTCTGCCGTTGCGATCACTACGTGGTAGCACTCAGACCTTTTTGTCAGTATCTGTGTTATTGTAATTCTGTTATACTTCAGACTAGTTCCAGGGTGTTGATGATCAAGGAACTCACACCCAAGACTAGGGAACTGTATTACCATTCTGTTATACCTCAGACTAGTTCCAGGGTGTTGATGATCAAGGAACTCACACCCAAGACTAGGGAACTGTATTACCATTCTGTTATACTTCAGACTAGTTCCAGGGTGTTGATGATCAAGGAACTCACACCCAAGACTAGGGAACTGTATTATCATTCTGTTATATATTAGACTAGTTCCAGGGTGTTGATGATCACGGAGCTCAAACCTCAGACTAGGCATTGTTATTATCTGTTATGACTTTCCTGACCTCTCTTTTGAACCCTGATTTGGTACTTCGCTATATCTGATACTCTGTTGCTGAACCCTGCTTGTCTTAGGATCCCGTATCTGTCTCCTGTCTCTGTATCTGATCTGTCTGTCTGTTGCCGACCTGGCCTGTCCGACCTTGAGAACTATCTCCCCTGTTTTGGGATAGTTCACAGACCTGTCAGTGGCACTTCACCTTTGGTGTCACTCGCACTCTGGTCCTTCCTACTCTCAGCCTGGCTCCACCCCTTAGGGAGCCTCAGGCCAGTGGAAGGAACCTGTTCTTTGGGCAGTATCTCCTACTGCCTTGCACCCTCTATACGGGTGCTCTCCTCAAAGTATTACTGTTGCACCAAACACTCATATTACTCAGGTGTCCAGAGGTTAGAGATATATCTGATTATCGGTGATACTGCAGATCATCTATAATCGGGTATATATCTGTATTTTCGGTGATACTGCAGATCACCGATAATCAGATCCTCTCTGTGTTACACCGATCGTTACAGAATGGCAGACCAAAATGCAAATGGACGCACTCACCGGCCGTCTGGGCACACTTACCACTTCGATGGGTAACATCAACCAAGTGCTGGGTAGTCACCGGGCGTTAATTGACGCTTTGTCCGGTTCTATGCAAACCATCCAGATGGCTGTAGATGAGGTGCGATCTCCTCCTAGCCCTGACATACGTATGCCTGTACCTGAAAAGTTTTCTGGTCACAGATCTGACTTCCAAAATTTTAGGAGTAGAGTGTTATCATACTTTGAGTTGAGACCTAAATCTTCAGGAACTATGGCCCAAAGGGTCACATTTATTAAGACTTTGTTATCAGGTGATTCTCAGACCTGGGCGTACAGTCTGCCCTCCGGAGACTTGGCACTAACCTCTGTAGAATAATTTTTTAAAGCCATGGCTATAATTTATGATGATCCAGACATTGCCTCGACTTCTGAGCGGAAGCTCAAACTTTTACGTCAAGGCAAGAGTCCGGTTGAAGAGTATGCTGCTGAATTTAGGAGGTGGTCAGTATCAGCCAGGTGGGACACTTTTGCCCTCTTAGATTGTTTCTTATCAGGGTTGTCAGATGAGGTCTCCGATCTTATGTTAAGTCAGCCTGAACCTAAGTCCATTGATGAGGCCATTTCATCGGCCATTAGGATAGATCGTCGGCTGCGTTATCAGAGACAGACCCGGGGTAAAAACCATGTGAGAATGGTATTCCACGCTGGGCCTCCTGCGACTCCGCCTCCTCCCATTTCGCCTCCACCTGAGCCAATGCAGATCGGCCGATCAAAGTTGTCTCAGGTAGAGCGGAAACGCAGGTTATCAGAGCAGCTTTGTCTTTATTGTGCAGAGGGGGGTCACAGAGTACAGAATTGCCCTAAAAAGTCGGGAAACGCTACTGCCTAGGTGTAGTTGGGGGTAATACCCTAGGCGCGCAATTTTTACCCCTAGATGATAAACGGTTGCTTCTTCCTTGTATTATTTCATGGGAGAATAAATCTGAAGTCACTGAGGCCTTCGTTGACTCAGGCTCAGCGGCTAATTTTATGGATTACGAATTCGCAAAAAAATTGGGTATTCCGCTCTCCCCGGTAAAACCCCCTATTCAAGTTTCGGCAGTGGATGATTCTCCTCTGCAGGGTAACAATCCTTTGTCGCAGACTCCAGAGGTGGGAGTCACTATAGGGGTACTGCATAGGGAGAATTAGCATTTTTTTGTGTTACACATGACAACCTCCACGATCATTCTTGGCATGCCTTGGTTACACCTTCACTCTCCTCAGATTAATTGGGCCACTGGTCAGTTATCGAGCTGGTCGTCCCATTGCTTTCATCATTGTTTAGCGAAGGTAACCTTGGGCCAAACCAAGATTCACGTGGAGGGAGTGCTGGATCAGTATTCTGAATTTTCAGATGTGTTTTGTCCGAAATCAGCCGATCAACTTCCCCCACATTGCCCTTTCGATTGTCCCATCGATCTCCGGTCTGGTTGTATGCCCCCTAGAGGTCATCTCTACAATTTGTCTGGGCCAGAAAAGTTGGGCATGCAGGAATACATCCGTGAAAACTTAGCTAAAGGTTTTATTCGCCCTTCCCGGTCACCTGCTGGAGCAGGTTTCTTTTTTGTAAAGAAAAAAGATGGAGGCCTTCGGCCATGCATTGATTATCGGGGTCTGAATAAAATCACAGTAAAGAACCGCTATCCTTTGCCCTTGATAGACGATTTATTTACTCAGGTTACCAATGCTAAGATTTTCTCAAAATTGGATTTGCGGAGTGCATACAAGCTCTTGCGAATCAGAAAGGGCGATGAGTGGAAGACGGCCTTTAACACACCCTATGGGCATTACGAGTACCTGGTGATGCCCTTCGGGTTGTGTAACGCTCCGGCTGTCTTTCAGGAACTCATTAATGAGGTGTTCAGGGAGGTGTTGGGTAAATTTGTCCTGGTATATCTGGATGATATACTAATCTTCTCAGATAACCTCTCAGAGCACAGGGCTCATGTCAGATTTGTACTGCACAAGCTAAGACAGAACATGCTCTATGCTAAATTGGAGAAATTCATTTTTGAGGCAACATCTGGCGCCTTTCTAGGGTACATAATTTCTACCTCGGGCCTGTCTATGGACCCTGCCAAAGTCTCTGCTGTCCTGGAGTGGCCTCAGCCAGTGGGACTGAAGGCTCTCCAGAGATTCTTGGGGTTCGCAAATTACTATAGAAGGTTCATAAAGGGGTACTCCACAGTCATTGCACCCCTCACCAGTCTTACAAAGAAAGGGGCAGATACCAACCATTGGTCCCCCGAAGCTTTGACTGCTTTCTCTACTCTGAAAGAATTGTTTTGTTCTGCACCCATTTTGAGACACGTCGACACATCCTATCCCTTCATCGTAGAGGTGGATGCCTCAGAGGTCGGGGTGGGGGCTGTGCTGTCTCAGCGTTCTGGGTTGCAGGGGAGATTACACCCGTGTGCCTATTTTTCTCGTAGGTTTTCACCAGCAGAGAAAAACTATGATATAGGCAACAGGGAGCTCCTAGCCATTAAATTGGCCTTTGAAGAATGGCGTCATTGGCTAGAAGGAGCAGAACATACGATTACAGTTTACACTGATCACAAAAATTTGGAATACATTGAGGGGGCTAAGAGATTGAGTCCCCGTCAGGCTCGATGGTCATTGTTTTTCTCGAGATTCAGATGTATAATTACATATACTCCGGGTAGCAAAAACGTTAAAGCGGATGCTTTATCCAGATGTTTTGAGCCAGAGACAGCACAGCCTTCAGACCCAGAGACCATCATCCCACAGAAAGTGATATTGGCAGCCACAGAGATCTGGAAGAACTGGATGGAGACTTTAAGTCCCTTCCAGCAGGATGTTCCTGAGGGAAAGCCTGAAGGGGTCATGTTCGTACCATTGCCGTTTCGTCTCCAGATATTACAGATGTTCCACTCCCACAAAAATGCGGGACATCCTGGGGCCTCCAGAACACATGACCTTGTCGCTAGATGTGCTTGGTGGCCTTCATTGGCAACTGACTACAAGGAGTATGTGAGAGAATGTGCAGTGTGTGCAAAAAGCAAACCCTCCCGTCTGGCACCTGTGGGAACATTGCAGCCTTTGCCCACCCCAAGTGAACCATGGACCCACTTGTCCATGGATTTTGTGGGTGAGCTCCCGAGGTCTGAAGGCATGTTGGTCATTTGGGTGGTAGTCGACAGATTCAGTAAAATGGCCCATTTCGTGCCCCTGAAAGGACTCCCCTCGGCCCAGGAGTTGGCCGATCTTTTCATCATGCACATTTTCCGGCTACATGGCATCCCGGAAAATATAGTGTCAGATCGGGGAGTCCAATTTGTTTCTAAATTCTGGAGGGCATTTTGTCATCAATTGGGCATGGAACTGTCGTTTTCGTCGGGCTACCACCCACAGACCAATGGTCAGACCGAGAGAGTCAATCAGTCACTGGAACAGTTTCTAAGGTGTTATGTTGCGGATGCGCAAAATGATTGGGTCAAGTTCCTGCCGTTTGCAGAATTTGCGCACAATAATTTAAAAAGCTCTTCCTCTGGATTCTCTCCTTTTCAGGTGGTAACTGGAAAGTTGCCTAAGTTTTCCCCACTGCCAGTAGCTTCCACTCCATTCCCAGCTTTGGAGGCTTGGCAAGAGTCATTTAGGAACATTTGGGGAATCGTGAAAGGGAATCTAGAGAAGGCCTTTCAGAGTCAGAAAGGTCAAGCTGACAAGAAACGTTCCATAGAGTGGAAGTTCCGGCCAGGAGACTTGGTCTGGGTGTCCACCCGTCATTTGACTTTAAAACAGCCTTCGCCCAAGCTAGGACCCAGATTTGTGGGCCCTTTCCCAGTAACCACGAAGATCAACAATGTTACTTATGCCATCGATCTTCCTGCCAGCATGCGTGGTGTAAGGTCATTCCATGTATCCCTGCTTAAGCCAGCAGTGCATGTGGGTTCCACTCCTCCTCCTCCTGTGATGGTGGATGACCAACCTGAGTATGAAGTGGAAAAGATTTTAGACTCACGGATTGTACAGAACTCAGTACAGTACTTAGTTCACTGGAAGGGTTATGGCATTGAGGAAAGAACATGGGTACCTGATTGTCGCATGCACGCGGATAAGTTAAAGAAGGAATTTCACGCCCTACATCCTGAGAAGCCGGGTAGGAGCTGTCCGGAGTCCACTCCTCGGGGGGGGGGGGGGGGGGGGGGAAGGGGGTTGGGGGGGGTACTGTGAGAAAACGCGAAAAAGCCGCCGCAGGTGCTCAGAGCAAGGCGGCTGATCCCGCGTCCAAGCAGCGGATTCCGCATCTGACGCGGCGGTTTGCACGCATAGGCCTACATCTGTCAGCATGGCTGAACGCGGAGAAACCGCCGCATGCTCGGATAGCGGTGCGGCTGGTTCCGCGCCCTGCACAGCGGATACATTGCAACACATGTCTGGTGTGGCTGGGACTGATAGTCCACACAGATTCAGAAGGACGCGCGCGCGAAGAGGCAGAACTTTTATGACAGCCAGAGGGGTGTCAGCTGACCAGGCCGGTCAGCTGACAATTCAACCATTTCTGATTGGTCCAGCACTTAGGGGAGGCGCTGGAGAGTGCTATAGTATTTATACTGGGTGCTGGTCACTTCCCTGGTGTCTGCCGTTGCGATCACTACGTGGTAGCACTCAGACCTTTTTGTCAGTATCTGTGTTATTGTAATTCTGTTATACTTCAGACTAGTTCCAGGGTGTTGATGATCAAGGAACTCACACCCAAGACTAGGGAACTGTATTACCATTCTGTTATACTTCAGACTAGTTCCAGGGTGTTGATGATCAAGGAACTCACACCCAAGACTAGGGAACTGTATTACCATTCTATAATATATCAGACTAGTTCCAGGGTGTTGATGATCACGGAGCTCACACCTCAGACTAGGAATTGTTATTATCTGTTATGACTTCCTGCTTTCCTGACCTCTCTCTTGAACCCTGATTTGGTACTTCGCTATATCTGATACTCTGTTGCTGAACCCTGCTTGTCTTAGGATCCCGTATCTGTCTCCTGCCTCTGTATTTGATCTGTCTGTCTGTTGCCGACCTGGCCTGTCCGACCTCGAGAACTATCTCCCCTGTTTTGGGATAGTTCACAGACCTGTCAGTGGCACTTCACCTTTGGTGTCACTCGCACTCTGGTCCTTCCTACTCTCAGCCTGGCTCCACCCCTTGGGGAGCCTCAGGCCAGTGGAAGGAACCTGTTCTTTGGGCAGTATCTCCTACTGCCTTGCACCCTCTATACGGGTGCTCTCCTCAAAGTATTACTGTTGCACCAAACACTCATATTACTCAGGTGTCCAGAGGTTAGAGATATATCTGATTATCGGTGATACTGCAGATCATCTATAATCGGGTATATATCTGTATTGTCAGTGATACTGCAGATCACCGATAATCAGATCCTCTCTGTGTTACACCGATCGTTACAGAACCAAATTCTGCCATAGGAAGCAAGGATGCCCAAGTATCCTGAGAGGCAGCAGAGAAACACCTAAGGATTTCCTATACAATTTAGTTCCTTTTCTCAGTTTTCCCATTAGTTTAAGGATAAGATATAATAATTAATAGCACACTGCGCATCATATTAAAATTAATTGCTACTTGGTTAAAATAATTAGAATGAATTGCTGCTGGGGAGAGTGATTTCACAATATACTGCTGCAATATATTATAACATCTTAGGGCTAAGTCAGACACAGATATTTGATAGAACCTGGATATCTCTAGCTGCAGCTGCTACTAATGCAACCCAATACAGTTGCATCAACTGTGTCACACTAGCAGCAGCCTGTAGCTGCACAGCATAGACTTGTATTGCAGTCATTACAAACTGCCGCTACAAAGTAGATGGCGTGACATAGGTGTATTGTTTGCCCTTCATCAGTTGAAAAAAGTATTTGTGACCATGTTGGGTGATAATCTAACATCATCAATACAAATGTCCCACTATATCATTGAAAACACCGTTAGTGTTTTACTGCGTTGGATCGCATAAGCCAGGGGTGTCCAAATTTTGTAGAGCAAGGGCCATATCCCCGTTCATTGAGAGTGCTAAGGGGCAAATTAGCAAAATTAAACAACATTTTTGTTGATTGCTCCTGGTACCTAACAAAGTAACCATATTACCAGCAGGACTCGTCCCTTGGTGCCAGAACACTGATCCTCCCACATGGCTTGCTCACTGACTATCTGGGTGATGCAAAAACAGTACATATTAACATGCCAGCCACATCATAAAATACACCTCCATGCTTCATTATGCTCTCCCATTTCATTCCTACTCCCTCCAGACACATTACATTGTTTCCCCATTGCTTTTTGATATTTTTAATAGTGCGAGGGGAGTGAGCACGCTCCTGTATAGTGACATAATTTGGTGCGGGCACAAGGGAGAATAAATGACATACGTGTGGCACAGTATGTCTGGGTCCTCGTTTATGCAAGTCACCCTGGTCGTCAAAAGAAGGGGGATTACCGCAGAAGAATAGCGAGGGATGGAGGGGAACAGAAGGCCTGGTCAGTATTTACTTGTATCACCCTATTGTCTATTGACAACATATGCCTATTTAACTAGAGTCCTTTGGCTCTGGTGTCCTTTAAGTCAGCCCTACACTGATTTTTTTTAAATATATCAGACGCTGGATTTGATGAAAACATAAAGACTTGATCACTGAATGGTCAATCAAACAATGCTTGACAATTTAAAAATGCATTAGCTCTAAACTGCAGTAAGCAGTGCAAAGCATTCACATTTCATACATCACATTTCATACAGTAGTATGGAGGCTGAAATGTTTATTTCCTTTTAAATAATGCACATTGCCTGGCTGCCCTGCTGATTCTTTGCTTCTATCACTTTAAGCCATAGACCCTGAACAAGCATGCTAATCACATGTCTCTGACAAATCTGACAAGTAGAAGCAGTAGAGTATACAACACACGTACAAATAAAACCCAACAGTATAGTTCCACCCCTACATCAGATACCAAATACACAAACAAGCAAAATGGGGCTTTAAGTGAACAAATAGTAGTCTTTTAATTCTTCATATCTAAAAAGTCTTCACAGTTGCGGACACACAGGTAAACACAGTTTCCAGAACGCCAAATCACAACCAAAACGACTGCCTGACACGTGTTTCACGATCAGAGATCGCTTCTTCAGAGGCATACAGTATACATGTACATCACATGTGGATCCTCGTATAAACCAAAGACCGCAATCTGTAGAGGTATGAAGACCAAAACAAATGGACGGCGTCCACAGGCCACCACCGACTGTGCAAGTGCGCACCGCCTCTGAAGAAGCGATCTCTGATCGTGAAACACGTGTCAGGCAGTCGTTTTGGTTGTGATTTGGCGTTCTGGAAACTGTGTTTGCCTGTGTGTCCGCAACTGTGAAGACTTTTTAGATATGAAGAATTAAAAGACTACTATTTGTTCACTTAAAGCCCCATTTTGCTTGTTTGTGTATTTAGAAGCAGTAGAGTGTTGTACCCAACGGGAAAATCGCTTAAACTGTGTCTACGTGAACAAAAGTGTGTGGGTAATGAGATATCAGTATATTTTTTATTATCCATTTTTCTGCTGTTAATAGTGAACCTGTGGTGGTCCATGCGATCACGTAGAGTTTGTTCTGTTTCTCCCACATAAATTCCTTTGGGGCATTTTGCACACATGATCAGGTACACCAGATTGGATGAATCGCAGGAAAAGGTGCCTTATGCTGGGGATACACGGTACGTTTCTGTACCGTGTATCGAGCAGCTGATGCCGGGAGTTGGGAATATTCAGCAGGTCCGATGACCCCACTCGATCCCCGCCCTGCTCGATCCCCACTGGCGAACAATGGCGGGGAATCGAGCGGCTGATAAGGAGCGCCGGCGGGGATCAATCCGCGCTCACGCGGGGACGAGCGGATACATACATTATCGCGCTGTGTATGCCCAGCATTATACTTTGTATTCCTGTTGTGTACCTGGTATTGGTATCCTGTCAGTGGAATGGATGTGTTTACAGGTCTCACACCTTTTCCCTCAGCAGGGAAACAAATCTGACAAAATTAGCTGCATGCTTATTTCAGGTGTGTGATTTAGACCCTACTGACCAGATCAGCAGGACTGCCAGGCAACTGGTATTGTTGAAAAGGAATTAAATATGGCAGCTTCTATAAGTCTCACATCTCGTGTTCCTTTAGAGGGCCTGTAAACACTGAAAATCGCCAAGCGCAATAGAAAATGCAGTACGATTGCGTTTTTTAATAAAAATTCTACTTGCAATTTTAGTGCATTTGTGATGCGATTGCAATTTTGCTGAGGCTATCTTTTCCTGGTTTCCTGATTATTTACCTAAAAAATGCAACAAAAAGCACATGCAGTCATTGTAATTGAGTTTTTCTGAAAATGCATTGCACCACTGTGTACAGTTCATCATGATTTTCATGATTTTTCAAAAGACCTTGCGATTTAAAAAACACATGCGATTTTAAAAAACTTAGTGCAATGCAGCCAGTGTGTACAGGCCCAAAGTCTTAGTATCCATACACAGAGAAACTGCATAGACATGTAGAAATGTGAACAGGCACTTAAAATGTAGTTAGTCACAGGCCAGGCAAGGGCATGGTGTTTATTGCTGGGTAGGATGAAGGTGCTAGTATTTCATCCCTATAAATTGCAGAGATGTAAATGTACTCCTAAATGGGAACTTAGGCCCATAGCCTATTACATTTTCTCCTGACTTTTCTGCAAGGAAATATTTTCAGATCTTACCAATAAAATTCTTTGAAAGCTCCCACCGTGCAAGAAAATATTAAAAATTAGTTTGATATTACTTTTTTTTTAACATACTTTTTAGTACTATTTCAATTTCCCTGGGAAAACTCAGGAGACGAGGTTGACCGGATAAGGGCCTTAGAGTCTAGCATAACAGACAGTTAATAACCTGTCTCTCAATTCCTTATTGATTATACAGTTATCTCATCCTAAAGGAATGTCATCTGTGTATAAATCTTAATTCCCCCTGGTAACATTCAGCTAGTGTGAACGCTGCAATCTTGTAAAAGACATTATAGCTTGCATCATATTAAGTGTTAGCACACTCATTACCCCAAGGGATCTTGAGAGGACTAATCAGGAAAGCTCTTCCTCAAGTCCGAACCCCTCTCCTACCTCCTCCCTGCAGAGATTGGCAGACAGAAGCAAAGCTGAGGTAAGTAATATCTCATATATCCCCAGTGACAATCGTGGCTCTCCTGTGTCCCATATTGCAGCACGCCAGGATCCAGTAAATGCATCTGAGGAGATTGGCTGGAGTGTAGGCTTAAAAATACGACGCTCATCAGTGGCATAAGTAGAGGTGAGACCTTTTAGACCATGTCTTGCCAACCCTGTCCTTAAGTATTATCAACAGTGCATGTTTTGTGGAAATCCACAGAGGTAGATAGATAATCAGCTCTGCTGAGACACTAATTGCCTCACACGTGAATATTTGTGGTTTTCTGTAAAACAAGTATTGTTGGTGGTACTTAAGAAAGGGGTGGGGAAGCCCTGCTCTAGAGCACTAGAGACAATAGGGGACACAAAAGAGGAGACAATAAGGGGGACCATAGAGGAGGCACTAAATGGGATAATATAAAAAGAGTTCCTGCGCCTAGCAGTCCTTGTGGAGATGGCCCAAAGTCTCCAGCCTAAAGGGAGCAGGCTAAAGAAGTGATTAGAGGGATCATTGGCAATCTGCAGTGCTCTAGAGCGCAGTCTGGTGTTGTATAACATAGCAAGTGAGGGGAGAGGCCTACCAGTGATCCTCTCCACCAACCTGATGACCCTCTGTAGTTGTGTCTGTCATTGGCAGTGGCGCCAGCATTCCAGACCAAGCTGGAAGAGCAGAGGATCGATTTAATGGTGGCAGAGTAAGAACTTGACAGAATCTCTTGGGCCATGCCAAACTTCCTCAGTTGGCAGAGGAAGAAGAGTCTCTGCTGAACTTACCGCTGGGTGGCAGTGATGTTTAGCTTCCGGCTGAGATTGCTAGAGATGGTAGTGCCCAGGAGATGGGCGCAGGGTACTCTAGCCACCTCAGTGCCAACTATGTAGTTTGGAGGAGGGGTGGGAGCAGACTTCTTAAAGTCAACGCTTCTAAAGTCAACGATCAGCTCCACAGCGGATATCCGTCCTGCGCCGCTCAGAGGGGAAGGGAGAGGTAGGGAGCGGGCGAGACGGAGGAGAACGCTGCGGAGGGGGGCTTTGAAGAGCCCCCCCGCTAAGCAAATGCAGCCGGTGGTGATCAGACCCCCCCAGCAGGACATCCCCCTAGTGGGGAAAAAAGGGGGGTAGTCTGATCGCCCTGCTGCACTCCTGATCGGTGCAGCGGGCTGTAGAGCACCGATCACTGAAAAATCCCCTGGTCGTCAAGTGGTTAATGCAATTATCATTAATATGGCAAAAAAAACTGAAAAAAGGGTGCCGCCCAAAATATCGTTAACAACGAACATTATAGTTTTTGAAGTAGTTATCGTTTTAGAAGCTTGCAACGTTATAGTTTTTGTCATATTATTTTGTTTATATGTACAGATTTTACGTTATCAAAGATATTATTGTTTCTATGTGTAAAAGGGTGTTTCTGCAGAAGCAGTGGTTAAGGTTAGGCAACACCAGGGGGAGTGGTCAGGGTTAGGCACCACCCAGGCGGCGGTTAGTTTTAGGCAACGCCAGGGGTGGTGGTTAGGGTTAGGCACCATCAGGGGGAGGGGTAATTAGGGTTAGGAGCCATCGGGGGCAGGGGTGAGCCTGGGGTGCCTGGCACCTGGGTGCAAGATTTTCTCTGGCGCCTATGGGAGTGGTTAAATTAACCGCGCCCAACCACATAACCACACCCATGTCCTGCCTAATCACAGCCACACCTTCCACCTCTTTACGCATGCATGTGATACCCCATTCCTACCCCTCTTCCATGGGCTTGCTCCTGGCTGGCTTTGGCTGCCTGCAAGTCTGCTAGTCTCTGGACTGACTCAGGCTGAGAGGCTCTGCGAGTGCGATGCAGTCACACATGCGTATTTATGGCTGCCTGCGGCCACCCTACTCTCGCTCGCTGTCGTCGGCTCCTCCCCCCCGCCAAGCCCAAGCGTGAGGTGGGCTGCCTGTATCTTTCCCGTTGCGCCGCGCAGCCTGCCAGTGTTGCCAACCTTTCACGTTATTTTTTACTGACAAATACCTAAAAATTTACTGACAAAAGATTATTTTTACTGACAAAATTTCCCCACTGAATGCACATAAGAGACTGCTTTTCACCAGCAAATGCACATAAAGAGACTGCTTTTCACCAGCAAATGCACATAATGAGACTGCTTTTCACCAGCAAATGCACATAATAAGACAGCTTTTCACCAGCAAATGCACATAATAAGACAGCTTTTCACCAGCAAATGCACATAATAAGACAGCTTTTCACCAGCAAATGCACATAATAAGACAGCTTTTCACCAGCAAATGCACATAATAAGACAACTTTTCACCAGCAAATGCACATAATAAGACAGCTTTTCACCAGCAAATGCACATAATGACAAACAGCCAGTGTCCCCAGGATATGTAGCCAGGGGGTCTATGTGCCCAGGATATGTAGCCAGGGGGTCTATGTGCCCAGGATATGTAGCCAGGGGGTCTATGTGCCCAGGATATGTAGCCAGGGGGTATATGTGCCCAGGATATGTAGCCAGGGGGTATATGTGCCCAGGATATGTAGCCAGGGGGTATATGTGCCCAGGATATGTAGCCAGGGGGTATTTGTGCCCAGGATATGTAGCCAGGGGGTATATGTGCCCAGGATATGTAGCCAGGGGGTATATGTGCCCAGGATATGTAGCCAGGGGGTGAAATGTGCCCAGGATATGTAGCCAGGGGGTATATGTGCCCGGGATATGTAGCCAGGAGGTATATGTGCCCGGGATATGTAGCCAGGGGGTATATGTGCCCGGGATATGTAGCCAGGGGGTGATATGTGCCCGGGATATGTAGCCAGGGGGTGATATGTGCCCAGAATATGTAGCCAGGGGGTAATATGTGCCCAGGATATATATAGCCAGGGGGTATATGTGACCAGTATATGTAGCCAGGGTGTATAGGGTCCTCGTTTAGGTAGTGAGTGAGAGGAGCGCACCCAACCCTCCCCTCCCGCCGCTCCCCCCTCACCTTGAAGTAGCTTCAGACCTCAATCAGCGGGCGACCCGACCAGTGAGAAGGCGCCGGAGTCCGGACGCACCCGCTCTATATGCGGAAGTGATGTCACTTCCGCATATCAGTGCGGCGTGCTAGGTCCTAGCGCCGCCCGCCTGATCGAGGTCTGACGCGGCGGCGCCGGCAGCTAGAGAGACGGAGGGAGAGAGAGAGACGGAGGGAGGGAGCGAGCGCCGGCGGCCACAGGGGGAGAGCAGCGGCCGGGCGGCGCCTCTCAGAGGCAGGCGCCTGGGTGCCTTGCACCCGCCCAGGCTCGGCCCTGATCGGGGGGTAATTAGGGTTAGGCGCCACCAGGGGAGTGGTTAGTTTTAGCACCACCAGAGGAGGGTTCTGGGTGAGAGTAGGGTTGGGTTAAGCTGTATTGTTGAATTACGATTTTTAACGTTAATATCTTTTTATCATTATTTGCCGTCTGTAATTACAATGGTATTTATCGTTAACCAAGTTTGACAACGATATTTATCGTTATCAGATTTCATTATCTACCCGTGCCATTTCATTATCAAGCCAAGCCCTTTTTTCACTGCACCCTTTTTTCATGCACTCGCCACTACTGTGCCAATAGCTGGAGTTCCAACATCTGAATTACACACTGTGCACTGCTATAGCCACTAATTTCATAACAGTTTACAGCGGCCCCAAATCGCCAGGGCACGCCTCATACCCATTTTATCTGATTAAGCATCTCTCCCTAGTATAATGGGGAAAAAAAGAAAGCTTTATAGGATGAACATAAATAACAAATTTAGAATGTAGAGAATTATATACCTACATGCGAACAAAATAAATGAAAAATTTTGCATAGCTAACTTCACAGACTATATACTGTACATGTCTATAAAGCCCAATCTACACGATACGATTCTTTGTACGATTCGATTACGATTCTATTTACGATCCGATTAAATCCGACATGTCCGATCGGGATTCAATTCGATTCAGTTCAATTTGCCATTGTTTTGCGATGTCAAATCGAATTGAATCGAATCGAATCCTGATCGGACATGCTGGATTTAATCAGATCGTAAATAAAATTGTAATCAAATCGTACAAAGAATCGTATCGTGTAGATTGGGCTTTAGACTTTATACTCTGCAACACAACCTTTGTGAGGACAGTTGTTTCCTGTTAAGGTAACAAACTATGTTTTTCATACTTTTTCTATAAATAGGGGTATTCCATGAGAGTAGCACGTTGGTTTATTAGGTAGCACTCTCACGCTGTAGATCTAGAGGACCCACAACAATTTCTTATCTCAGTCAAATTGAAAACAAATCATACCATCACTCTACTGATCATGATTATATACTGCTTACTACAGTAAAAAGGTTTATGCAGCAAGTCAGATCATATCAGATGTACTACTGCCATGCTCAGTCATGCTGTCAATTGATATTGTGCTCAAAATATATCAAAGATCATCAAAAAGTGAATCAAAAGAGATCAAAAGATTTCAGGCACCATCAATTAAAGTAATCTAATCGTCTTCAAATATCAACCTGTATTTGCTGGCTGTACATTTTTCGCTTACAAAACTTGCCGACCAAATTAGAGGGTGGAGCTAAACAAAACAATCATCTGAAATGCTTCATATGTTCTTAAAGTAGAATATAACCCAGTATTTCTTCTTTCCTCTAAAAGATTATTTACAGCATATAATATACTAACACAATTGTTTTTTTGTTTTGTTAGTAAAACAGCATTTAAAGGGTTACATCACAGGACTGACTTTTTCTCCTGCAGCGGCTGCCGCCTCTGAACTGGTGATTAGCTTATCTTCTGTATACATTCTTTACTTGATACAATTAAAGGAATACTATCGATACCCTAGTTCCTACTTTTCATGTTAAATATCAGAGGCAAAAGCTGTAATTTATTGAGGGTAGGATTTAGCTATATTGGGACAAATCAATTGCAGAAGGGGTGTCTGGTTCAATGCACAGCCAGAGTTGCATATCAGACTACAGAAAGCAAATATCAAACATATCAAACTCTGAAAGCAAAAACAATATGAAAAAGCTGTGACAATTAGTTACATTTCCTCTGCTCTTTTCAGACACTTCAGTCAGAAACAGAGCTCCCAACAGCTGCAGCTCCTGTGTCCTGTCTCTCTCTGTTACACACAGAGCTACACATAGAGTTAACTGATCAAGTGTGAGGGGAATTTCCCCTCTCCTCATGGCTCAGTCAGCCGTCAGTTTTGGCGTCAGTAAACTTTGAATGTATTTTGCTAACAGTAAACAAAGAAGTTGCTAGTAAAATGTATACACCAGTACTTAGCAGCACTCCCCAAACAATTCCTGTGTCAATTGAAAAAAATATGTGAATCGATAGTATTCCTTTAAGTAAACATTCTCTGGCTGTGCAGAAACTTATGCTAATGAGTCCTGGAGTGAAACATAGGTCACAAATCACTGATGGCTGAATTTAAAACAGAATTACAGCAGTTATGAATAAAATGCAACAGCAGCTTTAAAAGTAAATAAACTGAACTTTGGGAAGTTAAAATTTATAAATGAATTATAATACTTGTGCACAAAAGCAAATATGATAATTGTATGGGTTATAAAAATTAGGAAAACACATTTTTGTTGAATATTTTGCCAGAGTTTTAAACCACTTTAATTAAAAAAAGTACTTAACATAAATCATATTTATTTATGCATGTGCTAAAATAAGCGAATGAGCTTATGAATAATAGTTTATTAATAACCTAATTAGCTAATAAGCTAATTAACCATACCTTCTCTATAATCATATGTGACTATTTATATGCTCCTAATTATATATATATATAGTGTGTGTGTGTGTGTGTGTGTGTATCTATTACCTTCAACCAGAATACAGACTCTACAGGAAGCTACAGGAAGCATTTAGGCATTTAGAGGCTGTAATTTCTGCAAAAGGAGACTCAACTAAATATTGATTTCATTTCTTTTTTGTGGTGTCCAAATTTATGCACCTGCCCAATTTTGTTTAAACAATTATTGCACACTTTCTGTAAATCCAATAAACTTAATTTCACTTCTTAAATATCACTGTGTGTGTCTCCTATATGATATATTTAACTGACATTTTTTATCGTAACAAACACTAATTTATACAGGAAAATCATTACTATTAACAAGGTTGCCCAAACTTTCGCATCCCACTATATCTATATATATATATATATATATCTCCCATAGGATTTAAAGCACATAACAGCTGAGAAAGATTATAATATGTCTTTTGGAGCAAAATAATGTCCCTGTCTAGCCACTGGCATTCCAAAGAGGCCATCTAACGATATGAGATTTGTTTTGGTGTTTTATTTGTTGATATGTAATATAATCTAAATTCTGACTGTGGCTTATTCATGCCATGGGGAGGCATAAAAGTGTTGGTAAGTAAATTGACAGTATAGCAAAGGGCAAATTGACAATACTACTAGTGCTGCGGCCAAACTCCTACCAGCACCTCCTTTAATGTGTTTCCTGTCAACTGTATATACTACCTATCCCCATGCAACAATTAGGGATCGTTTCCACTGTGTCTGAATTCTGGACACTATACGCACGTAAACGCATTAGAACTGACAGCCCATTGAAAATCATTGGGTTGTTTAAACTCAATGGATATTTTTGTGAATGCTAGGGTCTAGAAGAAATCTTTCCAGAATGCAGCAATGTTTGGGACATTGAGAACGCTAATCCATTGACGAACATAGTGTGACCCTGAACAGTATATGAATGCGCTAGTTGTCTGGAACACTCAATTGCACCTGGTTCCACCCACCCCAGTGGAAACAAGCCCTAAAACCACACTAAAGTGCAGCACATTATATAAGTAAGTGTATAATATTTAATAAAAATATAATAATTTGCTGAGTAATGTAGATAAGTAGTAGTATATCACAACAGCAAATAAACAACAAATGCCAAACTGGTATAGGACTGCCCAGAAATGATTTTCTGTAGTGGCAATATCAACTGGATGAAATTTTATTCCTATAATTCTGTCAACAAAGAATCCCTATTTTTCAAATACAGCATATGCTATAGACGACTTTTCTATTTGGAAATAGAGATAAGAGACGGAGAGGCATAACTGAGAATGTTGTATGTGTGGTGTTCAGATCTCTGCTAGTACCTTATACAGTGCAACTTACATAAAGACGGTTTGGATTTGAGCCCAGACATTTTAGTATCTAGCTGTGGTGTGGCCGTAATGAAACGATTTAATCAAGTGTATAAATAAAGGGAGAGTCAAGGTATGAAACAGAGTATTAAAATCAATGACCAATTTTATCTTTATAGTACAAACATACAAAACTGTAAACTAATGTCATTTAATAAATGCACTCAATATATGACAATCAAACTCTTTTTCTTTTCATTAGAGCAGAGATACAAGGAGATATAAAGTATGAGACTGAGCATCCATACATGTACAAGACCTGGGTTATAAGAGCACAAAGTAACTGAAGAATACAAAGTCTAAAACATTACTTATAATAGTATTACGTTAAGATCTTAAATATATTTTACATTATAAATAATGTAACACATATTGGCTATCATTCATAAAGCATTTCCGCATGCGGAAATGCTAAAAACAGCTGACTTTACCGACCACTCGGCAAAGTCAGCATTCATAAAGGCTCTTTCCGCATAAAAAAATGACACTACCGAGCAGAGTGATAAATCACCGCCTTGTGCGGTGATTATCGGAACAAATGTAGCAAAATGTTTATTCATAAAGATCACCGCAAGCGGTGAGAGGTCGGGAAGTACCGCTCCCTGTGATGTGGCGATACCAATGCAAGTGAATGGAGACACACAGACCTCCCAGGCAGCTGCAGCAGAGCGGAACATGGAGAAATGTATCAACTCGGCAGCTTCCGTGTCTCCGCCTGCCTACCGCCAGCCTAGTTCGGGGAATCTCCGCACTGCCACCGCACCTGGATGTTTTTTTATGAATGCCCACCCAGAAGTCTAAAACACCGGCAGCGGTGTTTTCCCGCACTGATTCCCTGTACCGACAGCTCCTTTATGAATGATAGCCATAGTGTAGTCCATTAAGGAGGTTCAAAGATCAACAAAAGGTGGCAAACCAGTCAACCAGTAAACTTGGGCCTCACTTGTCAGCACTCCATGCCTTCGGAACATGGTGAGACATGAGAAAGCGGTTGCTGCATTCAAACCATTTCATGTATTGTCCTGAATCTGATCTTAATTTAATACTACTTAAAGTTGTGTTTTAGATTTTTTTATACTTCAAACATTATTTTAAACCCCATCTTATGTGTGTATGATATTCTGAGTCTTACACACTGGGGGTTGATTCACTAAACAGTGCTACTGAATAGCGCTATAGCGCTACATTAATTACGCGCGTCATTGTGTGCGTAAAACTTTAGGCGTAGTAAAACTGATAGTGGGCATTCATTTGACAGAATGTTAACATTTGACAGCTGTTTGCCTATATAAGCTTTGCTCAACAGCACTTGCTTCAGAATAGTTTGAGACTCGGCAAGTAAGTGTTATTTGTTTGTATGTGTCCTTTACAATTTTCACCTGTTTTTGGCCTCTGAGTAGTTTTTCATTTTTTTTTTAAATAATTAATTAAATTGTGTTGGTAATGTTGTGTTGGTTGTACAATGCCAATCAACTATAACTTTTATTAGTTATATATCACCGCATACATTGTAACATGTGGATACTTTGTAGCAGGGGTGTCGCTAGTCCTATTTTGGGGGGCACGTACCCCCATTCTGTCCTGGGGTGCCCCGGATCTCTTTCCCAGGGGTGTCCGGCACTGCCTGCTGTCCCCTCCTGCCTGCCGCTGCCCCCCCCCGGCTGTCCCCGCGGCCAGAGCATCAGACCTCGATCAGCGGCGACCAGATGGAGCGGCCGCTAGGACCTAGCGTACACCGCTGATATGCGGAAGTGACATCACTTCCGCATATTCAGCGTGGTGCGTCCGGTGCCCGCTCTATCTGGTCGGGTCGCCCGCTGATTGAGGTCTGCTGGCTGCGAGGTGAGGGGGGTCCCGTCACTAACTACCTAACGGGGGGCGCCTGTCACTCACTATCTAACGGGGGTCCCTGTCACTCACTATCTAACGGGGGTCCCTGTCACTCACTATCTAACGGGGGTTCCTGTCACTATCTAATGGGGGGGGGGGGGCGCCTGTCACTCACTATCTAACAGGGGTCCCTGTCACTCACTATCTAACGGGGGTTCCTGTCACTATCTAATGGGGGGGGGGGGGGGCGCCTGTCACTCACTATCTAACAGGGGTCCCTGTCACTCACTATCTAAAGGGGGTCCCTGTCACTCACTATCTAACGGGGGTCCCTGTCACTCACTATCTAACGGGGGTCCCTGTCACTTACTATCTAACGGGGTCCCTGTCATTCACTATCTAACGGGGGTCCCTGTCACTCACTATCTAACGGGGGTCCCAGTCACTCACTACCTAACGGGGGTCCCTGTCACTCACTACCTAACTGGAGGCGCCTGTCACTCACTACCTAACTGGAGGCGCCTGTCACTCACTATCTAACGGGGGTCCCTGTCACTCACTATCTAACGGGGGTCCCTGTCACTCACTATCTAACGGGGGTCCCTGTCACTCAGTGGCGTAGCTTAGGAGCTGTGGGCCCCGATGCAAGTTTTACATGAGGCCCCCCCAAGCACTCTATTCATAACAATTGATGCGGCGCACCAAAACGTGCCAATGGCAACTACAGTGTCAGAGGTGCAAGAAGGGGATGGGGAACAGTTTGTTAATGATTACCACTATTCAAAGTATCTATAGAAGTGATTATTATGAGCACAGGACCAATAGAGAGCTAATACTGCAGTTCAGGGAGGGCCCTACGGGGCCCCTCTGGCCCAAGGGCCCCGATGCGGTCGCAACCTCTGCACCCCCTATTGCTACGCCCCTGCTGTCACTCTCTAACGGGGGTCCCTGTACTCACTATCTAACGGGGGTCCCTGTCACTCACTACCTAACTTGGGGGGCGCCTGTCACTCACTACCTAATCTGGGGGGCACCTGTCACTCACTAGCTAACCTGGGGGTCCCCGTCACTCACTACCTAACCTGGGGGGCTACCATATTAAGGGGGCATTCTGCCTATTTATGTGAAATTCTGTCTATTTATGTGCCTCATGACTGCTGAATTTGTCTTGTTGGGAGCCTTATGATTTGTTGGGGGCCTCAAGATTGCTGAATTTGTCTTGTTGGGGGCCTCATAATTTGTTGGAGGCCTCATGATTGCTGAATTTGTCTTGTTGGGGGCCTCACGATTGCCAAATTTGCCATGTTGGGGGCCTCACAATTGCTGAATTTGTCATGTTGGGGGCCTCACGATTGCTGAATTTGTCATGTCGGGGGCCTCATGATTGCTGAATTTGTCATGTCGGGGGCCTCCCGATTGCTGAATCTGTCATGTCGGGGGCCTCACGATTGCTGAATTTGTCATGTCGGGGGCCTCACGATTGCTGAATTTGTCATGTCGGGGGCCTCACAATTGCTAAATTTGTCTTGTTGGGGGCCTCATGATTGCTGAATTTGTCTTGTTGGGTGTCACATGATTGCTAAGGCTCGTTACACACCAAAAGCGTGCAGGAGAACGGCTCCTGCACGCGTTGCGGCGTGTCGTCGGGAAACTCCGGTGCGACGCTGAGTAGCGGCGGTGGTAGTTAATTACCCCGAAGGGGAAGCGCCGATTCCCGACGATAAAATGCGCCGGGACGCGTCGTACCGCAACGTATCGAAACGCAGCGTCGGGTGTGAAAGGTAAAAGGAAAGTCTATGGACTTTCCTTTTACCTTGGTTAACGCAAAGTATAGACTTTGCGTTAAAACGCCAGAAGTGGGCTCTGGTGTGAAAGAGCCCTAACTGGGAGACTATGGGAAAAGCTGAATCTTTATCATATGAGACAATAGCATTAAACCTACTTTTTTAGGTTTTTAAAACAGAAAATAAACCTGGGAGGTTCTAAAAAATTGAATACATTTTTCAGGCGTAGGATGGATGAAATTGTTTATCTTCACAGTTTATTTTCAACTTGGATTTTCCATAATGTTCATGTATGAGTTAAAACGTTTGTACAGTATTTAGTTTAAATTGCTGTTGCCACTTTGCGATAGATAAGTGACTTTTGGGTTGCAGTTTGGGCACTTGGCCTCCAAAAGGTTCGCCACCACTGTCCTAATCTAATGTCCCACCATTGCTAGGTTCATGTAAATTTGTCTCCACCCGTTACCACACCTACATTCTGGTCCATGGCCCACCCATTTTTCGG
Organism: Hyperolius riggenbachi; assembly: GCF_040937935.1. NCBI lineage: Eukaryota > Metazoa > Chordata > Amphibia > Anura > Hyperoliidae > Hyperolius > Hyperolius riggenbachi. The sequence goes on along the minus strand of NC_090646.1, from coordinate 208,214,396 downwards.
TGCAGCGCGATAAGCGCGCCGCACAACGTGATCCTCATATTTTTGGCACGCTAGCTGCAGTGTGCTGAATTCTGCTGCCTACAGTATGTACAGTATACGCTGTTCTCTAGTGCCTGCACTGTGTGCTGATCTACCTCCAGTGTGTACAGTGTAAGGTGTTACTCTGTGCCTTTACTGATTGTAAACCAGCTGTATTGTATGCTGATCCCTGCTACTTTCAGTATGTACAGTATTAGCTGTAAAGCCTGGTACACACATACAATTTTAATTAGCCAATTTTAGCTCTGTTCATCAAATTCATTGTCTGTTGGCCCACTTACTGCACGGGGGTGGTAAAATTAGTCAGTGATTGACCAATCAAAATTGTATGTGCGTATGCATCTTTGATCTATGCCTATACTGATTGTAAATGATCTAAATAAAGGACAGGGGGCTCCATCCAATATTTCGATGGGCAGGCCCGTTATCTGTAGCTTACACCGCTGCTAAGTTCATGTACATTTGGCCCCACCCATGGCCACTCCCACTCACCTCATGGCTACGCCCACCTCCCCACCTAGTACCCACAGGTGCCCCCGATCTCCAAGGACCCTAGAAACGCCCCTGCTTTGTAGTGTGACTTATGTTGTGTGCTGTGTAGTGTGTGTACTGTGAAGCTGCAGAACACTGTTGGGGACACTGTGAAGCTGGGACACAGTGTGCGCTTGAGCTGACATAGAGGTAAAGGGGACAATTGGCCCAGGGCCCCTGAGCTCTGCAGGGGCACCTGCACTGCTGGACCCCAAGTTTCCTCTCCCTCCTTCTGCACCCCAGGTTCCCCCCATAGGGAACATGTATTTACATGGTGTTGTTGGCCCCTTACAGATGCTCGAATGTGCTTGATGACATAAATTAGTATTAAAAAGTATGAATAGTACTGGACAAATGTTAATATTTTGTTTTTATATTTTTGTTTAAATTTGATGGTACCGTTTAAGGTAAGGCTGGCTGGATGAGTGCATGTTAGGTAATGAATGCTATGTTTTTAAAGCATACAATATTAAACTACACACCGAAAAGCGGTTGGGCCATTTTTGAGGCGATTTCCCTCAATGCAAGGTATAGGAAAAACACAAAATGCTCACAAAATCGCTTTGTCAAGCGATTGCATGAGTGTTTAAAAAAAATACATTGCATTTCTTTTTTCTGGATTTTTTTCCAGATCAAAAGATGGAAGCGCTCTGCAAAAGCGCTTACAAAAACACCCACACAAGCAAGCGAACGCACAGAAAATTGCGGAAAAAAAATGCAAAAAAAAAAACCCACCGCGGACGGACATGCAAGCCGAACGCAATGTGAACAAGAACAAGGCCTCAGTGCTTGTTCTGAAAGCTCTGCAAAGGTTCCCGATTCCCGCCAGATCGACAGCAGATTCGATCACTGGGATCGAATCTGCTGTCACATCGTTCCCGCAACACGCCGAATTTTGATCCATTTCGTCCAATCCCGTCGTTCGCTCCATGCGGAAAATTACCGTCGATCGCCCGCGGGTAGGGAGCGCGTCACTAGCGGCGTTCAAGTACCCGACGACCGACGCAATAGAGACCGCATACATTACCTGCTCCGCCGGCACGACTGCCCCCGGTCACCGCTGCTCCGTCTCTGCGCTGGTCTGGTCTGGTCTCCGGGTCCGGCATGCTTCACTTCTTCTAGCCCGGCAGGAAGTTTAAACAGTAGAGGGCGCTCTACTGTTTAAACTTCCTGCTGGGCAGGAAGAAGAAGTAAAGCATGCCGGACCTGGAGACCAGAGCGGAGACGGAGCAGCGGTGACCGGGGGCAGTCGCGCCGGCGGAGCAGGTAATGTATGCGGCGGGGGGGGGGGGGGCGGCAGCAGCACCACTCCCACCACAACAGATTGTGAACGGTTTCAGGCTGAAATCGGTTCACAATCTGTTTGTAGTAAAGGTAGCCATGCGATCCCTCTCTGATCAGATTCGATCAGAGAGGGATCTATCTGTTGGTCGAATCTGATGGCAAATCGACCAGTGTATGGCTACCTTAAGACTTTGCGTATTCCCACGCTAAATTGTGAATTGGTGGCAGCGACCTGGTCTCTGTATGAGATCACAGATTGTATGAATTGTACATACAATCAAAATTGGACTGTGTGGACTCACCAACCAATCCAAAAAGATTACTTGAAGTGCTGATTGCTTTCAGTATTCCCTGAGGGTCTGAGGCTGAATGGTAAACTGCGGTAAAGGAAACAGGAACTAGAGGGTGACTTCACATTACGTCACACTGAGGTATGCATTGCCCAAGTCAAATACTTTGCCAGTAAGCATTTGAGAGATTGACTAGTAATGCTCAATTTACATTATTTGATTATTTTCTGGAACCAGGGAAGGGTAGACTCTCTCAGAACTTCAGAAAACAAAAATGGAAGCACATCTCAAAACTAAAGCACAAGCCAATTGTAAGGCATGGGATAAGGTGTTCCCTGATATGCAAATAGGAGAAAGAATCATAGAGGGAAATAACAGCTCAAAAAATCCTAGTAAGTGAAAGATGGTGCGAATCAAACCCCTTATTTATCTTTAAATCAAAATTTACTTTCAACATTAAGTATACTGACCTTCCTGTGTACTACAACAATTATTGCTCAAAGTGTAAGTTGGTGGATGCAGATCTGAAACACTGTTTTTGGGATTGCCACCAAATGATCTGAGGAAGGTGTTGCATGCCGAAACGCGTAATGACGCTGAGGGCAGGCTGGACCTAGGATCCACCCACACCTTTGCTGCTGATTGTACTAGACACCAGACAAAACACTGCTGGTGGATCGAGGCCTTTTAATCGATACATGCGCCATTTACATTTTTATCATGTAAGTAAGTTTCTTACTTTGTGCAATAAACCATCCCCAATTGTACTACACTGTGGAGTTCTTTATTTTCTTTCAGTATCTTGCTCAATCCCAAGTCCAGAGCAGCAACGGTTATTACCATTGGAGGACATTGTGGGTACTTACAGCAAGATTCATTTTCGTTTTGGAACCCCCCAAAAAAAGTTCTGAGATGAGGTCTCCAAATTCCAGGGTAAAGTACGCAAGAAGCAAGGAGAACAGAGGCGCCAAAAGAATAAAATGTATTAAAAGCTTTAAAAGCGGGAATATACCTGCGAAACGTGTTGCACTGTTTATTGGAGCATATAAATAAACTTGTTTGTATTAAAATTGACGATATTATGTCTACTTTGGGAAGATGAATCCACCACCACCTCCCGAGGAATTTTAAAGCTTTTAATACAATTTATTCTTTTGGCGCCTCTGTTCTCCTTACAAAATCAGCATCCACCCCTGGTGGAGGGGTTGAATCCCCCTTTTCTTCTCCCTATCTACAGAGAGCGACATCTTAATCCTGAGTGAGGACAGGTCTAATCTCCTCACCTGCCTATAGACGGTAATCCTGACTTGTGAGTATATTCATTTATATACCTCTCATTAACCATTATTGTACATACTACACTATATTAGGCTCCCGGGGTTCCCTTCTTTTTTCTATGCAAGAAGCAAGTTACAAAGGAACCAGGGCTCTATTTATTTCCCTCTCCACCTAAGACTGTAGAGGGTACTACTGCAGGAGCTGCTGAGGATAAGCTACATGAAATAGGCCATCTCATTTTGGCAGCTGCCAAGAAAGTAATACACAACTGCTGAATATATCCAACATCACCCACCTTACCGGATCTAATAAAGAGCTGGCTAATGCAATCCCTCTAGGAGGGCCCATGTGTATCTATCAGGTCCAGGGGCACTGGTGTGGTTACAACCTCTATATTCCCTACTGCTACATCACTGGATACAAACCGGAAAGCACACGCACTCTTGTATTTTTAGCACTTTGTTAATATAAAGGTTACTGGATACAGCAGTATACACACGCACACAAATCTCATCCCAATGATTATCTTCCTAGTTGGCAATATGATCTCTCTTCATCAGTTTCATCCTATTGTTCTTGCCTCCCCTGAGTTCAGAGACGGCTCTACCACCAGAGTAGGTGAACATAGGAACAATGAGAGGTTGAGACCACCTGAGAACCATCACACTCGTAATGCACATAGTCAGAGGGGAAAAATAAAAATGCTTCTGAAATTATAGCTTCTCTATTGAGTGCTCTGAATTAAAGTGACCATAGTTTATGTTTCAGGCAAACCACAGCACAAAACATCATTATTTCAATTCAGCCTGTAAGCCTCCTCCATTATTTTGGCTGTGTCAGACTTGCTTGAACAGGGAGTAAATCAGGTAATCAATAGTGACAAAGGGTTTGGCAGTTAGACTATAAATCTGTCTTCTTTCTTCTGGTAGGAGTTGACCTTTAGGGCCCTTCTCTAGGCTCTTGTGTAATGGTAATTGAGCCTGCTCTTGTAGTGGTCATCAGTACATTTCACATATTGATTTGGAACAACGGCTAAAATATGACCTCAGACATAAAAATAAAACCCAGTGGAGTTTAAACAAAACAAACAGACAAACAAAAATCACTAAATAAAATTAAATAAAGGGTTAGAATAGCTTCTGGACTTCTAAAATGAAATGTTTCCTCACATACCTAAAGGTATCTTGTCTAGACTGAAATCAGGGTGGAATAACATAAAGAAATTCATCGATCAAATAACATTATTTAAGGCATCTTCATAAAAGTACTGCGTTATTAGTTATAGTCTTTAAAATAGAGTCTTTAAAAATACAAGTAAAATACACCACAATTTTCTATACAGTACATAATTGAAAATTGTCCAGTGAATACTGAATTGCTGATCTCTGTAGTGAAGATAAGGAGGGCATTTCCTTTCTCTCACCTTTAATTCCTTTAACTGTAAATAGGTGCATAATGATGACAAAGTTTTGTTAAAGTGTGATTCCTGATGTTCTACTATCTTATCTTAACATAAACCCCTTCTAATGCCTAACTTGACCTTCTCTCAATTTACTCTCCTTCCTGACACCTAACTCTAACTTCATAACCCTAATTAAATATGACCTCTTTATACTTTGTCCTGGCATTCCTAAAATAGACCCTGACTCTAACTTCTACTGCTAGCCAATACTCACCTTCTGTTGTCTTAGCTGGAAGCTGTTAGGTTTGGGTGCTGGCACTTGGTATAGCTGAACACCTGATATGCATCATAGTGTGTGGTTTACCCTACAGTCAATATAAGATATTGGGCTATACAATAACCGAGCACCCGCCCCCAAACATTATTGCAGGCACCTACTTGCTGATATTTAACCTACCCAGCGTTCAATTTCCCCAGGATTTCTGTGCAAACAGTGATAAAAATTATTTTTAAAACTTTTTTTTCCTGTAACTTGCCAAAATGTGTCAAGCAAGGGTCTAGTATACAGTGCAGGAGAGTATTGATGTGTATGCATGTTTATACTGTTCACAGCATGTTTTTTTGAACGGACATTTCTGTCCATACCGCTAGGGAGGTTAAAGTGGTATTAAGCTCTGACATAATCTTCAATAAAAATGTGTTTTTCTACTTTTTATAACCCATACAGTTATCATATTTGCTTTTGTGCACAAGTATTATTATTAATTTAGAAATTACAAGTTTCCAAAGTACAGTTTAATTGCTCTGAAAGCTGCCATTGCATTTTATTCGCAACTACAGGATTTATATATTGTAATGTACCCAGTGAATTTTTCTGAGCTGTGTCTGATCTGCACATGTTAGAAGGACTTTCAGCACTGACAGGGAATGTTTACATTCCTCTCTTGCTACAATTAAGTAAACAGAAGATAATGTTATCACCTCTTCAGATTCTGATCTCACTGCAGGGAGCTTTCTATTGAAAAAGTAAGTCCTGTGTTTAACTGTTTGAATGCTGTTCTGCTGAATTTTTTTTTTATATTATATGCTGTAAATAATATTTTAGAGCAAAAGAAGAAATGCTGGTCTTCATACCACTTTAACACTGAAGATATAGCTGCAAACAACTGAGGCCATGTTAAAAGGCCTTACTTCTCATATCCAACTAATATCACTCTGTGAATTGGCTTACAGAAGAAGACTGATGATGATCTCATGTGTATGTATAGAAACAGAATGCTTTTTTGACGTGCAATGGATACAAATAAAATGATGGACAGTGCTGTCTGTTAGGGCCATCTAGAGCTGTCTAAATTACAGGACTGGCTTGTCCACTCACAGTTGCTGTATGTGTTGAAACTGAAGTTTCCCACCCTCAATTTACACTCCTTCCTGACACCTAACGCTAGCTTCATAACCCTAATTCTTACATATCACCAGGCTGCTTTTTTTGAAGTGCAGTGGATAAAAGTGAAACTGTGGACTATGCTGACTGTGTGGGCCATCTAGAGCTTTCTAAATCACAGGACTCGCTTGTCAAAATGACACATTTTGGTAGCAAGGACAGTTCACATACACTCATTGGTTACTTTATTAGGAAAGGACAGTATATGTATATATATATATTAATTTTTTTTTGTTTATTATTTTTGTTATTTGATATGTTTGATTAAAATAATTGCTTTTTTACAGATATTTAAACAAAAGTTGGTTATAATGTACAAAAATGGCAGATCTCTCAGACTTTCAAAGAGGCCAAATTGTTGCTCCTATGGCGGACGCTACTGTAACAGAAACTGCCAGAATGCTTGGCATTTAAAGTGAATGTTTACCTTTCAAAAAAAGGAAAAGTCAGATACTCACCTAAGGAGAGGGAAGGCTCGGTCCTAATGAGCCTTCCCTCTCCTCTCCCGGTGCCCGGTCCCGCGCAGGATCCCCCGTGGCAGTATTCGACCAGTTCGGTCAAATACTGCCACTTCCGCATGCCTTCGGGAGCTTTCGGAAGCCTTCGGGAGCACTCGGGCTCCCGATGACGCGGCCGCTCCATACTACGCATGCGCGAGCACCCTCTATGACGCGCTCGCGCGTACGTAGTATGCAGCGGCCCGTCTTCGGAAGCCCGAGTGCTCCCGAAGACCTCCGAAGTCCCTGCGGCGGCGGACGCGAACGGGGGAGCCAGCGCAGCACCGAGGGCGCCGGGAGAGGAGAGGGAAGGCTCATTAGGACCGAGCCTTCCCTCTCCTTAGGTGAGTATCTGACTTTTCCTTTTTTTTGATCGGTACCCATTGGCTTTAAAGAGGTACTGTCTTAAATGTAATGACTGCATTTGAAAGAGAATAAAAAATGTCCTCAGCAAAGCACAGTTGTGGCCGAAAGTCGAAGTTGTCTGAGAGAGACCGTCGGACTCTAAATCGAATTGTTAGATAAGCTTGCAAGACCACGGCTCCTAAAATCCCTGCAGAGCTGAATGAACACCTACAGAACCCGGGATCTGCACAATTCTGGATTCCACAGAAGAACTGCAATTAGAAAACCTCTGCTCTCAAAGACAAATGTTTCAAAGTGTTTAAAGTGGTGTAGAAACCACTAGAATTGGTCCCTTAAGCAGTGGAAAAATTTGATTTTCTCTGACGAATCATCGTTTACCTAATTTACGACCTCCGGCCGAGTGTGCGTTTGGAGACAGCCGAAAGAAGGATTTCATCCAGACTGCCTTTTCCCAACCGTAAAACATGGCGGGGTTTCTGTGATGATCTGGGGTGCTATTTCTTGGAAATTTGCCGGGCCAATGATTTCTCTTCATGGAAGAATTAACAGCCGAGACTATTTAGAAATTTTGGCCGACCAAGTTCATCCTATGGTTCAAGAACTGTTTCCGGAGAGGAATGCCATCTTTCACGATGATAATGCCCCAATCCATAAAGCTAGAATTGTTAAAGAATGGCACGAGGAACATTCTAATGAAGTTGAGCATCTCATCTGGCCACCACAATCCCCAGACCTCAACATTATTGAGCATTTATGGTCGTTATTAGAGATTCAAGTAAGAAGTTGACTTCCGCCACCATCGTCTCTAGAAGAACTGGAGGGTATTTTAACTGAAGTATGGGCTAAAATTCCTTTGGAAACAATTCACAATTTGTATGAATCAATACCTCGGAATTGAGGCTGTAATTGCCGCAAAAGGTGGACTTACACCATATTAAAATATATTTTGTTGATTTTCAAGGTGTTTCCATTATTGTGTCCAACCCCTGTATATATATATAGGCACCTCTTTGTTAACAGTAATTATATGTGAAAACGGCAGATATGAAAAGACTCAACGTTCAAAGTCATTGAAAAATTCCAATATATCCTGCAGTGCTGTAATCCAAAGGAAACTCTTCCAATAAGGATTATCCACACGAACCAGACCAAAGTACTAGATTTTTGGTGTATAGTTTACTGGTCCTCTCTGTCTTGTGTTCGCTCTTGCAACTTGCAACTCACAAAATACAAGCATAGGCAAGACAGTAGAGGGATGTGCTTTCAGTAAAATGTGTTACCAATCTTTACTATAAAGAAAAACGTTTAAGTCCAAATTGAAATATTACTTACATCCTAATGCAATTAGGACCCAGCAACTTTAAAATGCCTTCCACTCACAGTGAATTTATCTGTCGAAAGTGAGGTTTCCCACTCTCAGCCCGACTGGTTTAGCCCTTCTGGTGTCATCGAGAGTACCCACTGATAGAGAGTACCCACTGATAAGCCCCCCCATGTCTCCCCACGAACTCCTATGCAGGGGGCATATTAAAAGCATAGACCTGCTACAGATTACAAGTTGGAAGCATGCCTATAGCTATAGTCACATCTGCCGGCTCAGCCACTAGTCCTTGTGTCTCTCCTGCAGCTTAGAACTTCCCGCAAGAGCTCCAGGACTCACAGTCATGTGACTACAGAGAAACTTATAAGTCTTGTGGGGCATTCAAAATTGTGAAGGAGACACGAGAACTGCAGCCAGAGGCCAGAGGGGTATTTATAGCTAAGTGCACATTTCCAATGTGCACTCTGCATTGGGGGCACCACACATAAGCCAAATTGTAACCGTCACCTGTGGATAAGCCCACCTTTTACTTATTTTTGGGGTATTAAAAAAATGGCTTATTATTTCTGTATATAGGTGGAATTATGGACAACACAGCAATTCTAAGACACAACAGGAAACAGGGTCCTGCCCCCTATGGCGATATGTATTTCAGCTTTGAATTTTGCTGTCTACATACTGTACATTTTGGCTTTTACGAGTACCGTACTTGCACTTCTACTGTTAAGTAACTCTCAGTGTTTCCAAATACTGTTTTCATTAGTTGTCGCCTTATTGCTGCACTACGTGCCCTTTTGCTATTATTACTGCCTGTGATTCATATGGGAGCATTGAAACTAAACCTCAGTCCCACAAGGCCTCATGCTTACAACCAATTAGCCTGTTCTATACAACCATTTCTGTGATCTTAATATTTCTATGCACAGCTTCCAGTCTGCTCTTTGAATTAATCATTGGCTTCCTGCTCCGAGTTCAAAGAAAATTATAGTTCATTGTTCTCATTTGTTAATCAATTAATCCTCTACCACTCTCCATTGTTGCATAGACTAGCAAAGAAGCATAAATGGAGTGTCATTTATATTATGATGTATTTCAAATAGAATTCAACTTTTTATGTTATTTCACCAAGATCATAGCGCAGAATGGCGGACTTTATATAATTAGATCAAATCTTCATCATCATCTTAATTCTGTGTTCTTTAAAGACCTCTTTGTTCAATATGGCCTTTTCATAAAATGAAAGGTTTTTCCGACAAATCTGCCCACAGAGAATAGTTTTATTTTAAAGATCTAAAACTGGGTGTATTTAAATTCTAAACGTATTTGCATGTGAAACTTACCTTGCTCAGGATCATCAAGGATTTACATAAACTCAAGCTGCTGGTTGATATCAATCAGGTAGAACAGAGTAGTAGAGTACACAGGATACACACTTCATTCTGGCTTAACCACTTGACCACTGAGGGGTTTTTAAAGTGTACCTGATATGACATGTGACGTAATGATATAGACAAGTGTATGTACAGTGGCAAGAACACAGACACCTATGCCGTTCTCCTTTTCTTTTTTCTCTTCCTGAAAGAGTTAATATCCAGCTATGCATGTAACAGTTTTTCTCTAGTTGGGACCCAGTCGGGCTTTAGCATCCCTCACTGATAACAAATTACAGCTATTAAAAACTTTTCTAAGCAGATCGCTAGGCTCCTGACTGCAAGAAATCGATAAAAAGGTAAAAAAAAGTCATGCATCCCCCCCCCCCCCCCCCCCCCGGGGTTCTTTAGACGCTGCAATTGAGCAGAGACAATAAAACATTAAATCTACTTTGTAAATATTTATACATAAAATAAAACCATGAGATGTGAAATGAAAAAAAGTAAAAATAAAAAAAAGGTAATTTCTACGAATAGTAGGACGCATTCAATTGTTTATCTCATCAGTTTATTCTCACCTCGGGTTCACATTAAGGTGCGTACACATCTGTGATGGATGTTGCCCATCTTGGTACGACATCGCTGGGCTGTACAGACGCAAAGTCAGCTGTGTAGCTGACAATGCTATGTGGTGGTGGTGGATGGAGATAGAATGGAGCGGTGCATGCATGGCGTCACGGGGTAGGCAGGGGAAGGTTGGGATCAAAGTTGGCGTCATTCGGGTTGATCCACTGGGCATATTGCTTGCAGGGCAGCGGCCGGGGGCTGCCATACATACGCTTGACTAAAGTCAGCTGAGGCAGCCTGATAACGACCGCCTCAGCCGACTTTAGTCAAGTGTGTATGAGCCTTTATAGAGCATTGTAGATAACGGATATCATCTAAGGATATATAAACAGTAGCTAGGGGAGCTATTCTATAAGCAAAACTCCAGCAGTGGCTGGATGGTGTACTGGTTAAGGGCTCTGCCTCTGACGCAGGAGACCAGGGTTCGAATCTTGGCTCTGCCTGTTCAGTAAGCCAGCACTTATTCAGTAGGAGACCTTAGGCAAGTCTCCCTAACACTGCTACTGCCTATAGAGCGCGTCCTAGTGGCTGCAGCTCTGGCGCTTTGAGTCCGCCAGGAGAAAGCGCGATATAAATGTTATTTGTCTTTGTCTTTGTATCATTGACTCAAAGAAAAGTATGAACGTACAAACTGCTTAGTACCAACTACTGGCACGTTCTTATCCAGTTCCGTATCATGCCTGGAAAAGAAACTTAAAGGACAACTGTAATGAGAGGGATATGGAGGCAACTTAAAGTGTACCTGAAGTGAGAAGGATAGAGAAGCTGACATTTTTATTTCCTTTTACACAATACCAGTTGCCTGGCTATCCTGCTGATCCTCTACCTCTATTACTTTAAGCCATAGACCCTAGATAAGCATGCAACAGATCAGGTGTTTCTGACATTATTGTCAGTTCTAGCAATATTAGCTGCATGCTTGTTTCTGGTGATGTTCAGACACTGCTGCAGCCAAATAGACCAGCAGGACTGCCAGGCAACTGGTATTGTTTAAAAGGAAATAAATATGGCACCTTCCATATCTCTCTCGTTACAGTTGTCCTTTAAAGTTTTAGAAACTTGCAAGAAAACTACGCACAGTTAATAATTCTATTTGTTGTGTGTACACTGTCTAATTATGTTGGTTGGGGATTATGGGGACCAATTATGTTATTTGGGAGCATTGATTTCTAGTTATATCCTGCCACACATTCACTCCTCCCATTCATGCTCAGAAGTGCACCAAATATTCTGAGATCCTAGCAATGTCCATGATTACAGTATTATTTTATCTGGATTTTTAATTGCTGGAAAAGTCCATCATGTGACCTAAGATCCCCCTGCCAGCAGAGTGGGTGTTTCCTAGTTATTGAACAGCATAAAGCTGATTACCAGAGCCAGCCCAACTTGCTGTTGCTGCTGCTTAGAGATTCATTCTTTTTGGCCAGCACTGTAGCTCAGCAACGTATTTTCATCTTCCTGTCCAGTTTTTCCCATTTTAGAGTATAGTAAGGCATTTTACACTTCCCACACCGTCATCAAAGTGTTGGTAAGGTGCTCCCAGGGTATGGAGTTAAAATGATTAGTGGGTTGATTCACAAAACTTATCTAAATAATTATTCTACCTTACTTATTAACTCACATTGGCCTCAATTCACTAAGCTGATAATAACGTTTCTAGAGTTGTCACCATGGTGATGAGGCATGTAGTATTCAGTAAACATTTTACCTCAGGCAAACCTAAAGTTAACTCTTCTGTCTTTAAGTTAACTCTCCAATCCTTAAAATAACTACAGAGTTAAAGACAGGCTGTTAATTAACTGCGTGTGAAAATAACTACAGAAGATGTAAATTAACTACAGAGGAGGTAAATTAACTACAGAGGAGGTAACGTATGGAATGAAGAGATAAGATAACTCTCTCACTGTGTGGAGGTAAGTTTTCTCTTGCCTTATTATCTCCAGCAGGATCTTAGTGAATTGAGGCCAATGTATATCTCTCTGCTTGGCCTATATGCACTTTTTCTCCAAAGTTTTCTCCTAGGTGATATTTTAACATCTTATCAATGAAATGCTTTTTAAGCCAAACATACTCTAACAAAAGAACTGAATTACAGGATACTTTATGATTGGTTTAGAACTCCAGTCCAGCTGTCCAAGTGGGGATTAATCTCATCAGATCTCTGTTTTCGTGGTTGTTCAACTCCAGCTGACCAAACCCACTGTTGGTGGACTTGTCCACATGTGGCTAATTTCTGGTCCCTGAGTTTTACTTTGGCCCCTGAGGTGCTGGGAAAACCGACTCAAGGTCTTCTCTATTTCATAAACCCTTTCCCAGGCTCTCCAAACATCAGAACAAATTAATGAGACAGATCTGTAATGCCAGAAAGGCCCCCCTGGCCAAATATTGGCCCTCCCCTCACCAGGGCAGAATTCATTAATAAAATCCAAACCATCTACACAATGGAGAAATTAACATCTATCATTATAGAATCCACCCCCTTATTCAATAAAATATGGGATCCCTGGGTAACCTGGATGACGCCCCAGACTGAATGATCGGTCCTGTAACCTTTTTTCTTTTCTTGCTCACATCCAATGATGGCTATATCAGTGATGCTGGCTCTATATGTTTTCTTTTTTCCCTCTCCCCCTGCCCTTTTTGTTTTCTTTCTTTCTGTAACCCCCCCCCCCCTCCCCCCTGTTTTGTTTATTCTTTTTTATCCATCAAAATTATGCCATAATAAGATATTTGTGCTATATGATTGCTAGTTCCCTGATTGTCTACTTTGTTATTATCTGGCATAAGAGCCATTGTGATACGTTAAAAATGATGGATATTGCGGTACATTATGTTCTGCCTTTCAAGCCACCAGCAAGCAAGAAAATACTCAGAATAATTGTGACAGTACCTTTTTACTTAGTTGTTAGAACTTTTTCAATAGCAGAATGCTAAAAAGTTATTTTAAACAGAAGATGAAAACTGATCATCTAGGAGAACTTTGTAAGAAAACTGAACTAAATAAGGGCCCTTAACTGACATGTTTTACCTCTCCTTACTTGACTTAAAGCAAATCTGAAGTGAAAAGGGTTCATACATACCTATGTAGAAGGAAGGCTCTGGATACGATCCTTGGTGTGTCCTTGGTGTGTCCTGTCGTTCCTGCCCCATCCCTGGTTGAAGTTACTCGTTTTCCAGGTCTTCAGCACTCTTCTGGCAGCCTTCAGAACTACTTGCATCCCGACTCCTGAGTAGAGAGTGTGTGTGTGTGTGTGTGTGTGTGTGCGTGCGTGCGTGCGTGCGTGTGTGTGTGTGTGTTTGTGTGTGTGTGTGTGTGTGTGTGTGTGTGTGTGTGTGTGTGTGTGTGTGTGTGTGTGTGTGTGTGCGTGCGTGCGTGCGTGCGTGCGTGCGTGCGTGTGTGTGTGTGTGTGTGTGTGTGTGTGTAAACAATATAACCTGACCAGATATGTAGCTGGGACTGGGCTCTATATTGGGCTTTATATTGGTCTGATGTGATGCATTAACTTATTGTGGATCTTATATCTACAAAAAGTCAATGATCACTGACCACTGAATTTATATCTCATTGTTAATACAAGTTATGTTTTAGGTCTATGTGCCAGGACATGCTTTGCTTAGTATTGATATCACCCTTCTCTTAGGAAGAAAGGGTAGTTATCCAAATCATCTGATTGTGCAGCATGAACTCCAAAATAACATCATGCGGCAGCAGATATTCCCATATAATAAAATAAGGCAGCATGTAACCACCCTCCATCCCTAAGGTATCATGCTAAAGCATGCACCACAAAAAAACAGAATGAGGCAACATAGCATGTACTTCCCGATAACATCATGCAGCAGCATGTACTTCCAAATAGCAAAAATAAGGGGGGGGCTGCACAGAGTGGAGTTTCTGAGGAGGGGGAACTCTGGACAGGAGAGCAGGAAAATTCTACACACTTGTAGCCCTGGTGCATGTGGAGAGTAGCCTGGGTGATGGGCGCCTGTATATTCTCAGCCCCTGCCCCTCCTTACTTGTTGTTGTAGGGATCGTGAGGGCTATTGCTAGCTTCTGTTCATTGTAGTCGCTTGCTGCAATGTACTACTGTGCCATTTGACACCCTCTCTGAGTTTTCTAGTAGCTCTTAGTAAAGAAGGTTTTCTTATGCTTGATCTGCCCTCTTAAAAGTACACTTGTGATACCCTGGTGGCTGGTACAAACTCAGAGAACCTTCTGGGCAGTATGGAAGACTTAGAGGGGCAAGAAAAAAGACACGTTTTCAGGATTTCCAACAGTGAATTTGCCCCACACAGGAAAATCTGTAGTCAGGTATGCAACACAAGATTCTGCAGACCTCTGACATACATCAATATGACTATAAATATATCAAGAAACTCCAAAGGTCAAAAGGAAATCAACCAATCCTCAAACTGATCCAAACGACAAACAAGTCTGCAGCTCAACTGTCAATTTGGGATTACCCTACAAATTGCATATTTATCAGCATCACAGTTAGTGGTCAACACACAAATTGTGATGCTGCTAAACATGCAATAAGTGTGATAATCCTGAGATGACAACTGAGCTCCAGCCTTGTTTGCTCTTGGTAGTCAGATATATCCACTGTCAGTCACACTGCTGACAAGTGTGCTACACCACCACAATGTAAGGATACCTCTGCAATACACAAAGACTATGCTATGTCAGTATTATATCTTCTATTCTCTGTGTACTGGTCTTATCACGGCTCAGAGGATTTATTTCTGCAAAGGACTTATTCCACAGCAAGCATAGATAATCTGATCTCCTGCATTCAAAACTCAATATTTAAGAAACATGTCAAGTTGTCACTGCCAGTAACTCACACAGAACTCCCCTGGCAAGGATGGCAGTGCCCACAGAACAATTTTCACTGTTTTCGATAATTCACCCATACAATACCATTGCATACTTATCCAAAGGTTAATTTCATGTAAGTTGCTAATTTAACAAACTGTATTGGACTCAAATATATATATATATATATGGACTCACATCCATATATAGAACTTGTATACAACTCCCTAGCTAGGACTGAAGCCCTGGCAGGAAAGCTAGAATATAATTCTGCACCTCTGTGCCAAGTCTAAATGTATGACCACTTGTATGACCATGACCAAGATGCATGACTTTACATTTTTCAACATTGAATTTCATCTGCCATTTACAGAACGAGCCTGTGACGGTTTAGTGCCACAACTCAGATGTCTGATTATTGGTGATCTGCGGAGTCACCAAAAATGCAGACGCTACACCCGATTATGTGTGATCCGCAGAATCACCAATAATACCAGCATAGCAAGACCAAGAGCAGAGTGTGTAGTGTTTAGTGCAACCGTAACTTTAATGGTTTTACAGGACCTTACCAGAAGAGTTGGTAAGGAACAATCTGGATACAACAAGACAGATTAGACAAAAGGCTCTCCAGTGGGGCTGGGAAGGATACAGACAGAGAATACGGAGGTAGTATAGCTGGTCTCTGCCAGGGATGCCGGCGAGAGACAAGAACCAATCAGACAGATAATAACAGACATTCTCCAGATAGCAGACTAGTCCTAACAGAGGAGCTGGCAAGGAGCTAGCTTAACTGGCAGCCAGAAGCTACTACACACTTCTGATTTTACTATAAACACACTTTTTCACCTGTTTGAGACCTAATAAAAAATAACTTTTATTTCATATTAATTAAAATCACATAGCCTATAATACATCCTTTAGTAAATAATTTCCTTTTATTTTCCTATATATGGATACTGACAATACAGTAGGCAGTGAGTAATCGGTTTCACCCCTGGTGACTCTGCATCAAAGTCGTCCACCTAGGGTCCCTGCCTAACAGTAGGATAGTGCTGAGTTTATTCTATTAGCAAAAATTAACCCCCCACCAAGAAACCGACATGTTTCGGCTCATAAAAGTAGAGCCGTCGTCAGGGCAATTATGAACAAAGTGCTAGGGTGCAAAGTGCATAGTAATAGAAACACACAGCTATTTACAAATCATGATCAAGGAAAATAACAAATGAGAGATGTTCTCTCAATCAAGGTCAGCTTTTAAATGAGCAGGGGTATCAGCCTTCCTTTTATATCATAGGGGGTGGGTGGGGCCAAAGTCTTTGAACCTCCCATTCCATAGTAGAAACCCCATTGGTCCTTTTACCCATCAGTCAAGGATTTCCAAATCTCATTGGATAGACTATCTCAACCATGTAAATAAATTACCTTATTTCTATGAATCATATACCTCCATAACTTTCACCAGTTATAGTGTTTCCCCTCCTGTTGTCAATAATCCTACAGACGCATCTCCTGCAATAAAAACCAGCCAGAACGCCGTCCTCGGCGAGCTTCCCCATAGGAAAGCATTGGAGCTTCCCCATTGGTCAGGTCAGACCATGTGACCTGGCGTCCTCCGTACTGAGTGCGGAGGGCGTCATACTCATCACCGCAGTACCCGACATCAAAGAGGACGACGGGGGCGTGGTCTACCTACGTGTAGTGGTCGTCAAGGAGACGGCAGAAGCCGTCTCATACGCATTTATTCTGGACAGCAGCGGGGAGTTTCTTCCGGTATCAAGCTTTATTTACATGTAGTCATGGTTACCTTTCATTATATGCAAATCCACACTTTTACAGTGCTTTTACATCCAGATAATAAATCCCCTGATCTCTGAAGAGGCGTTATAGATTATATATATCTAATGTTATTACTTCATATAAACCTCCTCCACACACACACTCTAATATTGCTCAGACAAGATATACAAATACTGGGAAGGGGTAAGTGATAGGCGTTTGGTACATACATATTGTTAATAAGGGGAATACACCCACATGGACCTATATATACAATTCCTATAAATCATCCTATGGACACATTTTAATTACACCCTTTATTAATTATATATATGACATGGATATACACTGTCCCTTATGAGAATACTATAGCTCTCTTGGATAGGACTATTTATGTGTAATTAAAATGTGTCCATAGGATGATTTATAGGAATTGTATATATAGGTCCATGTGGGTGTATTCCCCTTATTAACAATATGTATGTACCAAACGCCTATCACTTACCCCTTTCCAGTATTTGTATATCTTGTTTGAGCAATATTAGAGAGTGTGTGTGGAGGAGGTTTATATGAAGTAATAACATTAGATATATATAATCTATAACACCTCTTCAGAGATCAGGGGATTTATTATCTGGATGTAAAAGCACTGTAAAAGTGTGGATTTGCGTATAATGAAAGGTAACCATGACTACATGTAAATAAAGCTTGATACCGGAAGAAACTCCCTGCTGCTGTCCAGAATAAATGCGTATGAGACGGCTTCTGCCGTCTCCTTGACGACCACTACACGTAGGTAGACCACGCCCCCGTCGTCCTCTTTGATGTCGGGTACTGCGGTGATGAGTATGACGCCCTCCGCACTCAGTACGGAGGACGCCAGGTCACATGGTCTGACCTGACCAATGGGGAAGCTCCAATGCTTTCCTATGGGGAAGCTCGCCGAGGACGGCATTCTGGCTGGTTTTTATTGCAGGAGATGCGTCTGTAGGATTATTGACAGCAGGAGAGGAAACACTATAACTGGTGAAAGTTATGGAGGTATATGATTCATAGAAATAAGGTAATTTATTTACATGGTTGAGATAGTCTATCCAATGAGATTTGAAAATCCTTGACTGATGGGTAAAAGCACCAATGGGGTTTCTACTATTGAATGGGAGGTTCAAAGACTTTGGCCCCACCCACCCCCTATGATATAAAAGGAAGGCTGATACCCCTGCTCATTTGATAGCTGACCTTGATTGAGAGAACATCTCTCATTTGTTATTTTCCTTGATCATGATTTGTAAATAGCTGTGTGTTTCTATTACTATGCACTTTGCACCCTAGCACTTTATTCATAATTGCCCTGACGACAGCTCTACTTTTATGAGCCGAAACATGTCGGTTTCTTGGTGGGGGGTTAATTTTTGCTAATAGAATAAACTCAGCACTATCCTACTGTTAGGCAGGGACCCTAGGTGGACGACTTTGATGCAGAGTCACCAGGGGTGAAACCGATTACTCACTGCCTACTGTATTGTCAGTATCCATATATAGGAAAATAAAAGGAAATTATTTACTAAAGGATGTATTATAGGCTATGTGATTTTAATTAATATGAAATAAAAGTTATTTTTTATTAGGTCTCAAACAGGTTAAAAAGTGTGTTTATAGCCAGAAGCTACCCCAGGCCTTTCCAGTGGAACTGGAAAGGTGACACAAGTGACTTAGACAGCTTTGGTTAAATCTTCCAGAGGAGCTGAGAAGGTACCATCAATCACTAAGCTCTACCTCACCAGGGGAGCAGGTGAGGATAGTAAATATATAACAGGTGCTCATCAGTGGAGCTGATGAGCCTCAGACACCATGCAGACTAGGCCCCTACAGAGAAGCAGGCTAGCAATAGCTGAAAGTAATAAAGGCTAGACCTCTACAGAGGTGCTGGCTAGGACCAGCTACACGGCCCTGCTAAATACGGCCAGACCTCCGGGGCCCTCAGAGAACATACTAACAGATATGCTAACAGTATAGTTTGGCAAGACCTCACCAGAGATGCTGGTGAGGTACTAAAGATACACAGGCCGTCCGTATAATAAAGTACAAACCCCAGCAAGCTGGGGAAACTGAAACTGAGCTTGAATCTTCCAAGGAGCGGGTGATACAGACTTCACTGCAGCCTAGGAACAGGAGATACAGACAGTACTGCACTAGCAGGTGATTCAGACTGTACTGCAGCCTAGGAGCAGGAGATACAAACAGTACTGCACTAGCAGGTGATTCAGACTGTACTGCAGCCTAGGAGCAGGAGATATAAATAGTACTGCATTAATGAATAACTTCACCAGAGGAGCTGGTGAAGTTATCACCTCACCAGTGGCAAAGGCCCATTGGTGAGTAGGGTGGTCTGACAGGCAAGGTGCGGCAACAGGGAAGCAAGTATCGGTACAGAATCGTGAGACAAGAGAGTAATCGGTAATCAAGCAGAGGTTCAGCAACTAGAAGACAGACAGGCGGAATAACAGGACCAGAAAGCAGGATCAGAGTCAGAGTAGTTAGCTAATAGTCATACACAGAAATCCATACAATACTATATCCTAGTCTAGGAGTGAAATCCTTAGCATCACACCTGGGATCTAGTCTAACAAATAACAGAATCAACGTAGCAATATCCTAGTCTAGGTGTGAAATCCTTAGCATCACACCTGGGATCTAGTCTAACAAATAACAGAATCAACGTAGCAATATCCTAGTCTAGGTGTGAAATCCTTAGCATCACACCATCTAAGGTCTGAGTGCTGACACACAAGCATTCACGACAACAGACAAGGACAGAGTAACAACTCCAGGTTTAAATACTGAAGGCAGATTCAAGCAGCCCCGCCTGAGGGGCTGAACCAACCTGCAAGGTAGATTGACAGGTAGAAGTCAGCTGACCACAATGTCAGCTGATCTGTCTCCTACGCCCATAAAGGTCCTTTTGCTCCATGCGCAGGTGTGTGGACTTAAGCTGCTGTGCAACAGAGACCCCTGTCCCACCTGAGTCGGGAAGCGACACCCGGGATGGCGTGGCCGCAGAGGTGACATCAGGTGTGAAAGCAGCTGCGCTGCTTTCCACCACAGAGGTAACATCTTTGATCGTTACAGAGCCATTCTATCCAGATCCTTATGTCACTATCTTTCTGTGGTGATAATTCTGCACAATTTTGTATCATCCGCAAAAATAGCTACATTACCTTCTACCTCATCTACTAGGTCCTTAATTAATAAATTGAAGAGTATTGGACCCAGTACTGACCCCATGTGGGACCCCACCAGTAACAGTCACCCATTTTGAATATGATCCATTGACCAAAACCCTTTGCTTTCTGTCCATTAGCCAGTTCCTTATCCTTGGCATTCACCACCTCATAAAAGCTGAGCATATTAGGCAAACAAGACCTGTCCTTAGTAAACCCATGTTGGTGCTGAGAAATTAAAAGATTATTCTCTGATACGAAGTCTTGAACAGCATTTCCCTTAGGAGTTGAAGGTGGGGGAGGCCTGATGGGGGGAAGGAGTTCCATAGAGCAGTGTTCCCCAATCCTGTCCTCAAGGCCCACCAACGGTGCATGTTTTGTGGAAATCCAAGGAGGTAGTTAATCAGTTCTGCTGAGATGCTAATAACCCCACCTGTAAATGTTTGTGGTTTTCTGCAAAAACATGCACTGTTGGTGGGCCTTGAGGACAGGGTTGGGGAACTCTGCATAGAGTATGGGATGCTCTGGAGAAGTCCGCAAGTAAGCAAATTATACAAGGGATGGACATCCGTAGCATTTCTGGTTGAGATCAGAGTTGTACGAAGAGGAGGTATAGTGGATGGATTTGTATACCAGGCAGAGCAGTTTAAATTTAATTCTGAGGGCGACAGGGAGTCTTGTAAAGAGGGGCAACTGAAGAGGACTGGTGGGACAAAGCAGGTAGCTTTGGCGCATGGCGCTCAGCACCAAGCCCCGAAGCTGTGTGCCGTCATAACATCAATGCTATGACGCACACCCCGCGTAAGAGTTGTTTGTGAATCCGGCGATTGCCAGACTCCGAATTACACTGCTACAACTCGGAGAGGGAATAGTATTTAACGCAGTCAGGGAGTTTAGCGGCAGCAGGGAAAGCTATCATTCAGCTCGCCCTGAGCCCAACTTACTGTCAGGGGCGTAGCAATTGGGGGTGCAGCGGTAGCGACCGCATCGGGGCCCTTGGGCCAGAGGGGCCCCATGACGCTCTTCCTCATCCAAAGTATTAGCTGTTTATTGGTCCTGTGCTGGTAATAAATTAATAATCACTTCTATAGATGCTCTGAATAGTAGTAATCATTAACAAACTGTTCCCCATCCCCTTCTTGCACCTCTAATACTGTGGATGACCACATCAAGTGTTACGTATAGAGTGCTTGGGGGGGGGGCAATGTAAAACTTGCACCGGGGCCCATAGCTCCATAGCTACGCCACTGCTTACTGTATAATATGTATGCCGTGGGAGCAGTGAATGAGGTTGGCAGCTGCATTCATAAAATATTGCAGAAATTGGAATCTGGTCTTGAAGTCCAGAAAGGATGGCATTGAAGTATTCCAGACAGGACATGACAAGAGCATGGACCAGGAGTTTGGTGGTGTTGTGGGTTAGGTAGGGGAAAATTTTGGTGATATTGCAGAGATGGAATTGGCAGGACCTGAAAATGTTTTGGATGTGGAAGTGAAGGTTGAGTGCTGAATCGAGGGTGACAATCAGGAAGAGCGAGTTTGAAAAATAGGGCAAATGGACATTGGTAATGAGAGAGATGTCAGGGAGAGTACTCGATGAAAAGGTGGGAAGAACATGAGTTCAGTCTTTCCCAGGTTACCATTCAAATATCTGTCAGACAACATTTTCTTTGTAGATATACTAGCTTTTCCAGTTTAAGGGAGGTATCAACATAATGAATCCAAACCACCAGTGGTTTTTCAATGGCCATTCCTAATGAACAAAATCGGTTGAACCTTCATTTTTTCTGCAATTCTCAACCCCCTTTACTATGAAGGCTAATTAGGTAATTTGTTCCATACAGTCTGAAAAATGATCAGTTAGCTTGCCAGAAATAAATGAAAGCTGCTTTTTGATTGACTGTAGTGTGCTACTGGACATCATTGTATATATAGTGTAACAATGTGTAATCAATTATTTTACAGCCCACAAATTGATGTGACAATTACGGTACTGTAGAAGTAAAAAAAAATGCTAAATCAATATATTTTCTGATAACATTTACAAAATATTGTGGCTAATCTGGTGGCACAAAGTATATAAATAAAAGAAAGTTAAATTAATGTAAGCCGTTAAATTTGTGACACAGTTGGCACTGATTCACCGAAGCACATACAAATAACAATAACAATAATACTAATGACTTAATAAAAATTAATAACAATGTACATAAAAATACAATTATACCGGTATATTAAATATGCACAGAAAAATATAATCCTACTAATATAATAAATGGGAAAGTTCGGATGTTTGGATGTTTGTTACTCGATCACACAAAAACGGCTGAACGGATTTGAATGAAATTTGGCACACACATAGTACATTACCTGGAATAAAGTATAGGATACTTTTTATTCCCATAACCAAAAAGAGACAAATACAAATTTAACTGGAAAATGTAAACTGCAGACATTCTTACACTGTTACACTGGAGGTGTGTTTAGCTTCTAAGGGTAGAATGGTTAATTTGCATATATTCAGCAGTGATGCACTGGGAGACATCTCAAGCTCACTCCAACCTGAATTATCGCAATTTTTTTCTTTTTTAAGAAAGCAAACTTTTGTTTTTCTTAACATCTTAGTAAGTGGGCTTTTAGGACTATTGTAGTCCCTTACACACTCCAATGAGTTCTGGGTCACCATGAGCTTGCTGGTTAGTCTGTACCTCTCGGTGTTAGAAGCCCTACTGCATAGAGCCAAAGTAATTCATGCCATGCACTGATGAGGATCAAACAATCCAAAACAGTCTGTATGCATGTTGGATTATTACGGCTCTGTGCAAATTAATAAACTGACACATCATTGCATTCCAGTGGATCTGGAAGTGTATTGAGCTTCTAAACGTAACAATGGTCAATTTGCATATATTCAGCAGTGATGCATTGGGAGACATCTCAAGCTCACTCCAACCTGAATTATTGCAAATTCTTTCTCTGTGAAGAAAGCAAACTTTTGTTTTTCTTACACTGTTAATGGTAGGGTTCTCAAACTTTGCACAGTTGGACAATTTTCAAGGTGAATATTTCTGCCATTCTTGCACTGTTAATGGCACAAGCCTCAAACCTGACATTCTTGCACTGTTAATGGCACAAGCCTCAAACCTTGTATAGTTGATCATTGGGTGACTGGGGTTCAATTGCAGAAAGGGGGTGGAGCCACAAATAGACAATCAGATTTGTTTCATTCCAATGCAAATTATTGTTGCCAAACACCGCAAAGCTCACAAACTTGGTAATTGAGTAATTGATTAATTGTGTGTTAGGGTTAGGAAAGTGGGCACAGCCAACACCAGCCAAATACATAAGCGGGCAACGCAGGGTCATAAGTCAAAAATACAAATTTTACTGGGAAAATGTAAACAGCAGCCATTCTTACACTGTTAATGGTAGGGTTCTCAAACTTTGCACAGTTGGTTACTGGGTGACTGGAATTAATATTCATAAAAGTGGGTGGAGCCTACAAAAAACAATTAAAAATCACCTATTGATTTTTCAGGGGAATATTTCATTGCTGCCATTCTTGCACTGTTAATGGCACAAGACTCAAACCTGGTACGGTTGATCATTACGTGACTGAGGTTTAAATTTATATAAGGAGGTGGAGCCCAAAACAGCTAATCTGAATTTGTTTCATTTTAATGCAGGTTATTGATGCCAAAGACCGCAAAGCTCACAAACTTAGTCATTGAGTAATTGTGTGTTAGAGTTAGGGTTAGAAAAAGTGGGCGCAGCCAACACCAACCAAATACATAATCGGGTAATGCCAAGTCATCAGTGGGCAGAGACAAACACAAATTTCACTGGGAAAATGTAAACTGCAGCCATTCTTACACTGTTAATGGTAGGGTTCTCAAACTCTGCACAGTTGGTTACTGGGTGACTGGGATTAATATTCATAAAAGTGGGTGGAGCCTACAAAAAACAATTAAAAATCACCTATTGATTTTTCAGGGGAATATTTCATTGCTGCCATTCTTGCACTGTTAATGGCACAAGACTCAAACCTGATACGGTTGATCATTGCGTGACTGAGGTTTAAATTTATATAAGGGGGTGGAGCCCAAAACAGCTAATCTGAATTTGTTTCATTTTAATGCAGGTTATTGATGCCAAAGACCGCAAAGCTCACAAACTTAGTCATTGAGTAATTGAGTAATTGTGTGTCAGAGTTAGGGTTAGGAAAAGTGGGCGCAGCCAACACCAACCAAATACATAATCGGGCAATGCCAAGTCATCAGTGGGCAGAGACAAACACAAATTTCACTGGGAAAATGTAAACTGCAGCCATTCTTACACTATTAATTGTAGGGTTCTAAAACTTTGCACGTTGGTCACTGGGTGACTGGGATTAATATACAGAAAAGTGGGTGGAGCCTACAAAAAAAAAATCACAATTCACCTATTGATTTTCAAGGCAAATATTTAATTGCTGTCATTTTTGCACTGTTAATGGCACAAGCCTCAAACCTGGTACTGTTGATCATTGGGTGACTGGGGTTAAATATTTAGAAAAGAGGTGGGGCCACAAACAGCGAATCAGATGTGTTTCATTTCAATGAAAATTATTCATGCCAAAGACCACAAATCTCACAAACTTGGTAATTGACTATTGACAATTGTGTGTTAGGGTTAGAAAAAGTGGCCACAGCCAACAGCAGCCAAATACATACCCGGGAAACATTAGGACATCAGTGGGTGGAGAAAAATACAAATTTCACTGCTAGAATGTAAACTGAAATTTGGCACACACATAGTACATTACCTGGAATAAAGTATAGGATACTTTTTATTCCCATAACCAAAAAGGGGACGGAGACAAATACAAATTTCACTGGAAAATGTAAACTGCAGCCATTCTTACACTGTTACACTGGAGGTGTGTTTAGCTTCTAAGGGCACAATGGTTAATTTGCATATATTCAGCAGTGATGCCCTGGGAGACATCTCAAGCTCACTCCAACCTGAATTATCGCAAATTCTTTCTGTTTTAAGAAAGCAGACTTTTGTTTTTCTTAACATCTTAGTAAGGGGGCTTTTAGGACCATTGTAGTCCCTTACACACTCCAATGAGTTCTGGGTCACCATGAGCTTGCTGGTTAGTCTGTACCTCTCGGTGTTACAAGCCCTACAGCATAGAGCCAAATTAATTCATGCCATGCAATGATGAGGATCAAACAATCGAAAACAGTCTGTATGCACGTTGGATTATTATGGCTCTGTACAAATTAACAAAATGACACATCATTGCATTCCAGCAGTTCTGGGGGTGTGTTTAGCTTTTAAGAGTGACAATGGTTAGTTTGTATATATTAAACAGTGATGCACTGGGTGACATTTTAAGCTCACTCCAAGCTGAATTATCGCAAATTCTTTCTGTTTTAAGAAAGCAAACTTTTGTTTTTCTTACACTGTCAATGGCAGGGTTCTTAAACTTTGCACAGTTGGTCAATGGGTGACTGGGATTAATATTCAGAAAAGTGGGTGGAGCCTACAAAAGCTAATCAAAATTCACCTATTGATTTTCAAAGGAGTGGAGCAACAGCCAATTAGATTTATTTCATTTCAATGCCAATTATTGATGCCAAAGACCGCAAAGCTCACAAACTAGGTCATCCTTGAGTAATTGTGTGTTAGGATTAGAAAAAGTGGGCAGAGCTAACACTAGCCAATTACATACCCGGGCAACGCCGGGCGACCAGCTAGTTATAAATAAACAAGGAAATCCCTGCAGAAATCAGTATGAGTTTTACACACTGCAGTATAGTAAAATGGTTTTAGCACGTGCATATACTGTAAGTAAGATTCCTATATTTACAGATTACACAAGTTTTAAAGATAGTTGAAATTGCCATTCTTAGGATGGAGCATTGCATGCATAAAATAACACAAGAATTTGTGGGGGGTGGGGAAGCAGGTAATGCCAATAAAAGAATATCGGTAATGTTACTAATATTCTACGATCACCATAACTAACGTAACTCTTACACTACCTCCTCCCACCTACTCCTAGTACTAACCTCCCCATCCCCACCACCTGCCTAACATTATCTTACAGCTGAAGTGGCGTTCGGTTAAATAATAGCAAAATCGTGGATGCCCAGTTATTTACCTCCATGAATGCCACTGCTGATATCTTGCACTTGTGCCCATCGCTATTTCTGGCACCCAACCTCTTGCCGCTATAATATATGCCCATTGCTGTATTGATGTTAATCCGAACCCCTGGAGCCAAAGGGCACTCGGTTATACTATAACTGTTTATTGTGGGCTATGATGGTGCCTAAATCACCAGGTGCACCATGTTGCCAAATTTTCTGTTTCATGGTTCAGTTCACTAACTGGCATGTCCTGGTGGCATGTCATGTGACCCCCTGTTGCCATAATGGTGGAATTGGTGATCAGGTGAGTTTTAACCCCCAGCGCAAGCCACCCGCGCCTGCACAGTAGCACAGGTCTGATTGGACTCGGCTTTTTATGCTGGAACTCAAACGGGATGGAGACAACATTTCAGGCGTCCCAGCACTTAAGCGAGAAGATGGAGGAGGATGGGGGAAGCCTCTTTAGGATCCAGAGGCCTCTCCCTCTCAAGGTGTGTACCCCTTAGGGGTGAGTTTTGTTTTTACAGGTTTCCTTTAATTAACTGCTAGAAATTATAGCTGTTCATGTGTTGCAGAACTGATGGAGAAGCCCCAGATTGGTTCAGTCAAGTTTCAAACTGCTGTGATCACTTCCTTCTTTAACCACTTCCCAACTGCCCATAAGTGGCGGAAGTGGGCGCATGTGTGCGTGTGCCCACCCACAGTAAAACATCTGTTTTGTACTGACAAGTGCAAAAAATGGACTTTGCAGGAAGTGGTTAATCTATGTAGGAAACATGTGACAGGATCAAGAATAGCAAATCAGAGCATAACAAATCTATTACCTGATCAAAATGATCATCTACTTCTCCTTGAGTCTCACTAAATGCAACTGCGCTAGCAATAACAGAGAAGTAGATTTGGCTGTGTGAGTCAGTGTAGATGTATGTGCCCAAATTACAGCATGAGTCAGCCCATGTCTGATAATAGGGTTAGCCAATAAAGTACATAATGTTTTGAAGTAAAATAATAATAGTAACCAATAAAAGAGGTGTATAATGTCCTTCATAGCTAACTATGGCTTGTTGTGACAGCCCAACATTCCTTAATATTCTGCATAGATATACAAGCAGAATTTAATGTAGAGACTTCATACAGTCTGTGTGTGAAGCATAAACACTATAAGGTTCATATTAAAAGAGCTGGTCATGACATTCCACAGTTGTAGAAGAAAACATGTTCAAAATCTGTGTAAATTGCCTGTAGAAAGAAAAGGAGGCCACAGAAAGACATCTGATAGTTGTTTACTTTGGTTAAATAGGAAGTAATATATATTAGCAGGGGCATTGCTTGAAACCTGGCAGCTATAGCAACATCCATCAACTGTTAGGTGGACATAATTTCTTCAAATTGTCATGTTTATCTCTATTTCCTTTACAGTAGGTGTTTCATGTGTTCAGAGTGGACTCTTCACAATCTACAAGAAATGAAGAATGCCAAACATCCTTTCACAGTGACAGTGCAGCCACACCCAATTAAACTTGTGAATCAGAAGAACTACACAAATCAAGAGAAAGCAGGGGTGAGCTACATTAACCTTCTTGGCGTTCAGTTTCTGCTGGATTTCTGTGAAAAAATTGTTCCAATTAATTTTCATAACTTTTTTTTATGTAGCTTACCCAATGCATCAAGCAAGGGTCTAGTATACATTTTGAGTATAATAAAAGCTCAAAACACAAAATAAAATAAAATCTAAATTTCAAAATGACTCCCCAAAATCTCTGATCATTTACACTTCTGAGCTGCAGCTGCTCAATCTGCACTAATATGAATGTAAAGGTGGCCATACATCTAGCAATGATGGGCAGATTCGACCAAGAGACAAATCTCTCTCTGATTGAATCTGATTAGAGAGAGATCTGTCGGCTGCCCATACACCACAGGCCGATTCTTGGGGAATTGGATGAAAAAAAAAAATCATGTTTTGAATTTGTGTTTTTGCCTTTGCATTTTGCGCTTGAATTGTTAAACATGGTGGTAGCCTGAAACAATGTTCCCATTCATTGATCTAAGTCCCCGTGTAAATGACCACACTAAAACAGCACCGCCATTTACATAAAAAAGCTACTTACACGTCCACGCATTACTTCCTGTTTGCGTAGTAATACTACGCATGGGGAAATTATGCATGATGACATCTTGTGGCCAAATAGTAAAATTACATCTACAAACTTTTTTTTTTATTATTAAAATACTTCTTTACATTTGAAATTAACCCCTTACTTCCCACACTCCACAATAGTTACACCCCCCCCCCCCCCCCAAAAAAAAAAACCATTAAAAAAATAAAAATAAAAATATATATACAATTAAAAAAAATACATAAATAGTTACTTTAGAAACTAAACTTTTGTTAATATGTATGTCAAGAAGGTATATGTTAATATGTATGTCAAGAAGGTATATTACCGTTAATTTTTAAACTATGGGCTTGTAAATAGTGACAGACACAAAGCTGAAAAATGCACCTTTATTTCCACATAAAATATTGGCATCATACATTGAACTAGGGAAACATTTTAAACGGTGCAATAACCTGGACCAATGTGCAAATAAAATGTGTGGCTTTTAATTAAGGTAGCATGTATTATTTTAAAACTATAATGGCTGAAAACTGAGAAATAATGAAATTTTTCAAAATTTTGTCTTATTTTTCCTGTTAAAAGCAGTTAGAATAAAATAATTCTTAGCAAAAAGTACCCCAAAGAAAGCCTAATTGGTGGTGAAAAAAACAGTCCCAGTCGCACTTCACTATGCATGCATGGTCCTGGCCACGTGTGCTGCCTGATCTTATACAAGTCTTGGTGTAGGATATACTACGTAATTAAGCAAAATTTACAGATAAAGAAAAAGTTTCAGTTGCCACGTTACAGATTCAAGCTCAGTGCATTTGAAGTAATGTCTTTGTGAGTTTTACTCTTGCAAACAATTAGAAGTTAATGAAATGTTCACATGCAGTCATGTGTAAAAATATTGCTCAGTGTAAAACTATAATAAATGGATACAGTCTTTTTAGGTATTGAAAGCTTTATCAGTCAACTGAAAATACAAACAGGCTTAGAATTAATTAAAAATAACCTTAGAATTAGAGGAATTCTGGAATCTGCACTAATAAATAAATGTTTGAAATTACATTATAAATTAACACTTGCTGAAAACACCACTAAACTTATGGGTCATATCCTATCACACTGCCACTGCACAAGGATTACAGGCAAATCCTATTGCTGGTTTCACTCGTGCAATCGATCAATCGATCGTTAGGGAGCATTACTCAGATGAAAGCCTGAGCGATTCTCCCATATCTCGGCAATAGGGAGCAAGGTTTTACACTGTGGTGCTGTCCTTCAACACTGCTCCCTCGCTTCCCCCAGGAGATGCGCGTGCACCCAACTAACATCCACCGCTGCATCTGGGGATCTTCTTTAATAAGGAGAACTCAACACACACAAGCAATAGAACACAGCAGTACATGCATCCAGCTACATTTGAAATTGGTCAGCAGGTGCTCGTCAGCCAATCAGGATGCACTGTCATACACCCTGTACCTGCCATACCACATCTAGCAGCCATTAGCATTCAGGTGGGAGGCTTCAGTTGGACGCCATTGCAAGATTGCGTCGCTAGCAGGACCGCCCCGTGTAGGCATCCCTCCCACAGGGGTCCCTCCCTAACCGCTCACCTGTCCGCCATGTCCTAGAGCTGAAAGAAAACGTTTAAAAACACACGATTGGTTCACACGATGGCCAGGGGCCCCAGACCTCTCTCACTGGCCGGGGCCCCAAGGCCAACACGTGATACCTGGAGGGGAGTGCAGGTGGGCCTGGACCTCACACACCCAGGCTCTGGACCTCTCACATCCAGAAAACCCACCAACACTGCCTCCATACTGAATGCTAAATTCAACACACACAAGCAATAGAACACAGCAGTACATGCATCCAGCTACATTTGAAATTGGTCAGCAGGTGCTCGTCAGCCAATCAGGATGCACTGTCATACACCCCTTACCTGCCATACCACATCTAGCAGCCATTAGCATTCAGGTGGGAGGCTTCAGTTGGACGCCATCGCAAGATTGCGTCGCTAGCAGGACCGCCCCGTGCAGGCATCCCTCCCACAGGGGTCCCTCCCTAACCGCTCACCTGTCCGCCATGTCCTAGAGCTGAAAAAAAAAACGTTTAAAAACACACGATTGGTTCACACGATGCCCAGGGGCCCCGGACCTCTCTCACTGGCCGGGGCCCCAAGGCCAACACGTGATACCTGGAGGAGAGTGCAGGTGGGCCTGGACCTCTCACACCCAGGCTCTGGATCTCTCACATCCAGAAAACTCACCAACACTGCCTCCATACTGAATGCTAAATTCAACACACACAAGCAATAGAACACAGCAGTAAATGCATCCAGCTACATTTTAAATTGGTCAGCAGGTGGTCGTCAGCCAATCAGGATACACTGTCATACACCCTTTACCTGCCATACCACATCTAGCAGCCATTAGCATTCAGGTGGGAGGCTTCAGTTGGACGCCATCGCAAGATTGTGTCGCTAGCAGGACCGCCCCGTGCAGGCATTCCTCCCACAGGGGTCCCTCCCTAACCGCTCACCTGTCCGCCATGTCCTAGAGCTGAAAGAAAATGTTTAAAAACACACGATTGGTTCACACGATGGCCAGGGGCCCCGGACCTCTCTCACTTGCCGGGGCCCCAAGGTGTGAGAGGTCCAGGCCCACCTGCACTCCCCTCCAGGTATCACGTGTTAGCCTTGGGGCCCCGGCCAGTGAGAGAGGTCCGGGGCCCCTGGCCATCGTGTGAACCAATCGTGTGTTTTTAAACATTTTCTTTCAGCTCTAGGACATGGCGGACAGGTGAGCGGTTAGGGAGGGACCCCTGTGGGAGGGATGCCTGCACGGGGCGGTCCTGCTAGCGACGCAATCTTGCGATGGCGTCCAACTGAAGCCTCCCACCTGAATGCTAATGGCTGCTAGATGTGGTATGGCAGGTAAAGGGTGTATGACAGTGCATCCTGATTGGCTGACGAGCACCTGCTGACCAATTTCAAATGTAGCTGGATGCATGTACTGCTGTGTTCTATTGCTTGTGTGTGTTGAATTTAGCATTCAGTATGGAGGCAGTGTTGGTGGGTTTTCTGGATGTGAGAGGTCCAGAGCCTGGGTGTGAGAGGTCCAGGCCCACCTGCACTCCCCTCCAGGTATCGCGCATTGGCCTTGGGGCCCCGGCCAGTGAGAGAGGTCCGGGGCCCCTGGCCATCATGTGAACCAATCGTGTGTTAATAAGGAGAACCCCAGAGCTTACTATCAGGCCCCTCCATCCTTGCCTTAAAGCCCTTTGCAGCTGAGGCAGGCACCCCAATCAATTTACTTGCAGCCACCGAACATCCGCTGCCGCTCACCGCAAGTCCTGTGGCTGTAATTATCTGTGAGCCCCGGCAAAGCGTCTTTGAACCTCCTGTCGGAGCTCCCATTGGACCGCTGTCTGGACCTTTGGCGGCTGCAGGTAAATTACTTGCAAAGATGGGCGGACCGACGGGGAGCACTGGGAGTCTCCTTATTAAGGGAGACCCCCAGATGCAGTGAAGAAGACATGCGTTAGCATGCTCACACTTGCTTTTTTATATCGCCCAAGCATGTTCTTTACCGCCCAGGGGGTGTTAAATTAAATACTGCCCAGGGGGGTGTTAAATTAAATAGCAATAGGCGATGCTCCCATCTCCTAATTTAAGAACTCACCAGCGCTTATCGCTGGTGAGTTTGTTATTTGGTAATGGTCCTTTTTGTCAATGGTTATGCTTCCTTTGGACACCCTGTAAGCTTCCTGCACTGTAGTTTCATCAGTACTGGATCAATAAAATACATTTCTTCTTTACAAGAAATCAATTAAAATCCTCTCCCCAAAGGGAAACATGCATAGATTGTAATGTGTTTTTTTTTTTGGGGGGGGGGGCAATATTTAGGTAATTATAGCATAGTTAGCACAGCTATAGCAGCAGACCACTGTTTCTGAAAGCGTGTTTCTTTTCTTCAGCCAGGGAGGGAGAGGGATAGAATTGTATGATCAATGCAAGTGTTTAATTATGGCCACTGGTCACTTCCTAAAGCCTACTGACTGAGCATGGTGTAATATTTATTCATCATCCAATTGATTTATTAGTAATTTGGCACAAGAGTAGAGGTATTTGCCAATGATAATAAATAAAATAACAGATTCCTTTACAAATAAGGTTGCTGAGCATCTGACTTGCACTGTCTCCTCTCTAGTACCTGCTGTAAGTATTGAATATCATGCTCCACTACCCACAAGCATAAAACAGTCTGATACAATGTGGTATAGACATGACAGATGTGGCTACATCAGTTAGGAATGAATCATACTATGTGTGTGCTATTATTCCCCAAGCTACAAGAACACAACCAATGATGTGTATTAAGGGCATCACAGGTAAAGATGTAAGCTGTCTAAAAAATACAGTATAGTGTTAGATTAAAGTGGAGTAACAACCCGCATCCCGACACTTTTAATAATTCTAGCTAAGTATTAATTATATGCAGTTATCTGCATCATTACTGTTATGTTTTCTTTAAAGATTGTAATTAGTAAATGCCATGCCATACAGAATTTAAAAAGCATCATCCTACTGTGTTGGTTGTCATAACAGCCAGGATTATAAATATGGCCATACATCAATTCTTTCAAAAAAGGTGGCCATATATCTAGCGATTTTGCGGGCTGCAAGATGCATCCATCCAGCGCCCTTTATACCAGGTGCTTTTTTTACATGTACTCCCCTGTTTGGGCATACTGGGAAAGGCCTGCATGTTGATTATTCATCATGTATGTAACCTAATCAGAGAACTGTGAGCAGGCTACTATACTAACAGTATACTTTGCTGTGTGTGCCTCCAGCCGCAAATACATACACATTGCATACTTAGACTTATTTAAATTACAACACTAGGCTCTACATCATATGATCATTGTTAATCATCACATGACAAAGGGCACAGGGAAAAATGGAGACCACTGCCTAAGAGGAGGAGAGCTGTTGTTGTCAGTATGAAGGAGGTCTGAGTTTGCTTTAAAGTGAAGCTTAAGCCTAAAAAAAATGAGTTTTACTCACCTGGGGCTTCCCTCAGCCCCCTGCAGCTGATCGGTGCCCACGTAGAGTCGCTCCGATCCTCCTGTCCCCGCCGGCGGCTACTTCCGGTTTTGCCGTCACTGGCCGCCAGGCTGGGAACATGAGTGATTCTTCGCGTTCCCAGCCACAATATCTCCCCCTATGCTGCTATTGCGGCCTTCCTTGCCGCAATAGCAGCCTAGGGGGCGATATTGTGGCTGGGAATGCGAAGAATCACTCGCGTACCCAGCCTGACAGCCGGTGACGGCGAAACCGGAAGTAGCCGCCGGCGGGGACAGGAGGATCGGAGCGACTCTACGTGGGCACCGATCAGCTGCAGGGGGCTGAGGGAAGCCCCAGGTGAGTAAAACTCATTTTTTTTTAGGCTTCAGTGTCACTTTAAGGCATTTCAATGATTATGGCACTTCAGTATAAAGCTTTTGCATGCATAGTGGTGAACATTAACACTAAAGCCAAACAGTGAGCCAAGCCAATCTGATCCAGCAGATGAAGAAGTATTGGCTTCTCTGCACTTGCAATCATAGTGACCCATGTTCTTCTGCTACATTCACTGAGCTCCCCAAGAATAAATGAAACTGGCTCTATCCCTGTATTTATTTCTTATAATGTATTGTCTGAATATCACAGCAGGGCATAATAGGGCAATGTGTTGTGAGCTGGCTGAAAGGTCACTATAAAATATGTAACGATATTATTAACAATCACTAGCTGCCGTATAATCCTCCAAAAAACACCCAAACTTAGTCACAGTTGACATAACAAATATATATATATATATATATATAAAAAAAGAGTACAGACTGGAACCTGTGCAACAAGAAGCTGTCATATTTCTTGGAGGTGTCACTCACTTATTGTACTTAAGGGTCATGATGGCACTTCTCTCGTCCCAAGTGATGCTAGTGGTTACTGTCCCTGATGGTGCTAGCATTAAATGTGCATAATAGTACAGGGTTTGTTTCCCTGGTGCTGCAAGTGGTCATGGTCTCCTCTCCAGCAGCCCCAGCTACTGGCTTCCAACAAGCCTTTACAGAAGTGTGATTCCTACTGTGACTCTGGAAGCGACTAGTCTCCCAGTTCAGACTATGAGACTTACCGTATATTTTTCTCAATTCAATTTTTAGTGCATTTCCAGTGGTCCGACTATCAGGATAGAGGTGGGAAACACAGCAGCACCGCTCAACCATCAATCTGCAGTTCCCAGAATACTATTACAGTAGAATCTTGGTTATCCAGCACCAACGGGGATTGGTTGATGCCAGATAAGTGTGCTTTCTGGTTGCTTGAGAGTCAATGTTAAAAATAGGCCTAGCTAATACAGTACTAAACCCCACTCTATATACATATCATGAACTCTATATTAACCACTTGCCGACCGCCCACTGCACATTGGCGGCGGCAAAGTGGCAGCCCCAGGACCACGTAACGCACATTGGCGTTGGGTCCTGGGACTCTTCCGGGCCGGGGATCACGCGCATCCGCCGGCATTAGGCTCCGCCCACCCGTGACGACATCCCGCCGGCCATATGGAAGCGCCGGCGGGATGTTAACCCCCGATCTGCCGCATACAAAGCGTATAATACGCTTTGTATTGTATACAAAGCGTATTATACAGGCTGCCTCCTGCCCTGGTGGTCCCAGTGTCCGAGGGACCACCAGGGCAGGCTGCAGCCACCCTAGTCTGCACCCAAACACACTGATCTGCCCCCCCCTGCCCCCTGATTGCCCACAGCACCCCTCAGACCCCCCCCCCTGCCCACCACCCAGACCACTGTTTGCACCCAATCACCCCCCTAATCACCCATCAATCACTCCCTGTCACTATCTGTCAACGCTATTTTTTTTTAGTCCCTAAACTGCCCCCTGGGGACTCCTGATCACCCCCCACCCCTCAGATTCTCCCCAGACCCCCCCCCCCCAGACCCCTCCCCCCGTGTACTGTATGCATCTATCCCCCCTAATCACCTGTCAATCACCTGTCAATCACCCATCAATCACCCCCTGTCAATGCCACCCATCAATCAGCCCCTAACCTGCCCCTTGCGGGCAATCTGATCACCCACCCACACCGTTAGCTCGCCTGCAGACCCGACGTCAGATCACCTCCCAAGTGCAGTGTTTACATCTGTTCTCTCCTCTAAACACCCACTAATTACCCATCAATCACCCCCTATCACCACCTGTCACTGTTATCCATTGGATTAGACCCTAATCTGCCCCTTGCGGGCACCCAATCACCCACCCACACGCTCAGATTGCCCTCAGACCCCCCCTTATCAATTCGCCAGAGCATTATTTACATCTGTTCTTCCCTGTAATAACCCACTGATCACCTGTCAATCACCTATCAATCACCCCCTGTCACTGCCAGCCATCAATCACCCCCTGTCACTGCCACCCATCAATCAGCCCCTAACCTGCCGCTTGCAGGCAATCTGATCACCCACCCACACCATTAGATCGCCTGCAGACCCGACGTCACATAACCTCCCAAGTGCACTGTTTACATCTGTTCTCTCCTCTAAACACCCACTAATTACCCATCAATCACCCCCTGTCACCACCTGTCACTGCTACCCATCAGATTAGACCCCTATCTGTCCCTAGGGCACCCAATCACCTGACCACACCCTCAGAACGCTCTCAGACCCCAGCCCTGATCACCTCGCCAGTGCATTGCTTGCATCTATTCCCCCCACTAATCACACCTTGAGACACCCATCAATCACCTCCTGTCACCACCTGTCACCCCCTAGCACACCTACCCATCAAATCAGGCCCTAATTTGCCCTGTGTGGGCTCCTGATCACTCGGCCAAACCCTCAGATCCCCCTCATACCCCCTTCCGATCACCTCCCCAGTGCATTGATTGCATCTATTTTCCCCTCTAACCACCCCCTGAGACACCCATCAATCACCTCCTGTCACCCACTCCCTAGCACTCCTATCCATCAGATCAGGCCCAATACAACCTATCATGTAAGAGGCCACCCTGCTTATGACCGGTTCCACAAAATTCGCCCCCTCATAGACCACCTGCCATCAAAATTTGCAGATGCTTATACCCCTGAACAGTCATTTTGAGACATTTGGTTTCCAGACTACTCACGGTTTTGGGCCCGTAAAATGCCAGGGCATTATAGGAACTCCACAAGTGACCCCTTTTTAGAAAAAAGACACCCCAAGGTATTCTGTTAGGTGTATGAAGCGTTCATAGAAGATTTTATTTTTTGTCAAAAGTTAGCGGAAATTGATTTTTATTGTTTTTTTCACAAAGTTTCATTTTTCACTAACTTGTGACAAAAAATAAGATCTTCTATGAACTCACCATACACCTAACGGAATACCTTGGGGTGTCTTCTTTCTAAAATGGGGTCACTTGTGGCGTTCCTATACTGCCCTGGCATTTTAGGGGCCCTAAACCGTGAGGAGTAGTCTAGAATCCAAATGCCTCAAAATGACCTGTGAATAGGACGTTAGGCCCCTTAGCGCACCTAGGTTGCAAAAAAGTGTCACACATGTGGTATCGCCGTACTCAGAAGAAGTAGTATAATGTGTTTTGGGGTGTATTTTTACACTTACCCATACTGGGTGGGAGAAATCTCTCTGTAAATGGACAATTGTGTGTAAAAAAAAATCAAAAAATTGTCATTTACAGAGATATTTCTCCCACCCAGCATGGGTATGTGTAAATATACACCACAAAACACATTATACTACTTCTCCTGAGTACAACGGTACCACATGTGTGCCACTTTTTTGCACCCTAACTGCGCTAAGGGGCCCAAAGTCCAATGAGTACCTAAGTCCAATGAGTACCTTTAGGATTTCACAGGTCATTTTGCCCCTAAAATGCCAGAGCAGTATAGGAACCCCACAAATGACCCCATTTTAGAAAGAAGACACCCCAAGGTATTCCGTTAGGAGTATGGTGAGTTCATAGAAGATTTTATTTTTTGTCACAAGTTAGCGGAAAATGACACTTTGTGAAAAAAACAATTAAAATCAATTTCTGCTTACTTGTGACAAAAATTTAAATCTTCTATGAACTCACCATACTCCTAACGGAGTACCTTGGGGTGTCTTCTTTCTAAAATG
Organism: Hyperolius riggenbachi; assembly: GCF_040937935.1. Classification (NCBI taxonomy): domain Eukaryota; kingdom Metazoa; phylum Chordata; class Amphibia; order Anura; family Hyperoliidae; genus Hyperolius; species Hyperolius riggenbachi. The sequence continues at coordinate 208,176,696 of NC_090646.1, read as the reverse complement.
GGGTCATTTGTGGGGTTCCTATACTGCCCTGGCATTTTAGGGGCCCTAAACCGTGAGGAGTAGTCTTGAAACCAAATGTCGCAAAATGACCTGTGAAATCCTAAAGGTACTCATTGGACTTTGGGCCGCTTAGCGCAGTTAGGGTGCAAAAAAGTGCCACACATGTGGTATCGCCGTACTCAGGAGAAGTAGTATAATGTGTTTTGTGGTGTATTTTTACACATACCCATGCTGAGTGGGAGAAATATCTTTGTAAATGGACAATTGTGTGTAAAAAAAATCAAAAAATTGTCATTTACAGAGATATTTCTCCCACCCAGCATGGGTATGTGTAAAAATACACCCCAAAACACATTATACTACTTCTCCTGAGTACGGCAATACCACATGTGTGACACTTTTTTGCAGCCTAACTGCGCTAAGGAGCTCTAAGTCCAATGAGCACTTTTAGGCTTTACAGGGGTGCTTTCAATTTATCACCCCCCAAAATGCCAGGACAGTAAACACACCCCACAAATAACCCCATTTTGGAAAGTAGACACTTCAAGGTATTCAGAGAGGAGCATAGTGAGTCCGTGGCAGATTTCATTTTTTTTGTTGCAATTTAGTAGAAATGGAAACTTTTTTTTTCCTTTTTTCTTCGTCACAAAGTGTCATTTTCCGCTAACTTGTGACAAAAAATAAAATCTTCTATGAACTCGCCATGACTCTCAGTGAACACTTTGGGATGTCTTCTTTCCAAAATGGGGTCATTTGGGGGGTATTTATACTATCCTGGAATTTTAGCACCTCATGAAACATGACAGGTGCTCAGAAAAGTCGGAGATGCTTCAAAATGGGAAAATTCACTTTTTGCACCATAGTTTGTAAACGCTATAACTTTTACCCAAACCAATAAATATACACTGAATGGTTTTTTTTTTATCAAAGACATGTAGCAGAATAACTTTCGCATTCAAATGTATAGGAAATTTTACTTTATTTGAAAAATGTCAGCACAGAAAGTTAAAAAAGGCATTTTTTGACAAAATTCATGTCTTTTTTGATGAATATAATAAAAACTAAAAATCGCAGCAGCAATCAAATAGCACCAAAAGAAAGCTGTATTAGTGACAAGAAAAGGAGGTAAAATTAATTTAGCTGGTAGGTTGTATGACTGAGCAATAAACCGTTAAAGCTGCAGTGGTCTGAATGGAAAAAAAGGCTCTGGTCCTTAAAGGGAAGATTCAGGGACTGTTTAAAAAAAATAAAATCCGCATCCACTTACCTGGGGCTTCCTCCAGCCCGTGGCAGGCAGGAGGTGCCCTCGGCGCCGCTCCGCAGGCTGCCGGTGGTCTCCGGTGGCCGACCCGACCTGGCCAGGCCGGCGGCCAGGTCGGGCTCCTTCCGCGTTCCAAAATGCGCCTCACGGCGGCACGCTGACGTCATCGGACGTCTTCCGGGCTTTACTGCACAGGCTCAGAACTACTGGGAACGCGAATAATCACTCGCGTTCCCATGCCTGTCGGCCGGTGACGGCGAAACCGGAAGTCGTCGCCGGAGGGGCCAGGAGCATCGGGGCGGAGCTGCGAGGGCACCGATCAGCTGCAGGGGGCTGAGGGAAGCCCTAGGTGAGTTAAACTCATTTTTTTGGCCAGACTTAAGTATCCCTTAAAGCCAGAAAAAAAAAAAGAGTTTTACTCACCTGGGCCTTCTACCAGCCCCCTGCAGCAGTCCTGTGCCCTCGCAGCCACTCACTAATCCTCTGGTCCCCCGCTGCCAGGTAGTTTCGTTTTTGCCGACAGGCCCGTCAGGACTGGCCACGCGTATCTTTTTCCGCATTTTCGACTGTAATTAGCGTTATTGCGGACTGCAACGCGTACATAAATACGCGTTGCCGCATATCTACACGTAGGTAATGCGGCAACGCATATCTTTGTAAGCGTTGCAGTCCGCAATAGCGCTAATTACAGTCGGGAATGCGGAAAAAGATACGCGTGACCAGTCCTGACGGGCCTGTCGGCAAAAACGAAACTAGGTGGCAACGGGGGACCAGAGGATTAGTGAGTGGCTGCGAGGGCACAGGACTGCTGCAGGGGGCTGGTAGAAGCCCCAGGTGAGTAAAACTCTTTTTTTCTGGCTTAAAGGGAAGGTTCAGGGAAACGTTTAAAAAAATAAAAATCCATATCCACTTACCTGGGGCTTCCTCCAGCCCGTGGCAGGCAGGAGGTGCCCTCGCCGCCGCTCCAGAGGCTTCCGGTCGTCTTCGGTGGCCGACCCGACCTGGCCAGGCCGGCTGCCAGGTCGGGCTCTTCTGCGCTCCAAGGACGGGCTCTTCTGCGTCCCACGCGGGCGCGCTGACATCATCGGACGTCCTCCGGGCTGTACTGCGCAGGCGCAGTAAAGCCCGGAGGACGTCCGATGACGTCAGCGCGCCCGCGTGGGACGCAGAAGAGCCCGTCCTTGGAGCGCAGAAGAGCCCGACCTGGCAGCCGGCCTGGCCAGGTCGGGTCGGCCACCGAAGACGACCGGAAGCCTCTGGAGCGGCGGCGAGGGCACCTCCTGCCTGCCACGGGCTGGAGGAAGCCCCAGGTAAGTGGATATGGATTTTTATTTTTTTAAGCGTTTCCCTGAACCTTCCCTTTAAGGTTCACTTTAAGTGGTTAAATATAGTAAATGAAAGTATATTAACTTTGGGAGAGCCATGTAACCCAGTATTTAAGCACAGCAGAGCCTACAAAAAGCCTAAGAAGTTGGCCTTCACCAATGTGAGTATAGCCAACGATTTGTTTTGGTTGGTTGAGACCTCTGAGAGTACAGTAAAGTCCCAGTTTTCCAGAACTCAACTAACCAAACTAGTTCTGACCATCAATAAAGGGCTGGGGAGGGAAGAGAGGGGAAACCACTAACCTCCATTGCTTATTAGGTTTGGAAGTAATTTAATCTGGTACTAAAGTTACATACAAAATGCCAGCTGTATCGGTATGAACCCCTCCCACTTTTTAGACATTAAATGACAATGTACGAAGCTGGTAGTTTTCAGGCAATGTAATAATCTAATGTTTATGCAGGTGGGCAATTTTAACCCACTACTGCTGCTAAAAAAATAGAGATTGAACTATCATTGAAGAATTGATACTGGATAGTAATTTAATGTTATTATGAGCTACCGTCCATTACAGTGCGTAGTGGGTATGTACAGTGGCTTGCAAAAGTATTCGGCCCCCTTGAAGTTTTCCACATTTTGTCACATTACTGCCACAAACATGAATCAGTTTTGTTGGAATTCCACGTGAAAGACCAATACAAAGTGGTGTACACGTGAGAAGTGGAACGACAATCATACATTATTCCAAACATTTTTTATAAATCAATAACTGCAAATTGGGGTGTGCATAATTATTCAGCCCTCTGAGTCAATACTTTGTAGAACCACCTTTTGCTGCAATTACAGATGCCAGTCTTTTTAGGGTAGGTCTCTACCAGCTTTGCACATCTAGAGACTGAAATCCTTGCCCATTCTTCTTTGCAAAACAGCTCCAGCTCAGTCAGATTAGATGGACAGCGTTTGTGAACAGCAGTTTTCAGATCTCGTCACAGATTCTCGGTTGGATTTAGATCTGGACTTTGACTGGGCCATTCTAACACATGGATATGTTTTGTTTAAACCATTCCATTGTTGCCCTGGCTTTATCTTTAGGGTCGTTGTCCTGTTGGAAGGTGAACCTCCGCCCCAGTCTCAAGTCTTTTGCAGACTCCAAGAGGTTTTCTTCCAAGATTGCCCTATATTTGGCTCCATCCATCTTCCCATCAACTTTGACCAGCTTCCCTGTCCCTGCTGAAGTGAAGCAACCCCAGAGCATGATGCTGCCACCACCATATTTGACAGTGGGGATGGTGTGTTCTGAGTGATGTGCAGTGTTAGTTTTCCGCCACACATAGCGCTTTGCATTTTGGCCAAAAAGTTCCATTTTGGTCTCATCTGACCAGAGCACCTTCTTCCACATTTTTGCTGTGTCCCCCACATGGCTTGTGGCAAACTGTAAACTGGACTTCTTATGCTTTTTCTGTTGACAATGGCTTTCTTCTTGTCACTCTTCCATAAGAGGCAACTTTGTGCAGTGCACGACTAATAGTTGTCCTATGGACAGATCCCCCCACCTGAGCTGTAGATCTCTGCAGCTCGTCCAGAGTCTCCATGGGCCTCTTGACTGCATTTCTGATCAGCGCTCTCCTTGTTCGGCCTGTGAGTTTAGGTGGACGGCCTTGTCTTGGTAGGTTTACAGTTGTGCCATACTCCTTCCATTTCTGAATGATCGCTTGAACAGTGCTCCGTGGGATGTTCAAGGCTTTGGAAATCTTTTTGTAGCCTAAGCCTGCTTTAAATTTCTCAATAACTTTATCCCTGACCTGTCTGGTGCATTCTTTGTACTTCATGGTGTTGTTACTCCCAATATTCTCTTAGACAACCTCTGAGGCCGTCACAGAGCAGCTGTATTTGTACTGACATTAGATTACACACAGGTGCACTCTATTTAGTCATTAGCACACCTCAGGCAATGTCTATGGGCAACTGACTGCACTCAGACCAAAGGGGGCTGAATATATACACACACACCACTTTGCAGTTATTGATTTGTAAAAAATGTTTGGAATCATGCATGATTTTCGTTCCACTTCTCACGTGTACACCACTTTGTACTGGTCTTTCACGTGGAATTCCAATAAAATTGATTCATGCTTGTGGCAGTAATGTGACAAAATGTGGAAAACATCAAGGGGGCCAAATACTTTTGCAAGCCACTGTATGTATGGGGAAGGGGGTTACTGTGGGGGACATTTATCAAGAGTGTCTGAGACAAAATATTAGTAGGTTTTTAGAAATCTGTGCAGAATAGTCTCAGACATCCTAAGAAATCACTAAATAGTGCAGATTCCTTCTTAAACTGTTAAGAATAGGAGGAGTTAGGAAGGTCTCTCAGGCATTGCAGTGTGAGGGAAATTGCTGTTGCTCAGGTAACTGTAACGTATTCGGAATCGTTTTCGTGGTCAGCGCACGAGATGCGCACTGACACAGCGAAAACCTTCCAAAAGCGTATAATTGGGTGAACCCAGTCTAGGTGCAATGCACCAGCAGAGGACAATTCCCACCGGCAGATGGCGCTGTGGAGTGCAGACGAGTACAATCGCTTTACGGCCACAGATGCCAGATGGGGATTGTACAGATCAAGACAATGCGGGGCTGAACAGCCCATAAAGAGAAAGAGCACAGGGACAGGATGAATGTGTGTTCACCAATCTAGTCGCGATCCTGCGACGGTGAACACACATCAGCAGAAACAAAAGTAGGAACGCGATCGCGAGAAAGGCGATCGCCAGAAGTGACACAAGACAGACTAGAACAGAACACAAGAGGAGCAAAGGCACAGCAAATAATACAATGAGAATGACAAAGAAATTAACAAACGCTAACTAAACGCAAACACCGCACTCATTCGCAACAGCGAACGCTTTTATAGCGCGGTCTCCGCGTGTTAAGCACAACAGAGACAAGCACGTCTAACTAACCACCGACAGACAAACACGAAACAAAGAACGTGAACGCTTGCTTAACGGTTACCTCACCGAGCCTACAGCAAGCGCCCGTGTCAGACAAGACAGACAAACGAGAAACAGGAACTAGGCAGAAAGGATCCACCGCTCTTCCGCCAGAGCAAGTGTGATCCAAGCAGGAACACAGATCAGAAAGATCCACAGTCGCTAACGTTAGCAGCTAGTGCGATCTAAACAAGACAGATCAGATGAGGTAGCCGGAAGCAACCGCAGCTCCAGCTTACACTCCAGAAACTAGATCAGAAGGATCCATAGCCACTAACGCTAGAGGCTATTGCGATCCAGGCAAGACAGATTAGAAGAGGTAGCTAGAAGCGACCGCAGCTCCAGCTTACACTACAGAAACTAGATCAGAAGTATCCACAGTCACTACTGCTAGAGGCTACTGCGATCCAGACAAGACAGATCAGAAGGGGCTACCAGTAACTACCGCAGTGCCGGTTAGCACCCCAGACAAACAGAGCGATTTCCTGTCGACCACCGCTGGGACAGGACAATCGCAACAGACAAACAAACAGATATGCAATCCTAACTGCACTAGGGAAACTGCCTAGTGCAGTCCAAAGAATTACTCTAAAATAACTTTAATAAGAAGTAGCATGGCTGGCACTCTAGGAGTGTTTACTACAAACCCTGAAGGAATGACCAGCAAAGCATTCTGGGAGCAGAAAGCTCTTATAGTGCCAGTCATCAAAGGAGGCAGGCAGGGGATTTGCATAACGAATGTATGCAAATTCCTCAGCAGCAGAACAGACCAGAAACTTGCAATGGAAAAAACAGGTCTCTCTTCCAGAGACCTGCAGCCCACAGACTAGAGTAATGGTCAAACAGCTGTCTGCCTGTGCAGCCAGCTGAGCGGATCATCACAGTAACCAACACATCTGCTGTCAGCAGGCTCTGAGTGAGGGGGGAGGAGCCCTTCACAAATTATGTCTAGCTTGCACTATCTGTAGAAGTGCCATTAATCACTTCTTAATCTGCAGTAGTTTAGGAATGGATTTGCACTTTTCTTAACTGTAGTGCAGCTCTAGAAATCCGTGCTAAACTGCCACTATTATGTAGGCTTTGGGAAGTTTCTTACTATCATGCAGAACAGTTCCTCTGCTGGTTAGAACAGTTTTAGAAGAAAAAACTGTCGGTAATGCTTTGATAAATCTGGCCCACACAAGCTTATTTGCAGCTCAGCTTATCTGTGAGTATATACTGTACATGTCTTGCTACATGTGAAATCTTTTAGGGCACCTTCTTCTGGGGAAAGTAAGACTGATGTTGAATTTTCTCTATTTGTACGTTGGGATCTTGAAGTAAAACATGTGCTTACCACAGGATGCTTACGCTCAGAGCAGGATTATCCACCAGACAACCTAGGCAGGTGCTTGGGGCTCTGTGGGCATCAAGGGTCCCCTCCACCACCTTCCTTCTTCAACATCTCTCCACTGCAGCTTACCAAAAGGACCACAAGGGGCCCAAATCTACTTCCTAGCCTAGGGCCCCATGATATCTTAATCCATCTCTACTTCCGCTATTTCTTCATTCCCATAGCTGACATCTACCCAATATTTGTTTGAAGAGTTTTGTTCTAGAGAAAGCTTAGACCCGTTGGACATGCAAGAATGCCAGGACATCAGCCATTTTCTAGAAGCAGGTCAACAATGACATCCTACACATTTCTCTTAGAACTGTGTTTCCTTTAAATTATCAGGTCCTTTTATTTTGTGGGGAACGCATAATATTTACCAAACATCTTTAGAGTCTAATTGGTTTTCTTCAACAAATGTAATCATCTTCAATGCAAACATCTGTCTGTTTTGTGTATGAGCAATGAAGACTTTCCTTTTCAGCAAGCTTTTTTAATTTGGGCAATGCTTCTCTAAATTTAGACCAATCCGTACCTCTAGTCAGTAAAGGAAGACAAGCAGATCTAAAAGGAAATGCAGATGGTTTCACATTGCCTGCAAAGCTGTTTTCCATGCAAGAGATGTAAATATGTTTTCATAATGTTAACATGTATGATGTTGTAATGCTCCCAATCAAAAGTCAGGTGGTGAATCCTGATGTGTAATCTATTCATGTAATCTATGGAAAGAGAGCGTATCATTAAGATACAGCACACATTAGCATCACCAATTCACATAAACTGCACATCAGTGGTGAAGCAGACACACGTGTGTGTGTGTATAAGCAGCTCAGATTACATCTTGTCCACTAAAGTGTGGGCACTGCACTGTACGATTCTATTTACAATCCGATTAAATCCGACTTGTCCGATTGGGATTCGATTTGATTCAATTCGATTTGCCATTGTTTTGCAATAGCAAATCGAATTGAATCAAATCGAATCCTGATCGGACATGTCGGATTTAATCGGATCGTAAATAGAATCATAATCGAATCGTACAAAGAATCGTATCGTGTAGATGGGGCTTTAGACATTATAAAAATGTGCCAGAGAAAAAACAAGAAACATGTATAATGCCAGTGTTTTCTAGAAAGTTAATCCTATTAGTTTTATCGAACAAGGGTGTGCTGGTGTGCTGAAGTGCAGTGGTGTGCTGTATCATACAGACCACTCGCATTTTACCTTTTATCAGTGTAAAGCAGTCAGCAAGTAGAAGATGTTACAGATGATGTGGGCTAACTTACCAAGAGCCTTTTGGTATTCTCTCTGACCAATTTACTATTCGCTCCTCAATACAGTTTGGAAGGACAGTCTGATCCGGCAACAGCCCTACTATTATCAACTTCTGGAATAGTCCTAAAAGTACCACTGTCCGCTTCGTAATTATAATTTTTACTGTGCTCCTATAGATAGATAAAGCCTTAAAGGGAAGGTTCAGGGACAGTTAAAAAAAATTAAAAATCCAAATCCACTCACCTGGGGCTTCCTCCAGCCCGTGGCAGGCCGGAGGTGCCCTCGGCGCCGCTCCGCAGGCTCCCGGTGGTCTCCGGTGGCCGACCTGACCTGGCCAGGCCGGCGGCCAGGTCGGGCCTCTTCTGCGCTCCATTGTATGTTCCACGCCGGCGCGCTGACGTCATCGGACGTCCTCCGGGATCTACTGCGCAGGCTCAGTAGTTCTGAGCCTGCGCAGTTCAGCCCGGAGGATGTCTGATGACGTCAGCGCGCCGGCGTGGAACACACAATGGAGCGCAGAAGAGGCCCGACCTGGCCGCCGGCCTGCCCAGGTCGGGTCGGCCCTGGAGACCACCGGGAGCCTGCGGAGCGGCGCCGAGGGCACCTCCTGCCTGCCACGGGCTGGAGGAAGCCCCAGGTAAGTGGATTTGAATTTTTTTTTAACTGTCCCTGAATCTTCCCTTTAAGACACACCATATATTTAGAGAACAAAAAACAGGGAAATAAAAAAAAATACTAAACCTGGTGCGTCCATGGTGCAGGGGCATCTGCTGGAGTAACCCCCCAACTGAAGAATTCTCCCACCAGTTGCAGCAATCCCCCCCCCCACACACACACACTAAGGAAATCCCCCTCCCCTAGTTACAGTAACCTACCAACACTAAGGAAATGCCCCCATTTCCAGTAAACTCCTACACTGAAAAAAATCCCACCTGCCCCAGTTACAGTAACGCCCCCATACTAAGAAAATCCCCCCCCCCCCCAGTAAGAGTATTCTTCCCCCCACTAAGGAAATCCCAGGGGACCTGCAGAGTATAGTCACAGCTGAAGTGCTCTCACCCTTCCAGCTGCTCTGAGTCCTCCGTTGTGCTGGATCTCCTGGCCTGTAACGGCGCTGGCATCCCCTCTCCGTGACTAGAGATGGCACGAACCTCCGATTTTCCGTTTGCGAACCACGACCGCGAACTTCCATAAAAGTTCTGTTCGCGCGAACTTTCGCGAAGCGCAATAGACTTCAATGGGGAGGCGAACTTTGAAAACTACAAACATTAATTCTAGCGAGAAAAGTGATGGAAAAGATGTTTCAAGGGGTCTAACATCTGAGTTTTTGCATGGATAAGTGGGATACACGCCAAAAGTCCCGGGGAAAAATCTGGATTTGATGCACAGCAATGTTTTAAGGGCAGAAATCACATTGCAATGCTAAATTGCAGGCATAAAGTGCTTTAAAACATCTTGCATGTGTATACATCAATCAGGTAGTGTAATTAGTGTACTTCACACTGACACACCAAACTCACTGTGTAATGCACTGGAAACAGCTGTTTGTGTAGTGATGGCCATGCTGGACTGGTGCGCACCATGACGAGAGTGCAGGTGATGGCGGCTTTCCAGCCCATATGGTCGCCGTGCTGAGGAAGCTGAATGACAGAACAGTGACTGTCCAGCTGATCGAATTTGGTCTGTCCACAATGAAGCAACGACCTTATTATCCCCCCCCCCCCCCTGTACATGCCCTTTGTTTTGTTGTTGCAGCTGCAGTGCAGCCAGAAAAATTAGGCAGGCATGTACACGCACCAGAAAAATTAGTATAGCTGCGAGCAGCGGCCTTAAAAATTCAGGCATCCGCCTGGTGTCCTGGCAGAGATGCTGTGTGGGGAGCGACTTGGTCTTCGGGCGGGCAGTAGCCCTCTGGGATCCATGCCTCATTCATTTTGATACAGGTGAGGTACTGATCACTTTTGTGACTTAGGCGACTTCTCTTCTTAGTGACAATGCCTCCAGCTGCGCTGAAGGTCCTTTCTGACAGGACGCTTGAGGCAGGGCAAGATAGAAGTTGGATGGCAAATTGGGACAGCTCTGGCCACAGGTCAAGCCTGCGCACCCAGTAGTCCAAGGGTTCATTGCTGCTCACAGTGTCTACACCCACACTTAAGGCCAGGTAGTCGGCTACATGCCGGTCCAGGCATTGGTGGAGGGTGGATCCGGAAGGGCTAAGGCGAGGCATTGGACTAAAGAATGTTCACATGTCTGACATCACCATGAGATCGCTGGAGTGTCCTGTCCTTGCCTGCGTGGACATGGGAGAAGGATTACTGGCAGTGGTACCTTTATTCCGTTGTGCTGTGACATCACCCTTAAACGCACTGTAAAGCATAGTTGCCAGCTTGTTCTGCAAGTGCTGCATCCTTTCTGCCTGCTGGTGATTTGGAAACATCTCTGCCACTTTGTGCCTATACCGAGGGTCTAGTAGTGTGGCCACCCAGTAATTGTCATTCCACTTGAGTTTTTTTATACGGGGGTCCCTCAACAGGCTGGACAGCATGAAAGCCGCCATCTGCACAAATTTGGATGCAGATGTACTATCCATCTCCTCTTGCTCTTCCTCAGTGACATCAGGTAAGTTCTCCTCCCCCAGCCACGAATAATACTACGGGAACGCTGAGCAGCCCAAGCCCCCTGGGATGCCTGCTGCAGTTGTTCTGCCGCCTCCTCCTCCTCCTCCAAAAAAAAAAACACCTTCCTCATCATCTGAATCTGACTCCTCTTCCCCACAGGACTCTTCCTCCTCCTCCCCCCTCTGTGCTGCCGCAGGTGTTGAGGAAACATCTTGTTCTGATGAGAATTGATTCCACAACTCTTCTTCCTGTTCCTGTTCAAACTCGTCCACAGCTTGATCCACCGCTCTGCGCACGGCACCCTCCAGGAAGAAAGCATACGGGATCAAGTCGCTGATGGCGCCTTCACTGCGACTCACCATGTTTGTCACCTCCTCAAACGGCCGCATGAGCCTGCAGGCACTTCGCATGAGTGTCCAGTTCTTCGGCCAGAACATCCCCATCTCCCCAGAGTGTGTCCTTCTACTGTAGTTGTAGAGATACTGGGTGACGGCTTTCTCCTGTTGTAGCAGGCGGTTGAACATCAGCAGGGTTGAATTCCAGCAAGTTGGGCTATCGCAATTCAAGCGTCTCACCAGCAAGTTGTTTCTCCGCTTAACCACCCTGGCGTTCTATTAAGATCGCCAGGGTGGCTGCGGGAGGGTTTTTTTTAAATAAAAAAAAACTATTTCATGCAGCCAACTGAAAGTTGGCTGCATGAAAGCCCACTAGAGGGCGCTCCGGTCGCGTCATTCTGATCGCCTCCGGCGATCAGAATTAACAAGGAAGGCCGCAATGAGCGGCCTTCCTTGTTTCGCTTACCTCGTCGTCATAGCAACGAGCGGAGTAACGTCATGGACCCTGGGGTGATGGCGCTACGGTGGCATCAGCAGCTGACGTTGAAGGGCATGTTGGCTGGGTGTCCATAGCTGGCGATACATGGCGCCGGACAAGCTCCCTCTGCTTCTATCATGGAGTAGTCTCCTCTTACTCCTCTCTGACTCCTCCTCTGAACTGTCCCTCTGGTCATCACCTCTACTGGGAACATACATGGCATCCGTATAATCGTCATCATAATCCTTCTGCCCAGCTTCGCTTTTCTCAGACACCTCCTCAACTGCACCAACTTCAGGTGGTTCATCATCCCCCTCCTCACACGTTACGTCCATACTATCGCCACCTAACTCAGACTTATGAGGTGGTGTACCTGCGCCTTCTTCTTGTTGTTGCAGTAGTGGCTGTGAATCAGTGATTTCACCACCACCAAATAACTCCTGCGAAGTGTCAAATGCAGCGGATGTGGTGCTTGTTGTAGCGCTGGTGGCTGCGGGAGATTAGGTGTTCTGTGTTAAAAACTCAAGCACATCCTCACAATTTTGGGAAGTGATGGCACGTGCCTTCTTCTGAGCACTGTATTTTGGGACAGGTCAGCACGAAATCACAGCAACACCACCTCGCACAGACCTGCCGGTGCCTGGTGGCCTTCCTCTGGGTCTGCCTCTACCTCGTTCCTCTACCTGGTTTGTCCATTTTGTCCATCTCGGGGGGATGCTAGGTATATGCAGTGAGCTGGGTTCACTCAACACAACAGGTAGTTATATGCAGTGAGGTGGGTTCACTGAACAATAAAGGTAGTTATATGCAGTGAGATGGGTTCACTCAACACAACAGGTAGTTATATGCAGTGAGGTGGGTTCACTGAACAGTAAAGGTAGTTAGATGCAGTGAGCTGGGTTCACTAAACACAACAGGTAGTTAGATGCAGTGAACTGGGTTCACTCAACACAACAGGTAGTTAGATGCAGTGAGCTGGGTTCACTCAAAACAACAGGTAGTTAGATGCAGTGAGCTGGGTTCACTGAACACAACAGGTAGTTAGATGCAGTGAGGTGGGTTCACTGAACAATAAAGGTAGTTATATGCAGTGAGGTGGGTTCACTCAACACAACAGGTAGTTAGATGCAGTGAGTAGGGTTCACTCAACAGTAAAGGTAGTTATATGCAGTGAGGTGGGTTCACAGAACACAACAGGTAGTTAGTTATATGCAGTGAGGTGGGTTCACTGAACAGTAAAGGTAGTTAGATGCAGTGGACGGGTTCACTGAACAATAAAGGTAGTTATATGCAGTGAGGTGGGTTCACTCAACACAACAGGTAGTTAGATGCAGTGAGCTGGGTTCACTCAACACAACAGGTAGTTAGATGCAGTGAGCTGGGTTCACTCAACACAACAGGTAGTTAGATGCAGTGAGCTGGGTTTACTCAACACAAAGCTAGGTATATGCAGTGATGAGGTGGGTTAAGTAAACACAACAGGTACTGGGTATATGCAGTACTGGGTGGGTAGTACAATGTGCAGCTCCCTGTCACACACACAGGTAGTCACTGAATGTGCTGGGCTGCTGGCAGTGGCACACACACTATGAATTAGCAAGGATGTGCATGCAACAAAAGTGTCAGTTTGACACACAGAAAAAAAAACAGAACAGGATTAGCTCTGAAAAGAGCTGTTGAGGGGTGCTATAAAAGCAATAATAATCAGCCAGGAGCAAGCTAAGCAGCCAAGAACCTAACTAATCTGTCCCTAGGAGAACAATCTGCAGCAGCTAGCCCTAGTCTGTCTAATAGCAGGCAGACGAGTGACTGTAATGGCCGCCGGAGGCTGCCTTATATAAGGGGGGTCTGGGCTCCAGGGCTTAGTGTAGCCTGAATGGCTACAATGTGCCTGCTGACTGTGATGCAGAGGGTCAAAGTTGACCCTCATAGTGCATTATGGGGCGAATCGAACTTCCGCAAAAGTTCGCCTGGTGCAGGCGAACGCGAACCACCTAAGTTCACCAGGAACCGTTCGCCGGCGAACCGTTCGCTACATCTCTAATCTACAGCTCAGGTGGGAGACTCTGTCCATAGGACAACTATTAGTCATGCACTGTACAAAGTTGGCCTTTATGGAAGTCCCGTTGACTTCTTACACATGATGTAGCTGTAAACGAATATTGCATACTAACCTCACCGTCCATTCCTATATACAATATTTAGTCAGAACTGAAATATACCAGTTACTGTCAGTTACATGTCGGCTGCTGTCAGGTACAACTTAATTTGCAAGGTAATGTCCATGTTTCCCTATGGCTCAAGTGGGCGATATTACAGTTTAACTGTGTGCTGAGCAGGAGGCTGTTATGGGGTAATGGTCATTTCATTTTCAAAATGGAGCACAGAGAATTCCATTGATTACAGTGGACAAACAGGACGCAGGAGAGGAGAAAGAGATTGATGAATTGACTACACGGGAGGTAAGTATGACGTGTTTATGTTTATGTTGACTTTTCATTTTAACTTCAGGTTTTCTTTAACTATTAGTCGACTGCTACACGCCGATTGGCGTGAACGGCTTTCAATGGGGCTAGCAGGAGATTGCGTGCACCACTAGGAAACTGTTAGACCGTGAAACCGCCATCTATTCACATAGTACAGCGCTGTGATGTAAGGCAGTCCCCCTGGGACACAGGAGAGCGATCGGCTCTCGTAGGCTGAAGCCTATGACTGCCGATCGCCATGATTGGCTGGCTGGGGGGGGGGGGGGAGGGAGGGAGGGATTTAAGAAAAAAATAAAATAAATAGTACAATTTATTTAAAAAAAATAAAAAGCACATAAATATTCATTAAAAAACAAAAACAAAAGAAAAAAAACACTGGGGGAGCGATCAGACCCCACCAACAGAGTTCTGTTGGTGGGGAGAAAAGGAGGGGGGGTGGGGTGGAGGGAATCAGTTGTGTGCTGTGCTGAGTTGTGCGGCCCTGCAGTGAGCCCTTAAAGCTGCAGTGGCCCAATTTAAGAAAAATGGCCTTGTCTTTTAGTGGGTTTAACACCACGGTCCTCAAGTGGTTAAAGACTGAACTTCCGTTTCTAGCTGTCCATGCTTTGAAATGCCCCTATCTAAGCAAGGTCCTTTTAACATCCTGTGAAATTTGTAATGAACACTGGTTTGGCATCTGCATTTCCTCAGTGCTGTATAACGCAAATAAAACAATAGTAATAATAATAATAATAATAATAATAGAAATAGGGCTGCAATGTCTGTCTCTGAACAGACTCACTGATGCAAAATGCTTACAAAGCCTAATGCCGTGACCTATTTGCTCTAAATGCAAGCTGCTGGTGGTAGGATATCACTGAGGGTTTTTGTAGTGGAGTTTGATATGTGGTGCATAATAACATTTTATTTTTCTCAGATTTTTGTATAATACTAACAAAATAAGCTGACAATTACCTTGCAGGTGCCATTCGATGATTGCCTTCAGTAAACCATTTTACATATTATGGAATGCAGAATGAACAATACATATTCTGTAATTTATTGGTACTGTTTTTCATTGATGCTTTTCTAGCAGAATCAGCATAGTGTACAGTATTATGCATATACAATTTTTATTGGCAGCTGCCAAAGGATAGGTAACCACATTTCCAAGTAATTTTGACTTTGCTGCTGAGCCAGTAATGTAAAGTACCACAAGCAGTACTAGAACAACCACAAAACATGACACTGTAGCTAGTGATGAGCAAAGCAATGCACACAAACCAGACTTCGCAGTAAAATGCAGAGTTTTGCTTTGAGAAACTATAGTGTTTTACAGTATGCAGACTTGGCACTACTGCTAGGCACAGAAGGATGTTTTATCCTGCAAAGAAGCCTTATGCTTTAATGGCCTTTATTCACAAACCCGTGCTAACTGTTAGCACGGGCGTGCTAAACAGTTAGCACGTGAAGTGCCGCTAGCGGACTTTTGCGTGCACAAAGTCCCGTGACCGATAACGCAGACTTTTGCAAGCCCAATGTAATCATTTATTGTATGTGATTAGTTTTATCTTTCCAAAACTAGCTACAGCATAACCAGCAGATTTGAACTTAAAGAGAAACTCCGACCAAAAATTGAACTTTATCCCAATCAGTAGCTGATACCCCCTTTTATATGAGAAATCTGTCCTTTTCACAAACAGACCATCAGGGGGTGCTGTATGACTGATATTGTGGTGAAACCCCTCCCACAAGTAACCCCTCCCACAAGAAAAGTTCGAACTTTTGTGGGAAATAGCTGTTTACAGCTGTTTCCAACTGCTAAAAACCATGCAGCAGCTACATCACCTGCCAACAGTAAAATGTTCACTGGAATTCCTCTTTAAAGGACAACTGAAGTGAGAAGACTATGGAGACTGCCATATTTATTTCCTTCTAAACACAATACTAGTTGCCTGTTAGTCCTGCTGATTTATTTGGCTGCAGTAGTATATGAATAACACCAGAAACAAGCATGTGGCTAATCTTATCAGATTTGACAATAATGTCAGAAACACCTGAAATGCTGTATGCTTGTTCAGGGTATCTTGCTAAAAGTATTAGAGACACAGGATCAGCAGGGCTGCCAGACAACTGGATAAATATTGCAGCCTCCATATCTCTCTCACTTCAGTTGTCCTTTAAAGTGAACCAGAGATGGTTCACTAGGTTAGTAGGCATAATTTATACTTACCCGGGACTTCCTCCAACCCCATGAGCAGCGCTGAATCTCTTATGGTCCTTTTTGCCTCCTCAGTTAAGCTGCTATGGCTCCCGGTGATCCGGGCAGTCACAGCCTTCGGCACAAACTCGGCTCGGTTGCCTACGCAACCCTCATCGCGTTCCTGTCCCCTGGAGCGTTCTGAGCCTGTGCAGTAGTATTGCACAGGCACAGAACACTCCAGGGTTGGGAGCGCGACTAGCAGTGACTGACCGGATTACAGGAAGTCGTACCACCAGAATGGAGGGGCTGAAGAGAATGGTGAGGGACTCAGTTCTGCTCATGGGGATGGAGAAAGCCCCGGGTAAGTATAAATTAGGGAGAGGGTACCATCTCTGGTACACTTTAACCCTCCTGGCGGTTTGCAAAAAAATCGCCAGGGGGCAGCAAATCTTTTTTTTTAAATTTTTTTTTTTTTTTTTCATGTAGCGAGACAAAGTCTCGCTACATGATAGCCGCTGCTCAGCGGCATCCCCCCAGCCCCTCCGATCGCCGCCGGCGATCGGAGATCCGGAGATCCCGTTCAAAGAACGGGATCTCCTGGAGGGCTTCCCCCGTCGCCATGGCGACGGGCGGGATGACGTCACCGACGTCATCGACGTCGTGACGTCAGAGGGGACTCCGATCTGCCCCATAGCGCTGCCTGGCACTGATTGGCCAGGCAGCGCACGGGGTCTGGGGGGGGGGGCGGCCGCGGCGAGAGGAATTGCGGCGGATCGGCGGGTAGCGGCGGCGATCGGGCACTGCACGCAGCTAGCAAAGTGCTAGCTGCGTGCAGCAAAAAAAAAATTATGCAAATCGGCCCAGCGGGGCCTGAGCGGTGCCTTCCGGCGGCATAGCCCGAACTCAGTTCGGGCTTACCGCCAGGAAGGTTAAGGGCCGGTATAGATGGACACTCGAGTACATCTCACTTAGCCGATGCGAAACGCAGGGCCGGGCCGAGGCATAGGCTGGAGAGGCTCCAGCCTCAGGGCGCAGTGTAGGAGGGGGCGCAGAATTCATTCAGCTGTCATTCCTAATTGTGTTTGAAGCAGAAAGAAATAAGAAAAGGGGATACATGGCAGTGACTGCAAGCCAGATAACTAGAGATTAAGGTGTTGGGGAGGTTGTGGGCCCTGTGGCGCCTCTTAGTCTAATAGCAATAAGTGTGTGACGACTGGGGTGGCAGGGATGGGGGGGCGCACTTTGGTGTCTCAGCCTTGGGTGCTGGAGGACCTTGTCCCGGCTCTGGCGAAACGCTTTTATGCAAACAAGCAGAGAAGTGTATATCATTGGTTCCCGTAGTTTGGCTATCATATTTTGAGTCCCTAGGTGCTCACGGAAGTGCCGACCATAGCTTATCCTGGACACTACATGTAGCGTCCAGGACAAGAGACAGCGGGGTTGAGCGCAGAATTTATGCGAACAATGGGAAAATCCAGTACCATTGTTTAAAAAGCGCTGTAATTTGAACAGACAAAACTTGTTATCATTATGGATCATTGTCATTTTTAGTACTGTTTTACAGAAACCATTGAACAATTCATGTAAATACCTGTTGTCCACAGGGCTCGTTCACACTATGGGCTTGATTCACTAAACCATGCTAACTCATAGCACGGGCGCGCTATCGTCTTGCGCACGTTTTCGTGCGCAATCGCAAATTTTCACGATTGCGCGCAAAAGTGCTAGCGCGGCCACGCTATGAGTTAGCACGGTTTAGTGAATCAAGCCCTATGAGCGTAAGCTGATTTTTTTTTCAGCGCTGGCGATTTTGCAAATCGCCCTAAAAGCGTTTGTGTAATGATTTCCTATGACAGTGTTCACATGCAAACGCGATACATGTACCATTTTCTGAGCGCTTCGGCTTCAAAAAGCGTTTTATAGCAATTTCCTGAGCACTTTTATGAATAAATACATTGTATTTATTCTTTTCCAGGTTAAAGAGTTCACTTCCTGAGAAAAAATCATCGCTGAGCAAAAGCGCTTAGTAAAGCACTTTTCTAAGCCTGTTCAGACTTGCTGCGTTTGTGGAACGCGTATAAATTCAAAGAAACGCAAGTTGAAAAACGCATGCGTTTTTCTTGCGTTTGAATGCGTTTTCTATTGCGTTTTGCACAAACACGTGACCCAGGGGAAGAAAAAGAATTATGGGAACCGCAGAGGAAAATGGACGCTAAAAACGCAATAGTACGCGTTTTTGATACGCGTCCATAGACTTTCATTGCGTCCGTTTCTATGCGTATCGCACACAACTGCGTGCAGCAATGCGGATGAGAAACGTATGCGTCTCATACGCATACATGTGAACTACCCCATTAAAAAGCATTACGAGCCGTTTCTATGCGTTTTTGGTACCAGTACGCGTTCCCTGAAAACGGCTAGGAATGCATATAGTCTGAACAGGCCCTAAGCGAAAAGTGCTGGGAAAAGAGCTTTAAAAAAAGCTCAATAAATCACTCAGCGCTTGCGATAGATAATGTGAACAAAACCTACGAAAGAAACACACCACAAGCTGCAACTTGTGCTTCAAAGTGTATTACAGTGACTGCACATTAGGGATGCTCATTTGAATTCCGCGGAATTGAAATTTCCGCATTTCCGATTGGAACTGGTAAAGTGGAAATCAGAATTCTGTGTAAGGCCCCATGCACACTTACAAAACTCTAGCGCTTTTGCTAGCGTTTTGCTCTGGCATTTTTTGGCGATTAACGCCATTCACACTTGGGGCGATTTTTCCGCGATCGCGATTAGCGCTTTTATAGCACTAAACACGATCGCCGGGAAATCGGCTGAAAATGGTGCAGGATACAAATTTTTTGGGGCGATTTGCATTAATCGCTGGCGATTAACGCAAATCGCCCAAGTGAGAACAGGCCCATAAGTTATTATTGCACTAGCGCTTTAAAAAGCGCTAGTGCTTGAGTGTTTTGCCGAAATCTCAATCCAATTTACCAGTAATTTTAGCCAAATCACAGAACTCAGACGCACTGCACCAATCAGAGAATGCAGAGTTTTTCAGCAAAAATCTAATTACTGTGGTCATTTTAGACCAATCACAAGACTGATTTTGCGTTTTTCTGAGTTTCCAATTTTCCCTGATGCCAAAAAAAAAAAAAAGACAAATAAAATACTCCTCGAAAATCGGAAAATTTGGCAGAAATTGAATTTCCGTGGAATCAGAAATGGGCATTTCTGACCATTGCTACTGCACACTACATGTTTTGGGCTCCGGCCTTTATCAGGTGTTCATCAAATTGCGGCCTGTGGTTTGCATCTTTCTACTGTGAACAATTGTTGATGTATGCAGGAGTGGTGTAAAGGAGCCCATACACCTAGCGATTTTCCCGCCGATATACAGCCGTTTCGATCACAGTGATTGAAACGGCTGTGAAATCGTTGTGCACACCTCTGACAGAACAATCGATTTCCGTCCGAAATAGATTGTTCCCGTCGATTTCCGTCTACCCATCTGTGCGGAAGATTTTTCTCGGTCGCCGGCGGGTCGGGAGTGCGTCGTTAGCGGCGTTCGAATGCCAGACGACCGATGCAATACAGCGGTAATACATTACCTGCTCCAGCCGGCGCGAGTCCCCTGGTCTTCTCCGCTTTGGGCTCCAGAGCTACACAGAACTTCCTGTCCTGGCAGGAAGTTTAAACAGTAGAGCGCCCTCTACTGTTTAAACCTCCCCTGGACAGGAAGTTCAGTAGCCGGAGCGGAGAAGAAGACAGCGGCAACTCGCGCCAGCCGGAACAGGTGATGTATGCAGGGAGGGGGGGCGGCAGCAGCGGCAGCTCCACAGATTGTGATCGGTTTCAGGCTGAAATCGATTTACAATCTGTTTGCAGTAAAGGTGGCCATACGATCCCCCTCTGATCAGATTCGATCAGAGAGGGATCTATCTGTTGGTCGAATCTGATGGCAAATCGACCAGTGTATGGCCACCATAACTGCTTGAGAAGTGAGCACAGTATCATGTGAGTATCAGACTGATAAGACTGTTTTGACTGATCCGCCGAGTAGGTATCTACTTTTGTACCCGAGCTTTGGCTCGGGTACACTTTAACCACTTGAGGACCACAGGTTTATACCCCTCTAGTGACCAAGCGATTTTTTACAATTCAGCACTCGGCAGCTTTAAAAGTTCACTGCAGGGTCATACAACTTAGCAGCCAAATTATTCTTACCTCCTTTTCTTGCCACCAATAGAGCTTTCTTAAGGAGGTCTCTGATTGCTGGTACATTTTTTTTTTTAATTAATAAAGAAAGAGATGATTAAAAAAAAAAATCATTTCTTTTACTCTCCCCTTCATTCCCCGTTAAATTAGCCCTAGACTGCGCTCCGTACACTGCAGTACCCTCTCATAGGCATCAGCCTATGAGAAGGATTAGATTGTGAGCCAATCAGAGGGACAGCTAAGTGACAGGGCTGTCCCCTGTGCAGCACTGTACAAATGTTTATTTGCTTTATTTTAAAATTATAGCCTGCCAGCTCTGATCGCAGCTCTGTTGGGTAGGGAACATGTTCTGATGCACGCACGCATTCCCTGCTAATCCCCACCTCTAGGACTTGATGCCAATCACTGTTCGGCGGGCCTGGAGGTGCCACTCTTCTACCACCCATCGGCGTGAGGCGGTTGAGAAGCCCCAGGTAAGTATGGAACTTGAGACGCTTTGAAACTATCACCTAGGAGAAAACTAAGAAGAGAAAGTGAATTGCATGCGGCCCATATTGAGCACTGGGTGTCTGCAGGCTTCACAGTGTGTGGGAGTGCAATAGAGAGTGCTGAGGATTCTCACTGTCTGCACAGTTATTAGAAAAATGTACCATGAATAACGAATTCAAGAGCCAAAACTAAGATCTTTGCATAGCTTTAGTTCCACCCCGAAACATGGTGAGTTATTGACCCTTTTCTTCACAAACTAAAAGTCATTTAATAGCTTGGAGCCATGGATAGCAGGCAATTAGGCTTAGTTCACACTACGCCGGATACACAACAGTAAGTTCACAGCGTATCCTGAGTGGATACACTGTGCCCCATCATGGGTCCGTCTACATGTTCCCACTACTCACTGTTGTGCATCTGTTACGCTTATGCTTTTACACTGCCACGATTGAATCGATGCTCTGCTCCGCCATCCTGGTCTGGTATGCAGGAGCCACCGCCAGTGACAGGCACAAGCTACAGAGGATCATCAGGTTGGCGGAGAAGATCATTGGGAGACCTCTGCCTCCACTTGACCACCTGTATAACACAAGTCTGCGAGCCAGGGCTCTGAGGATGGCAGGCGACCTCTCTCACCCAGGCCACTGTTTTTCACCCCACTTCCACTGGGTCGGAGACTCCGGGCCATCCCCACCAAGACCACCAGACACAAGAACTCTTTCTTCCCTATGGCCGTCAGCCTCCTGAACTCCCTTAACATTCTACCACCCTCTATCAGCGCCCTACCACCTGCATAGGAGTGGTAGTCTTCAGCAGTGCGTTTCTGAAAGATGAATACAGAGCTATATGTACAGTATATCTGATGCTGTTTGTATATTTGTGTATGTTTTACTGTTATTCTGACATTTTTCCTGCCTTTCTCTCTATGTACCGCTCCATTGTGCTAAACCCAATACCGGGCGTGATCCAGTCATGCTTGGCGAAATAAAATGATTCTGATTCTTATGCTGCCACCATTGTTTGGCTCCACTGTAGGGGACACTCGCCAGTATATACATCGGAGACCTGGCAGAAGTAGGCTTCTGTTGGATTGCAATGAGAACCCTGCCTAGCAACAGAGAGGATTCTCATTGGTCCACCACTCAGTGAACCAATAACAATACTTGCTGTTGCTAGGCAGAATTCTCATTGGGTTTTTTTGCAATCCAATGGTAGCCTGCTTCTGCCGAGACTCTGATCAACATACCAGAAAAGTGTCCCATGGTGTGGCAGTATCGGCGGAGGACACAGAATGACCTAA
This sequence comes from Hyperolius riggenbachi, assembly GCF_040937935.1. Lineage (NCBI taxonomy): Eukaryota > Metazoa > Chordata > Amphibia > Anura > Hyperoliidae > Hyperolius > Hyperolius riggenbachi. Next base: position 208,154,369 of record NC_090646.1, on the reverse strand, counting down.
GACACAGAAGATGGGTGAGTAGAGCAGGAACATACACGTCATCCAGCCTAGTGGGAACGGACGCTGTCCATTCTTATAGGCTTGCATTGATTCCGTCAGCATCCGCTTCAGCGCGATCTGGGGAAAATTACGCAGGTTCCAAATTTGCATTCTGCATACCACCAGAGATCACCAGGTTCCAAATTTGCATTCTGCATACCACCAGAGATCAAATGGATCCACTGCAGACTGTCAAGTGTGGCCGGATTCTATAAATAACATAGGATCCGTGATCACATCCGATTCTCAGATGCAGAAACTGTCCGTTTTTTTTGCTAGTGGGAATGGGGCCTTATGGAAAGCATTAAGTGGTACTGTATTTATAACTAAGTGTGCTTAAAATATCACAAAAAGAGGCTCTAATAAAAAATGCAATATAATTCTGTTACTGGTTTTTGTACTCTAACCAATAATGTAATCTATTGCTTCTGCTGACAATGCAGAAATGACTCAGCAGCCTGTTCTCCACACAATTTTTACAGATGTTATCAAGGCTAGCACACAGAGAGAGAGAGAGAGAGAGAGAGGGAGTTATGACTGCAGTAACTTAACCCTGTAGAAGCAGTGGGGAAGTCTGAGACAGATCGACAGATCCCTCAAGCAGAGACAAGGACAGACTGTAGTTGGTTACTATTAGCATAAAGTGAAGTGTAACACCTCAACTATGAATACCTGAAGGGTATAAAATAAAGCAAGTATACTACATTATTGATCATTTATTTTAAACACATTATTAGTTTAACAACTTCATATTATGGGCTGAAAGTAACAAATGCACGCGCGTGTGCACTTCAGCAGAATAGTCGTGCTTCTGTAAACGTCCTATTTGCGCTAAAGGAGGACAAATCAGATGTTTATAAATGTCTATATTGCAGGAAGTGGTTAAAGATTTCACCCCACTCACCTGCCCTACAATCCCCACTCCATGCTGCCAAGTAAGCATCTGCCCTAAAATCCCCACTTCATGTTGCCAATTACTCACCTACCCTACAATGCCCCCCCTCCCCTCAAATTGCTAATTATTCTCTTGACCTACAATTACCATTCCATGTTGCCAACTACTCACCTACCTTACAATCCCCACTCCATGCTGCCAACTACTCACCTGCCCTACATTCCTCACTCCATGTTGCCAACTACTCACCTGCCTTACAATCCCCACTCCATGCTGCCAACTACTCACCTGCCCTACATTCCTCACTCCATGTTTCCAACTACTCACCTGCCTTACAATCCCCACTCCATGCTGCCAACTACTCATCTGCCATTCCAATCCCCACTCCATGCTGCCAACTACTCACCCGCACTACAATTTCCACTCCGTGCTGGAAACTACTCACCTGCCCTACATTCCTCACTCCATGTTGCCAACTACTCACCTGCCTTACAATCCCCACTCCATGCTGCCAACTACTCACCTGCCCTACATTCCTCACTCCATGTTGCCAACTACTCACCTGCCTTACAATCCCCACTCCATGCTGCCAACTACTCATCTGCCATTCCAATCCCCACTCCATGCTGCCAACTACTCACCCGCACTACAATTTCCACTCCGTGCTGGAAACTACTCACCTGCCCTACAATCCCCACTCCATGCTGGAAACTACTCACCTGCCATTCCAATCCCCACTCCATGCTGCCAACTACTCACCTGCACTACAATTTCCACTCCATGCTGCCAACTACTCACCTGCACTACAATTTCCACTCCATACTGGAAATTACTCACCTGCCATTTCAATCCCCACTCCATGCTGCCAACTACTCACCTGCACTACAATTACCACTCCATGTTGCTAACTACTCACCTGCCCTACAATCCCCACTCCATGCTGAGATCTACTCACCTGCCCTACAATTTCCACTTCATGTTGCCAATTACTCACCTACACTATAATCCCCGCTCAATGCTGTCAGCTACTCACCTGCCCTAAAATACCCACTCCATGTTGCCAACACTGCAATCCCCACTCCATGCTGACAATTACTCACCTGCCCTACAAATACCAATCTATGCTGCCAACTACTCGCTTGCCCCACAATCCCTACTCCATGCTGACAACTACTCAAATGTCTTACAATTCCTAATCTATGTTAACAACTACTTACCTACACTGCAATTCCCACTGTGTGCTGCTAACTACTTACCTGCCCTACTCTATGGTGCCAACTACTCACCTGCTCTACAATGCCTACTCCATGCTGCCAACTACTCACCTGCCCTTCAATCCTCACTCCATGTTCCCAGTTAGTCACCTGCCCTACTATCCACAGTTAATGTTGCCAATATCTCACCAGCCCTACAATCCCCCACTCCATGCTGCCAATTACTCACCTGCTTGACAAAGGCACTCTTAGCTTTGCATCTCTAATGAGATGTACTCGATGCTGACCAGAAGAAGCATTTTTATGTCCATGAAACTCTCTGTCAAACCCTTTGTTTTCTGAAAAAATATGGCTTTTTAGTTGAGTGGTTCCTTAAAGATAACCTGAGATGCGGGAGAACAGGAGTTGAGAATTACCTTAGGCTTCCTCCAAACATATGACCACCATGGCCTCCCTCGCTGTCCTCCCGGGTGGCTCCGTTTGCCTGCTTTAGGCCCTGGTAATTCTCATTCAGTCACGTCAGTCAGGCTCTTTTGCACATGCGTGGCCCGGCCGCATACACGCCTTTTGCATTCACATTGGCATTCTGTGTCTACATAGGTAGTATCGCCAGGTAGGCGCAGAACGCACCCAGCTAGGTGAACGCAACAACGCGCACATGTGACCAGGCATGCACAGAACAGCCCGACTGATGCGACTGAACGAGGATTTGTGTGGCCGATAGCAGACAAACAGAGCCACCTGGGGGAACGGCGAGGGAGGCAACGATGGTCATGGGGCTGGAGGAAGCCCCAGGTAAGCATCAATTCTTTTATCCCCTTCATCTTAGGTTCTCTTTAATGGACACCTGAACTGAGAGGAATATGGAGGCATTGCCAATGACTTTATGCTCTGCTGGTGCTATGCAAGACTTACTAATACTATACAAAACCTGCTAACCACAACTTATACTAAATGCTCTATTCAGCTTGTGATGTTATGTTGTGTTGTGCACATCAAGGTGGTACTTGCTACTACCAACTATTGCAAATTTACTATGCTGTGGAGGTCATACAACTGGGACTTTGATAGAAATGGTCAATATACATCTGAAGCTAAATGACTTTTCCCACTTGCGTGTTTGCAATCTACTGAAACTGCTAATACAAGTTCAGCACAATATTGAGGACTTTTAGGCCTGGTGCACACCAGAGGAGTTTTTCTGAGCGTTTTGAGTTTTTAAATCTGCTGCTAATGTTATCCTATGTGTCTGTGCACACTGGAGCAATGAGGTTTTGTAAAAAAAAAAACATAGCATTACATTGGGAAGAGCTTTTGAAACCTCTAAAAGCTCTTCCCAATGTAATGCTATGTTTTTTTAATCTAAAATATATGAAAGTCTAATGTTTATCAGTACATTACAGAAAATAATGAACTTTATCACAATATGCTAATTTTTTTAGAAGATCCTGTATACTGCTGGCTGTTCACTTGTTCCTTGTCTGGCGTTGCAATCACATATGTGGGAGCACCCAGATCCGTAGTCAGATCCGCAAGTGTGCCGGGACCAGCTGGAGCTGTAATCCTACACTTAGCTAGATTCTGTTGATAGCTAAAGTACTAGTTTGATTGTGATTATCTGTTATGACCCTTTGCCTGCCTGACTATCCTCCTGAACTCTGATCTTGCACCTCGATATTTCTGATACTCTGTTGCCGAACCCCGGCTCGTTCCTAGACTCTGCTTCTGCCTCCTGATTTTGTACCTCGATATTTCTGATACCCCGTTGCCGATACCCTGCCTGTACTTAGACTCTGCCTTTGCCTCCTGATCTTGTACTTTATCTGTCCGTGTCTGTACGACCTGGCTTGTCCGACCTCGAGAACCGACCTTACTATTGGAGGCGGTTCCCCATCCTGTCAGTGACACCTCCTCCTGAGTGTCACTTTCAGACCATCCTTCCTACTGTCAGTCTGACTCCTCCCGTCTTGGAGAGCTCAGGTCTGCGGAAGGAATCTGTGCAGTACTCCTTGCTGCACTGAGGCCTAGTCCTCTAAGTGTTACCGTTACACCAAACACTACACTCTACTCAGGTGAACAGAGGTTAGCAAGTATATCGGATTATCAGTGATACTGCAGATCACTTATAATCTGGTATACATCTGTATTCCCAGTGATACTGCAGATCACCGGTAATCAGATCCTCTCTGTGCTTCACCGATCGTTACAGTTACCTTGCCATCAGTTCCTCTCAGAAGCTCACCATTTTCTTCTGACAGTGATTCCTTCCAGTTCTGACAACAATTTGTCAGAATTGAAATATATCAGTTGCTGTCAGTTATAGCTAAGTGGACAACTGATATGCCCGGTAATGTCCATGTTTCCCTATGGCTCAAGTGGACGATGTTACAGTTTAACAGTGTGCTGACCAGAAAGCGGTTATGGGGTAATGGCCATTTTCAAAATGGAGGACGGAGAATTCCATTGATCACAGGGGACATACAGGACGCAGGAGAGGAGAAAGAGATTGAGGAGTAGACTACACGGGAGGTAAGTATGACTTGTGTATGCTTATTTTGACTTTTAATTTTCAGTTCAGGTTTTCTTTAAAGTCTATGTTTAGTCTCAGTTGCAGTTCACACTCATTATAGCATGTGCAACTGACTGCTGTGAACCTAGCCTAAACTTATTGCAAGCAGAGGATTAGCAGGACAGCCAGGCAATTGTCATTGTTTAAAAGGATATAAATACATCAGCATACCATATCCCTTTCAGTTCTGGTGTGCTTTAATGTAAGACTCTTACCTTTTTAAAGGACAGCTGTAGTGAGAGGTATATGGAGGCAGACATATTTATTTCCTTTTCAGCAATACCATATGCCTGTCAGTTAGTGTTGTTTGGATCATGAACGATTCGGATCTTTGATCCGAATCTCTTATGTGAGTCGAATCATCCGAATCATCAAAATGAGTGATTCGGATCACAAAGGGGGCGAGGCCAGGAGCAGCACGCCCCCCTCTCAGCGGGCAGCGGGGTCCTGGAAGCAGAGCAGCAGAGATGGATCGCTCAGTTGGAGGGGAGCCAGCCTTGCAGGGACAGGTAGATCAGAGAGAGGGGACATCGGTGCCACTGCCAGATATGTGTAGAGCACACATACTGGCTATAATGTGCTGCTCATTATAGGCTGTCTGTTCCGTAGTTGTGCACAGTGAACGAATTGGAAACTTTTGGCTCAGAAGCACAGCTCAGTAACTTTGTAGACAGCGTGCTGGGCTAGAAAGACAGGCACTGTGATTGCAGGGCAATATGATCCCCCTGCACTGCTCAAAACAGCTGCACTTCACTTTGGGGAATGCTTTCTTTCACTGTGCGACGTTTGCATTCAAAGTATACAGATGAACATATAGGTGAAATATATGTAAAGCATATGATTGCAGCATGTGGGTATTGTGTGCAAACAAACATTTCTGCTCTCTGCTCGTCCCTCCTCCCTTCTCTGTCCACTCCCTGCCCGTCTCTGTCCACCTTCTCCCCTTCTCTGTGTGTCCACCCCCCTCCCCTTCTCTGTCCACTGCAGGGAAAGTCCTGTCCTGCTAGTCATTTCACCCCCGAATGCTTCCCTAGTAAAATGATCCGAGATTCGGATCAAAGATCCGGATCTTTTCAATGATCCGATTCAAATCATCCGAATCATTGAAAAGATCCGAACTTCCCATCTCTACTGTAAGTCATGCTGGTCTGTTTGGCAGCAGTAGTGTCTGAATCACACCATAAACAAGCATGCAGCTAATCTTGTCAGATGTGACAATAATATCAGAAACACGTGAATTACTGCATGCTTGTTCAGGGTCTATGGCTAAAGGTATTAGAGCAGGGGTCTCAAACTCAATTTAACTGGGGGCCGCAGGAGGCAAAGTCAGGATGAGGCTGGGCCGCATAAGGGATTTCACAATCAGCAGCTCCCGCCCCCCCCCACCCCTCCCCCTAGCATTGATTTTTATTTCAAATTCATACTGAAGCGAACTATGTTGCCTATTTTACCTTATAGTTCGCTTCAGTGCTCCCATTATAAGTAATCCGCCGTGTCCCCGCCGCAAAACGAGGGCTGCAGAGCCCCCAAATCGCCCGGGGGCAATCCGCCGGCATTTCCTGGAACAGGCAGAGCTTTCAGCTTCAGCTCTGCCTTTCCTGATGTCAATCGCGGTGCATCGCCGCCTCTGCCCGCCCCTCTCACTCTTCCTTCACAGAGAGGGGCGGTGATCCGTGCGGCGATTGACGTCAGGAAGGGCAGAGCTGAAACTGAAAGCTCTGCCCCTTCCAGGAAATGCCGGCGGATTGCCCCCTGGGCAATTTGGGGGCTCTGCAGCGCTCGTTTAGCCGCGGGGATGCGGCGGATTACTTGGGAGCACTGAAGCGAACTGTAAGGAAGCTTTTGCTGGCGAGGGCCACAAAATATTGTATCGAGGGCCGCAAATGGCCCGCGGGCCGCGAGTTTGAGACCCCTGTATTAGAGGCAGAGAATCAGCAGGATGGCCATGCAACTGGTATTGCTTAAAAGGAAATAAATAAGGCAGCCTCACCCTCTTAAAAGGTTGCTAGATTTTTTTTCACTTGCACATAAATTATTTATAGCTTTTGTGAGCGATCACATCTTGACCTCCAAAGGCCAAGTGGGGATGGTATTTTCCCAATATGCACATACTGTGGTTGCCTTGGATGAAACTCTGAGTTTCATGAAAACCAAAATTTCCTATCTCAAAAAATTAGCATATTTCATCCGACCAATAAAAGAAAAGTGTTTTTTTAAAACAAAAAAAGTCAACCTTCAAATAATTATGCAATACAAAAAACTTTAGGATAGGAAATGAGGGAAATTGAGACAGACGACCACACTGGTTTTTGTTATAAAAATATCAAAACGAATTTTTTATTTTAACAAATAATATACCTATACATATTACAAACTCATATATCAGAAAAAAATACATATAAAAGAAGTTACCTGGAAGCGCCCTCTAACCTATATCCCCCAGATCCCGCCCGCCTGGGGTACCCGCCTACTGCATGCCTAGCTACCACATCTTGGTAGGGTCTAACAGCTCTACAAATATGGATTCCATATGCGATATATTGGGTGGGTAATATCACCTTGCTATAGATCTATGCACAAATACATGTCAGGTGTAACAAACAGATATAACAAATGAGCCATGCAGAAATGGAGACCTAAATGAGCATGCAAAGCATATAGAGCATATCCAGCCACTGTTGGTAGAAAAGCATAGAGACAAACAGTCCCAAACAGGAGCACTCAAAGATAATGCAGCTGACATGTGCACATGTGTGAACTTTCTTGGTTCAAGTTGTTAGTCAAGCAGAGGCACATGCATAAGCAGATAATAGAGATTATAGTTGCAACTGACTGAGACGCTTGCCAGAGACTCATATGCCAAACCTGATTTCAAAAGCATGCATGGCATCAAACGTTCACAAAAGATGCATCCATAGTTTACCCATCCAGAGTGGTGATGTGGCCTGATGTCCAGCCAAATGTGGCTACCGTCCAGTTGAGGGGGCTATCCAATCACCCCACAGATGTCCATGGATCGGTGGATCATACAGGGTCGTGCAAGATCATTTGTTGAATCAAGTGTGGAAGGCAAGGCTCTGCTGCTCTGTTGGTAGGAAGCGGCTCGGCAGTGGGAAGAGGGAGAGGAAGAATGGCAGCTCTCAGAAACGCCACGCCGGGAGACCCGACATGTTTCGCTGGCAAGCGGCCAGCTTTCTCAAGGGAGGCGTGGTTTGGTCAGCTACGTCCTATCTGGACGTTTTATAGGACCTATCGAAGGAGGTCCGTCAAGGAAACGTCACACTCCAATGTGGCCACCCAATCACCGCACGCCCATATCCAGCGCGAGGACCATAGACACTCGCGGCTGGGACGGAGCGGCGGAGAGCAGGGGGCACATCCGGTACACCTCCCCAACTTCCGCCGCGTGGAACGCGGAAGTCTAATGCGTCCAGCGCTCACATCACGGATGAAGGAGAAGGGGAACCAAAAGGAGCGCGGCGGAAAAGCTCACAACGGCCGCAGCAGGTAAAGCCAACGTCCATATATAACCAAAAAACAAGAAAAACAGAAAAAAAGAAAAAACATAAGGCAAATATATAACAATGGAGTTTCCTCCTACATATCACTTATAGATTCAATTCAAAAATATCCTTATATTGAACAGATCATTTTAGTCCACTTGTTTTAAGACTAAATGATGGCCAAAGCAAAACCTGATGTAGCCTTGGTCAGTGATCTAAATTCTGAAAGATCACAGTTCTCAAAATACCCCAATGAAGGGAGATGTACAGTGGACCAATATACATAAGGTCACCCCATGTTAGGGGGATCCCAAAAAAATAAAGACATTTTTTTTCCCCCATCTCATAGGTCGGGGAAAGAGAAAAAATGGGTAATGGGAAGTGTATGGCCAAACACACAAGTAAATGTGTGTATACAGTGGGACACCCCGGAAGCACGCACAGAAAGAGACACACCACACAGACAAAGCAGGCTAAATAGGTAAAAAAGATGAAAAACCAAGAGACTCATTTAAACCCGGTGGGTTAGTGGCTTTCAAATCATAAATCCATCTTGTCTCCCTTTGTAGAAGGAGGCGATCAAAATTCCCTCCCCTGATGTTACTGTGAACACGATCCAATCCAATAAAGCGGATATGGTCAGGATTGCCTCCATGGGCCGTTTTGAAGTGCCGAGCTACCGGAGTCATAACAGACAGATCTTTCTTCTTGCTCCGTATATTGGTGATATGCTCACCAATTCTGGAGCGTAGTTCTCGTTTCATTTTTCCTACATAAAAAGCCCCACAGGGGCAAGTCAAAAGATAGACCACCAAGGTGGTCTCACAATTCACAGAGTGTGTGAGTGACCAATTTCTACCATCCGGCAGCTCGACACTTCTACCGACCCTCATATAGCGGCAAACCGAGCACCCACCACATGTGTAGGTGCCGGTTACACGACAATGTTTAGAACCAGGACCCGCCCCCCTAAAGTGGCTGCTCACCAGATGGTCTCTTAAGGAAGGGGCCTTTCGGAAGGTAAGAGATGGTATAGGAGACAAAAACGGACTCAAATGGGGGTCGTACTGAAGAATGTGCCAGTGTTTCTTTAGTATATTTGAAATCTCGGAATTCTCAATGCAGAACCGAGTTACAAATCTCGTAGTATCAGGGCGAGGCTGTCTCCGAGATGGAGGTTTGCAAATTAATGCATCACGATTACAATAACGTACTCTCTTGTAGGCCCTTCTAAGGCCTCTGTCACCATAGCCCCTCTCCCTAAATCTGGAACGTAAACATTTTTCTTCATTCTTCAAATAATTATGTTCAGTTATGCACTCAATACTTGGTCGGGAATCCTTTTGCAGAAATGACTGCTTCAATGCGGCGTAGCATGGAGGCAATCAGCCTGTGGCACTGCTCAGATGTTATGGAGGCCCAGGATGCTTCGATAGCGGCCTTAAGCTCATCCAGAGTGTTGGGTCTTGCGTCTCTCAGCTTTCTCTTCACAATATTCCACAGATTCTCTATGGGGTTCAGGTCAGGAGAGTTGGCAGGCCAATTGAGCACTGTAATACCATGGTCAGTAATCCATTTACCAGTGGTTTTGGCACTGTGAGCAGGTGCCAGGTCGTGCTGAAAAATGAAATCTTCATCTCCATAAAGCTTTTCAGCAGATGGAAGCATGGACCCACTTTTGAACCAGAAACAGTGGCAGAAGCGCCTGACCTGGGCTACAGAGAAGCAGCACTGGACTGTTGCTCAGTGGTCCAAAGTACTTTTTTCGGATGAAAGCAACTTTTGCATGTCATTCGGAAATCAAGGTAACAGAGTCTGGAGGAAGACTCGGGAGAGGGAAATGCCAGAATGCCTGAAGTCCAGTGTCAAGTACCCACAGTCAGTGATGGTCTGGGGTGCCATGTCAGCTGCTGGTGTTGGTCCACTGTGTTTTATCAAGGACAGGGTCAATGCAGCTAGCTATCAGGAGATTTTGGAGCACTTCATGCTTCCATCTGCTGAAAAGCTATGGAGATGATGATTTTATTTTTCAGCATGACCTGGCACCTGCTCACAGTGCCAAAACCACTGGTAAATGGTTTGCTGACCATGGTATTACTGTGCTCAATTGGCCTGCCAACTCTCCTGACCTGAACCCCATAGAGAATCTGTGGGATATTGTGAAAAGAAAGTTGAGAGACGCAAGACCCAACACTCTGGATGAGCTTAAGACCGCTATTGATGCATCCTGGGCCTCCATAACACCTGAGCAGTGCCACAGGCTGATTGCCTCCATGCCACGCCGCATTGAAGCAGTCATTTCTGCAAAAGGATTCCCGACCAAGTATTGAGTGCATAACTGAACATAATTATTTGAAGGTTGACTTTTTTTTGTTTTAAAAACACTTTTCTTTTATTGGTCGGATGAAATATGCTAATTTTTTGAGATAGGAAATTTGGGTTTTCATGAGCTGTATGCCAAAATCATCAATATTAAAACAATAAAAGGCTTTAACTACTTCAGTTGTGTGTATTTGAATCTAAAATATATGAAAGTCTAAGGTTTATCAGTACATTACAGAAAATAATGACCTTTATCACAATATGCTAATTTTTTGAGAAGATCCTGTACATTTGCAAGAAACCTACTCTCTCTCCCCTTTTATTCTCCATATACTTAACTGCTTCCAGAACCTCCAGGATTGAAGTCTATGCCCTGTTTGGCAGCTGTTATCCCTGCCAGGGTGTAGATTTCAATCAGTCAAGCCACGGGGTCTCATCGTTCCCAACATTCGCGTCGCTCTGCTGTTGCTGCAGCCCGATCACTCTGCTGTCAGAATGACAGAAGAGCTCTGTGAGCCAATCAGGGCCCAATTTCATTGGCTTCTGACTATGTGATCACTGTGAGCCTATCAAAGCTCAGTTCTAAGAAAAAAAACAACTATCTGGCATGTAGATCCGATTTTCTGACTGAACTCTGACTAGATTAGCTGCAGGCTTGTTTCAGGTGTGTAATCCAGATACTACTGCAGCCAAAGAGATAGGCAGAACGCCAGGCAAATGGTATTGTTTAAAAGAAAATAAATATGGCCGCCTCTGTATTACTCACTTTAGGTGTGCTTTAAAGGGAACCTTAACTGAGAGTGATATGGATGTTTCCTGTTAAACAATACCAGTTGCCTGGCAGTCCAGCTGATTTCTGTGGCTGCAATAGTGGCTGAATCACACCCTGAAACAAGCATGCAGCTAATCCAGTCTGACTTCAGTCAGAGCACCTGATCTGCATGCTTGTTCAGGGGCTGTGGCTAAAAGTATTAGAGACAGGATCAGCAGGCGATTCAGGCAACTGGTATTATTTTAAAAGGAAAAATCCATATCCTTCTCAGTTTAGGTTCCCTTTAAATAGTATACTAGATTGGGCGAGTGCATATGTTCTGGCCTGCAGAGTAAAACCAGCTTGTGGTTGTCTGGTTTAAAGAAATACAGTGTGGTGTCCAAACAAAAAAATATAATGGCAATGATTAGATGTGATCTGCAGTGTGGACCTGCTCTCACTCTATAACTAATGGAATATGTAGGGTTGGTGCTTCTGCATCTTATTAGCTGTCTGATCTGGTTCTGCCCACTATAATTACAGTTACCATATAAAAATAACATAGATACATACATATACATATATATATATATACACACACACACTAGTCTCTTTAGCTGGTTAGATAATGGGTGCTGCAGTGGCCCAGTTGCACAGGCTCCTGCGACCCGATGCGCACACAACTGACAGTGACCCGCATCTAATGTGGTTCAATCTTTTGGTCAATTTTATCACTAAGTGCCATTTTCCATTGCCGAAAGTGATGCAATGCAGCCAAGCATCACTTTCGTCGGCGCCCGCGTCACGTCCGCATCTCCCGATGCAGAAGTAAATTGAAGGGATAGGACACGGCTGTGGCCGTGCAAGAATCTGCAGCATGCTGCAGATTCTCGTATCGTTCCGCACAACATGCATGCAGTGGAAACTGTTCCATTGCCATGCATGTGTTTCAGCATACCCGCGGTGCAATGCGGCTATGTAGCCACATCGCACCGCTTCTACTGGAAACGGGCCCTTAGGCTATGTTCACAGAGGGGCATAGTAGTGCAGCGTAACAGTCGCATTGTGATGCGAAAAGTCGCAATACAAAACCAGTGCTAGAATGGTTGAGGTGAGCCAATGAGACAGTCCATAGGGAAATTGGACTGAATTCACACTGTGCTTGTTGCATAACGCATGTGTTATAATGTATGGACTCATTTCAACTGGCTGTCTCCTTTGTCAGTCAATGTTACTATATGCCCGTTTGCCAGTTATTGACAACTGCCAGCTAGTGTTAAAGGGACCCTGAGCAGAGGAACAAAAATGGAAATCTGCTTACCTGGGGCTTCCTCCAGCCCCCCGTAGCCCCTCAACATCCTCAGTTTCCCCTCCATAGTCCCACTGGTGGCTCCATTAGATGTGTGACTTCAGCCGAAGTCGTGTGCAACTGCACACCCAGCTCGATCACATGCCTGCCGCCGTTAGCATCCTGCGCATGCACGGTTTAGTTTTTTTGAAAACCACGCTTGTGCAGAACATGCGTGATGGAGCCAGGTGCGTGGACGGTCACGTGTGTGCATGACTTCGGCCAAAGTCACGCACCTAAAGGAGCTGCCAGCGGGACCATGGAAGGGACCCAGAGAATGTTGACGGACCTTGCGGGCTAGGGGTCTGGAAGAAGCCCCAGGCAAGTTCAGATTTCCATATTCTGCTCAGGTTTCTTTTAAGTACTGTACTGAACTTTTTTTTCTCCTTTTATGAAATGCGGTAATCTCTGTAAATGGACAATAATTAAGGTTAAAACACACAAATCGGGAATTAACAGCACTGGTAAATTTTTTCCCATGCGGTAATCGCCATAGTGAATTGACACATTACTAACTGTGCAGTGAAATCAGCTTTTTTTTTTTTTTTTTTTAGCATTACCGAATGCAATAACGCATTGTGAATTGAGACAATGGCGTAGCAATAGGGGGTGCAGAGATAGCGACTGCATCAGGCCTTTTGGGCTAAAGGGACCCTCCCTCAAGCACAATATTAGCTGTCTATTGGTCCTGTGCTGAGAATATTCACTTCTACAGATGATTTGAATAGTAGTGAACATTTACACACTGTTTCCCATCCCCTTCTTTCACCTCTGGCACTGTGGTTGTCCTTGATTGGTTTTGGTGTGTCCTATCAATTGTTATCTTTAGCATGCTTCACGGCTTCTTAGCTACGCCACTGAACTGAGACCATTATGATAGTGTTGTTTGGTATACAATTTTATTGTCCGACACAACACGTCAGTGTGAAACAAGCATTAGGCCCGATTCACATTAGCGTTTGCCAACGGAACCGGCCATTCGGTTCCGTGGTCCGTTCCACTGAGCGGACGAAAAAATGCTGCAGGTCCCAATTTTCCTGACCGTTTCGCTCAGCGGAACGGAAAGGTTTTGCAGCATATAGGAACCAATGAAAATGGGTGTTTTACAGCACACTGGCTGTAAAACAGACCATTTTCACCGGATCCAGCTGGCCTGATCCGTATGTCCGGTTCCGTAAAAAGCGCTAATGTGAACCGGGCCTTATGCTCACCAAATCAAAGATGGGTTGTTGAACAATTGTAATGAACTTGTAACCGATAATTTGTCATCTGCCTTTGATTAGCCAAGACCACTTTCATGTTTGGTCTATCTGAAATTTGTATTTCTGTGATTTATTTTTTGTTTCCTTTGCCCATCACCATAAAAAATAATTTATATTTTTATATATCTATATATTACACACAAGTTTAGCTTTCCCCCCAAAACATATAGTTATTAAAAGTCACTGTGAGTGGTGCACTTAAGGAATCTTATATAAATGTTGTGTCGTCAGCGGAAAGTCAGTTCTCACTGGCTGCCAGTAAATACATTTGACCTATAAACTTAGCAGTGATGAGAAGTGTGATGTGGACAAATACGCTTTTACTGGCTGCTGCCTGCTAAATAGGTTCAAACTAGGCACAAAAAAAACGTTGCTTCCCTCATTTCCCCTCCCAATTTTGCTCTATTTTGGCAGGAGATCAAAGTGCTCCCCCCTGTGGCAGCAGTGACCCAGAAATGAGTTTGATTCACGGAGTCCTTCCTCCATAACAAGTAAATAACGTCAGTCATAGAGTGCATGTGTGTGTGAGAGAGGAGACACAATCTGCTCCCCCTAGCTAGACAAGCTGCTGGGCTGGACCTGTGAGCAGAGCGAGCATCTGAGAGCGGCGCAGGGGGGACAGCAAACTCCACAGAAGGTGGCCGGGATCAGCAGGCAGGTACAGTCACCCTGTGCGCGGCGGGAGGAGTGGGGAGGGCTTCTGGCGTGCTTCGCGTCTCCTTAGCCTCAGAACAGGAGTTGGGGGGAGCCCGAGTAATCTGAGCGCTGCCAAGGTCGCTGCCTAGTGGAAAAATAATCTAGTACGTCATTAATATGGCGCCAATTCTTGATCATGGCTCCGGCACGGGCTGCTGCTGTGGCGAGTGCCGGGCCGGGGGTGTGTGCGGAGACGTGGAGGCTGCGGCGGGGAGAGGGGGCGGCTGCAGAGTTTCTATAACGAGCTAACATATGGCACCCTTTCAGCGCCGGAGCGTGTTACGAGCGTGACGCTGCCTTGAAGTTCACAGCCGCCCGTGACCTCTTGGCCTATTGATGGGAAAGTCCTGTGCGCTGGTTATACAGTATATGGAAGCTGCCATTCACATACGAGAGGGGGGTTCACATACATGAGAGGGGGGAGTCGCAGATTGCTGAGCGGCGCTTGGCTGTGCTCCCAATTTGTGATGCAGCAGGGCGGCCCCTCGGGGAGGCCGAGTGACGCCTGTTTATGTTGCCTACTAGTGGCGGGTACACGTGTTGTTTGCTGGCCGGTAGAGGGGGTGCACCTGAGGCAGGGAGGGGCGTGGCGCCCGGGGCAGGTGCACGCTGGGCATCTTTCCCTGCGGCCCTGGGCAGTGCTACGTAACAGAAGGTGGCAGTCTGGTCACGGAGGGGTTAACGCTCACTCGGCTTTGGGCTCCGTGAAGCAGATTGCACTGTACGCTGTGGAAAGCAAACAAGCCAATCAGCGGCCAGGGTCACGGCTGAGATTTGAATTGCGTGGGGCACGGTCACTGGGAAACCCTCCCAATGTTTACATAGCTGCCGCCTCATTCGGAACCGGGGGGCCAACACGTGGCTGCTGCCAGCTTTCAGGCGGCTCCGTATAACGGTCCTCCCGCCCTCCCCATTCCCTGAGGTGAGACGTGTTGCGCTCAGTGGCACGGCCTACATGCCGCCGCTTCATTCATAACATGAGCCGAGGCTGAGGGCGGCCAGCTGTGCAGAGCTTGTCACACAGGCGGTGGGATTCAGCACGTAAAACATGACATCGGATTCCGATATGCTGATACGCGCGTCATTACGCCAACTGTAAAGTGCAGTGTCAGTGAGACACTTATGTAACTCTTCCGACTAGTATGGCTGCTCGGCGTAGTGACAGCGTTATGCAGAGTCAGGAGAGGTGCGCTTTCCAGAACTGTCCACATAATCACTGGGTGGAGAGGAAAAGTGTAATGCTCAGCCTTTCTGGCATTCCCTGCAGTGCTCTCCTTCCTTCACACCTCCCATCCTCCAGGAGGAGGAGGAGGAGGTACACCTGGTGCGATCAGCTGTGCTGGCCGGGCCCTCCCATTCATTGTAGCCTCCAGGAGGGATCTCTCCATCAGCTGATTCTGTGGAAACAATCCTGCTTGCATAACATTGCTAGTACACCTCTAGGTATCCCTTTTCTGTAGGCATTTGTCAGAAGTCTGTGGTTTTGAACGTTTGTACTCTTCACTACCTGTGTGTTCCAGGTACAGCACAGATAACATTTGTCAACTATGTGCAAGCAAATGGTGGTTGACTGGTTTAAAGAATTACAATCTGGTGTCTAAACAAGTAATATGACCATGATTAGATGTGTTCTGCTGCTGCATGCGCACATGCTCCCGTGACCCCGTGTGTGCACACCTGCTAGTGACCCGTATCCGACGTGGATCAATCTTTCGTTCAGTTTTATCACCAAGGCTGTGTTCATAATGGGGCATTGTGGTGTGACGTAAGGGTTGCATTGTAATGCAGGAAGATGCAATGCAAAACAGGTGCTAGTATGGTTGAGGTGAGCCAGACAGAAAGTCCATAGGGTAACTGGACTGACATTGATTGTGTGGACAGTACCTTCTCAAACTGCTAGGTTTCAGATAAGTTGTATTAATAAGCCCATGCTATATGGCCAATCAGAATGCTTCAAGTTGTAAACGTTGCTGTGATTGAAGAAGTGTTTTCTATGGACTTTTGTGCTGGCTCACCTCAACCATACTAACTCCGCAAAACCTATGCGACATTAACAGCGTGGCTGATGCAGTAGGATCTAATGGAGTCTGTTAGCGGTAACAATGAAGAATTTTTTCATTTGCTATATGCAACGCCATGGTCATATAATGTGCTGTTAGCTTTTTTCGTAAGGAACTCAATGCCCTTCTGTTAGGCTAGGTTTCCATTTGTTTCCATTTGTGCAGCGGCATGCGTCTTGCGAGACGCGATGCCGGCACAGCTATTGCCTCCCGCAGGAGAATCCCTCTAGCCGTACTATGCGCGGGTATGGGATTCGGACAGCTACGCATAAACTTATGCTGCAGGGCCTCAGATTTTTCCTCGGCCACAAATTCAGATGGCTCTCATAGACTTCTATAGGCTGCTGAAATCCATCCGAATTCGTGGGCGGGGAATCGGCCTGGATTCGCAGCAGTGGAAACCCGGCCTAAACTTAGTCATATCATCAATCTAATGATTGCTCATAATATTGAATGTTCAAATACTTCGCCATTTGCAATTGATTTCACATTGTCTCATTAAATGTCTAATTGGGCAAAAATTGTACAGTGTAAAGCCCCATGTACACGATACGATTCTATTCGATTACGATTTTATTTACAATCCGATGAAATCCGACATGTCCAATCGGGATTCGATTCAATATGCCATTGTTTTCCATTATTGAATTGAATCCCGATCGGACATGTTGGATTTAATCGGATCGTGAATAGAATCGTAATCGAATCGCACAAAGAATCTTATCATGTAGATTGGGCTTAAAGAGGAACTGTAACGACAAAACGTCCCCTGGGGGGTACTCACCTCAGGTGGGGGAAGCCTCCGGATCCTAATGAGGCTTCCCACGCCGTCCTCTGTCCCACGGGGGTCTCGCTGCAGCCCTCCGTGCAGCGGTCACGTCAATATTTACCTTCCCGGCTCCTGCGCAGGCGCTCTGATGGCTGTTAGCTCCGAAGTAGGCGGAAATACCCGATCGCCGTCGGGTCTGCTCAAGTTTCCGGCGCCTGCGCAGTAGAGCGGACCCGACAGAGATCGGGTATTTCCGTGCCGAAAGCAGCCACAGCGCCCCCGCTGGAGCCAGCAAAGGTAAATCTTGAAGTCTTGAAATTGGACACAGATGAGGGGGAATTAGACAGACTGAACTCTCTAAGGGCCCATTCACACTACAAGCACTTTTCTGGGCGTTTTGCGATTGATTCACATTTTTTTAATTGCTCCCATTCACGGTGATTAAAATCGCAGAAAAATTATCGCAATTTTCAATTTTAATGAAAGTGAATGGGAGCGATTTTTAAAAAAAACTCTAATCAATCGCGAAAAGCACTTCTAGTGTGAATGGGCCCTCATGCATACAGGATGCATATCTGTTTTTCTTCTGCCCTGTGCAAGAGTTCAGTTTGCCTGGCTTTCCTGCTGATCTTTCATGTATCAGTAGTGTCTGAATCGCACACCTGAAACAAGCATGCAGCAAATCTAGTCAAATATCAATCAAAACTCTGATTTGCATGCTTGTTCAGGGTCTATGGCTAAAAGTATTAGAGGAAGATGATGAACAGGACAGCCAGGTAACTTGCATTGTTTAAAAGGAAATGTGGCAGGTTCCATAGCGCTTTCATTTTGGTGTTCTTAAATAGAACAATGTCATGGTAACATGCATGGGAGCCGGTAATGTCTAAACTACGCCGCATCGGGCTTAAAGGGAACCTAAACTGAGAAGGATGTGGATTTTTCCTTTTAAAATAATACCAGTTGCCTGACTCTCCTGCTGATCCTGTCTCTCTAATACTTTTAGCCAAAGCCCCTCAACAAGCATGCAGATCAGATGCTCTGACTGAAGTCAGACTGGATTAGCTGCATGCTTGTTTCAGGTGTGTGATTCAGCCACTACTGCATCTAAAGAGATCAGTAGGACAGCCAGGCAACTGGTATTGTTTAAAAGGAAACATCCACATGCCTCTCAGTTTAGGTTCCCTTTAAGCAGTCATAAGTGTAGTGTAATTTTAACTACATGCGTCACCAAACCAGTTAAACAATGCAAGTTGCCTGGCTTTCCCCCAACCATGTGGCTCTCATACTTTTAGCCAAAAGGCCCTGAGCAAGCACGCAGATCAGGTGCTCTGACTCATTTCTGACTGGATTAGGCACACGCGTGTTTCAGGGTTGTGGCTCAGACACTACTGATTCCAGAAGATGAACAGAACTGATACATGAGGTATAAAAGTTGATACTCTTCACTCACCTGGGGCCTCTTCCAGGCCCAGCAGTTTACCTGTCCCTCGCTTAAAGGGAACCTTAACTGAAGGGGGGGTAAAGAGTTTTACTTACTTGGGGCTATTACCAGCCCCCTGCAGCAGACCTGTGCCCTCGGAGCCGCTCTGGAATCCTCTGGTCCCCCGCTGTCACTTAGTTTCGTTTTTGACGACTCACCAGTCGCCGGCCGCCATGCGTATTATTGGACGCATTCACCAATGCAATTAGCGCTATTGCGGACCGCAACGCGTACAAAAATACGCGTTGCCGCATATCTACGCGTGCGCTATGCGGCAACGCGTATTTTTGTACGCGTTGCGGTCCGCAATAGCGCTAATTGCATTGGTGAATGCGTCCAGTAATACGCATGGCGGCCGGCGACTGGTGAGTCGTCAAAAACGAAACTAAGTGACAGTGGGGGACCAGAGGATTCCAGAGCGGCGCCGAGGGCACAGGACTGCTGCAGGGGGCTGGTAATAGCCCCAGGTAAGTAAAACTCTATACCCCCCGATCAGTTAAGGTTCCCTTTAAGTTCCGTCATGCTGGAGGCCCCCCCCCCCCAGAAGACCAGGACCCAGCCTCTAGCATGGCGAAACTTCAATGCAGGACAGATAGACTATTAGGGGCTGGAAGAAGCCCCAGGTGAGTAAAGTTTCTCTCCCTTTTTACCTCTTGTATACTTTAGAAAGGAAATAAATATGGTAGCCTCTATATAACTCACATCAGGTTCACTTTAAGGCTGCTTGCACACCAAGACGTTACAGGCGCACGTTAGTGCGCCTGTAACGCTCCCCCAACGCACAGCAATGTAACACAAGTGGGCTGTTCACACAGCCCACGTTGCGTTACATGTAACGCTGCACGTTCTGTGCAAAGTGCAGCATGCTACGGCGTTGGAGCGGCTATAGCCGCGTTAGACTGTTTGCACATGCGCAGTGGGGGGCGGAGGAGGCGGGGAGAGCCAGCTACAGTAGCCGCGCACATGGCTACTTAATATTCACTGCACTGGCGGGCGCTGATTGGCCGGCGGGACCACGTGATGCGGAGTGTCTCGCTCCGCATCACGTGGTCCCGCTGGCCAATCAGCGCCACTCTGGGAGATATTATGGGCATCGAGCAGCCTAACGCGGCTCACTCTACCGTCGGCTTTTGCAGCACCATACGTTGTGTTAGGTGCACGTTATGCGACCTTAACGTGCCACCTAACACAACGTCTTGGTGTGCAAGAAGCCTTAAGCAGTCATGTGCTTGCAATATGAAATCCAAGGTAAGGCTGCCTTCCAGTCAGTTTTTGGTGCCGCTGTTAAAAAAAAAGTTTTTAACAGCAGCACCAAAAACTGACGGGAAGGCAGCCTTACCAAATACAGTAATATAACCAGCATCTTCGTTACCATGCTTTCAAGCATGGTAAGATGCTGGTTATATTACTGTATTTGTGCTCAGTTGCTCTAGTATTGATTTGTGTTGCTGCTGACATGATTGAAATGTTGTTAGACTACTGTTTCATGACTGCAACACTCTGAGGTGCTGCAAGTCTGTATGAAGCCCTGGCATTTTCATGTAAAAGGCTGACAATGCTTGGAACCTACTGGAATATCTGACTGGCAATAAAAGCTTGTGCCCAGCATTAGGCTTTCTTAAGTCTTTGCACCTTTTGACTGACAGTTGCCTGTGATCAATCACTTCCTGTAAAACATAGGCAAACTACCAGCAGAACTATGTGGTAGCAGATGGTCACAATTAGCCATGCATGTTCATGCTGTGCTGCAATCCTACATGGATTATGTGGTTATTTACTACAGCGTACTGTAGATCATTCATAGGCCAACTTCATTTTATGGTGATCAAGTACAGATTTATTTATCTGATTTCATGTGTAATGTTCACTGACAGGAGTAGCTTTTCAGTTAATGCTGTGTTGATTCATGACAAATTGCCTAAAATTAGAAACTGACTAGAAAACCACTTTTATGCAAAAAATTCAGTGAGGGAAAAATCCTTTTTATGCACAAACTCCCCAAAACTCATCCCCGTTAGCTGCCAGAAAGGAACTAATCAAATCTGCCTCGCAAGCTATAAATAGAGAAAAGTCTCACTCATTCTTAAAATGGATCTGAACTCTTGCAAAGGACAGAAGGAAAACCTAGAGAATGCTCCCTGTATGTCGTTAGAAAGTTAGCCTAATTCCCCTTCATCTGTGACTAAGCACAAATTGTAATTTGATCCCTGAGCTGTGTCAGTTGACTGCCAGGGCAGAGAGCTCATTTGTAAACACAGGCTGTTAACAATATGTCAGATTCCATGACAGCAGGAAGTAGGTAATTGCAGATTTACAGCAGGATTTGTAACAGCTGTAACAAACTTTTTTCTTTAAAGGTTATGCTGTTGCGTATCTTTTATAGCAGCGAGGAAGTTCTGCATTCAGGTCCGCTTTAAAAGAAAACCTAACTGCTGATTCAAAGAAAATGTTGCCAACTGCTATTGCTGCTCATGTAGTCGCCTGATCAGCTGCACAAGGCCTGGGAATGGGGCAAGGGAAGAGCAGGTCCATCAGAGATCATGAGCAAGAAAACAAATATTTCAGAGTTGACGCAAACCTCATCATTTTATGTAAATGTATGCATTTTTACCATTCAAAATCTTTTTCATCTGGGCAGTTGTGAAGCTTGCATACATTTCCATAAACTTTGCATCAACTCAAAATGTTTAACTTATTGACCATACCTGGGTTGAATTACAAAGCAGAGGATTGGCTAGTCATTTTTAGATCTGTTTTATCGTCTGCATGCTGCAGATTTTAGAATAAGTGCTGAATATAATTATGGGCTAGCTCATAACCTGCAACTTTCCAGACTATAGGTAATGCCAAGAATCTGGCAGGTGTTCTGGCATTACAGGAGTCCATTTTAGCAGTGTTACAATGGAGTACTCTCTTTCTAGGGGTTAGGAGGAACTATTAATCAGCCTTCCTTTTCTATCTAAAATGTCTCAACTTCAATAGCTACAAGAATTTCTGTATGTGAAATATCAGTTATTGACATCCTGTACAGGGTTAATCATTTCTGGTGTCCCTATATTTAAAATCATGCTTACTTGCTCCTTCTGATTTATGGGGACTCTCACCTGAGATTTGCCATTTACCTTCAGGCTGCTTCCACACAGGAACGTTACAGGCGCACGTTAGTGCAGCCTGTAACGCTCCCCCAACGCACAGCAATGTAACACAAGTGGGCTGTTCACACTGCCCATGTTGCGTTACATGTAACGCTGCACGTTCTTCAGAAAGTGCAGCATACTATAGCGTTACAGCGGCTTAAAGAGGAACTGTAACGTGAAACGTCCCATGGGGGGTACTCACCTCGGGTGGGGGAAGCCTCAGGATCCTAATGAGGCTTCCCACGCCGTCCTCGGTCCCTCGGAGGTCTCGCTGCAGCCCTCCGTTTAGCGGTGACGTCATTATTTACCTTCCCGGCTCCAGTGCAGGCGCTCTGACGGCTGTCGGCTCCGAAGTAGGCGGAAATACCCGATCGCCGTCGGGTCCGCTCTACTGCGCAGGCGCAAGTCTCCAGCGCCTGCGCAGTAGAGCGGACCCGACTGAGGTCGGGTATTTCCGTCTACTTCGGAGCCGACAGCAGCCACAGCGCCCCCGCTGGAGCCTGCAAAGGTAAATATTGAAGTCACAGTCGGGTCTGTCGCCGGCTGTTCGGAGGGCTGCAGCGAGACCCCCGTGGGACAGAGGACGGCGTGGGAAGCCTCATTAGGATCTCTAGGCTTCCCACACCCGAGGTGAGTACCCCCCAGGGGCGTTTTTTAATGTTAGAGTCTCTTTAAGCCGCGTCAGACTGTCTGCACATGCTCAGTAATGTTGGGGAGGAGCGGAGAGCGCGACCACGCGATGCCGCATGGGTCCAAGAGTACGCATCACGGCATCACGGACGCCAGAGTGAGCTGCACAACGCGGCTCACTCTGACGTCCACATCAAAGAGCACCAGGCCACGTTATGCGACCTTAGCTTGGCACCTAATGCAACGTCTTAGTGTGCAAGTAGCCTTAAGGAAAGGTAAGACCTCTATTTTTCCCTCCCCCGATCCACGCTGCAGACCATCTCCTGTAGCGTGGATCGGGGGGGGTGGCCCTAGAGCTGCGCAGCCGCACTTGAGTCTGTGCGGACTGCGCAGCCGTAGCCTTCTCCGATGGCCATATTTGAGGAGGCAGGAGAGCCCGACCCGGGCTGTGGGGTTGGAATCCGGGGGGGGGGGGGGGGGGGGGAAATAAGCAGCGGGGACCCGGCGGAACTGCACGGAGAGCGCGGATGGCATCCTCCGTGCCTTCAAAATTCATGCAGGTACAGACTTTTTTTTTTTTTTTTTTTTTTATTTGGGCTTGTAAGTCCTTTAAGATAAGGGATGTTCAAATTAATTATCAAAAACCCTTTTTGTACAGCTGAAAACCAGTAAAAAGTTTATTTTTGTTACGATTTAGAGGGTCTAGAACGCTTGGTGCAAGGAACAAGCAAGGCGATCCAAGAAAATGTTACTTCACTGCTCCAATTTCTTCAAGCAGGATTAAAATAAAAACGACTTGGGGTACTGGCACTAAAGGCTCATACACACATCAGACCATAGTCTTTGGAAAATGAAAGATCAGACCAATTTTACCCCCTTCCATGTAGTATGAGAGCCATACCTACAGTCTATTCTATGGAGCTGAACTCTCCTTCAGACAGAAATCTTTGCAAGATGCTGCACAGAAAGATGCTGTAGACATTCAAAAGATCAGTATCTGCAAAAGATCTGTTCCTGCAAAAGATCCGTTCCTGCAAAATGCATTCATAGTCTATGAGATCTGCAGATCATCATACACACCTTGTTCAACAGACATTCTTCTGCAGATCTAATCCACCAGGATGGATTTTCAGATCTGCAGATGAATGTCAGTTAAACAAGGTGTGTATGGGATCTGCAGATCTCAGACTATGAATGCAATTTGCAGGAACGGATCTTTGGCAGGAACAGATCTTTTGCAGATACTGATCTTTTGTGTCTGTGCAGCATCTTGCAATGATTTTTTTCTGATGGGGAGTTCAGCTCCATAGAAAAGACTGTGAAAGTATGGCTGTCATACTACATGAAGGGTGGTAAGATTGGAAAATGAAAGATCCTAGACCAAAACTATAGTCCTATGTGTGTGTGTGAGCCTTTAGGCTGGATTCACTGTGTGTGTGTGTGTGTGTGTGTGTGTTCTGACAGGTTATGTCCCCAATCAGTCTCTAGGCCCAATCTATTACCACGGCTCTGAGTCCGGTCCGCGGTCTTCGCCTATAGACAAGCCCCCGCTTGAACAGGACACGTTATTTGTCTCCTGACTACAGTTACCCCCAGGTCTTAACGTGCAAGGCATACAGACTGAAGTAGAGAGGACAATAACCCACCAGAACCCCAATGAGGCTAGTAACACAGCTCAATAGTTCATAAGTATCACACAGGGCTATTACCTTGATTCAGGAGGATGAGGCCCTCAGCGTCGATTGCCAGTAATGACGAATGTATCAGGAACAGGTGGTGAAGTGTTCAGGTATATATGAGAGAGATCATGCAAAGTCCATATGCAAGGTTATTCAACTGGCAGTGAATGATTCAGGCAATATGAGAGAGTTCATGCAAAGTCCGCATGCAAGGTTATTTAAGCAACAGACAAGGATTAGTTCAAGTATACTTAGTCTCCAGTAACAGGCAATGGTCGGTCCAGGTAGCATGCAAGAGTATCCAGTAACAGGCAGAGGTCAGTCCAGGCGGCAGGCAAGGGTATCAAGTTAACAAGCAGAGGTCGGTCCAGGCGGCATGCAAGAGTTTTTCAGGAATCAAAGCAAGGGTTAATAACACCAGACAAGAATAGTCAAATTCAAGTCAAAGGTCAAGATCCAGTAATCTAACAATGTGAGTGCGCACACAGCAACTAGCCACAGCAATGCTTATGGCGGGCGATGACTGGGAGCACTCTGCAGGTTTAAAATGTGTTTCATCCAATCAGTGGCCAGCCACATTCCATACATCCAATCACACAGTAGTACACCTACCTAGGTGTCTGCTACACCGGAGTCAGCTGACTATTGTTTACATCTGCAGAGGGCGTACTGGGAAAGCACCCTTTGCCTACCAGAATGTGCAGCCTGTGCAAGCGCTGAGGCTGGATTCACAGTGGGACGTTGCATTTTGATGCCACGTTAAAGTCGCACCGCAAGCTTACAACGCAACGCGCCCAAAAAGTGGCAATGCAGCGTTACCGTCGCATACAGCAGATACAGTAAAAAATACAGGCAATGAAAAGTATGCTTCCAAGTCAGTACTGAGCATGTGCAAACAGTCCAACGCAGCTAATAACGTGTATAACGCACTGCATGCAATGCTTTTACTTAACGTGCAGCGTTAGACACCAATGCAACGTGTGCACTGTGAACAGCGCATTGATTTTTCATTGCAGTGAGTTATTCTGCGTTAAATGTTGTTTTAACGCGCGACTTTAACGTCCCACTGTGAACTTAGCCTGAGACCTGGAAGCAACAGATTCTGCCCGGGTCTCGGCGGAAACGTCATCAGCAACAGGCAGGATCCTTATGGTGTGTGAACTGCAGTTGAGACTGGACCTATACTTCAAAGTGGGTCCGAGATAAACTTTTACTCATTACATAATTATGTTCCTTTCATATAGTTTACAGGGCATTCCTCAAGCCAAATACTTTTATAAAAAAAAAAAAATACTCTAATTCTCTATAAACTGAACAAGCCTGGCCCACAGCTTCTCCAGAGAGCCTTGCCACTCTCAAGGTGCATACACACATCAGACTATAGTCTTTGGAAAATGAAAGATTACAGACCAATCTTACCACCCTTCATGTAGTATGAGAGCCATACTCTACACAGTCTTTTCTATGGAGCTGAACTCCACATCAGAAAAAAATCTTTGCAAGATGCTGCACACACAGATGCGGTACAGACACAAAAGATCAGTATCTGCAAAAGATCTGTTCCTGCCAAAAATCCATTCCTGCAAATTGCAATGATAGTCTATGAGATCTGCAGATCATCATACACACATGATTTAACTGACATTCATCTGCAGATCAGATCCACCAGGATGGATTTTTAGATCTGCAGATGATTGCTTGATCTGCAGATGAATGTCAGTTAAATCATGTGTGTATGATGATCTGCAGATCTCATAGACTATCATTGCAATTTGCAGGAATTGATTTTTAGCAGGAACAGATCTTTTGCAGATACTGATCTTTTGTGTCTGTACAGCATCTGTGTGTGCAGCATCTTGCAAAGATTTTTGTCTGATGTGGAGTTCAGCTCCATAGAAAAGACTGTGTAGAGTATGGCTCTCATACTACATGAAGGGTGGTAAGATTGGTCTGTGATCTTTCATTTTCCAAAGACTATAGTCTGATGTGTGTATGCACCTTTAGACTCATGTCGCAAGGGCTTATGGGAGTTCAGTCTGGGCAGGAGGAGGAGGATACTAGCCAGAGATTTCAGAGGCAGAGGGGAGAAGAGAGTAGGAGATGGGACTGAAGTTTTCACAGGCTGAGGGCTGGAGAATACAGATCAGTTTACCTGTGTGTAATGTGACAATCAGAACATGGCTGCTCTCATTGTATCACAGTAATAAATAATCATAAACTGTTGAAGCTGTTTGCAGCTAGATTTGCTGTGTAAACTATCTAATCTTTAGATACGATATATAGACAAGTTACTTGTTATAATTAGTTTTCATATCGGATCCGCTTTAATGCAAAGCCTGCATGCAGTGAGGTTAGAATAACACAATCTAGTACTGTGAACAGACCGATAGAACTATATGGGCAGTAAATCGACATGCAGAATTTTTCTGCAACGCAACTGAGCACTGTGAACCTGGCCTTAAGGTTCATACATAAGTTCTTGGGAGTCGGTTCACAAAACTTCTCGTGAATGACTTAATTTTTCACCTAATTTATAAAAATAACCTTTTAGCATATTTACAAGCAAAATAATCACTGAAAGTAAGTTGTTCCTGATTAACTTTATTTCAATATTACTTTTCTTACCTTAATTATATTTTTTGCTGTTCGGGGGATTAAAAATGTAACATAGATAAGGTGAAAACGGGTGAAAAAGCTTTGAGAATCCTCTCCTTTGTGTTTTTTTTTTTTTTTTTCCCCCGGTAAAAACGTAGCTTTAAAAACAAATACTTGAGCTGTTTTTGTTTTTGTTTTTTTTCTTCATATCTGTGACCAGATTAAAACCTGTGGCTTCTTGCACACAGGGACGGTACAGGCGCACGTTAGTGCAGCCTGTAACGCTCCCCCAACGCACAGCAATGTAACACAAGTGGGTTGTTCACACTGCCCACGTTGCGTTACATTGTAACGCAGCAAAGTGCTGCATGCTGTGCGTTCTACGCGGCTAAGCCGCGTTAGACTGTTTGCACATGCTCAGTCATGTTGGGGAGGAGGGGAGAGCGGCCGGGCACATGGCTAATATTCACTGCACTCAGTAACGTGCAGTGTTTACTTCCTGGAGCGGCCGCTCTGTGCGGCAATTGGCCGTGCGGGACCACGTGATGCTGCATGCGTCCAAGAGTACGCATCACAGACGCCAGAGTGAGCTGCACAACGCGGCTCACTCCGACGTCCACACCTGAGAGTACCAGGCGTTGCGTTAGGGGCACGTTATGTGCCCTATAACGTCCCCTAAACGCAACGTCCTGGTGTGTAACTAGCCTAAGACCTCTAGGGTAGACTCTTTAGACTTCAAAATTTTAAAGTGACATTGCGCTGGACTATATATAGGTGTTTCCTTTGTCTGTCTCTCTCTTTCGCTCATGCTAATCACTAATGTCTACATAATTACAAGGAGTGCATTAACAGGGCATCCCAGAATCTTTGAGCAGTAACAGGTTCTGTAAGAAATTGCTTGTTCTTTATTTGATGTCAACCTTCCATTCATACTAGTTGTACACCTTCCTCTAACTAACATATTAAAGGGAACCTTAACTGAACGGGGGGGGGGGGGGGGTAAAGAGTTTCACTTACCTGTGGCTATTACCAGCCCCTTGCAGCAGTCCTGTGCCCTCGGAGCCGCTCTGGAATCCTCCGGTCCCCCACTGTCACTTAGTTTCGTTTTTGACGACTCACCAGTCGGCCGGCCGCCATGCGTATTATTGGACGCATTACCTACTGCAATTAGTGCTGTTGCGCATTCCGCACGCGTAGATATGTGGCAATGCATATTTTTGTACGCGTTGCAGTCCGCAACAGCGCTAATTGCAGTAGGGAATGCGTCCAATAATACGCATGCCGGCCGACTGAGTCGTCAAAAACGAAACTAAGCGACAGCGAGGGACCGGAGGATTCCAGAGCGGCTCCGATGGCACAGGACTGCTGCAGGGGGCTGGTAATAGCCCCAGGTAAGTAAAACTCTTTACCCCCCGTTCAGTTAAGGTTCCCTTTAATTAGCAGTCTTATTGCCAATGACATAACTATATTTATACCAGTGTGCATTCACTTCTGTCAATACACTTTTTTTTTTTTTTTTTTTTTATCTTTCTTTCTTTTTAAAACCATATTTAGGTTGCATTTTCTCTAGCCCCCTTTCATGTGTGTTTTTTCTGCATACGAAAAACACATTAGAACTAACAGCCTATGTAAAATCAATTGGCTGTTTTTATTTAAATGTGCGTTGTGTTTTTGTCCGCAGAAATAAACTGACAGGGTATTTTTTTTTTTTTTTCCAGAGTCCTCGTACAGTTGTCCATTGACAAATGTTGCATAGGCATTATACTTCCTATTATACTTCCTATAAACTTGTGCGGTGTATGGAAAGCCGGAAGTCTTGGTGTTTTCTCAATAAGCGCCAAACTTCATAGGGGTTTCTGTGGATGGTGCAGAATGGGTCTACTTTATTTGTGCTTGTTTATATTCTGTGTCATTGTTATGAAGACTTTGATCAATAGACACTGTATCTAGCAGTAACAGGTGTTGAATGAGAAGACTTTATGCTGAAGTTCTTTTCTCATAAAGTACATTTATATGTGATATTTGTTTACCTCATCCAAATCATTTCTGCTAAAGAGGATTATGGAAGCAGTAGGCTGATTGAGGATTTTTTTTCACATTAATTTGGTTTAATTTTAAAGTTGGCATCGGAAATACCCAGGAGATGGGTACTAGCTGCGCTTTGATCAGTATCCTTCTCTGATCTGTGAGACCTTTTTGAGATTTTGTGGAGATGGGATAGCAGATGTTTCATAATTCTCACAAGAAGATTATCTCGTCCCTAATTGTTCATTCAGCTCAGAATAGGTGAGAGCTGGAATGCAATATGCGTATTATCTGAAAATGTAATGGCTGGGGGAAAGTAGTTTTAAATGAAATTTTATTGTGCACATATTTATTTTGTATTTTTTTTTTTTGGGGGGGGGGGGGGGGGGTCACTACAAAAATAGATTGGTTTTTCATAAGGTAAAACTAGGAGAGAAACTTGTGAGTTTGAAAAAAAGTTGTACAGCCTACAAGTGATCATGTATTGCAGTATGTAGATTATCCACAGGACATGTGCACTCCCCTCATACCCAATTTGTAGATTTGGCCTTGATTCAATCTGTTTACTTTGAGTAATCCTAAAGTGAGAGGTGCGTGGGAGAAACGGTGACTGTTTTTATTTGCCCGTCACCTGGCTGTCGTGCTGGTAATTAGGCTTTAGTAGTATCTGAGTTATACACTGAATAAGGATCCAGATTGCCCTAGCTGTTACAACATTATCAGATTGTGCTGAGCAAGGTTATTACAACAGATAAGGTTTTACTATAGTGTGTGTATTGTAGCGCCCTTGAGCAGTTAAGCCCCATACACATGCTCACGGTCTTTTATGCAACACAATTATCAAACAACTTTTGGTGTGAAACAAGTTGAAAAATTGCTTCCTGAAGTCCTGAAGCACTATCTGCCCCAGGAGAGGAGCAATAAGGATATGTGCTCCAAATCATTGATATGTTGATGCACTGTATACTTGCATGCTGCATTATGCATGCGATAGGGATAGAATTAGGACACATGCTAATAAAAGAACCTATGCACGGTGTATGTGACTACATAAAATAATGCAATGTTTTGCCAACTAAAGGTGGCCATACACCTGGTCGATTTGCCATCAGATTCGACCAACAGATAGATTCCTCTCTGATCAAATCTGATCAGAAAGGGATCGTATGGCTGCCTTTACTGCAAACAGATTGTGAATCGACTTCAGCATGAAACCGATCACAATCTGTGGTGGTGCTGCCCCCCCCTTATCCGGCCGACGCGTGTCACCGCTGTCTCTTCTCCGCTGGGTTCCGGACCGGCAGGCTTCACTTCTTTCTGTCTGGGGAAGTTTAAACAGTAGAGGGCGCTCTACTGTTTGAACTTCCTGCCGGGACAGGAAGTTCAGTAAAGCTGGAGCCCAGCGGATAAGAGACAGCGGTGACCGGGAAGACTCTCGCCGGCCGGAGCAGATAATGTATTATTGCCGCTGTATTGTGTTAGGCATTCGAACACCGCTATCGACGCACTGACTGCTCGACGGGAATGATTGATTTCGGATGGAAATCAATCGTTTGCGTTTGTGCACCGATTTAACAGCAGATTCGAGCACAGTGATCGAATCTGCTGTATATCAGCGGGAAAATCGTTAGGTGTATGGGCCCCTTAAGACCTCTGACTTTGACATAGCTGTAGGGATGGTAGTTTCTTATCATGTTTGAATGAGCATTTGTGTGCAAGTGTGCAAAGGGTTAATTGACTTTGCCATTACCAAAGTATCAGGCGCTTTGCTTCTTGCTACAGTTACTACTTTGCTATCATGGTTACCAGTAAAATTTCTGTGCGCGCCATAAGCACAGCACCTTTTACCGTATGTTGATGAATATACCCAGATCTCTGGAAGTACTGATTTTTATTTCTCTTGTGGTATCCTATGATTGGTTAAGTATCTTTTGTCAGTTTGTATTACAGTTTTGTTACATATGTATCAAAAAGAGGGAGGTAGGGAAGCCTATTAAAAATAAATTATTAAATTGAAACTTGTTCTTACAAATTGGGATTACCGTAATCCTCCAGTTAAATGGTTGGTTGACTATGTCTGTATAATGGAATTGGGTTACAGGCTGAGTAGAAGATAAATACTCACAAGTCAGGGTCACCAGCAGGCAACCACTGTAAAGGCAGGTGGGGAGATTGTCCTGACCCCACTCAGGATTAAGAAGTCGCTCTCTGTAGACAGGAAGAAAGGGTAGCAACCCTCCACCAAGGGTGGACTTAAAATTGTATACAATGAACAGAGGCGCCAAAAGTATAAGATTAGATTAAATGAGCTTAAAAACCAACTTAAATGGCAAAATTGAAGGAGGAAGTGGTGGTCTTACCTCCCTCAAGCAGACACGACAACGACTGCGATTCAGACAGTCAAACACATTTATTAGGAACTCCAAAAAGAAATGCAACGCGTTTTGCAGGTTCAACCCCGCTTCATCAGGCAATATAGGGAGGAGTATCAAACAATCTGCGCAAGGATTCAAATTAAGCGCCTCAGAGGCGCTTAAAGGGGAACTTCAGACTAAACAAACATACTGTCATTAAGTTACATTAGTTATGTTAATTAGAATAGATAAGTAATATAATCTCTTACCCACCCTGTTTTAAAAGAACAGGCAAATGTTTGTGATTCATGGGGGCTGCCATCTTTGTCATGGGGGCAGCCATCTTTTTGGTTGAAAGGAGGTGACGGAGCAGGAGACAAAGTTCCAACTGTCCTGTGTCCTGATCACCCCTCCCAGCTGCACACCCTAGGCTTCAAATGTCAAATTCAAAATGTAAAAAAAAAAAAAAAATTGCACCAAAACAGCACAACGAGAACAACATCATCAGAAATCCCATCATGCTTTGCACAGCATCAGGGGAAAAATGCCCGGGCAGTTTTCTTCTGTGCAGCTAAAAATGAGGCTTGTATAAGAGAAACAAAGTTCTGATGCTGTGAAACTGTTAAACACCAGGCCTTTTCAGTGCTGCTGAGTTGATTTTTTAGTCTGGAGGTTCACTTTAATTTATATCCTTGTGCAGATTGTTTGATACTCCTCCCTATATTGCCTGATGAAGCGGGGTTGAACCTGCGAAACGCGTTGCATTTCTTTTTGGAGTTCCTAATGTGTTTGACTGTCTGAATCGCAGTCGTTGTCGTGTCTGCTTGAGGGAGGTAAAACCACCACTTCCTCCTTCAATTTTGCCATTTAAGTTGGTTTTTAAGCTCATTTAATCTAATCTTATACTTTTGGCGCCTCTGTTCATTGTATGCAAGTATGTGCTATGTTGTTTAACTGCAGATTGCTTTACTTTATGGAGCAGCATAGATCCGCTCCCAGCTGTGCAAATACCAGAGCTGCATGTTACCTCGTATGTATATTAGTGGAATATGGTACTTGTGGTGTTAAAGCACTGATTTTTGACCTGACCAAGCGCATCAACAAGTGAATTTGTATACTATTAACTTAATAGGAGCACTCCAGGAAGTATTATGTAACAGAGTGGAGTCAGTGCTTGGAAAATAGTAAGTGGGATATTTATGAAGTCCTTCCCACACAAGCGGAGCAGGATGCCACAGATTTTATAACAAGCAGCTTGATTCATAATTCTCTCCACTATCACACTGTGTTACTGAAAGCCTCCTGCAGACTTCTACTTACAAGTGCAACTGTTTGCTGTGCTATATTCGTAGTAAATTTTTCTCACACTCCATAGTAAAAGGCTGGTTGTCTAGGAATGCTACAAATGTAGAGAAAGCACTGCACCATTTAATAAGTAGCAGAGTGATTTGCTCAAAATCAAGCTGAGATACGGAAAAATAAAGTTCTAACTAATGTGGACAATGGGTAGAACTTCATTTTTGTTTTGTAGTGCAGTCTGTGTCCCCTTTGGGGAAGTCTTCCTACAATAAGTGGTTGCAATAAACAATAAATCTTGGCTTGTGTCTGTGTATGCCTGCCTATCTATCTTTTCATATTCTTAAGCCCTGTACACACGCAGAGCAGCTGTCTTTTTTTTTTTTTTTTTTTTTTTTTTATGCTGGGAATACACGTTTTTTTTTTTTTTTCTGGCACTCTATTCTCCTCTCGATTTGTTTTTGCCACTCGATTCAGCAGTCGATACTCTTATCTTCCACTCGCTTTTCTTATCTTTTTTCCATTCAGTTCTATTAGAAATTGAGCGGCGAAAGGGAGATCAGACATGTTGGAAATTATCCTTCAAACCATCTAATCACTCAAAAATGAACCGTGTATTCCCAGCATTATGCGGCACAACTATCCATCAACTTTTGTTGTGAAACAAGTTGAACAACCCCAAAAAAGTTGCTTGCTATTGTTCAAAGAACTGAAAAGACTGATAAGCCGTCAATACAGCAGTTGGATTGACGTCTTATTAGTTCTTTGAAGAATCGCAAACAACTTTTTTTTTTTTTTTTCCTTTTTGGTTCAACTTGTTTCACAACAAAAGTTGATTGATGATTGTACTGCATAAAGGCGCATACACACGCTGGATTCACGCAAAATGACGGGTCGCCAGACCCTCCCGCGGGGCGGCCGTTCTAGCGACAGTTTCCCTGTGTGTACAGTCTGTGGGCAGGCTGATAAGGCTGGTTTTGACAGATTAACGGATCTGTCAAAACCAGCCTTATTAGCCTGCAAACAGACTGTACACACAGGGAAACTGTTGCTAGAACGGCCGCCCCGCGGGAGGGTCTGGCGACCCGTCATTTTGCGTGAATCCAGTGTGTGTACGCGCCTTAAAAGACCGCCTTTGAGCGTGTGTATGGGGCTTTAACATGGAACTGATCCTGCTGCAACTTGATAAATCCTGAGATTTCAGCCCTGGCTTGCCTTTATTTGTGCAAGGGCCACCTGCTGTGTATGCAGTTCCAAGTGCTCATTATCACTGAGTACTGTGAGAATCCAGCACTGTAGGTGGCTTCCAGATACAGAAATAATCTGCAGCACTGAAACCTCCGTTTTCTACTGTGTGGATATTTTGCTGGCTGAAGTGGGAGTAATAACACTGCAATTAGGTTCACTTCACTTGGTCTTCCTTCATGTCTGTGGCATAGCTCCTATGCAGATTCACCTATTCAGCTTTTCATGGAGGACTGATGCCCCATGGGTAGACCTGTACATCCCATTACAACCTTACTGCTTTCAGACTATTATTGTGAATGCACAAAAAAGAAAGGAAAAAACACAGGTATAAAGCGCCACATCAGATTACGTCCAACACACGATTTTTATTGCACAAAAATTGGGACACGTGTGCTCTAGCACCACTGAGTATTCCACATATATATGACAATTAAAATTGTTAACACAGACATAGACAATTAAAACCTGAGGTGCCACCTGGGTCATTTTACGCATATCAGGACATACACAAAAGGCTGATAAATCATATGCACTTCTGGTTAAGCTCCTAATATTTTACTGCAAATGTGCCACGCTTTATATTTACACAGCATGATGTCGCCTGTTTAACATGCGGTTAGTTGCCAAGCAAGTAATAAAGCTGCCAATTAGTAGGCATGGTCCTTCAGAAGTTAGAGATCTCATGCATTGATCATGTATATGCGCATATACTTGCGGTTTTAAGGCCCATACACACGTCGGATTTGCGCGAACGACGGGTCGTTTGAACGTTCCGTCGTTCGCACGTTTCCGCATGAAATCCGGCGTGTGTACAGACTATCGTTCGGGAGATAAGACTGGTTACCAGCGATCCGCCCGGCGGATCATTGGTAACCAGTCTTATCTCCCGAACGATAGTCTGTACACACGCCGGATTTCATGCGGAAACGTGCGAACGACGGAACGTTCAAACGACCCGTCGTTCGCGCAAATCCGACGTGTGTATGGGCCTTTAGGTGCAAGGGATTGATGCAGTGTTCCTCATACCGCTCCACGGGGGGGGGGGGATGAAACGTCTTATGACGTGAAACGCGTAGGTGGGAGGAGCCACCTGCCGGCCATGCGATCTTGCTACCTGCAAAGCCAGCTATAACATGCGGGCAACGCCACCGCTCTGTGCAAGGACTGATACCCAGGCCAGTGCGAGCAGGCGCCGCTGCAGAGCATGCACGGCAGCTTGTATGCACAAAAGGGATCTATCTACTTACCTATTTTGACACGTGGTGGTGGACTACAAGTCAAAGCCAGACCATCTTTAAAAGGCAAGCCTGCGTAGTGCCCTAAACACACCGGTGAGGACTCTGTGGGCCCATAGAAACTAAGCTTAATTAACAAACTGGAAGCTGGAACTGTCCCCCCGTGGAGCGGTATGAGGAACACTGCATCAATCCCTTGCACCTAAAACCGCAAGTATATGCGCATATGCATGAGATCTCTAACTTCTGAAGGACCATGCCTACTAATTGGCAGCTTTATTACTTGCTTGGCAACTAACCGCATGTTAAACAGGCGACATCATGCTGTGTAAATATAAAGCGTGGCACATTTGCAGTAAAATATTAGGAGCTTAACCAGAAGTGCATATGATTTATCAGCCTTTTGTGTATGTCCTGATATGCGTAAAATGACCCAGGTGGCACCTCAGGTTTTAATTGTCTATGTCTGTGTTAACAATTTTAATTGTCATATATATGTGGAATACTCAGTGGTGCTAGAGCACACGTGTCCCAATTTTTGTGCAATAAAAATCGTGTTGGACGTAATCTGATGTGGCGCTTTATACCTGTGTTTTTTTTTTCCTTTCTTTTTTGTATAGTCAATATGGTTGCGCCCACTAGAATTGATGTCCACAAAAACGCCTAGTTGGTAATAACTTTTTGTGCACAGACCTCTCCTGAACACGGCCAAAACAATTGTATACATTATTGTGAATATCCATGGTTGGTCTACACCCAATTTTTCAGCGGTTCCTAAATTACAATTCTGTGTACTTCCAGGGTGTGCAGCCAACTTAATTTCCCTACTGGGAAATGTTTGCTTCAGACGAAGTCCTCTGAGATACTTGGGGAAGTGCAGAAGCTGGATGCAGTTCCTATCTTGTCAGAATTGGGAGGATTTGGACTTATCTGTACATGAGAGCTGTGTCAGGAGGAAATCTTTGCTGTTCAGAAAGAACATGTGAGCAAGGCTACACGCTCATGAATAATCAGGCAAGGATTAAAACTTTTAGAACAATGTACACTGGACTAATGAGGCAAAGATAGTTATTTGGCCTCAATTCCTGGAGACCTGTTTGGGAAAAAGCAAAGATAGACTGTTAAGGCCCATACACACGTCGGATTTTAGCGAACAAACCGTCGTTTGAACGTTCCGTCGTTCGGACGTTTTCGCGTCAAATCCGACGTGTGTACAGACTATCGTTCGGGTGATAAGACTGGTTACCAGCAATCCGCCCGGCGGATCGTTGGTAACCAGTCTTATCACCCGAACGATAGTCTGTACACACGTCGGATTTGACGCGAAAACGTCCGAACGACGGACCGTTCAAACGACGGGTCGTTCGCTAAAATCCGACGTGTGTATGGGCCTTTACACTAGAATCAGAAACTGATTGTAAAGCATTGTGCTAGAAATACTATGATTTGGCGGTGCTTTGCTGCTTCAGGCTCTGGCAGCTCATCATAGAATCCGCTACAGTGTTCTCCCCAGAAATTTTTTCCAGCCGGGTGGCATGAAAAAGTAGCCGGGTGGGGCGAGATCAGAGAATACAGGGCTGGCGCTTTTTTGCACAACTCTGATTACAGCAGAGGAGGAAGTGAGCCGATGACAGCCGGGTGCTCACCAAAACTAGCCGGGTGGAGCACCCGGCTAAAAGAGCCTGGGGAGAACACTGCGCTATGAGTTTTAAATTTTAATTTTTTTTAAAATTGCATGTGTGCCTGCAGATTGAAGTTCACCTGTAGTTCAATATTCTGAATGTTACATTAGGTGCTTGCAGTAGGGATTTGCTTGCACTGTAAAACTGGGTTTGACTGAGGGTCAACCCTGTGTGTGGGATGGTCTTGTGGTCAGTGATGACAAGCTCTTCTGTGGCCCCATAAACCTGATCAGCATATGCCACCTTTGTGGCAGCAAAAGGCTGTTCTTGCAGAGAGATTTTGTATACTTCTAGCCATATCACTTACTTTATAAATAGTATGCCTGTGTTTTTCTGAGTTAAAATGCAATCTGACAATATGCACCCAAGTATCTAGCCAGCAGAACAACATTTTTTGTATGAAATGTGTAGAAGTCACAGCTTTAGTTTGTGTTAATTATCTGAGGGCTCGTTTCCACTATCGCGAATCCGCATGCGTCCAACGCATGCGGATTCGCACATGTAATGCAAGTGGATGGGCCTGTTTCCACTGTAGCGTTGTTGAGGTGCGTTTTTTTTCAGCGGTAAAAAAACGCACAAAAGAGCCAACGAATTTGCCTGCGAGTGGAATGCATGCGAATCGCCGTTAATGTATTTAATAGGAAATTCGCATGCGGCTATGGTATGCGAATTTTCATGCGAATTCGCAAGCGAATTTGCATAGGTACCAATGTAACTTCAAACAGGCAGTGACATGGTTAAATTCGCATATACCCTCACCTATCGCGGCAAAAAAACGCGAAAAAAATCGCATCAGCATGCTATTTCATCAGCGGTGGAATCCAGGCGATTCTGCACCGCAATAGTGGAAACGAGCCCTGAATCAGACTAAAAGGCATCAGCAGGCATCTATAGTAAGGTCCTTAAATATTTGTACAGAGATCTTTTTTTCTAATTTTGGTTCTGTACATTACCACAATTAATTTTAAATGAAACAACTCGCAGTTGATGTGCAAACTTTCAGCTTTGATTCAGTGGGGTGAACAAAACGACTGCATAATGATGGGAGGCAACTAAAGCATTTTTAACACAATCCCTTCATTTTAGGGGCTCAAAAGGACAAATTACCAAATGTTAATTTCCAATATTTTAGTTGAAAACCTTTTTGCTGGCAATGACAGCCACAAGTCTTGAACTCATGGACATCACCAGATGCTTGGTTTCTGCTTTTTTTTTTTTTTTTGTACTCTGCCAGGTCTTTACTGCAGCGGCTTGCTGTTGCTGTTAGTGGGCATTTCTGTCTAAAGTTTAGTCTTCATCAAGTGAAATGCATGCTCAATTGGGGTAAGATGAGGTGAATGACTTGGCCATTCAAGAAATTTCCACTTCTATGGTTTTAAACTCCTGGGTTGCTTTGACTGTATGTTTTGGGTCATTGTCCATCTGTATCATTAAACCATCATTTTTGACTGCATTTAGCTGGATTTGAGCAGACGGTATGTCTCTGAACACCTCAGAATTAATTTGGCTGCTTCTGTCCTGTGTCTCATCACCAATATTTGTTTATTTCACTAACTGTCCTTCAGGGGGGCTCACAATCTAGTATCTAACCCAGTCATATGTCTATGTATGCATTGTGTAGTGCAATATGCACCATTAACCCGTGCCACTGGCAGCCATGCATGCCCACGCCATCACACTGTCTCCACCGTGTTTTACAAATGAGGTGGTATGCTTTGGATAATGAGCTGTTCCACGCCTTCTCCATACTTTTTATCTTGCCATCGTTCTGGTAGGTTGATCTTGGTTTTATCTATCGAAAGAATATTTTTCCGGTACTGTGCTGGCTTTTTTGGATGTTCTTTAGCAAAGTCCAATCTAGCCTTTCTATTATTGAAGCGTATGAGTGGCTTGCACCTCGCAGTGCACCCTCTGTATTTACTTTCATGCAGTCTTCTCTATAGGGTAGACTTGGATATCGCAAAAGGCCTACCCCCTGGAGATTGTTGTACACTTGGTTGGCTGTTGTGAAGGGGTTTCTCTTTGCCATGGCAATGATTCTGCAACTATCCACCACTTTTGTTTTCCGTGGGACACCCAGGTCTTTTTGTGTTGCTGAGTTCACAAGTGCTTGTTTTCTCAGGATGTACCAAACTAGATTTTGACACTCGTAATATTGTAGCAATTTCCCAGATATATTTTTTTCCCCTATTCCCACAGTTTAACCCTTAGAGGACCGGCTGCCTTAACCCCCTTAATGACCAAGCCATTTTGCATGCGGGGGGCGTTTGCGGGGGGTCAGGCAGCCAGACCCCCACTATAGATAGCTGGGCATGGTGTCCCCTGTATTGCCAGGTGTCCCCCGTATTGCCGGCAGCCTTTACTCACCTCCCATGCTCCAGTGATGAGCGGCTCTAGCCCCCTCCGCTCTGGGCGGTATCCCTGCTCGCACTGCCGTTAAGTTCTAGGTCATGGCTTGATGACGTCATCAAGCTAGGACCCGACATTTGAGGCAGAGAGTGAGCAGGGATGCCGGCCAGAGCGGAGGGAAGCGACGATCGCCGTGGGAACATCAGGAAGGTGAGTGGATTCTTTTTCTTCCCCCTCCTACCGCCGCTGCTCTAATAGTGATCACTACGATCCACCGGCGATTGTAGTGGTCAGGAGCCAGTCACGATGGCTTCTGATCACTGAGTTGAGATGTCAGCTGTCACATGACAGCTTAATCTCCCCTCTCGAGTGTGCACGATCGCGTCGGGAGCGGAAGCAGCAGGCGGCGTAAATCCTACTCAGCATCAGTTGGACAGCCACAAGTGCGGCATAGGATTTACTACGCTCAGTCCCGAAAAGGTTAATAATGACTTTATTTATTTATTTATTTTTTTTACCTGCATGGAAAGATTTTGACCACATGTTGTCTGTCAAAATCTTCCACATGCAAGCACCACACCGCAAACCAGCTGCAGGCCTTTTATCTCTTTAAAGAGACTCCGTAACAAAAATTGCATCCTGTTTTTTATCATCCTACAAGTTCAAAAAGCTATTCTAATGTGTTCTGGCTTACTGCAGCACGTTCTACTATCACCATCTCTGTAATAAATCAACTTATCTCTCTCTTGTCAGACTTGTCAGCCTGTGTCTGGAAGGCTGCCAAGTTCTTCAGTGTTGTGGTTCTGCTATGAACTCCCCCTTCCAGGCCCCTGTATGCACACTGCCTGTGTGTTATTTAGGATTAGAGCAGCTTCTCTCTTCTCTCTTATCTTTTACAAGCTGGATAAATCGTCCTCTGAGCTGGCTGGGCTTTCACATAGTGAGGAATTACAGACAAGGGCAAAGCTGTTTGCAGGAAGAAACAAGCAGCCTGAAACTTCAGTGCACGAGAGATGCAGGGGGAAAGAAACACATAAATGATCTCTTGAGATTCAAAAGAAATGCTGTATACAGCCTGCTTGTGTATGGATGTATTTTCTGTGTGGACATACTGTACATCAACCTACTTCCTGTTTTGGTGGCCATTTTGTTTGTTTATAAACAAACTTTTTAAAACTGTTTTTAACCACTTTTAATGCGTCGAGGAGCGGCGAAATTGTGTCAGAGGGTAATAGGAGATGTCCCCTAACGCACTGGTATGTTTACTTTTGTGCGATTTTAACAATACAGATTCTCTTTAAGTAATGACTTGAAAAGTCCACTAGAGAACAGACACATGGTTTTATAAGAACAGATTCACTTTTATTCTTCTAAGCACAAGTCTTCTAAGTTGCGGACATAGTATACAGACGCAGATTTCAGGTTTCCAAATCACAAAAGAGATTGCCTGACGTGTTCCACTGCCAAAAGCCGCTTCCTCAGAGGTATACAGTATACAAACACATGTGTTAAAAAACACATGATATAAAACAGATGTTTGTATACTGTATGCCTCTGAGGAAGTGGTTTTTGGCTGTGAAACACGTGTCAGGCAATCTCTTTTGTGATTAGGAAGCCTGAAAACTGCGTCTGCATGCTATGTCCGCAACTTAGAAGACTTCTGATTTGAAGAATAAAAGTGAATCTGTTCTTATAAAAGCATGTGTTCTGGTACTTTATGTAGGGGTGGAACATAACTATATTTTATTCTGGTTATAATTGATGTTGGTGGACTTTCCCACACCTGCCCATGAAATGGCCTTTGAGTCAATTGTACAATTACTTTTGAGCCCTGAAATGCCGCAAAGACTGTTGAACTAGTCGTAGACTTCAGTAGGAGCCCTCCCCCCCCTCCTACCTATCCTCATTGGGGGTACCGAAGTCTCTAGGGTGACATCGGTGCGGTTCCTCGGCACGACTCTCACTAACAACCTGAAGTGGGGGCAGAACACCTCCATAATACAGAAGAAATCACAGCAGAGATTGTTCTTCCTGCGCCAGCTGAAGAGATTTGGCATGCCCAGGGAACTGCTGACCAGCTTCTATACTGCCACTATAGAATCCATCCTCTGCTCCTCAGTCATTGTCTGGTATGCGGGCGCAACGGCCAGCGACAAACACAAACTGCAGAGAGTCATAGCTGATGCAGAGAGAATCATCGGGTCCCCTCTTCCACCTCTTGACCTCCTCCACTCCGCTAGGATAAGGAAGAGGGCCACTGTGATCTCCCGTGACCCCTCCCACCCAGGCAGTCGCCACTTCAAGCTGCTCCCACTGGGCCGCCGCTACAGGTCCATACCATGCAAAACCACCAGACGGATGAACACCTTCTTCCCCCAAGCGGTTCGGCTGCTCAACTCCAACCTTCCCCCACCGGGCCCGCCTACCGGCATGCCCTAGCGGGGTCTCTCCATCAGCTCACGCCCCTGCACGCCCTTGTTCTCACTGCCCAGAGACTGTACTGGGGCCACCATCACCATCATCTTTATTATTATTAGTACTATTATTAGTATTATTGTTGGACTGCTCCTGCACGGCAGGAACGAACCCTTACCGACGACCCAGTTTGTCATGTATATCATTACTGCAGTTGTAAATTGTCTGTGTTTGTGCTTCTTGTCCTCCTCCTGTACTATGTCTATGCCATGTGTACCACAAAAAATTCCGAATATAGCGTGTGCTGTATTTGGCGAAATAAATCTGATTCTGATTCTGAAATGAAGTGATTGTTAAAAATGCTTTACTTGCCTCACATTTTTATGCAGTCATTTTGTTTACCTCACTGAATTAAAGCTGAAAGTCTGCACTTAACTGCATCTGAGTTGTTGCCTTTTAAAATTCATTGTGGTAATGTATAGAACCAAAATTAGAGAAAAATTATCTGTTTAAATATTTATGGAGCTAACGGTATTTGCGATTTACAACATAGCTTTTTAGTGTATTCTACATTTATATTTTATCACTGTAATTGTTATCAGGAGGGCATCTATGAAGTGAATATAGCCAGAATGTCAGTATAAGCAGAACAGTACTAGGGCTCTTAAACCTTTGGGTGAGGAAGTGAGAATCTTCCACCTTTAGAAAGCACATGGTGACTGGAGTGGTTTTAAAGGGACACTGTAGGGGGGTCAGGGGAAAATGAGTTGAACTTACCCGAGGCTTCTAATGGTCCCCCGCAGATGTCCTGTGCCCACGCAGCCACTCACCGATGCTCTGGCCCCGCCTCCGGTTCACTTCTGGAATTTCAGACTTTAAAGTCCGAAAACCACTGCGCCTGTGTTGCCGTGTCCTCGCTACCGCTGATGTCACCAGGAGCGTACTGCACAGGCCCAGTATGGTCTGTGCCTGCGCAGTATGCTCCTGGTGACATCAGCGGGATCAAGGACATGGCAATGCAGGCGCAGTGGTTTTCAGACTTTAAAGTCTGAAATTCCAGAAGTGAATCGGAGGCAGGGCCGGAGCATCGGTGAGTGGCTGCGCAGATACAGGACGTCTGTGGGGGGGCCATTAGAAGCCTCGGGTAAGTTCAACTCCTTTTCCCCTGACCCCCCCTACAGTATCCCTTTAAGAACATCTGTCATAACATTACACCCCAATCTGCATCTGCTCAGTGTTATCACTTGCCGAGTGCTGATGCTGCCTGTCAGCTGTAGCATTGCTCCTAGAAAGCAAGCCTTCTAAGTGATGG
Organism: Hyperolius riggenbachi; assembly: GCF_040937935.1. NCBI lineage: Eukaryota > Metazoa > Chordata > Amphibia > Anura > Hyperoliidae > Hyperolius > Hyperolius riggenbachi. The sequence continues at coordinate 208,111,504 of NC_090646.1, read as the reverse complement.
GTTTTTGCTGCGTCATCAATTCAGCTTATCCAACATCTATGTTGTGATGGACAGCCTTTTAATTCAGATTATTTAGATGCCAATATGCCATCAAAGGAATATAGATTCTGTGTGTTTTTTTTTCATGCACATACCTTCATTGCAGTCTAGTGGTTGTAATAAAAGCCAAGCTTATAGTGTACAAGTCATTTCAGAAGCGTAGTACCTTTATTATGTGAGAATGGGTCTTTATATTCCTTACACAGCAGCATTTTGGTGCATCTCCGCAGCTGCTGACTCAAACGTGTTATTTCATAGTAAAATGCTGATCCAGGGATTTTATTGGATTTCCTTGCAGTCAGGAATGATTTTTTTTCTTTTTTAAAGCTCCACTCCAGTGAGTTTTTATATTTAAAGGAAACGTGAGGTTTGGAAATGGAAAAGTCTGATCCTCCAGTGGCATCCCCTGTTGTTCTCCATTAGGCTCACACCTGTTTGGGCTTTGGTGGCGAAAGCCCAGCACAATTGGGTCTATGCTACTGTGCAGGTGCTGATGGCTCATGCATGTGCAGTAGCATGGACCCACTTGGGTTTCAGTGGAAAAAGCCCAGCACAATTGGGTCTATGCTACTGTGCAGGTGCTGATGGCTCATGCATGTGCAGTAGCACGGACCACTTGGGTTATAGTGGAAAACAATGAGCCCAATCGGGTCTGTGCTACTGTGCAGGCGTTGATGGCTCGTGCATGTGCAGTAGCATGGACCCACATAGGTTTCAGTGGAGCCCGATCGGGTCCATGCTACCATGACACGTGCAGAGCTTGTCGACAGTTTAGTAGAGGGGACATCACTGGAGCGGCCTGGTAGAGGGGGGAGCCTCTGGATTTTCCAAAAGGCTTCCCTCTATTGAGATGAGAACCCCTTTGGGGCACTTTGATAATATTTGAGACGTAATTGTGCATAAAATCTTTTGTAAGAGGAAATAAACTTGCACCACCGACTCAAAGATTTCGTAGAGATTTCAGGTTTGCCACACCAACTCGTAGAGATTTCAGGTTTGCTGCACCAACTCGTAAAGATTTCATAGAGCTTTAAGGTTTGTTCTAAAAAAAAAAATCCTTTAGTAATAATTGCCTGCATGACCCAAAGATCTATACACTTAAGCTGGCCATACACTAGGCCGAATCCCGCCAGATCGACAGCAGATTCGATCACTGGGATAGAATCTGCATGTTACATCGTTCCCGCTACACGCCGAATTTCGATCTATTTCGTCCGATCCCGTCGATCGCTCCGTGCGTAAAATTACCGTCAATCGCCCGCGGGTAGGGAGCGCATCGCTAGCGGCGTTCGAGTGCCCGACGACAGACACAATAGAGCGGCAATACATTACCTGCTCCGCCGGCGCGACTCACCCTGGTCACCGCTGCTCCGTCTCCGCGCTGGTCTCCGGGTCTTCACTTCTTCCTGCCCGGCAGGAAGTTTAAACAGTAGAGGGCAGGAAGTTTAAACAGTAGAGGGCGCTCTACTGTTTAAACTTCCTGCCGGGCAAGAAGAAGTGAAGCATGCCGGGGCCGGAGACCAGAGCGGAGACAGAGCAGCGGTGACTGGGGGCAGTCGTGCCGGCGGAGCAGGTAATGTATGCGGGGGGGGGGGGGGGGGGAGGCGGCAGCACCACCACTACTGATTGTGAACGGTTTCAGGCTGAAATCAGTTCACAATCTGTTTGCTGTAAAGGTAGCCATATGATCCCTCTCTGATCAGATTCGATCAGAGAGGGATCTGTTGGTTGAATCTGATGGCAAATCGACCAGTGTATGGCTACCTTAATGCTGGGTTTACACCATACAATTTTCTGTTAAGGTGGCCATACACTGGTCGATTTGCCATCAGATTCGACCAACAGACAGATCCCTATCTGATCGAATCTGATCAGAGAGGGATCGTATGGCTACCTTTACTGCAAACAGATTGTGAACCGATTTCAGCCTGAAACCGTTCACAATCTGTGGTGGTGCTGTCGCAGCTTCCCCCCCCCCCCCCCCCCCCAATCCCGCATACATTACCTGCTCCGCCGGCACGACTCCCGGGTCTCCGCTCTTCTTCTCCATCTCCGCTCTGGTCTGGTCTCCGGCATGCTTCCCTTCTTCCTGTCTGGGGGAAGTTTAAACAGTAGAGCGTCCTCTACTGTTTAAACTTCCTGCCGGGACAGGAAGAGGGGAAGCATGCCGGAGACCAGAGCGGAGACCCGGGAGTCGCACCGGCGGAGCAGGTAATGTATGCGGCTCTTTTGCGTCGGTCGTCGGGCACTCGAACGCCGCTAGCGATGCGCTCTTTACCCGCGGGCGATCGACGGTTATTTTCCGCATGGCGCGATCGACGGGATCGGACGGAATGGATCGAAATTCGGCGTGTAGCGTGAACGATTGGCAGCAGATTCGATCCCAGTGATCGAATCTGCTGTCGAAGCGGCGGCAAATCGGGCCAGTGTATGGCCAGCTTTAGATCTATCTGCCAGATAGATAAAGTTCAACATGTTGGAAATGTATCTATCTTACGATCTATCTGCCGAGCAATTAGGCATTGTTCTACTCAGCAGGAGATAAACAGAAGACAATGCACCAGAGATAAAGACCATTCTCTACAGAAAATAATCTAAAGGCCCATACACACGTCCGTTTTTTGTGAACGACGGGTCGTTCGCCCGGGCGTGTGTACAGACTGTCGTTCGCGTGATAAGTGTGAGTTTGAGCGATCCGCCCGGCGGATTGTCCTTACGTTGAAAGGTATGACCTTGTCTATTTTCCTTATCACAAACAATACATTTGTGACTAGATACAATCCTATTTAAATTTGATCATACTGACTTTTGCATGCTAAATTTGAGAAAAACTAAACTGGACATCATTTGAGAGCAAGAAACGTAGTGCTGGATGATTTATGCAGGCTTTGCAGCTGCTGGTAGTTGAAGGATTCCCGTGTTGCAGCGATCTAATTAGGATTGTTTTAGGATGCAGTGTAGGTTTCTCTGCTTCTTTCCCTTTGATACCTGTTTTGCATGGTGTATAAGAAATGCAAATACCCCTCTAGGCAAAACATGCCAGTGTCATGTTGCTTGATAGGGCTTGTCAACTTGCAGCTTATCATGTTTTTTCCTGTGAATGAAAATGATTCCATATCTGCATTTTTTTTAATACAAAGAAATTGTATCCCTGCACTCATATGGACTTCCAATAACCATACAATGACTTCAATTTCTATGTTGCTGAAGGTGTTCTTTAATGTCCTAAGCAGGGTGATAACAATATGGTGAAACTTTTTAAAGGAGAGTTGTAAGCTGCTTATGCATAATTGCAGCTTGCACAATTCTATTTACTTTAATAGGTATCTTACATAATACACGTAATACTTCCCATGCTTCTTATTGGGACTGCCTTCCCTTCTCACCCAGTTGTATGCTGTACTTTCCTTTTATACTCCAGTGTTAGTGTAAAGAAGGCAGCTGCAGTGGGCTCCTATAAAAAGCTGTGCAGGAAACATGGCCTGCTAGCTGAAATGTTTGCTTATCACATAATAAATATGTAGAAAGACAAAAAGAAAGAACAGCAGAGAGCCCCCAGTAGTGTATTATTGTTGATATAAGGTAATCTTCAATTTGTACAGCAGATATGGATATACTCACAAGTCTGGGTTGCCAACCTCAGGCAACCACTCCAATCGCATATGGGAATATTAACCCTGTCCCCACTCAGGCTAAAGGCTCATACACACATCAGACCATAGTCTTTGGAAAATGAAAGATCACAGACCAATTTCACCCCCTTCCATGTAGTATGAGAGCCATACTCTACACAGTCTTTTCTATGGAGCTGAACTCCACATCAGACAAAAATCTTTGCAAGATGTTGCACACAAAGATGCTGTAGACATTCAAAAGATCAGTATCTGCAAAAGATCTGTTCCTGCAAAATGCATTCATAGTCTATGATATCTGCAGATCATCATACACACCTTATTTAACAGACATTCATCTGCAGATCAGATCCACCAGGATGGATTTTCAGATCTGCAGATGATTGTCTGATCTGCAGATGAATGTCTGTTAAATAAGGTGTGTGTGATGATCTGCAGATCTCATAGACTATGAATGCAATTTGCAGGAACGGATCTTTGGCAGGAACTGATCTTTTGCAGATACTGATCTTTTGTGTCTGTACAGCATCTTTGTGTTCAGCATCTTGCAAAGATTTTTTTTCTGATGGGGAGTTCAGCTCCATAGAAAAGACTGTGTAGAGTATGGCTCTCATACTACATGGAAGGGGGTAAAATTGGTCTGTGATCTTTCATTTTCAAAAGACTATGGTCTGATGTGTGTATGTGGCCTAAGAAGTCGCTCTCCGTAGAAGAAAAAAAAAGGGTGTACACACCCATACACCAGGTGGATAATATTTGTAGTAGTTACAGAGGTGCCAGCAGAATAAAAAATGAGTAGTCTATTAACCTCCTTGGCGGTTAATTTTTTTTTTTCCTAATTAAAAAAATCCTTTTTTTTTTAATTTTTTTTTTTTTGTTTCATGTAAAGCTACCAGAGTGGTAGCTACATGAAACACCACTAGAGGGCGCATGTGGCCCTCTAGTCCGATCGTCGCCGGCATCTATAGCAAACAGGGGAACGCGTATATAACGCGTTCCCCTGTTTGGCTTCTCCTGTCGCCATGGCGACGATCGGGATGACGTCATGGACGTCAGCCGACGTCCTGACGTCAGGCACACCCGATCCAGCCCATAGCGCTGCCCGGAACTCATTGATCCGGGCAGCGCAGGGCTCTGGCGGGGGGGGGCCCTCTTCAGCCGCTGCGTGCGGCCGATCGCCGAAGAGCGGCGGCGATCAAGCTGTGCGCGTGGCTAGCAAAGTGCTGGCTGCGCGCACAGCAATTTACAGGACACAAATCGCCCCACCAGGGGCTGAGATCTCCCCCCTGCGCGGCATAGCCCGAGCTCAGCTCGGGCTTACCGCCAGGGAGGTTAAAACAAAATAAAAAAATTGGGGTATATGTGTATATATATATATATATATATATATATATATATATATATATATATATATATATATATATATATATATATATATATATATATATATATATATATATATATATATATATATATATATATATATATATATGTATGTATGTATGTATGTATAATATATTCAGTACTACACGTAAAATTATGCAGGGCGGTTTGTGGGTTCCAAGCCCTCTTCCTGTCACAGAGGCGTTGCACCTATCAGCTCAACCTGAGTTATTCCTGCTCTTGTATTTGCCTGAGGAAACGAGCTTGGGACTCGCAAAACGCGTTGCATAATTTTATGCACACACACAACGCAGCAGATTTATTGCTAAATGCACAGCGTGCAGCACTTTTTAAATATTGCTACACATTACACACAACGCAACGTGTGCACTGTAAATGTTGCACAGACTTAATATTGCTGTGCGTTAGTCCATGTTGAAACATTTTCTAAAGTGCGACTTTAACGTCGCACTGTGAAAGAGGCCTAAAAGGGAATAAATATGGCAGCCTCTGTATCCCTCTCACTTCAGTTGACTTTTAAAATTCCTAAGCGTTGGCAGTTAAGAGATGCATTTCAGGTTACATGCTTTCACTTAACAAGATTGTAATATGCAAATTAGAGGAGTCTGGGGAATCCTAACCTAAAGAGTCGGAGTCAGTGGATTTTTGTACCCGACTCCACCGCCCTGCTTTTTTTTTTTTTTTCCCCTTTCCTTTTTTTTTTTTTTTGTCTTCACACTAATCATTGTCATTAATTTCCTGTCGCTGATATGGGTTTTTTAAGGACAGGGAGTAGTGTTAATGTGGAGACACATTGCTATAAAAACTTTTGTCTATACCTCTTAGGGTTTTTTTCTGTTGTCTGTGACCCTGAGAAATTTTCCTCACTACAAATCCCACTTATTTACAAAACAAAACAAAAGAAGAATCACCACATTTGGGACACTAATAGCATACTGATAGTGGTTCTCAAATGTAAAACTGGCCAAAACTTTGTTTGGTTAAGTTTTAAGGCCTGGAACCCACTACAAAATGCTATCCCTAATTGCAATTGCTAGTGTTTTTAATAAGCCATGTTCATGAGCGATTGCTGGCCATTTTGGCAGCTTTTTTAAAAAGTGTCAGCTTTTTGCCAGCGACTGTGTAGCGATTAGCGTTTTAATTCTGATTGGTCCTTCCAATTTTAATTTTTTTTACAGTGTGCAGTAATGTAAAACGCTAGCAAAATCACTCTGTGTAGGTTTTGAAGGGCGATCATGCCAGCGTTTATATACATTGCAGAAACGCTAACTAATCGCTAAACGCTAAAAATGCTGCATGTCCTGCATTTGCGATTTTGGTCATCACCATCGCTCCAGTGGAATTTGGCCCATCCATTAACATTAGCTGAGCATTTAGGGAAATTGCTAGCGTTTTTAATCGCTCCCTAAACGCTCACAAAATCGCTCTAGTTGGATTGAGCCCTTACAGTGTACTAATTTTTATTGCACCGTGTTCCAGAAGATCCGTGAAAGAAGAACCACAGAACTCTAGTACTAAAAACCATCTTATGATGTTTGAAAACTGACTCCGCTTGAGTACCAAAAACTGGATTCTTTATCATCTTCAGGCGGACCCAGGACAAAAAGGCATCCACAGAAACTGACACCTATCAGACTTACAATCTGCCCTTAATCATAGTTGTAACACGGCGGCAACTATGACTAAGGGTGCGTACAGACATGCGACTATAGTCGTTTAAAACGATCGTTACCGACGGCATTGCCCGACGATCGTTCGTAAAAAGTGCACGAACGATCGTTAAAACGACCGACCAACGAGATATGTCGTTGGTAAAGAACGATCCATTCTGCCAGATCTTTTCCAACGACCATCGTTCAAAAAGTAATGTCTGTACAACGATCGGTCTTTGATCGTTCGTTCTCAAAGCTTTGCACATGCTCAAACAGTTCTTTTTGACACTTGTGTTTGAAATCAGTTTATAAATCATGTTGCGCACGCAACGCTCGTTCCAAGATCGTTCGTACACGAACGATGTTCAAAGTAGCCTTTCTTCAAACGATCATCGGCCGATACCTCCTTTAACATCGTTTGTCGTTCAGAACGAACGATCGTTATCGTATGTCTGTACGTACCCTAAGGGCTGATTGTAAGACCAATGTGCGTCAGTTTTTTCTGTGGATGTCTTTTTATCCTGTGTCTGTCTGAAGATAAAAAGCTAGTTTTTAGTACTCTATTGCATCTTCTTCTATAATCTGTCTTTACAGGGCGTGTGGGCATTTGGACTTTTCCTGTCTTATTCCTAAAGATCTGTAAACCTAAAACAGGATGCAGGGAGTTGTATTTATTTTTCCACGGAAGGTTTTCTAAGCACTTATGTGACTCTTTTAAGTGGTTGATTCAGATATGGTGAGCCTCCACCCTGCACATCTAACGTTACCACTTTAAATTCTGGCTCACACAGAGGCCGATTTCTATTAAGGGCTCGTTTCCATTGTTGCACGTCAGTTCTGGGGGCGGAGCTTGTGTTCCCATTCATTACAGTGAATGGGATCGTGGGTGCAATCACCTCGAAATGCAGGCAACCGGTCGCTGCGATTCAGTGGTGAATCACAGCGCATGTATGGAAACAGTCTATGCACTGTCTGCTGTCCCTGTGATCGCGTTTCCATAAGCGCGGCTGAAAGCGTGCTATATGGAAGTGAGCCATAAAGGTGCATTAAATATGTGTAGTGAATTTCATGGTGCAAGATAATGCAGGTATGGCTTTCCAGTGAGGACAAGTTCAGTGTTCAGTTGCATAACGCATGCGTTATGATGTGTGCGTTGCAATGTAGACTGGGTGTAGACTTTAGGCTAATTTCACACCAGGACGTTGCGTTAGAGGGGGCGTTAAGGTCGCATAACGTCCCCCTAACTCAACGCCTGGTGGTGCTGGATCTGGACGTCAGAGTGAGCCGCGTTGTGCAGCTCACTCTGGCGTCAGTGATGCTGTGATGCGCACTCTTGTGCGCATGCGGCATCACGTGGTCCCGCCGGCCAATCGCCGCACAGAGCGGCTGCTCCAGGATGTAAACACTGCACGTCACAACGTGCAGTGCATAATAATTAGCCATGTGCCTGGCCGCTCTCCGCTCCTCCCCAACATTACTGAGCATGTGCAAGCAGTCTAACGCGGCTCAACCGCGTCCAAAGTACTGCATGCAGTACGTTGTCTTGTGACGCAGCGTTACAATGTAACGCAACGTCCGCACTGTGAACAGCCTCATTGATTTTTCATTGCTGTGCGGTGGGCTGCGTTAAAGGCTGCTCTAACGTGCGCCTGTAACGTCCCACTGTGAAACCAGCCTTAACCACTTGAGGACCACAGGTTTACACCTCCTTAGTGACCAGGCGATTTTTCTAAATTCAGCACTCTGCAGCTTAAACAGCTCCCTGCATGGCTGTACAACTTCGCACACACATTCTTACCTCCTTTTCTTTACACAAATAGGCCTTTCTTTTGGTGGTCTCTGATGGCTACTGCAATCATTTAGTTTTTGTTTTTTAATTGCCCCTGGACAGCGATCCACAGTTTTACCCTCCTCTCTTAGGCATCAGCCTGCGAGAAGGATTTGATTGTGAGCAGCTTGGAGGGACAGCTAATTGTCCCCTGTACAGTGCTGCGCTAGATCGCAGTGCTGTACAAATGTAGAAAAAGGTGGGTACTATTCTGTTAGCCGGGCGCAACCACTAGGTGGCATTAATTACTATTCCCCCTCCAGGCCGCCATGGATAGTAGAGAAAGATGTAACTCTGGCGTTTTATCGCCACCTAGTGGATGCGCCCTGCTAACGGAAAAGTACCAAAAGGTGTTTTTTTTTCCTTTTTCTAACAGCCTGTCAGTGGCTGACAGGCTAATCATGGTCTCTCTGCAGGGAACAATTGCGCATGCACATGCCCGTTCCCTGCTAAACCCCGCCTCCAGGACTTTACGCCGATCGGTGCTAGGCAGTCTGGAGGGAGTTAATACAATGCCTACATGCAGCAAGTTACAGTAAAGTGATCTGCTACAACACAGTACTCTGAACAGGCCCATATAACTGTATGGGCAGGGAGTTGGCATGCAGAATTATTCTGTAACACAACTGACTATTGTGAGCTAGGTCTGAGGCAATATTCTTCAGAGTTCACCAAATGTAGTTTATGGCAGACTTTCTAGGAATCTGAAGTAAATGCTATTCCTGCACAAAACTCTAAGTAACCCTTCACTTTATTTAACCACTTCCCGACCGCCTAACGCACAGAGGCGGCCGGGAAGTGGAGCCCTTAAGGACCGGCTCACCCACAGAGGCGGCGGTCCATTTAAGGGCATGGGCGGAGCGATCGCGTCATCCGTGACGCGATCCTCCGCCGGCGCCTGTCACCGCTCGCTCGCCGCAACATCCCGCCGGCTATACGGAAGCGCCGGCGGGATGTTAACCCCGCGATCGCCGCATACAAAGTGTATAATACACTTTGTAATGTTTACAAAGTGTATTATACAGGCTGCCTCCTGCCCTGGTGATCCCAGTGTCCGAGGGACCACCAGGGCAGGCTGCAGCCACCCTAGTCTGCACCCAAGCACACTGATTTCTCCCCCCCCTGCCCCAGATCGCCCACAGCACCCATCAGACCCCCCCCCCCCTGCCCACCCCCCAGACCCCTGTTTGCACCCAATCACCCCCCTAATCACCCATCAATCACTCCCTGTCACTATCTGTCAACGCTATTTTTTTTTTTATTCCCCCCCCCCCCTGCTCCCTGCCCCCTCCTGATCACCCCCCACCCCTCAGATTCTCCCCAGACCCCCCCCCCCCTGTTTACTGTATGCATCTATCCCCCTGATCACCTGTCAATCACCCGTCAATCACCCGTCAATCACCCCCTGTCACTGCCACCCATCAATCAGCCCCTAACCTGCCCCTTGCGGGCAATCTGATCACCCCCCCCACACCAATAGATCGCCCACAGATCCGACATCAGATCACCTCCCAAATCCATTGTTTACATCTATTCTCTCCTCTAAACACCCACTAATTACCCATCAATCACCCATCAATCACCCCCTATCACCACCTGTCACTGTTACCTATCAGATCAGACCCTAATCTGCCCCTTGCGGGCACCCAATCACCCGCCTACACGCTCAGATTGCCCTCAGACCCCCCCTTATCAATTCGCCAGTGCATTAATTACATCTGTTCTTCCCTGTAATAACCCACTGATCACCTGTCAATCACCTGCCAATCACCTATCACCCATCAATCACCCCCTGTCACCCCCTGTCACTGCCACCCATCAATCAGCCCCTAACCTGCCCCTTGCGGGCAATCTGATCACCCACCCACACCATTAGATCGCCCGCAAACCCGCCGTCAGATTACCTCCCAAATGTATCGTTTACATCTGTTATCTTCTCTAAACACCCACTAATTACCCATCAATCACCCCCTATCACCACCTGTCACTTTTACCTATCAGATCAGACCCTAATCTGCCCCTTGCGGGCACCCAATCACCCGCCCACACGCTCAGATTGCCCTCTGACCCCCCCCCCCCCCTTATCAATTCGCCAGTGCATTAATTACATCTGTCCTTCCCTGTAATAACCCACTGATCACCTGTCAATAGCCTGCCAATCACCTATCACCCATCAATCACCCCCTGTCACTGCCACCCAACAATCAGCCCCTAACCTGCCCCTTGCGGGCAATCTGATCACCCACCCACACCAATAGATCGCCCGCAGATCCGACATCAGATCACCACCCAAGCGCAGTGTTTCCATCTATTCTCTCATCTAAACACCCACTAATTACCCATCAATCACCCATCAATCACCCCCTATCACCACCTGTCACTGTTACCCATCAGATCAGACCCTAATCTGCCCCTTGCGGGCACCCAATCGCCCGCCTACACGCTCAGATTGCCCTCAGACCCCCCCTTATCAATTCGCCAGTGCAATATTTACATCTGTTCTCCCCTGTAATAACCCACTGATTACCTGTCAATCACCTATCAATCACCCATCAATCACCCCCTGTCACTGCCACCCATCAATCACCCCCTGTCACTGCCACCCATCAATCACCCGCTGTCACTGCCACCCATCAATCAGCCCCTAACCTGCCCCTTGCGGGCAAACTGATCACCCACCCACACCAATAGATCGCCCGCAGATCCGACATCAGATCACCACCCAAGCGCAGTGTTTCCATCTATTCTCTACCCTAAACACCCACTAATTACCCATCAATCACCCCCTGTCACTGCTACCTATCAGATTAGACCCCTATCTGCCCCTAGGGCACTCAATCACCCGCCCACACCCTCAGAATGCCCTCAGACCCCAGCCCTGATCACCTCGCCAGTGCATTGCTTGCATCTATTCCCCCCTCTAATCACACCTTGAGACACCCATCAATCACCTCCTGTCACCCCCTAGCACACCTACCCATCAGATCAGGCCCCAATTTGCCCCGTGTGGGCTCCTGATCACTCGGCCAAACCCTCAGACCCCCTTCCGATCACCTCCCTAGTGCATTGATTGCATCTATTTTCCCCTCTAACCACCCCCTGAGACACCCATCAATCACCTCCTGTCACCCCCCCTAGCACTCCTATCCATCAGATCAGGCCCAATACAACCTGTCATCTAAAAGGCCACCCTGCTTATGACCGGTTCCACAAAATTCGCCCCCTCATAGACCACCTGTCATCAAAATTTGCAGATGCTTATACCCCTGAACAGTCATTTTGAGACATTTGGTTTCCAGACTACTCACGGTTTTGGGCCTGTAAATTGCCAGGGCGGTATAGGAACCCCACAAGTGACCCCATTTTAGAAAAAAAGACACCCCAAGGTATTCTGTTAGGTGTATGACGAGTTCATAGAAGATTTTATTTTTTGTCAAAAGTTAGCGGAAATTAATTTTTATTGGTTTTTTTTCACAAAGTGTCATTTTTCACTAACTTGTGACAAAAAATAAAATCTTCTATGAACTCGCCATACACCTAACGGAATACCTTGGGGTGTCTTCTTTCTAAAATGGGGTCACTTGTGGGGTTCCTATACTGCCCTGGCATTTTAGGGGCCCTAAACCGCGAGGAGTAGTCTAGAAAACAAATGCTTCAAAATGACCTGTGAATAGGACGTTGGGCCCCTTAGCGCACCTAGGCTGCAAAAAAGTGTCACACATGTGGTACCGCCGTACTCAGGAAAAGTAGTATAATGTGTTTTGGGGTGTATTTTTACACATACCCATGCTGGGTGGGAGAAATTTCTATGTAAATGGACAATTGTGTGTAAAAAAAAATCAAACAATTGTCATTTACAGAGATATTTCTCCCACTTAGCATGGGTATGTGTAAAAATACACCCCAAAACGCATTATACTACTTATCCTGAGTACAGCGGTACCACATGTGTGGCACTTTTTTACACCCTAAGTACGCTAAGGGGCCCAAAGTCCAATGAGTACCTTTAGGATTTCACAGGTCATTTTGCGACATTTGGTTTCAAGACTACTCCTCACGGTTTAGGGCCCCTAAAATGCCAGGGCAGTATAGGAACCCCACAAATGACCCCATTCTAGAAAGAAGACACCCAAAGGTATTCCGTACGGAGTATGGTGAGTTCATAGAAGATTTTATTTTTTGTCACAAGTTAGCGGAAAATGACACTTTGTGAAAAAAAACGATTAAAATCAATTTCCGCTAACTTGTAACAAAAAAATAAAAACTTCTATGAACTCACCATACTCCTAACGGAATACCTTGGGGTGTCTTCTTTCTAAAATGGGGTCATTAGTGGGGTTCCTATACTGCCCTGGCATTTTAGGGGCCCTAAACCGTGAGGAGTAGTCTTGAAACAAAAATGACCTGTGAAATCCTAAAGGTACTCATTGGACTTTATGCCCCTTAGTGCAGTTAGGGTGCAAAAAAGTGCCACACATGTGGTATCGCCGTACTCGGGAGAAGTAGTACAATGTGTTTTGGGGTGTATTTTTACACATACCCATGCTGGGTGGGAGAAATACCTCTGTAAATGACAATCTTTTGATTTTTTTACACACAATTGTCCATTTACAGAGGTATTTCTCCCACCCAGCAAGGGTATGTGTAAAAATACACCTCAAAACACATTGTACTACTTCTCCCGAGTATGGCGATACCACATGTGTGGCACTTTTTTGCACCCTAACTGCGCTAAAGGGCCCAAAGTCCAATGAGTACCTTTAGGATTTCACAGGTCATTTTGAGAAATTTCGTTTCAAGACTACTCCTCACGGTTTAGGGCCCTTAAAATGCCAGGGCAGTATAGGAACCCCACAAATGACCCCATTTTAGAAAGAAGACACCCCAAGGTATTCCGTTAGGAGTATGGTGAGTTCATAGAAGATTTTATTTTTTGTCAAAAGTTAGCGGAAATTGATTTTAATTGTGTTTTTTCACAAAGTGTCATTTTCCGCTAACTTGTGACAAAAAATAAAATCTTCTATGAACTCGCCATACTACTAACGGAATACCTTGGGGTGTCTTCTTTCTAAAATGGGGTCATTTGTGGGGTTCCTATACTGCCCTGGCATTTTAGGGGCCCTAAACCGTGAGGAGTAGTCTTGAAACGAAATTTCTCAAAATGACCTGTGAAATCCTAAAGGTACTCATTGGACTTTGGGCCCTTTAGCGCAGTTAGGGTGCAAAAAAGTGCCACACATGTGGTATCGCCGTACTCAGGAGAAGTAGTATAATGTGTTTTGTGGTGTATTTTTACACATACCCATGCTGAGTGGAAGAAATATCTCTGTAAATGGACAATTGTGTGTAAAAAAAATTAACAAATTGTCATTTACAGAGATATTTCTCCCACCCAGCATGGGTATGTGTAAAAATACACCCCAAAACACATTATACTACTTCTCCTGAGTACGGCAATACCACATGTGTGGCACTTTTTTGCAGCCTAACTGCGCTAAGGGGTCCAAAGTCCAATGAGCACCTTTAGGCTTTACAGGGGTGCTTACAATTTAGCACCCCCCAAAATGTCAGGACAGTAAACACACCCCACAAATGATCCCATTTTGGAAAGTAGACCCTTCAAGGTATTCAGAGAGGGGCATGGTGAGTCCGTGGCAGATTTCACTTTTTTTTGTCGCAAGTTAGAAGAAATGGAAACTTTTTTTTTTTTTTTTTTTTTTTTTTTCTCACAAAGTGTCATTTTCCGCTTACCGTACTTGTGACAAAAAATATCTTCTATGAACTCACTATGCCTCTCAGTGAATACTTTGGGATGTCTTCTTTCCAAAATGGGGTCATTTGGGGGGTATTTATACTATCCTGGAATTCTAGCCCCTCATGAAACATGACAGGGGGTCAGAAAAGTCAGAGATGCTTGAAAATGGGAAAATTCACTTTTTGCACCATAGTTTGTAAACGCTATAACTTTTACCCAAACCAATAAATATACACTGAATGGGGTTTTTTTTATCAAAAACATGTTTGTCCACATTTTTCGCGCTGCATGTATACAGAAATTTTACTTTATTTGAAAAATGTCAGCACAGAAAGTTAAAAAAATCATTTTTTTGCCAAAATTCATGTCTTTTTTGATGAATATAATAAAAAGTAAAAATCGCAGGAGCAATCAAATAGCCCCAAAAGAAAGCTGTATTAGTGACAAGAAAAGGAGCCAAAATTCATTTAGGTGGTAGGTTGTATGAGCGAGCAATAAACCGTGAAAGCTGCAGTGGTCTGAATGGAAAAAAAGTGGCCGGTCCTTAACCTGCTGGGCGGTCTGGACGAGCTCAGCTCGTCCAGTACCGCCGGAGCCTGCCGCTCAGGCCCTGCTGGGCCGATTTGGCTCAAATAAAAAGCAGCACACGCAGCCGGCACTTTGCCAGCTGCGTGTGCTGCCTGATCACCGCCGCTCTGCGGCGATCCACCGCGAGCAGCGGCGAAAGAGGGTCCCCCCAGCCGCCTGAGCCCAGCGTAGCCGGAACAAAAAGTTCCGGCCAGCGCTAAGGGCTGGATCGGAGGCGGCTGACGTCAGGACGTCGGCTGACGTCCATGACGTCACTCCGCTCGTCGCTATGGCGACGATGTAAGCAAAACAAGGAAGGCTGCTCATTGCGGCCTTCCTTGTTTATTCTGGGCGCCGGAGGCGATCGGAAGAACGCCTCCGGAGCGCCCTCTAGTGGGCTTTCATGCAGCCAACTTTCAGTTGGCTGCATGAAATAGTTTTTTTTTAATTAAAAAAAAACCCTCCCGCAGCCTCCCTGGCGATCTTAATAGAACGCCAGGCAGGTTAACCAGCTGAGCGGTCTGGACGAGCTCAGCTCGTCCAACACCGCCAGCGGCTGCCGCTCAGGCCCTGCTGGGCCGATTTTAACGAAATAAAAAGCAGCACACGCAGCCGGCACTTTGCCAGCCGCGTGTGCTGCCTGATCGCCGCCGCTCTGCGGCGATTCGCCGCGAGCAGCGGCGAAAGAGGGCCCCCCTAGCCGCCTGAGCCCAGCGTAGCCGGAACAAAAAGTTCCGGCCAGCGCTAAGGGCTGGATCGGAGGCGGCTGACGTCAGGACGTCGGCTGACGTCGATGACGTCACTCCGCTCGTCGCTATGGCGACGATATAAGCGAAACAAGGAAGGCCGCTCATTGCGGCCTTCCTTGTTTATTCTGGGCGCCGGAGGCGATCGGAAGATCGCCTCCGGAGCGCCCTCTAGTGGGCTTTCATGCAGCCAACTTTCAGTTGGCTGCATGAAATAGTTTTTTTTTTATTTAAAAAAAACCCTCCCGCAGCCACCCTGGCGATTTAATCAGAACGCCAGGGTGGTTAAGGGGTAGAAAGCCCTAGGTCCTCAAGTGGTTAAACTGATGATGCTACTTGGCTAGTTTGGCTAGTGGCGAAACATTTTCACGGATGCAAAACTCTTGCTTAAATTGCTGCTGTTTGTCATTGGATAAAACTTCAAAATGGTGTTTCTAGAATTGAGCTATGCTCATAAATGTCATCCTCTTAACCCCGAGAAATAACTTGATTATCGTTCTATTTTTATAGGTTGCCCGTTTCACTGTGCAAGCCATGAAACGTTCACGACTACCTAGCAGCAGCGACGATTCAGATGACAATGCCAGTAAGTCTAGTACGTGTGTGTGTGTGTGGCCTTTAAAAATAAATTTGAGTGCTCAGATGTTGCATGTTTTCTTTGAATTGAGGCTTCTGAAGCTAAAAGACGGTGTATTGAAATTCTGATCACCGGGTTAGCTCAGAGATGAAGAGTGGGTTTTCAGGTGATGTGGTTGTCTAAAACATGTTGGTTCTTCCCATTTATATTGCTTTCCTTTTGGGGTATAAAAATGCATGTTTTGCATGTATTTTTGTATAAGTGATCTGATACTTTTTATTTTTCCTCATATTACAAGGCAGATTATTAAAAACATGAAATTTAAATGCATGATAAAAAAAATCTCTGCAGATGCACAGATTTGCAGAAAACTCATGGCTCCATATGCAATTCACTTTTTCTTCTGAGTTTTCTCCTAAGATATTTTTCATCTTTGATTTAAAATAACTTTTTAGCACAGCAATGGAAAAAGTACCAAAAAGTGGTGGTTAAACGACCACTACACCCGCATTCTGGAATCGAATTTCTGCATCCAAAATGCAACAAGTTTGTGAATGGAGCCGTTTCCGTTCAATGCGAATATTTGGGGACAATGCAGGAAAAATCTGGCTGGTATGCTGCATTTTTTTCACAAGCGGGTGCGATCTGCATGCGAATCGCAGCTAATGTAAGTCAATGGGGCCGCATATATCCGCGTTACAAATGCAGAAATCCGCGT
Source organism: Hyperolius riggenbachi (assembly GCF_040937935.1). Lineage (NCBI taxonomy): Eukaryota > Metazoa > Chordata > Amphibia > Anura > Hyperoliidae > Hyperolius > Hyperolius riggenbachi. The sequence continues at coordinate 208,094,586 of NC_090646.1, read as the reverse complement.
TACAAATGCGCACTTAACCGGCAAGCACAGCTTTATTTCCAAGTTAAATTATGCTAATGAGTTGCTGGACAGTACACGTGACGTGATGTTGCTAGGCACTTTTGAAATAGCAATGTGAATTTTCACATGAAAATGCATTAAAAACAGATGCAGATTTCCGGACTCTATTCAAACGCGTGCTAGTGGAAATGGGCCCTAAAAGGTATTTTATTGACAAGTTGTGAAAATCTCACCTAGGAGAAAACTCAGGTGAGAAAGTGAATTGCATATGGGCCATGGTTTTCTGCACAGACCAGTGTGCTCCCAGCTTCAAAGCTAGTTTATTACAAAAGTTATTCACAAAATCATTTTGGCTGTCTTTTCCATCAACTACCGTATTTTTCGGACTATAAGACGCTCCTGACCATAAGACATAAGACCATAGGTTTAGAGGACAAAAACCAGGGGGAAAAAATATATACTAAACCTGGTGCATCCATGGTGAAGTGGCATCTTGTGGATTATGTCCCCTTGTACCTCTTGTGTCTCCCTGTGTCCCGCATGTGTCTGCCTCTGTCCTCTTCTATGCCCATTTGTGTCCTCCTCTATGTCCATTTTGTCCCCCCATGTCCTCCGATTCATGGGAAGAGAACAGGGAGACTCGGACATGGCGGCTGGTTGGAGGTTCATATTTTCAGGTATTCACAAGTCAGGAACTTCCTGCATTTGCACTATAAGACACAGTGGGCCAGATTTATCAAAGCATTACCGACAGTTTTTTTTCTTCTTAAACGGTCCTTAACAGAAGGGGGGGGGGAAGTGAGCTCCCCAATGCTTTCTTGAGTGAAGGGAGATCGCAGCAGTTCTGGGAGTTTTCCTTAGATTAAGAACAGCGCAGAACTGTCCCTGAATAAGAAGTGGCTAATACCACTTCTTAACCCCGCAGAGCAGGTTTACGCTGACACCTCATAGCTTCCTTTTTAATTTACTGCCATCTACCCACCCTCATTTGTTACTGAGGTGAACTCCCATTCACCCTGGTGATGTTTATTTGTTGAAGAGAAGGAGGGGAATTGTGGAGAATTGACTGTTTAGAGCATGTTAAAAATGTGTGTAAAAGACCGAACAGACATGGGGATTATTTGAGAATGGAAGTTTAGGAGAGTAATTACAGCCTGGGCTGCTCCTGTCCCAGATGGATAAACAAACAAGTCATACACTGTTGTGTTCATTCGTCTGAGACACCGTACTAGCTCCTCCTCACTTAGAACAATTTTTAGGAAGGAGACAGCACCATCTAGTGGCTTCTTAAAGTGCCTGAGACACAGTTCTGCACGGAGTTCTACAAACCTACCAGCATTTTGTCTCAGACGCTCTTGATAAATCTGGCCCAGTGACTTCCCCCCCCAACTTTTGGGGGAGAAAAAGTGAGTCTTATAGTCCAAAAAATACAGTACTTCACAATAGTCATTTTATTTAGATTTTTCAGTAGTTCTCTCCTTTTTTGCTAGGACTCCTAGTCTTGCTGCATTATCTAGCTGTGTCCAATGACTTGATGTTTTTATTTGGAATGTTAACCAGAGAGATATTTGATTCCTTAAATAATTGCAAGGCACCTAGTAATGGCTCTCATGTTGCTGGCATATCTGACTACTGATCGTTTCTTATGGCGAATGTATTTGGTGTTAAATGCACATCATGGGACTATGTTCTGTTTATTCGTTAGTCCAAACAACTTTGCTCTCACGTTCTTTAAGGAAGTGGTATCTAAATGAAAAGTAATGTTAATGATCAATCATGTTAACGTTTGTATAGCGATTTTTCTCATGTCGATTTAAAAAAAAAAAATGAATCAAGTGGTATATGGAGGTTGCTATATTTATTTCTTTTTACACAATACCAGTTTCTTTGCAGTCCCTCTGATCTTGTTTGCTGCAGTAGAAACTTGAAACAAGCATGCAGATAATTTTGTCAGATTTTTGTCAGAAGCATCTGATATGTATGCTTGTTCAGAGTCTATGGTATAAGTGTTATGTTAGGTACACACACAATACAATTTTCTGGCAGATCGATTTTTTTTCTCAACATGTCCAAACTGAATTTTGATTGATTTTCTGATCAATTTCCATAGAAGTGAACAGAAAATGCATTGTAAATTCAATCGAAAAAGTCAATCGCAATTCAGATCGGACATGTTGAAAAAAAGCAATCTGGCTGGTAAATCTGCTAGAAAACTGTATCGTGTGTACCTAGCATTAGGGGCAGAAGGGTTGGCAGGAGTCTCAGGCAACTGGTGTTGTTTAAAAGGAAAACCATAAATTGCCTGCAGGTTCCTCGCTTCAGGTTCACTTTTAAACACTAAGTGTACCAGAGACGTTAAAGTCTGAAGATTTGATACTTACCTGGGGCTTCCTACAAATCTTTAGACTTTAATATCTCTGGTTTACTCTGAGAGCTACAGCCACTAAGCTCATTAGGCCAACCTTGAGCAATAGGAAATCTTGCCCAAGGACTCCTAGCTGAATAGGTAACTGGCTGCAGCCAGGATTTGAATGCTGGTCTCCTGTGTCAAAAGTGGTGTCACCTGTACACTCTCCAGCTGGCAAAAAAAGTATATATTGAAATGATTTTAAGAGACTTCAAAGCACTGTCTTTCATTGTCTGTTGGGATAGAAATGTCAGAGAATTGCAGTATAAGATACAGAAGCTGACTGAACACCTGAAAAGGAAGTGGCAGCTGGGTTTGCCTGCAGACAAGCTGCCAAAGTTAGAGCAAGGTACATTCATGCGACATGACAGAGTGAAAGAGAGCCCGATGCTGTACAGATGCGATGCTAGTCTATAGGCAAGAGGTTAGCGATGTGTTCTCCTTCTATGGAGGGGACAGAGCGGAATGGGTAGTGTTTAACCTAGATGATCGGCAAGTGCTGCAAAAGCACTGCTTGTGTGCCTCTAGCGAAATAGATTCAAGGAAGTGAGTGCAGTCACTGTGTATTATGTGAACCTGTATATTTTTTTTTTTCAATTGAGATAGGAATTGTTTGGGAAGTGCTTGTACAGGTGTATACATTTGACTGCTAATCTGTTTGTTTACTGTTATCAAATTTCTTTCACAATTCCCTGACGCTGATTCTGATGTGCCAGTGAACCTTGAGATGAGGGAGGGTGGGGGGGATTTTCTCACACTACATCTGTTAACCCTGTGTGTGAGAGAAAGCTCTCACTGCAGCTGCCTGTCTCTGAGAGCTCTCTGCAGAAAGCAGAGGAAATATATCTTATGTACAACATAAACATTTGTAATATTGTGTGAAATCTGACACCAGAGGCATTTCATATATCTCTGCTTCAATATTACACTGTTCTTAGAATGTCAGACTGCAGAAATTCACTTATGCAAATGAGACATTCCAAACGTAGCTAAAATCTATACACAACGAATTACAGATTTTGCCTCTGTTTAACATGAAAAGTACAGCTACTTAGACATTATTTGTACATTGTTGTTTTAGAACACTTGTTTTGATAGTTCCTGTAAGGAGAACTTCAAGAAAAATTATGGTCTGTACATGCTACACAAGTCAGCTCACACAAACGAGCAAACCTTTCCCAGCAAAACAAAACGAGCAGTTGAAATTATTTTGTTCAAACACCGATATTCCAAACAATAATTTTGTCTGAAAACTGTATGCACAAGCATAGGTTATATTTCACGTGTGCGCATGGAACAATGTTATTTGAAAAACTAGTACACACTGGCCAACAGCCCGATACAGTGGCTTGCAAAAGTATTCGGCCCCCTTGACGTTTTCCACATTTTGTCACATTACTGCCACAAACATGAATCAATTTTATTGGAATTCCACGTGAAAGACCAATACAAAGTGGTGTACATGTGAGAAGTGGAACGGAAATCACACGATTCCAAACATTTTTTACAAATAAATAACTGCAAAGTGGGATGTGCGTAATTCATTATTCAGCCCCCTAAGTCAATACTTTGTAGAACCACCTTTTGCTGCAATTACAGCTTCCATTCTTTGAGGACCCATTTCCACTATCGCGAATTCCATTGCGTTTTTCGCATGCAACTTCGCATAGCAATACAAGTGAATGGGACTGTTTCCACTTGTCAGGATTCCTTTGCGGTTTTCTGTGCAGAAAGAATTCGCATCGCAGAGCCATCAGAATTCACATGCCGCATACCGCTATGCGAATCGCATACAATGTATTTAATAGGAAATTCGCATGTGGTTTGGGTATGCGAATTCTCATGCGAATTCACATAGAAACAATGGAAAAACACACCAGCACTGCCATGGTTAAATTCGTATACATCAGCATCCATGCGAATTCGCAAGAAAATTCGCGTAGACTCGCATGCGAAATTCGCATCCGTACGCGAATTTTTACAGTGGCGATTCGCACTGCACAAGTGGAAACGGGCCCTCAAAGTATCTCTCTACCTGCTTTGCACATCTAGAGACTGAAATCTTTGCCCACTCTTCTTTGCAAAACAGCTCCAGCTCAGTCAGATTAGATGGACAGCGTTGGTGAACAGCAGTTTTCAGATCTTGCAACAGATTCTCAATTGGATTTAGATCTGGACTTTGACTGGGCCATTCTAACACATGGATATGTTTTGTTTTAAACCATTCCATTGTTGCCCTGGCTTTATGTTTAGGGTCATTGTCCTGCTGGAAGGTGAACCTTCGCCCCAGTCTCAAGTCTTTTGCAGACTCCAAGAAGTTTTCTTCCAAGATTGGCCTGTATTTGGCTCCATCCATCTTCCAATCAACTCTGACCAGCTTCCCTGTCCCTGCTGAAGAGAAGCATCCCCAGAACATGATGCTGCCACCACCATATTTGACAGTGGGGATGGTGTGTTCAGAGTGATGTGCAGTGTTTTCCGCCACACATAGCGTTCTGCATTTTGGTCAAAAAGTTCCATTTTGGTCTCATCTGACCAGAGCATCTTCTTCCACATGTTTGCTGTGTCCCCCACATGGTTTGTGGCAAACTGCAAACGGGACTTCTTATGCTTTTCTGTTAATAGCTTTCTTCTTGCCACTCTTCCATAAAGGCCAACTTGCACGACTAATAGTTGTTCTTTGGACAGATTCCCCCACCTGAGCTGTAGATCTCTGCAGCTCGTCCAGAGTCACCATGGGCCTCTTGACTGCATTTCTGATCAGCGCTCTCCTTGTTCGGCTTGTGAGATTAGGTGGACGGCCTTGTCTTGGTAGGTTTACAGTTGTGCCATACTCCTTCCATTTCTGAATGATCGCTTGAACAGTGCTCCGTGGGATGTTCAAGGCTTTGGAAATCATTTGTAGCCTAAGCCTGCTTTAAATTTCTCAATAACTTTATCCCTGACCTGTCTGGTGTGTTCTTTGGACTTCATGGTGTTGTTGCTCCCAATTTTCTCTTAGACAACCTCTGAGGCCATCACAGAGCAGCTGTATTTGTACTGACATTAGATTACACACCGGTGCACTCGATTTAGTCATTAGCACTCATCAGGCAATGTCTATGGGCAACTGACTGCACTCAGACCAAAGGGGGCTGAATAATTATGCACACCCCACTTTGCAGTTATTTATTTGTAAAAAATGTTTGGAATCGTGTATGATTTTCGTTCCACTTCTCACATGTATGCCACTTTGTATTGGTCTTTCACGTGGAATTCCAATAAAATTGATTCAGGTTTGTGGCAGTAATGTGACAAAACGTGGAAAAGTTCAAGGGGGCCGAATACTTTTGAAAGCCACTGTATCTGCTCAATAGTCGTCTGAATTGATCAGCCTGAAACCTCTCGCTTGTCGTTCAGCTACATTTTCTACGATTGTAGTCTGAAACGTCAAAATCTTTTAGACGTTCCAAATGACTTTTTTTTTTTTTTTTGAAAACAGTTTAAGTTTATTGTGCAGAATATAATCGAATAATACAGTATACTTGCATGTACAGTGACAATAAACAGTATTAAAGTATATAACATATACAGTTGTCGTACATTATTTATCAACTCTTGAAGTGTTTTCTGATAACCAGATAACTATCGAATAAAAGGAAATAATATATAAAACAAAGGAGGGGAAAATAATAAAAAAATAAAAAAGGGTCAGGGTAGATATAGCCCTTTATATAAGGATGTAGAAGCATGTGTACCTTTATATTGCCCACTGCACAGGGGCATGTCAGAAAAAGAGTTAAGGTCTTGTTGCCTCCAGTCTCTCAAGAGTAATAATCTTAGAGTCTACTCAGATTTTAGCTATATTGATGTATTGTATTATGGCCACCAAGGCTACTCTTAAAGTGTTGGTGAGGAAAAAGGGATACCATACACAAGGATATTTTAATATTCAATGTTTTGTATGTTGAGAATCTAGCCAGTTTCTCCATATTGCATTATATTTATGTAATGCACCTCGTTTTTCATAAGTTGCTTTTCTTAAGGGGAGGACACCATTGACGGAGACCACCCACTCCCTACGGGTAGGTACCTTGGACTGTATCCAGTATCTAGTGAGAAGCTTCCTAGCTATATGTAGTACTTCAATCACGAATTGACGAGTGTGTTTTCCTGTAAAAGTTTCAGGGAAAATATATAAGAGACATATTCTGGGGTCACAAGTAATTGGACAACCCATATAGTCGTTCAGGAATTTAATATGCGTCCAGTATAGATTTACATCAGGGCAGGTCCAGATCATATGGAAAAAACTTCCCCTTTCAGTTGTACATTTGGGACAATTAGGTGAAACATTGGGCTTGAATTTAGAGAGCCTTATAGGTGTTAAGAAGGCCCTGTGTATTATATAGAGATATATCAGCCGATCGGGGGCATGGGGGGAGACTAGGAGTACTCTATCAAGGGTGTCCTCCCATTCCTGTTCATCTATTGGTCCCACATCCATTTCCCACGTAGCTTTGCGGAGATTGGCACGTACACTAGCAGAGGGAGTAACTATCACATTGTATAAAGCAGATATTAGTTGTTTAGGATTAAGACCATTAATTATCTGCAGTATACTTGAGTCCTTTAGTTCCGACGGGAAGGATTTAAATTGCATATAAATGGCATGATATAGTTGCAAGTATTTATAGAAGGATGTATGGTGGAGTTCATATTCCTCTGAGAGTTGAGAGAACGACTTAAGTCTTGGTCCCTGTAAAAGTTGGTAGAGATATTTAATGCCCTTATTAATCCAAAATCCAGAATCTTCAATTTTGAAGAGTTCCTGTAGGCTTTTATTTTCCCAGAGGGGTAAATATCGTATGGTAAACTTATGAAGAAGTTTTACATGAGCCTTATCCCATACAGATAGTATTTGTTTTAAGGTTGGGGGAAGAGACTGGAAATTGGTTGTACCTTGTTTGCCTTTTAAGACATTGTATACTGGGTCTGTATATTTGACAGGTAATTTATCAAAGAGGAGGGTTTGTAGGGCCTGTTTATCCTCTCTGAATCCATCATAAAGAAGAGATAATTGTGCAGCTAGGTAGTAAGAGTAGCAGTCAGGTAGTGCTATACCTCCAAGATCTTTAGGATGTTGTAGAACTGTAAGGGACAACCTGTGTCTTTGATGTGACCAAATGAATTGGGTTAGATGTGTATTTAGTTTTACAAAGGTATGAGGCGGAAGATACACTGGTGAATGCCATAACACGTATAGAATTTTTGGGAGAATGATCATTTTAAACATATTTGCACGACCAAGTGTAGATAATGGTAGCTTTTCCCAGGTTTGGAGCCTGGTGATCATGGAATGCAACAGAGGGGTGAGGTTCAGTGGAATGAAATCATCCACGAGACGTGAAATATTGATACCTAGATATCTGATTTCACTAACCCATGTAAGAGGTGTAGTAAGTTGTTCTGGGGAGGGAGCGAAGTGGTCCACTGGTAAGATATATGACTTTGTCCAGTTTATACGCAGGCCAGAGAATAAGCCAAAATTCTCTATAATGGAGAGGGCTGTTTGCAGGGATTCCCCAGGGTCGGCCATATAAAGGAGCATATCAGCATAGAGGCTTATTTTTTCAGAGATGTGTCCCATTTCCCATCCCCGTATTGTGCTAGTGTCCCGTATCAGTGCAGCTAAGGGTTCCAGTGCTAGATCAAATAATAGTGGGGAAAGGGGGCAGCCCTGCCGGGTACCTCTCTGGAGCATAAAAGAGGGGGATAGCCAGCCATTGAGTTTTATTCTCGCAGTTGGCCTTTTATACAGCAGTTTTACCCAGGAGGAGAACCCATCGCCAAATCCATACTTAGACAGTACCGCAAACAGAAAATTCCATTCTATAGTATCGAATGCTTTTTCAGCATCTAGTGAAATTAAAACTCGTGTTCCTACATTTGAGTGATTTGCTTGTAAATTAATAAACAGACGTCGTAGATTTAGAGCTGTGGATCTATTGGGAATAAACCCAGTTTGATCTCTATGTATCAGGGTAGGTATAACTGATTTCAGTCTGTTGGATAGGATCTTGGCTAAAATTTTAACGTCTGTTTGCAGCAAGGAGATTGGGCGATAGGCTCCACACTCCTGGGGATTTTTCCCTGGTTTCAAAATAATAGTGATGATAGCCTCCCTCATAGAATATGGCAGCATCCCTTGTTCATTGGCAGTATTAAATAATTTCAGGAGTAGGGGGGCAAATAAGGGGGAGTATTCTTTATATAGCTCGGCAGGTAGGCCATCTGAGCCAGGAGACTTGGCTGAGGGTAGATCAGCTATTGCATCACAGATCTCAGCAATTGTAATGGGTCTGTCCAGGTGCTCCGCTTGTTCAGTGGTAAGAGTTGGCAATGTAACCAAATTAAGGTAATTTGCAATCTCAGAGGGTGATTTGTTAGTTTGTTTGGTGTATAGTTGGTTATAGTAGGTTGTGAACCTGTTAAGGATTAGGTCTGGACTGGTCAGTATAGTACCCCCCGCGTCACTTATACTAGTAATCACTTGAGGAGAGCATCTTTGTCTAGAGATTTTTGCTAATAGTGCGCCACATTGTTCCCCGAACGCGTACCAATCTTGTCTATAGAACAATAGTTTACGTTGTGTCTTTTCCTTTAATAGTTGCTCATATGCTGTTAATTTATGTTTGTATTCTTGTTCTGTCAGTGTGTTAGGGGTATTAGAATATGCCTCTTCTGCTTCAGTTAGTGCTCTCTTAGCTGCTTGCTCCTGTCTGGCAGAAGCCTTCTTGCATAGATTAATCTCTTTACAAAAGAGGGACCTAATGTAGGTTTTAATAACACTCCAAATCGAAGTAAAGGAAGCATCCACACCCTGGCCTCCAACGTACTCCTGCAATTTATGCTCCAGTTGCATTGTAGGGGATAATTTAGTGAGCCAGTACGTATTTAGCTTCCACATATCAGATCTTGGAGGAAAGGACCAAGATAAAGTAACTTTGCACGGAGAATGGTCTGATAGTATAGCTGGTAAGTATTCTACTGTGGTGCAGTTAGGTAATAAGGAATCACTCATCAGTACATAGTCTAGACGGGATCTAGTATGATGGGTAGCAGAGTAGCAAGAGTACATCGGAGTATCAGGATGCTTATCGTGCCAGGGATCGGATACCGAAACCAAGCGGAGCATCTGAAGCAGTTTAGTGGAGGGGGGAGTACTATTTGGGGCAGGTTGTTTATCTATCCCCGGGAAAAGGACATAGTTCAGATCTCCCATCCAGATGGATGGTATTTGGGGGTGGTCTGATATAAAGGACATTGCCTTCTTAATTATTTCGTATTGGAATGGAGGAGGTATATATAGTGCCAGGATCAGCATTGGGGTGTCATACAATATACAGTGGAGGAAGATATATCTTCCCTCATCATCTATTACAGAGTCCTTGTATTGGAAGTGTACTCTGCGCGTAATTAGTAAGGATACCCCTCTTGACTAGGAATTAAATCTAGAGTGATAATTCCACCCAATCCAGGGTCTCATGAGGGCACGTTCCATGGCTTCGTCCATGTGTGTCTCTTGCAAGGCAATAACATCCACAGAGTATTTTTTAAGCACATTAAGAATTACTGATCGTTTAATTTTGTCCCTCACCCCTCGTACATTCCATGTTAGGAAGGATACCCTGGTAGCCATGTTAGATCTGTAGATAAATGAATCATGGGTTCATGAGAGACAAAAGCACATTGGAGAGTATTAGTGCAGTGGGGAGGGCTAAGGGGAAAGAAAAGAAAGTAAAAAATTAACCAAAAACCCAGCTCCTTGCCAATATAACAAGGCCGGAGCATTATACCCGAGAACAAACCTTCACTGGGGTAGAGGTCCCAAAAGCACAGTGCCGCAGGTATATAAAACAAGCCTGTGGAAATTCTGCACTCTGCAAATGGGGTAGTTTCCATCCCAGGGGGGGTTAAATCTATATGCTCAGCACGGTAGTTAAGGAGCTCATCAGCTCAATCCGGCTAAAGTTTAAAATGACATACATAAAGACATCCTGCTACAACATTGATTAAACATCTGTGGGCCTATTATGGTAATATAACATAGTGTGGGAGAGAACAGAAAACCAGAGATAGCTCTGAAAGCTAATAATAGTAAAATTGAACTGCTTAATCTAAGAGCTTAATTATAGCTCCTACGTGGCGCCTATACCGTGCCCGATTAGCTATTACCATAGTGTCCTAGCCTGTAAAAAGGCCATCAGGGTAAGTGGCGTATGGCGGCATAGGTGCCGTTATAGGAAACAATATAGTCATTGCAGAAATACTTGCGTGGCCCGTATTAAGCTGAAGGTTTCAAGTATCTTGCTGTTGTTGAACTACTGGAAGCTTTTCTATCCAGGACGAGGCCTCCGTGGCAGTAGTAGAGAAGTGTGTCTTCTCCTCAGCAATAACCTTCAGGCGAGCTGGGAACATCATGGCATATTGTAGGCCGCGTTTACGCAGCCTCTTAACTTCTATGAAGCTGGCTCTTTGCTTTTGAGTTTCAACACCGAAATCCGGAAAGATAGAGACCGACACATTGCCCATTTGTATGTTGCCTTGTTCTCGTGCTAGGCGGAGGACCGTGTCCCGGTCTCGAAAGTGGAGGAGGCGGCCGATAAAGGTACGAGGCAGGGCTCCAGGAGGCTGTGTTCTAGACGGGATTCTGTGGGCTCTTTCTACCGAGAAGCAGGATGTGAAGGCCTCACGGCCGTAGTGTGTAATGAGAAGGTGTTCTAGGAAGCCCTCTGCGTCATCACCTTCCGCCTTTTCTGGAAGGCCTATCAGCCGAATGTTGTTCCTCCGGAGACGATTTTCCATGTCCTCTTGTCTCAGGATCATGGTTTTAAGCTGTTTCTGTGTATCGGCTGCTTCCTTTGGTATATTTTTTATGCTGTCCTCGAGGTCGGAAATCCGTCGTTCAGTGTCGCGCACTCGATCACGTAAGTTTCCTAAGTCAGCCCGCAGTAATTGTATGTCGGCTTTTACCTCCTCAACCTTGGTAGTGAAAGTCTGGGTCAGCGAGGTATGCATGGTGTTGATGGCCTCTAGTATTTGTGCTGTTGTGGGAGCCGGTTCCGCTTCAGTATCTGCGGAGTGTGCCACATTGGCTTCCAGGGAGACGCCATCTTGGACAGTCTGGCGGTACTTGTCCAACGGGCCCACCGTCTTCTCCCGGTCTTTGTCCTTATCTTTTTGGGCTTTAGGGCCCATAGTAGCAGTCAGTGTGGTGTAAGGCACACAGCGTATTGCTTAGTGTAGAAAAAGAGATCTTAGTATGGAGAAGCTGGTTAGCATTGTAAACGCCTTTTTTGATTTTCTATTTTTTTTTTTTTTTTTTTAAACTTACCTAAGATTAATTGCAATGATCGGTTTATAGAGGGAGATTTTTATTCAAAACCCCCTGGAGTCCTCTTCTATCTGATTTCCCCCCCCCCCCCCCCCCCCCCTGTGTACAGTCATGCATTCTGTGACTCCTGACAGGCCAGCTATGAATGCTTCGATTTATCATTGATATGCTTGGCAGAGAAGCAGTGTGATCTTCTCTGTAGCCATGAATGTGATGGCATGCAATGGCCCCTCCATGTTTTTCCAGGGCCAGCAGGCGATCCTGGGGACAGCTTATGCAGCAGTGATGTGTGCTTGCTACCACAATTCCCCCAGTGGCAGCATCTCATTTGTTACACCCTGGGAAACTTGCGCTCTGTTAAGCTCTCATGACCCAAGAGCTGTCACAAGTCTTACCATTTTCTGTGGTTTACTTTTTTATTTTAGCATTACTTGACTTTAGAGAAGACCTTTCTACATGTTGGCTTCATAATTTTGCAGATGTATTTCCTGATGCAGTTTTACCTGCCCTGAAGTTAGTAGCAAAAAATGTTTCTGTACCGTGTTAGCCAAACAAATTATATAGGTAGAAAAAACGTTTTGTAAAAAATACCTTTTAATGGCTAACTGATAGAGTTAAATTATGCAAGTTTTCTGGGATCTAGTCCCCTTCTTGAGACCTATTTCCAGATGTTAGCTGAAGTAAAACACTGATGCAGGTAAATAGTAAACACGAAGATGACAGTTGTGCTGGTTACTGTTTATCCGTTAGGTGTCAGGTGATCAGCAGGCTGGAGCCAATGAGTTAGTGCAACCATACATGAAATCCAGCAGGTTTCTGAAGATCATGAAGCCAAATCAATCATGTTACATAAGGAATCATGAATCCCGTTCCACAATTAAAACCTTCTGTTAATGTCTTGAGCATTTTCATTAATTTGTACTCAGAAATTTTTCTTGATTGTTCATTTTTTAAGTTACCCTTAAAGAGAACCTGTACTGAGTAAAAATATTTAAAATAAACACATGAGGTAACTTAAAATGAACATTACATAGTTACCTTGCCATCAGTTCCTCTCAGAAGCTCACCATTTTCTTCTGACAATAATTCCTTCCAGTTCTGACAATATTTTGTCAGATCTGAAATATATCAGTTGCTGTCAGTTATAGCTGAGAGGAAAACTGATGTACCAGGTAAATGTCCATGTTTCCCTATGGCTCAAGTGGGCGATGTTACAGTTTAACTGTGTGCTGACCAGAAAGCTGTTATGGGTAATGGCCATTTTCAAAATGGAGGACGGAAAATTCCCTTGATCACAGTGAACAAACAGGACGCGGGACAGGAGAAAGACACTGAGGAGTAGACTACATGGAAGGTAAGTATGACATGTGTATGCTTATTTTGACTTTTAATTTTCAGTACAGGTTTTCTTTAAGAACAAGTTCTTTAAGATCTTGCATGCTGTGTCCTGGTTCACAGAAGTGTTGGCCCACTGGTGTCCATTTTACCCTCATTGATTTTAAATGGTGATGGTTCATTCTTGTGTGCAGTTTTTGTCCCGTTTCATACGCTGCATGAAATGCCCCTCCAGAGGAATCTATATAGGAGAAACAGGACAAAAACTGCACACAAGAATGAACCATCACCGCTTTAAAATCAATGAGTAATGCTGGGTACACACTATGAGATTTTCTGGTCGATTTACTGTCGGATCGATTATTTCCAACATGTTCGATTTGCTTTTCGATAGTTTTCCGAGCATTTCCCGTTTGATTTCCGTGGACTTTAATAGGAAATCGATCGGAAAATGCTTGGAAAACGATCGAAAGGAAAATCGAACATGTTGGAAATAATCGATCTGACAGTAAATCGACCAGAAAATCTCAGTGTGTACCCAGCATAAAATGGACACACCAGTGGGCCAACATTTCTGTGAACCAGGACACAGCATGCAAGATCTAAAAGTATTTGTTCTTAAGAGTAACTTCAAAAATGAACAATCAAGAAAATTTTCTAAGTACAAATTTATGAAAATGTTCAAGACATTAACCTCCTGGGCGATAATCCCGAGCTGAGCTTGGGGTATATCGCGCAGGAGGATTTCTCAGGCCCTGGTGGGCCGATTTGCCTAAATTTTTTTTTTGTTACACCCAGCTAGCACTTTGCTAGCTGCGTGTAACTTCCGATCGCCGCCGATCCGCCGCTACCCGCCGTGCTGCGCAGCTCCCCCCCCACCCCCGGAACCCCTGCGCAGCCTGGCCAATTAGTGCCAGGCAGCGCTGAGGGGTGGATCGGGACTCCCTCTGACGTTACGACGTCGGTGACGTCATCCCGCCCCGTTGCCATGACGACCGGGGAAGCCCAGCAGGAAACCCTGTTCTGAACGGGATTTCCTGCTTACTCTGATCGCCGAAGGCGATCGGAGTGGGTGGGGGGATGCCGCTGCGCAGCGGCTATCATGTAGCGAGCCCAGGGCTCGCTACATGATTTAAAAAAGTGCTGCGCCCCCTCCTGGGCGATGCACTTGTATCGCCCAGAGGGTTAACAGAAGGTTTAAATTGTGAAACAGGATTCTTGACTCCTTATGTAACATGATTGATTTGGCTTTATGATCTTCAGAAACCTGCTGGATTTCATGTAGGGTTGCACTAACTCACTGGCTCCAGCCTGCTGATCACCTGACACCTAACGGATAAACAGCAACCAGCACAACTGTCATCTTTGTGTTTACTATTTACCTGCATCAGTGTTTTACTTTAGCTAACATCTGGAAATATGCCTGAAGAAGGGGATAGGATCCCAGAAAGCTTACATAATTTAACTCTATCAGTTAGCCATTAAAATGTATTTTTTTTACAAACCGTTGTTTTTTTTCTACCTATATATCCTGCCCTGAAGGAAATTGTTACATAGCTGTCAAGTGTCGATTAAAGTTCACCTTTGTCTTTTCTTTCAGAGATGCTTTTTGTGAATGGTAAGCCCTGTGACTAAGCAACGTGTAAACTTTTGCAATATTGCTGTTGCCATGACTACTGTTTGTGACAACGTGTGTTGTCATCACTGAAACCGCGCTGCTCAGAATGTAAACAGAGCATTGTGTGGATGGAGACTCCCAGCTGTCTGAATACAGGCACAAATGCTGACTTTATACACAGGTTTAAATGCACTCTTCTTAACTATTGATTTGGAATCCTATTCTTTAGTTTAAAATGAACCATTTGATTCATTGCAGTCAAAATGTCCTGGCTCTTCCAGCTGATAAAACAGTAGCAATGAAATAATCATTCTTGATTTTGCATCGGTACAGTTTGTTAATTAAATATAAAATATAATCAGATAATTACAACTGAAAACGTATGTGGTCAGCATAAGCCAAGCAAGGCAAAGCTTTCTGTTTTCGGTAAGGTGGAAAAGGGCTGAAACCTCTCAAGTAATGTTTAGTGTTATCCCCATTGCTCTCCTTTGTGACACCTGGTAAAGGGACAAGAAGTGAGTAACATTCCTCCCAACAAGTACATTGATAGCAATAAAAATGTTTATTAACCCTCTGGGTGATAATCCCAAGCTGAGCTCGGGGTAAGCCACCGCGGAGGATTTCTCAGGCCCTGGTGGGCCGATTTGCATAATTTTTTTATTTGTTACACGCAGCTAGCACTTTGCTAGCTGTGTGTATATACCGATCGCCGCCGCTCTGTGCTGATTCGCCGTGCCGCCAATCAGTGCCAGGCAGCTGGATCGGGGCTCCCTCTGACGTCACGACGTCATCCTGATCGTCGCCATAGCGACGGGGGAAGCCAAACAGGAAATCCCCGTTCTGAACGGGATTTCCTGTTTTCTCTGATTGGAAGGGGTGGGGGGATGCCGCTGCACTGCGCTAGGCTAGCTACATGATTAAAAAAAAAAAAAAAAAAAAAAGTGCTGCACCGCCCCCTGGCGATATTATTGGATCACCCAGAAAGTTAAAGGACCACTACAGCGAAAAAAAAAAGTAAGCAGTTAAAATCTGACAGAACCGACTGTGATTACTAAGCTGCTAGGTGTGGTATATTTGGTTCTGTAGATGGGGTTAACTGCTATAAATGTGGACCGGTTTGGACTAGTCCATCTCCTCATGGGGGATGCATGGGCTTTTGTTTTTCAAAGGCATTTGCGAAGTCTAACTACCAAAATCGATACCAACCAGCTGCCCTACTCACTTGCTCACTATTTTGGCAGTTAGACTTACAACTGCTGTTCAAGAAATGCTTTTGAAAACAAAGAAACCCCTGAGAATCCCCCATGAGGACACAAACTAGGCCAAAACGGATGGCATTAATAACCGTTAAAGATCAGCAACAACAAACTTAAAAAAAAAAATTGTTACAGCTGATACAAATCCTGCAATAAATCTGCAGTGTCTACTTCCTGCTTTCATAGAAGCAGACAAATTAACATTCTGTGTTTACAAATGAGCTGTGGCTGGGGCAGCAATCTGCACTTGAAAAAGTAGCAAAAGGTAGGTGGAAAGTACTATCAAAAATATTATAAGTATTTTCTTGCTTGCTAGCGACTTCAAGGACATTTTATTGAGTGAAAATAACACCTTATGAGAAAACGCGGGTGAAAAAGTGAATTGCATATGTGCCAATGTGTCTTGTTTTATATCTCTCAAATCCATTTTACCACATTGTTGTATCAGTTGGTGGCTAAAAGAAATATATTCTGTCCATACATGTTTAAAATCCAGGCAGGGAAGAATGCACAGCACCACGTCGGTAATGTATAGCTCTCTTATTGCATTTAAAAATACAAAGAGATAGCCATAGCAGTGTCAGACGCTGTTTCGGACAGAGGTCCTTCCTCAAGCTATATCAGGCTCTCTCTCCGCTCGAGCGAGAGCTTGATATGGCTTGAGGAAGGACTTCTGTCCGAAACTGCGTCTGTCGCTGCTATGGCTGTACATTACCGACGTGGTGGTGTGGATTCTTCGCTTCCTGAATTTCATTTGACTGTGGGGCTACTGAGTCTTTCCACTTTAGCACACCTTTGTCCCCGTATGGGTGATTGTCCACCTGGATCTCCATACAAGTTTCATAGGAAATATATTTTAGTGTTTAGCAAGTTATCTGTCAGCTGGTTACTGTAGAATAGGTGAAGCAGTAAAATGGTACTTTTGACCTCACTCTTTACTGAGCTTGTTGGTCATGAGCATAACCTGTAGTGAACTAGTAAGGAGACAGTGCTCAGCACACGCAGGATTCCCTGCTTAAGGAATAAGCCATGTAGAGATTAATTTCTTTTTATTTCACATTGTCATGATTTGTTTCCTAGTCTAATGCTACGTACACACATGCGACAACGATCGTTCGTTGAGAACGACAACGAACTGTTAATTGATGAAAGAACGACCTAAGTAAAGTTTTAAAATGTGTGTAACGATCTGATCGTTAGAACGAACGTTACATCACGTAAAGCAACTATTGCGCTTGCGCATAAAAATGAGAAGTTTCATGGAGAAATAGCGAAATGCGCATGTCAAGCCTGGTACGAACGACAGTTTCCAACGATGTACTACTTTTGCAAACGATCGTCGTTGGTAAAAATCCGCCAAGCTAGATCGTTCGTTTTTAACGCTCTAGCTCGTCCGTCGTTAGACTTAATGATCGTTGGTTGCTTTTTTTAAACGATCGTCGTTTGAAACGATCGGGAACGATCGTTTCAAACGCATGTGTGTACGCACCTTTAGTTTAGGTATAATGATCCACTCTGCACTGTAACTGACGCTGTTTCACATATACTTGTGTACTCTTGTTGGTAATGTCAAGCTTTTACACAAATACTCTACTGAGTTAAAGGAATACTGTGCCCACGCAGCCACTGCTGCTCCGGTCCCTGCCTCGGGTTCTATTCAGGAATTTGCAACTTGCAAGTCGGACTATACTGGGCCTGTGCAATACACTCCTGGTGACTTCAGCAGAAGTGAGGACACTGCCGCGCAGTGGTTTTCTGACTTTATAGTTGCAAATTCCAGAAGTGAACCGGAGGTGAGGACCAGAATATCGGAGAGTGGCTGCGCGGGCACAGGACATCTGCGGGGGACTATTAGAAGCCCTGGGTAAGTTCAACTTTTTGATTGCCGCGATCAGCAAAGCGCTGTAACAATGTATCCCTATGGAACCATTCTCACTGCAGCATTTGCAATTTGTAAAAATCGCAAACCTGCTGCATGCAGTATTTTTGGAGTGATCACAATGCAATTCCCCCAAATGAGAATTGCAAACGCAAGGAAAATCACTGAAACAAACACACAGAAAAAATTGCAGTCTGTGCATTTTGCGATCCAAATGTGAACCTAGCCTAAGTTGTACTGTTAATTTTGCTAGTTTGCTGTTTGTAATTTTAATGTCGTGTTATCACTGATGCTCAGACTTGTTTATAAACTTTGCTTTGCAAAATAGTGTCTCAAGTGGGAATTAGTAACCAGTACTGTATGTCTTTACTCAAGTGCATTATATTTTCTTATTTTTAAACCTTTTGATTTAGCCAGGATTGAGACCACTGTGTAGCAGAGGGAATTGCTTACATTGGCAGTATGGTGGTGCAGGCTCTGTTTGTTCACCTGTC
Source organism: Hyperolius riggenbachi (assembly GCF_040937935.1). Lineage (NCBI taxonomy): Eukaryota > Metazoa > Chordata > Amphibia > Anura > Hyperoliidae > Hyperolius > Hyperolius riggenbachi. The sequence goes on along the minus strand of NC_090646.1, from coordinate 208,076,221 downwards.
ATGTTTTGGCTGGGATTCTGACAGTAGCATGTGGGCAGGCACAGGTGGCCCTTCTGCTTTGTATAGCGCTCTGCTGTGACTGCTGACAATCATGACTGGAGAGCAGGACAGGAGAATTGATTATGGGCCTGTTCACTTCTCGCTGTTTTCATTTACTAGCTTTAATGATTTTTTTTTTAATAGGCTTGAGATACAGAAATATGCCCACAGAGATCAGAGTTTTGTAACTCTGTGTGCTTCCATCACTTAACCCCCTTGGCGGTACAATAAATGCGCCAGGGGGCAGTGCTTTTTTTTTTTTTTTTTTTTTTTTTTAATTTTTATTTAAAGCATGTAGCTAGCCTAGCTCTAGCTACATGCTCCCCCCCCCCCCTCCCCTCCCTTCGCTATCCCTCCCACCCCTCCGATCGCCGCCGGCTCTTTTACTCTGCAGGGGATCCCGTTCTAAACGATCGCGATGACGTCACGGACGTCCTGATGTCAACGGGTGTTCCGATCCCACCCCTCAGCGCTGCCTGGCACTGATTGGCCAGGCAGCGCAGGGGTCTCGTGGGGGGGGGGGTCAGCGCAGCGTGGCAGATAGCGGTGAATTGGCGGGTGGCGGCGGCGATCGTTATGCACACGCAGCTAGCAAAGTGCCAGCGGGGGACTGGAGCAGCAGTGAGAGACTACGAGGGCACAGGATGGCTGCATGGGGCTGGTAGAAGCCCCAGGTAAGTGAAACTCATTTTTTTATTTTGCTTGAACTGTAGTGAAAACAATGTATTAAATTATTTTATTTTTTTATTACCTTCTAAATTATTTAGTTATGTTTGCCCAATGTAAAATCTTTCCTTTCCCTGACATTTCCCTGACACTCACATTCTGAAATTTTAAAACAAGTTTGCCTTCTTAAAACATATCATTGACCTCGTTCACATTACAAGCCGCAGATGGCCGCGCGATCGAAACTCAGCGCGTACGATCGCACGCAATCTGCGTTTGTATGTGTTGCGTTGATAATTCTATTCACTGTAGTGAATGGGTCAGCCAAGCATCTCTCTAAAAAATGTGCGCAGCATGCGTTCGAGGACCGCAATGCATGTAATGTGAACATCAACAATACCTGAGGTGAATTTAAACTTCTTCCAGCCCCTATATGCTTGTATCTCCTTCACTGTCCTCTTCTCTCAGCTGTTCGGCCCTCTACAGCAGCCAAGTCACACAGTACTGCGCTTGCCTGACTCGGCGCGTCCTTGATTACACTCCTGGTCTGTGCATGTGTGGCTATGAGGCTTAAAGTAGTGCGCATATGCATAGTGCTGGGCTTTGAAGTAGGACAGCAAGCTGGGCCAGTCATGTAACCCACATGGCTGCACAGTGCCATAGTGATTGGCTCTGGAGTAGGACAGGGAGCTGTGCCAGTCATGTAACCCACATGGCTGCACAATGCCATAGTGATCGGCTCTGGATATGGACAAGGAGCAGAGTGATTTGGAGTAGGACAGGGAGCTGTGCCAGTCTTGTAACCCACATTGCTGCACAATGCCATAGTGATTGGCTCTGGAGTAGGACAGGGAGCTGCGCATATCATGTAGCCCACGTGACTGCACAGTGCCATAGTGATCGGCTCTGGAGTCTGGAGTTATTCATGTAACTGCTTTTTGTTTTCTTCAAAATAAAGGCATTTAACAGGCATCTTTATGCTATCTTGTGCTGGTTACACACTGTGAGATTTTCTGGTCGATTTACTGTCAGATCGATTATTTCCAACATGTCTGATTTGCTTTTCGATCGATTTCCGATCGATTTCCGTGCACTTTAATAGGGAATCGATCGGAAAATGGTCGGAAAACGATCGGAAAGCAAATCGAACATGTTGGAAATAATCGATCTGACAGTAAATCGACCAAAAAATCTCAGTGTGTACCCAGCACTACATGACTAGAGCTAGGGGGAGAGATCCATTCATTTATTAAGCAAAGAAAAAGAGGTTTGACAGGAGCTTTAATCTTTTCAGTTTACAGTTATATGAAATGGAAAGTGCCATGGAACAATCACAACTGAAATGCATGCGCAAGCATAACTGACTGATAACCTTAATTGTGCAGAGGTATAGTTTAGTACAGCATCCCAAGCATGGGACGTCAGTCAGCCAGGCTAGAAGCTCCTGGAATGATTTATGTTGCTCCCTGTTTGTTACTCAGACAGGCTGATGCAGCATGTAATGACAAATAGATCACTGGTTTAACATGGTGCTGTTTGTAATTTGGTAAAATTGTGTCATTACTGGGAGAGCTACATTTGTATGAAATAAATAGAACACACGCTCACACCCTCAAGCTGGTGTTTGTGCGAGGAGTGATATTTGTGTACAGCAGAGGCTGATGAGCTCACAGGACTCCATTAACAGAGGTGGTTTGGTCACTGTGGTTAGAAGCATGTTAAACTTTTTCCTATTAATAATTCATAGGTCTACTAGAGAAACACTAATGTACAGAGGCAGACCTGTGTGTACACCACACTCCCTCTACACTGTCTGCCTGCACTGGATGTTATGTCTGATCTTTGTAGCAAACTGTCAAGTAATGTCATTGAAACCAGATGAGACAGATCATTTTTCCCACAAGTGGCCCCTTAAAAAGAGTAACATTCCACGTGTGCTGTCAGTGTTACTCCCTAGGCTGTGTTGTACTGTTTAAATGTGATCATTCTGTATTTAAATAACACTGAAACACTTCCTGTTTTCTGAGGGTCTCTGATTTCTATCATGGCTTTTATCTTAAAGCATACCTGAGGTGAAATTTAAACGCCTTGATTAAATATTCTCTGGAGAGCTTATGGAAAGCTCACCTACATTGCCTTACTTTTTTATGAACGATCACAGCCTCGTTTTCCAGGAGCTTACCCTGAATATCAGCACTGTCCTGACTGCAGGGAGATAATTTGGCTGTGATTAAAAGGAACCTGAGATGACAGGCATGTGGAGGCTGCCATGTTGATTTCCTTCTAAAGGGGCCCATACACCTAACTATTTTCCAGACGATATACAGCAGATTCGATCACTGTGATCGAATCTGCTGTGAAATCATTGCGCAAACGCTGACAGAACTATCGATTTTGCCACTGAAATCAATCGTTCCCGTTGATGCGCCTGTGCAGAAGATCTTTCTCGATCGCCGGCGGGTCAGGAGTGCATCGATGGCAGCGTTCGAACGACCGACGCTAGTGGCAATACATTACCTGCCTCGGCTGGCGCGTATCCCCGCTGTCACCGATGTCTTATTCTCCGCTGGGTTCCTTGTTCTGGTCCGGCTGCCTTCACTTCCTGTCCCGGCAGGAAGTTTAAACAGCAGAGCGCCCAGTACTGTTTAAACTTCCCCGGACAGAAAGAAGTGAAGGCGGCCGGACCGGAACGCGGAACCCAGCGGAGAAGAAGACAGCGGGGACTCGCGCCAGCCGGAGCAGGTAATGTATAGCTGGCGGGGGGGGGGGGGGGGGGGTATGGGGGGCAAGGCAGCACCACCACAGATTGTGATCGGTTTTTCGGTTGAAATCGATTCACAATCTGTTTGCAGTAAAGGAGCCATATGACCCCTCTCTGATCATATTCGATCAGAGAGGGATCTATCTGTTAGTTTAATCTGATGGCAAATCGACCAGTGTATGGCTACCTTAAACCATACTAGTTGCCTGGCTGTCCTGCAAATAATTCTGGGCAGTAGTGTCTAAATCACACACTTAAAACAACCATGCAACTAATCTGGTCAGAAACCTCTGATCTGAATGCTTGCTCAGGGTCTATGGCTAAAAGTACAAGAGACAGTGGATAAGATAGCCAGGCATGGTTCAAAAAGTAATGTGTCAGCCTCTATATGTCTCACCTCAGGATCCCTATAAGAATCCTCCACTGCATTCTAGCTTTTGGGGCACAGCCAAGCTTTATCTCTGCAGTTAGGTCAGATGCTAAATTAGCATAAGGATGCTTTGTCTGTATAGTAAAGTCCTGATTGACTGGAACGCAGGCATCCAGCAGTGTCAATCAACCGGCATGGCTGGGGGGGTGATGGCAATGGGGCTGTTCCTTTCTAGGTTTGCAGAGAAAGCACAGTGAAAAAAAACTTACCAATCCTCCGAGCACTGGTCGTCCTAAGTAAATCATTACGTTTTCGTGCGTATTGGATCTTGTAATGCTTTGTTTTAGGTGAGACCATATTCTGGAGCTGTTTCCTGAATTTGTTAATGTGTGCAATTGCCATGCATGTTGGGCACAATGTGCCATTCAGCAATGTGTGATAAGATGAATGCAGAAACCTCAGAGAACAAGTTTAAAGAGTAGATCGAACAGGCGCACAGCAGAGTGCAGACTAGTAGATTCGCAGAACTGCTTTTAGGGACCCAAATTACACTTGAGCCACTATCATTAATTCCGCATGAGTGCAACCAAACTATTCACAAAAGGCTGCCTTACGCATGGCAGCCCCCACTGGGTTGTAGAAGGAAAAGGATGACTGGGTCTCCACCTGGATTTAAGCCTGGAAGGCTGCGTTTATTGTATCATAGTAAAAACACACATGACGTTTCGGCCGTAAGGCCTTTATCAAATGCTTAAAAAACACTGAGCAAATGCTCACATATAAATCACATACCACATGATAAAACACACCCCTAAGAGGGCGGGCACAAACTTAAGTGAAACATTCCAAGAGAGATTTAAAGTGACAGCATCAGTACTAATACATTTCATAAAAAACATTTCAAACTGAATTCCTCATTAAGTCCGTTGGGGACAAGAGTATCTAATCTACTGATCCATCTGCTTTCCCTTCGTAAGAGGGCTATTTCATTATCCATTCCTTCTCCAGTAGTGACCTTCTCCAAAATGCACCAACGTAGATCACTGACCATGTGATTGGATTCAAAGAAATGTTTACCTATTGGAGAGTCAATATTTTTTTCTGGATTATCATAATATTTTTTATACAATCTTATATTGCTACGATGTTCATTTATCCTTACTCGAACAGGTCTAGAGGTCTGGCCAACGTAGCCCAACCCACACGGGCATTTTAAAAAATATACCACATTGGCTGTAAGGCATGAAAAATTTCCATTGATCCTAATCTTTGTGCCTAGTCTGGGGTGGGCCACATGGTCTCCCCTGATTATGCTAGAACAATTTTGACAATTCAAACATGCAAATGTCCCCTGCTTTTTTGGTAAAAAAGTGAAACTCTGCTTTTGACTCTTTTTTAAATCTGCTTTAACCAATGTATCGCGTATGCTCTTTCCTTTTTCTATATACAAAAGTGGGCGGGCCCCGAAACACCTTAGACAGGAGAGGGTCAGCTTCTATCATTCCCCAATTATCCAATATACTTTTTCTCACCAGTTGGGCATGATTGTCGAAGGTGGAAATGAATTGTATATCCTCATTATTTTTTCTTTTTTCAGATTTCTGTCTTAGGGTTTTTCTATCCAATTTCTTTACCTCAGATGCTGTATCCATCACCTTCCCTCTTTCATACCCTCTTTCCACAAAATTTTTAACCAATCTATCTGCCTGTTTCTGATAGGCCTCATCACTGGATGTAATGCGTCTTGCGCGGATAAATTGACTCTTTGGGAGACCTCTCAACAGGGAGCGGGGATGGCAACTACTAGCCAATAAGGCATTGTTGCGGTCAGTAGCCTTTCTATAAACATCTGTTTGAAAAACCCCGCTTTCCAATGAGATGTCTACATCCAAAAAATGTAGATTGTTGGGATGAAATTCCAGTGTGAATCTAATGGATTCATGGCAGAGATTTAATCGAGTAAAAAATTCCAATAGAGCCTCCTCTGGCCCTGTCCAACAAAAAAACAAATCATCGATAAAACGACAGTATCCCTTTCCAAATCTTTCAAAAATCTCATTCGAGAGGATGAATTTCGATTCAAAGTCCGCCATAAATACATTAGCTAACGTCGGAGCATACGGTGCCCCCATGGGTACTCCTCTCACCTGTAAAAAGAAATCTCCCTGTACACGAAAATAATTGGATCTCAAGCAAAGTCCCAGCAGATTATGCACAAATGATATGTCAATATCCTGCCCCCCTTTTTTTTCCAAAGCTTTCTGTATGGAATCTAATGCCTCCTGATGGGGAATGTTAGTATACAGGCTAGTTACATCCAAGCTTACTAGAAATTTAACTTCCTTAGCTTCAATCGTATCTAGATAATTCAGGAAATGCGTGGTATCCTGCAGACAGAACTGATTGGTCTTTACAATAGGCTGAAGGATACGATCTATGTAAATACCCAAAGGTTCCACCAGGGAGTTAACCGCAGACACGATTGGCCTCCCTGGTGGGTGCTCAAGATCCTTATGAACTTTGGGCAACATGTACATCACGGGAATCCTAAACTGTTCCCTAATCAATGATGACATCAGGGATCGAGATATTACACCTGCATCACATGCTTCCGTGACAACCATCTCTATTTGTTCTTTAATCTTAAATGATGGATCTCCTGGTAGTGCAGAATAGGTATCAACGTCACCAACCTGTCTCATTAATTCAGAAATGTAATCACCCCTATCCTGCACCACCAGGGAGCCCCCCTTGTCCGCCTTCTTAAACACCACAGAGTCATCCCTCTGTAACTCTCTAAGTGCAGTTCTTTCCTTATATGACAAATTGTGTATAGATTTATACTTCTCCTGATGCCAATCTTTTTTCAACGTATGCATTACCATATTTTCAAAAACATCCAAAATGGAATTGTCAATAGGGGGATCTGACTTATTCTTAGTTTTAATTTTAATAGGAACATCACAGTCCTCGCTCATCCCAATTCTATCAAGGCAGTTCATAGGTTTCCTTAAGAAATGCCACAGTTTCCACTTCAATTTTCTCATAAATTTATACATATCTACTTGGATGTCGAACAAATCTTGATAAAAACTAGGCACAAAGCTCAGGCCGCGATTCAACACTGACAGTTCAGCGGGGTCAAACACTCTATTAGCAATATTGATCACTAGCCCCTCTGTGGGAGCGTCCATTGTACTATTGCTCACCACCTCTCCATGAGCCACCTCCTGAGTATTATTACCCGATCTGGATAGAAATGTCCTGGGGCACATCGCTCCCACCACATTAACACAGTTCCCCATAGTACTCACTGTCAGTTGTGATAGTTCTGTGGTCGCCGGCTCTGACTCCTGGTGATTCGCTCGGACGGAGCTCGCGCGGCACTCTGTTTCCTGTATTGTGAATTGTCCCTCCTGGAGTGAGGCTTGGAACGCAACTCTGTTGCGCCTGCGTCTGTGGTGACGGCGCTTCCTCCACCTCGATCTGCCGCAGTGACCCTGGGAAAAAAACGTTGGGCGCCCCCTGGTCGTTCCTGCTCAGAATCAGATTCTCCAGTAACTCTCTGTGGCCGTTGACCTCGATTTCCAAAACCTCGCCTTACTTGTCTCTGTGCTCGGCGAATAAGGCTCCAAGTGTATACCTGGTTGTTGACGTAATCCTGGGCGTCCCTTTGGAACTTCTGCTTTTTGGTTTTTAACGTAAGTTCTTTACTTTCCTTAATAGTTTCATCCAATTTACACTTGAACTGTGCATACGATTCAATTGTATCCTTCGTCAGCAGTTCGTTCTTTAACCGATCAATTTCAGATTTGATTTTATCAATTTGTGGATGTAAATGCTGTATAGTGAGATACATAAGGTCCATAGAACACTTATTTAAGATTCCATACCATTTCTTGATGAAATCTGCATCATCTTTACAAAAGATCGGAGTAAGGGTGACTCTAAGACCTCTGGGGATCCTTTCCACACGTAAATATTCCGTAAGAGTGGATACATGCAATGAAAGATTGACCTCCTTGAGCGACAAGTTTTCAATTTCTTTCTTCAAATTTTCAATGGGGTCAGTTTCCTCTGAAGTAAAGGTATAACGAACAGATCCTCCTAGTGCAAGGATTGCAAGTCTCTCTTCATCCGAAAAACTATGATAATCAATTGATGAGTTTACATCTGAAGCAATATCCTCCAGTGACATACTTAGTTAGTGGTTGAAAAAGCAGGAGCTCTGGGACATAGGATCCAACTTCCCACAGTACAAGAAAAGGTAATCCCAAGCTCACACTGCAAATCTTTTGTTCACCAGGGAGTCAACCAGTCCACACCTGGATCCCATCAGGGTGCATCAATGGACTGTAGAAGGAAAAGGATGACTGGGTCTCCACCTGGATTTAAGCCTGGAAGGCTGCGTTTATTGTATCATAGTAAAAACACACATGACGTTTCGGCCGTAAGGCCTTTATCAAATGCTTAAAAAACACTGAGCAAATGCTCACATATAAATCACATACCACATGATAAAACACACCCCTAAGAGGGCGGGCACAAACTTAAGTGAAACATTCCAAGAGAGATTTAAAGTGACAGCATCAGTACTAATACATTTCATAAAAAACATTTCAAACTGAATTCCTCATTAAGTCCGTTGGGGACAAGAGTATCTAATCTACTGATCCATCTGCTTTCCCTTCGTAAGAGGGCTATTTCATTATCCATTCCTTCTCCAGTAGTGACCTTCTCCAAAATGCACCAACGTAGATCACTGACCATGTGATTGGATTCAAAGAAATGTTTACCTATTGGAGAGTCAATATTTTTTTCTGGATTATCATAATATTTTTTATACAATCTTATATTGCTACGATGTTCATTTATCCTTACTCGAACAGGTCTAGAGGTCTGGCCAACGTAGCCCAACCCACACGGGCATTTTAAAAAATATACCACATTGGCTGTAAGGCATGAAAAATTTCCATTGATCCTAATCTTTGTGCCTAGTCTGGGGTGGGCCACATGGTCTCCCCTGATTATGCTAGAACAATTTTGACAATTCAAACATGCAAATGTCCCCTGCTTTTTTGGTAAAAAAGTGAAACTCTGCTTTTGACTCTTTTTTTAAATCTGCTTTAACCAATGTATCGCGTATGCTCTTTCCTTTTCTATATACAAAAGTGGGCGGGGCACGAAACACCTTAGACAGGAGAGGGTCAGCTTCTATCATTCCCCAATTATCCAATATACTTTTTCTCACCAGTTGGGCATGATTGTCGAAGGTGGAAATGAATTGTATATCCTCATTATTTTTTCTTTTTTCAGATTTCTGTCTTAGGGTTTTTCTATCCAATTTCTTTACCTCAGATGCTGTATCCATCACCTTCCCTCTTTCATACCCTCTTTCCACAAAATTTTTAACCAATCTATCTGCCTGTTTCTGATAGGCCTCATCACTGGATGTAATGCGTCTTGCGCGGATAAATTGACTCTTTGGGAGACCTCTCAACAGGGAGCGGGGATGGCAACTACTAGCCAATAAGGCATTGTTGCGGTCAGTAGCCTTTCTATAAACATCTGTTTGAAAACCCCCGCTTTCCAATGAGATGTCTACATCCAAAAAATGTAGATTGTTGGGATGAAATTCCAGTGTGAATCTAATGGATTCATGGCAGAGATTTAATCGAGTAAAAAATTCCAATAGAGCCTCCTCTGGCCCTGTCCAACAAAAAAAACAAATCATCGATAAAACGACAGTATCCCTTTCCAAATCTTTCAAAAATCTCATTCGAGAGGATGAATTTCGATTCAAAGTCCGCCATAAATACATTAGCTAACGTCGGAGCATACGGTGCCCCCATGGGTACTCCTCTCACCTGTAAAAAGAAATCTCCCTGTACACGAAAATAATTGGATCTCAAGCAAAGTCCCAGCAGATTATGCACAAATGATATGTCAATATCCTGCCCCCCTTTTTTTTCCAAAGCTTTCTGTATGGAATCTAATGCCTCCTGATGGGGAATGTTAGTATACAGGCTAGTTACATCCAAGCTTACTAGAAATTTAACTTCCTTAGCTTCAATCGTATCTAGATAATTCAGGAAATGCGTGGTATCCTGCAGACAGAACTGATTGGTCTTTACAATAGGCTGAAGGATACTATCTATGTAAATACCCAAAGGTTCCACCAGGGAGTTAACCGCAGACACGATTGGCCTCCCTGGTGGGTGCTCAAGATCCTTATGAACTTTGGGCAACATGTACATCACGGGAATCCTAAACTGTTCCCTAATCAATGATGACATCAGGGATCGAGATATTACACCTGCATCACATGCTTCCGTGACAACCATCTCTATTTGTTCTTTAATCTTAAATGATGGATCTCCTGGTAGTGCAGAATAGGTATCAACGTCACCAACCTGTCTCATTAATTCAGAAATGTAATCACCCCTATCCTGCACCACCAGGGAGCCCCCCTTGTCCGCCTTCTTAAACACCACAGAGTCATCCCTCTGTAACTCTCTAAGTGCAGTTCTTTCCTTATATGACAAATTGTGTATAGATTTATACTTCTCCTGATGCCAATCTTTTTTCAACGTATGCATTACCATATTTTCAAAAACATCCAAAATGGAATTGTCAATAGGGGGATCTGACTTATTCTTAGTTTTAAGCTTAATAGGAACATCACAGTCCTCGCTCATCCCAATTCTATCAAGGCAGTTCATAGGTTTCCTTAAGAAATGCCACAGTTTCCACTTCAATTTTCTCATAAATTTATACATATCTACTTGGATGTCGAACAAATCTTGATAAAAACTAGGCACAAAGCTCAGGCCGCGATTCAACACTGACAGTTCAGCGGGGTCAAACACTCTATTAGCAATATTGATCACTAGCCCCTCTGTGGGAGCGTCCATTGTACTATTGCTCACCACCTCTCCATGAGCCACCTCCTGAGTATTAATACCCGATCTGGATAGAAATGTCCTGGGGCACATCGCTCCCACCACATTAACACAGTTCCCCATAGTACTCACTGTCAGTTGTGATAGTTCTGTGGTCGCCGGCTCTGACTCCTGGTGATTCGCTCGGACGGAGCTCGCGCGGCACTCTGTTTCCTGTATTGTGAATTGTCCCTCCTGGAGTGAGGCTTGGAACGCAACTCTGTTGCGCCTGCGTCTGTGGTGACGGCGCTTCCTCCACCTCGATCTGCCGCAGTGACCCTGGGAAAAAAACGTTGGGCGCCCCCTGGTCGTTCCTGCTCAGAATCAGATTCTCCAGTAACTCTCTGTGGCCGTTGACCTCGATTTCCAAAACCTCGCCTTACTTGTCTCTGTGCTCGGCGAATAAGGCTCCAAGTGTATACCTGGTTGTTGACGTAATCCTGGGCGTCCCTTTGGAACTTCTGCTTTTTGGTTTTTAACGTAAGTTGACTGGAACGCAGGCATCCAGCAGTGTCAATCAACCGGCATGGCTGGGGGGGTGATGGCAATGGGGCTGTTCCTTTCTAGGTTTGCAGAGAAAGCACAGTGAAAAAAAACTTACCAATCCTCCGAGCACTGGTCGTCCTAAGTAAATCATTACGTTTTCGTGCGTATTGGATCTTGTAATGCTTTGTTTTAGGTGAGACCATATTCTGGAGCTGTTTCCTGAATTTGTTAATGTGTGCAATTGCCATGCATGTTGGGCACAATGTGCCATTCAGCAATGTGTGATAAGATGAATGCAGAAACCTCAGAGAACAAGTTTAAAGAGTAGATCGAACAGGCGCACAGCAGAGTGCAGACTAGTAGATTCGCAGAACTGCTTTTAGGGACCCAAATTACACTTGAGCCACTATCATTAATTCCGCATGAGTGCAACCAAACTATAAACAAAAGGCTGCCTTACGCATGGCAGCCCCCACTGGGTTGCCATTATAGCCCTCAACATAGGGCTTCACTTTTGTGTTGGTATCGGCATCATCATCACAACTAGACCAGTGAATGTCATCTGATGTGGTTTACTGATGAAATTCACTTCTGCCTATCACAGGTACTCTGGCAAAGGACTGGCACGTCACACAAGTTAGGATGACTGTGATTCGCCCGCTGTTGCAGGACATCCTTGGCACAGAGTTCCGACAAGACAATGGCAAAATCTCAGATTTTATTGCTGTTGATTTGAGAGATGGCCCTCTTCATCTATGTAACGGCAGCAGACACTGCAAAGTATCCTGTTTGCAATGACGCTGCATCCGGTCTGGCATAATGTTAACCTAATGCTGGGAATACACGGTACGTTTTCCGCGCTCGATTTCGTGCCAATTCTCTTATCTTCCATTTGTTTTCCTTATCTTTTCCCATTGTTCCCTATGCGAAATTGAGAGCGGAATGGATCGTGCGGGAGATCGGACACGTCGGAAATTATCAATCGAGCCATCTAAATGGCTCAAACGTACCGTGTATTTCCCAGCATAATGCACCTCGTAGGACTTGTACTGCTGCTTGCTGCAGTGTTGCTTCCATTCAGTTATGATGGGTACACACTGAGATTTTTTTGGCCGATTTACTGTCAGATCGATTATTTCCAACATGTTCGATTTGCTTTCTGTCGATTTCCGAGAATTTGCTGATCAATTTTCTATTAACGCTAACGAAAACCGATCAGAAAATGCTCTGAAATTGATTGAAAAGCAAATCAAACATGTTAACGGAAATCGATCGGAAAATGCTCAGAAGTCGATCGGAAAGTAAATCAAACATGTTGGATATCGATCTGACAGTGAATCTGCCAGAAAATCTCAGTGTGTACCCAGCATTACATAGAATGGGAGAGTTGGCGGGCACTCGGGGCAAGATCTATGTTGACACCCAAACGACTATGGCTATCATTCATAAAACATTCCCGCATGCGGAAATGCGTAATACCGCTGACTTTACCGAGCACTGAGCAAGTGTTGTATTCATAAAGCCTCTTTCCGCATGCGGAGCTGACATTCCCGTGCAGAGTGACAACGTACCGCCTTCTGCGGTGTGGATACGCAGTTATCCAGAAAAAGTATCAAAATGTTCATTCATAAACATTTCCGCATAGCGGTATGCGGAAAGGGATTACCGATCCCCTGGATGTAGCGGGAAGCTTGCGGAGTACATGTAAGTGAATGGGACGGACCTCCCACACATCAGCAGAGAGAGCATGGAGGGTCTCGGCCAGCTTTTCTGTTTCCGCATGCCTACCGCCCGCCTGCCGACACCATTCTCCAGAAAACCTCCGCACTGCTACCGCCCCAGGCACAAAGTTTATGAATGACCACCCAGAAGGATAAACTACCGACGGCGGTATTCTCCCGCACGGGTTCCCCTTACCGACAGCCTGTTCATGAATGATAGCCTATGTGCTCAGGATAAGGACAGCACAGCATATTCATGAAAAAATAGCATAAAGAAAATCCGGCACTATAGTGTTTTAATATGGCAAAACATATGACACAAATCATGCAGTTGGTAGTGAGCATATACAAGATAAGACGACCATGCAATGGCAATCAAAAAGTCATACCAAGGTGTCTTTGGTGGTGCCTGGGTGTGGATGGAGGATGGCGGTGGTGGGTGCCAGAGGGTGCACGGCCCGACGACCGTTTCGCGTGGCTTACGCCAAGCTTTTTCCGAGGTGTAAGTGCAACAAATACTGGAAGAGCGGCGGAGCATATAAAGTGTATGTAGATACACTTCCGGTCTGCCGCAGTGAAAACCACCCCTTCCGGAACTGCCAGGTCACACTGACCGATCCCCAGCCTGGCCTGTTGGAACGCATAATGTTGCGCATGCGCGGTCGCGTGTACGCGTCCAAATGACGCGAGTGCACGCTGGCCAGCCGCTGTGTTTAACTAATAGAGCAAGGACCATTGCATGTGAACGGTCGCGTGCACGCGTCCAACATGACGTAAGTGCACGCTGGCCAATCACTAAGCGCGTCAACCTCTTCCATATACGGAGCTACTCTCAGGCGCTCAAATCGTACACAAACCGGCAACCATGGCAACCTCAGTATTCCTCAAACCAATGAGGACGCTGAGGGGAGGCAAATAGTAGTAGATGCACTCCAGATGGATCGGTGGGATATTTCCACCAGAAACGGATTAGTGGAAGGGGAAACTATGAAAACATGCTCACATTAAAGAGCCACATTAGCTAATACTTCTGTTCTAGGCTAAAGGGAAAGGAAGTGGTATCTAGCAATTACCAAAGAGGGGGAAGAAGAGGAGAAAGAAGTGAACCCAAAAAGAGTGGAAAGTGGTAGGGTGGTGGTGGAACAAAGAAAGAAGGAAAAGGGAAGGAGGGAAAGGGATGAATGGGTACACTAAAGAGGAGAGAGACTGGAAGTAGCGAAACAGCCACCAAGTGGAGAGACCACTAGCAATTCCCAGAGTGGCTCGTCCTCTAGGAAAAAAGAGGATGATAAAAATTTTATTTGTTTATATGAAGTTGTGCTAAAAAGCAATTTATTAATATTGAAAAAATATAAAGGATAAAAAGAGCCACTATAGGATTGAATGGGCAACAGGAGACGGCCCAGGGGAGATGTTATGAGAACACAAGGAACACCCAAAGAGGTGATCAAGGATAAAGGAAACAGGCTAAGTCCACATAATCGTTAAGACCCAAAGGACCCATAGCGTCTGTGCGTAGGATCCAATGCACCTCTTGTCTGAGCAGTAGTCTTTTCCTGTCGCCCCCACTGCGAGGGACGTCACAGAAATCGATACAAGCGAATGACAAAAGGTTAGGATTACTTTGATGGAAAGTTGACATATGTTCAACGATCCTCGGACAGCCTTTATTTTTAGGAAGCAACCGTATATGCTCCAGGATGCGTTCTTTCACCATCCTGGTAGTTTTACCAATGTAGAATCTGTGGCACGGACACCACAGGGCATAAACAACAAATTTTGTTCTACAAGTGGCGAAAAAGGTTGTATTATGTTGAACTGGTCCCAAGGGATATGATTTGCCAGTCTTCATGAACTGGCAAGCTTTGCAAAAGCCACATTTATAATTACCTAAAGGAGTAAAATCGCTCAGCCAAGTGCGTTGTGGATGCTCGCGAAGGTCGCTGTGTACCAAAAGGTCACCAATAGTTGGTGCTTTCTTGAAAGTAATTAGTGGTTGAGAGGGTAAGGAGCTTTTTAAGATCGGGTCCTCCAACAGGAGAGACCAATTTCTGCTAAAAGCCCACTTAATTTGATTGGCCATAGGGGAAAAGTCAAAGGAGAAAACTGATTGTTTGGTTGTCCTGTCTCGCCCTTTCCTTTTAATAAGATCTGATCTATCTTTATTAAGGGCCCTATCCATGGCCAGGTCTAAATTTTTCTCATCATATCCTCGAATGAGGAGTCTCTGTTTTAAGTCTTCCGCTTGATGGAGGAAGTCTTGGAGAGTAGTGTTATTCCTGCGAAGTCGCAGGAATTGACAATACGGAAGAGACGTGGTGACATGTTGTGGGTGGTAACTTCTGCAGTGTAAGATGGTATTAGAAGAAGTGGGTTTGCGATAACTTTTTGTAACTATGCCCCCATCTGAAACGGCCAGTTTCAAATCAAGAAAGCTGATCTTGTCAACTGACCATTCCATAGTGAAGAGCATGTTCACATCATTACAGTTTAAGTACTCCAAGAAACTCTGCAGAAGTGGGATACCTCCTGACCAAAAAGTCAGGACACTTACACCTCGGAAAAAGCTTGGCGTAAGCCACGCGAAACGGTCGTCGGGCCCGGGCCGTGCACCCTCTGGCACCCACCACCGCCATCCTCCATCCACACCCAGGCACCACCAAAGACACCTTGGTATGACTTTTTGATTGCCATTGCATGGTCGTCTTATCTTGTATATGCTCACTACCAACTGCATGATTTGTGTCATATGTTTTGCCATATTAAAACACTATAGTGCCGGATTTTCTTTATGCTATTTTTTCATTACATAGAATGGGACAGTACTACCGTACTTGGTTTGGTTTTGTGAAACAATCAGTTATTTATATTGTGTACACAAAGGATAAGCACACTTGTTACTATTTACTTTCTTTAGTAAACAATGTACCAAATTACACAATATGTAGACACAACAGCAAAACCCGAACAAGGCACAAATGGAAAACCTACACCAAACACAGTGCATGTACTAATGTCTGTGTCTTTTCAGACTCTAGAGCTCCTTCTCTTTCGGCTGCACCCCTGAACAGAGTGGCCCTCCTGTTAGACTGTCTACAGACATTCCTTTTTTATCTCCTAGGCAGTCCCACCCCACAGGAACTTCATTGGAAAAGGAACTAGGATGTTGTAAAACTTCCTTTCCCTAGTTTAATAGAAACCTTGTGGAAGCACATGCTCAATTGACACATTTGTAGCCATATTGGCAGCCATTACACATAGATACACCTCATTAATCACAAAAAGAAAAAAACTGTCATAACTATGAACTGAATGGTGAGCAGTAGGATATTCTCCGAATGTACTATCCAACAGCATGTAAGTTGTGACATTAGAAAATACTTTCTGTGAAGTGTTTGAGTCCTGTATGAATTGTGCACTATGCACATTGCTGTAAATCACACAGTGTATAGTGAGGCTAGCAGCAGACACTTGCTGTGAAGCATGATGTGCAACCAGCACAAATGGATCTACAGATTTGCTTAATGGAGGGAAGGGGAGATGTATCCTAAAACTTCAGCAATGCTGTGTGCAGTGACTGAAGCTTGCTGCCTTCTGAATGGGCATGCCACTTCCTGGATATCCGTTTTTTCTGCAAATGTCACTTTTGCAACATACATTCCCAGTCCGTGGAAACATATGCCCAACCGTGGGGGTGGGGGCGCCGAATTGGAGGGGGCAGTAGCCAGGATGGGGTGGGCAGCCCCCTCCTCACCTGGGTCCCCCATCCCCGCTCCCTCTCCTGCTATTTGCACAAATTGTTAATGTAAAGTATGCAGCAAGCGGGGAAGCTTACCTCCCTCCCTTGCGTTCCACCGCTGGCCACTTGACTTCCTGCAATGCCGCCCTCTATACTTCGGAGGGCGGCATTGCAGAAAGTGATGTGTAGGAAGTGAAGAAGGTAAGCGTCCCCGCTCGCTGCATACATTACATTACATTACATTAAAGTATAATATTTGCGCAAATAGCTGAAAGGGGAGCAGGGATGGGGGGACCCAGGTGCCAACCCCCCCCCCCCCCCCCCCCTTCGCATGGCGGCCCACTCACCACCCACAGGCTGGGACACAAAAAACGGATCCGTTTCTGTGTCCAAAGGTGCCTGTGTAGAGAGGGATCAATTTTTCTATTGATTTTCACTACTCCTCTGTCTATCCGGGGTCCATGAAAATCCTGCAAATCCACTCGGATTTTCAACATGGACCCCCCCTGAACACACACGGATCTGTTTTTAAATTGAGTGAAGAGGGCTGCTATTTTTAACATTGGTATCCGTGGCTCCATTTTTTTTTTTTTTATTATTTTTTTGATCTGAGCTAAAAAAAAAACCGGACCCACGGATACGTTTTTACAATAAGTGTGAACCTACTCTGAATTGTGGGAAGACTATCGTATTCATATTTACATTTGACTGGCACCAGGGATAATTATGTCTACTCCTTAGTGTGGACATGCACACTTCTGATTTAGACAGACCTGTTCATGGAAGGAGAATTCATACAGAAAGATCTGTTTGCAGCTCTAAAGTCCCAGTATCGTGTAACCGTTGTACCTCAGTTTAGAATTCCTGAAGCTGAAGAAGGGGAACTGGAGATGTGGAGTGACAAAATTTTGGTTGTAGCAGACTTTAGAACAAGCGAGTCTGCAAGCAAGGAATAGAGTTGGTGGTCCTATGGGTTGGTAGCAAGGAATCATAAAAAAATGTCAGGTAGCGGCAAAGGCCTCGATTCATAAAGCATTACCTCATGCGGTAATGCTGAAAACGGCAGACTTTATCGACCACTTAGCAAAATGTCAATTCATAAAGGCTGTTACCGCATGAAAAGCTGACATTACCGACCAGGGAGATAAATTACCGAATTGGCTGTAGTTACCGACAACACGTGTCAGTAAATTGTCAGCAAATGTCAATTCATAAAGCCTTCCATAAGTGGTAAGCCTGGCGGTAGTTACCGACACCTCTAGTGAGGCATTAACAAGTTACCGACCGCTCTGACAGCTCTGATGAATGCAAAAGTGCAGAGAGCCGAAGTCTGTCTGAGTCATCAGTGGAGAGAGCCATTTGTGTGATTCATTTCTGCAGGGCAAAGAGGGAATCGAGACACTGCTCTACTCTACCGTTCAATGGGCTGCGGTAATTTACCGACCTCCAAGGGCAGCTGGGGAAATCTTTATGAATTAGCACACAGACCGGGAAAATACCGAGCGCGGTATTTTCCCGACAAGATTTTTTTTTTATCGCGCTGCTGTTTATGAATCAAGGCCAATTCCAGGTAAGCCAGCTCAACAATAGAGAATTTAATATACAGATCATTGGCAGAGGTCAGAATGCAGTGATGCTCTCACTAGTAATGAATGTGTAAACACTCAAATTCGTAATTTAAATGAGCATTAATTAGTTCAGGTGTGCGGCGGGGACATAAGGGGTTAGTTACCCATAATTCCTCGTCCTCCCTGTGCTCCAGATAGCTTGCACGCGTCCAATATTGGACGCGTTGCAAGCCTCACTGCGGGCACTTCCTCCTTCAAGCCGGAAGGAGAAAGTGAGTGGTGATGAGGCTTGCAACGCGTCCATTAGGATGCGTGCAAGCTATTTGGAGCGCATAGAGAAAGCGGAATTACGGGTAACTAACCCCTCATGTCCCCGCCGCACACCTGAGCTAATTAATGTTCATTGAAATTAAGAATTTGAGTGTTTACACACTCGTTATGTCGTTATTACTCGTGAGAGCATCCCTGGTCAGAAGTAACAAATCTGTAGCAGGTTCATATGGTTTTTTTTGTTTGTTTGTTTTTTAGTACCCGTGGCATTATATGCATACCAGTGCATGCGCATGTTACAGCTAGTGATGGTCATGTCTAGGAGAACTCATGGAGAAGCATTTGCACATGATCAGCATGATTAGCACATGATCATGACTATCAAATCAGCATGACTAGCAACAGCGATGTTTCCCTTGTGAAGACAGAAGCCAAGAAAACATTTACCGTATTTTCCGCCGTATAAGACGCTCCGGAATATAAGACGCACCCATGTTTGGAGGGCAAGAACCAGGGAAAAAAATACTAAACCTGGTGCGTCCATATTCCAGGAGCGTCTTGTATATGTCCTTCTGTGTGTCCCTGTGTGCTCCTGTGCCCCCCAAATCCCCATGTGTCCTTCTGTGTGTCCTCATGTGCCCCCCGTGTCCTGAGCCCCCCATGTGTCCTCCTGTGTGTCCTCGTGTGCTCCTGTGCCCCCATATGTCCTCATGTGCCTCCCATGTGTCCTTCTGTGACCCCTCATGTGTGCTTCTGTGCCCTCCGTATGTCCTCCTGTGCCCTTCTGTGTCCTCATTTGCCCCATGTGTCCTTCTGTGCCCCCCATGTGTCCTCGCGTGCTCCTGTGCCCCCCTGCCTTCCCCGTGTGCCTTCCTCCCTGCCTCCCGCTTGAGTCTCCTGGCCCCCCGGTGAAATGTCAATAGCGGCAACTTACCTTTCGCATGCTCCCACGCTGATCCCAGATCATTGCGCTGCCCCCGCTAGCCTCCTCTGCCTCCCCCTTGCGTCTCCGGCCCCCGGGTGTTGGAGTGAGTAGCGGCAGCTTACCTCCGCAAAGCGTGCCCGTGATGACTGCAGACATTCGTCTCCCTGGCACTTCTCAATCTAGTGACCAGCTTGAACTGATGACGCACAGTTCAAGCCGGTCACTAGAGCGAGAAGTGCCGGGGAGACGGATGTCTGCAGTCATCGCGGGCACATTGCGGAGGTAAGCTGCCGCTACTCATTCCAACCCCCGGTGGGGCCAGATACGCTAGGGGGAGGCAGAGTAGGCTAGCGGGGGGGCAGCGCAATGATCTGTGATCAGCGTGGGAGCATGCCAAAGGTAAGTTGTTGCTATTGACACTTCCCGGGGGGTGGGGGGGGGGAATCGGGAGACTCAAGCAGGCAGGAGGGAGGAAGGCAGGCACTGAAAGGCAGGGAATCCCCGACATGGCGGCGGGTCAGCGGTTCTGTATCGGCGGGCGTTCGTAAGTCGGGGATTACCTGCCTTTGCCATATAAGACGCAGGGACTTTTTCTCCCTATTTTTTTGGGGGGAAAAAGTGCGTCTTATACGGTGGAAAATACAGTAATAACTCTGCCTTACCTTGGTCCTCCACCATTGAGTTCCCACCCTCCTCCTTTAGGAGTCAAATACAGTCCATCTTTCTTACTTTTTCTATTTTTTTGTTTTTTGTTGATGTACTTGTAAAATTTCTTAGGGTTAGATTTGATATCCCTAGCGATTTTGATTTTCAGCTTCAATCTTTGCCAGCCTAATTTATTTTTTACAACTTTTATTCCACTCCTTATAATTGCTTACCGTATACACTCGCAAGCAAGCCGAATTTTTGCCCCCCACAAAGGGGGTCAAAAGTTGGGGGGGTCGGCTTGCTTGCGAGTCACCTGTGGTCCGCGCGAACCCCGCCCCCCCCCCCCACCGCCCGGCGGCCGCCGCTATCACCTGAGCTGGTACCGGATCTTCTATTATTCCCCTCTCCACTCGTATGGTAATTCGCTCACAGCAGCGTGCCCCACAGCGGCTGCTGTGTGGTGACGAGGCAGGAAGCCATAGAGAGAGAGCGGCTGCCTGTAGCTATGGGAACCGCTCCCTCTATGGCTTCCTGCCTCGTCATCACACAACAGCCACGTGGGGCGCGCTGCTGTGAGTGATTTTTTTTACGAGCGGAGGGGAATAATAGAAGATGCAGCGTCAGCTCAGGTAATAGCGGCGACCGCGGGGCGGGGGAGAGGAGAGGGCACTACCTATACTGGGCACTGTACTAGCTATACTGGGGCACTATACTGGGCACTGTACTAGCTATACTGGGGCACTATACTGGGCACTACCTACCTATATTGCGCACTATACTAGGGCACTATACTGGGCACTACCTACCTATACTGGACACTATACTAGCTATACTGGGGCACTATACTGAAGCACTATACTAGCTGTACTGGGGCACTATACTAGCTGTACTGGGGCACTATACTAGCTGTACTGGGGCACTATACTGGGGAACTACCTACCCATGATGGGCACTATACTAGCTATACTGGGACCTTTACTAGCTATACTAGGGCACAACCTACCCATACTGGGCACTATACTAGCTATACTGGGACACACTGGGGGGATCACGCGGCCAGCATTTCCTACCCCCGGCTTGTATGAGGGTCAATAATTTTTTCCTGTTTTTTCCAGGTAAAAGTTGGGGGTCGGCTTATATGCAGGTCGGCTTGCTTGCGAGTATATACGGTAATGCAGCCTCGGTCCCCTCCTGTTTTAGGACCTTACAGGCATTCTGTTTCCACTTCATTTTATCTCTAACCTTTCTATTCATCCACAGAGGCCTTTTTGTTTTTATTTCTAGATATTTTGTTTCCATACGGGATATACTTACTACAATGTTGATTGAGAATAATTTTAAAAGCTTGCCATTTCCCTTCAGTGTCCTTCCCTGGTAGTACATTATCCCAGTTCACCAAACGTGGTGCCTGCCTGAGTTGATTGAATGTTGCTTTTCTAAGATTCATAGTTCTAGTTGTCCTGCTGCTCCGCAACCTATCAGTCACCAGATCAAACGTTATCACCATTTCCCCGCACATTTGATACATTACAGTGTTCTCCCCAGAATTTTTTTCCAGCCGGGTGGCATGAAAAAGTAGCCGGGTGGGGAACAACTGGGGGAATGCAGGGCTGACGCAACTCTGCTTACAGCATAGGAGGAGGAAACGAGCTAATGTCAGCTGGGTGCACATCAAAATTAGATGGGTGGAGCATCTGGACAAAAGAGCCTGTGGCGAACACTGAGCCTCCATATGGCTCTCATTTCAGGTGTGCTTTAAGAAATACACCATCTGTCTAAAAGGGACGCCCCAGGTATGTATAAATCTTTTTACTATTTTCAGCTCTGGTACACTTTTTAAAGTGAACTTCACAGCAAATACAGAGCATATAGTCTGGCACTTCCCATTTGTAGTGAATGATGAGTCAAGGATAGACACAGGCAATATAACTATCGCTCTCCTGCCACCTCAGTCCATTTAAATGACAACCACCACAGAGGCGTGTGCTCCGTGTACACATAGGCGAAAAACAAATGGTCTCATTCAAGTAAAAAACAGCAAAACAATGTGCACCTTCCGTCTCAAAATGTTTACTTGAAAAAGTGGTTCAGCAAATGTCATATACAGACATCAAAAGATGACAACAGTCAATCAATATTGTGTGGGTGTGATGCCAAACATGGCTTACTTGTCCTTGGCAAAAGGCAGGCTGAGCGGTGTGGAGGTGGGCATCAGGCACTAAGTAGTGAAGTAAGATACAGAAAGGCTACTGCCATCAATTCAGTTCTCCACGCAAAAAGCTTCCACTCGACACGTTATTGAGGCTATCCCTTATGGGCAATACTTGTGAATTAGGAGAAACACAGAGGAGGCAGATTTTGAGTCTCAGGCCAATGAGTTAACAACTACAAGGTTTAGAAAAAGAGTTTCTGACGAGACCCTGTTAAGGTCTAAATACAGGGCACAGATGCAAGAAAGGGAGTCATTACTGTCCCCTAAAAGTAAAGATAAAAATGAGCTAACTACATTCACGGTTGACTATTCATCAATGACAGAACGCATAAGAAAAACTATCTACTCGAATTGGTCTATTATCTCTCAAGATCCTGACCTTTATGTTTGTACTAGAGAACCTCCTCGAATTGCATTTAGGAAAGCTCCCACTCTAGCAAATCTTTAAACTAGTAGGGAGTTTACTACTCCTAAACCCATAAATTGGTTGAACGTTGCCCTATCATTAGAGAGTCCACAAGTGCGGACACTGCAATCTTTGTGGTAATAGATCCTCCTTTAAATGTGTAAGATTGGGAAATGATACAAATAATGGATTTTTTTACATGCCAGACCGACTTCGCAGTGTACGTAATGCTTTGTCCTTGTGAATATTTCTACATAGGACAAACAACTAGGCCTATGAAAGTAAGAGTGGGAGAGCATATAAATTCCATAAAATCGGGCAAAGGATGTACCCGGTTTATATCACATATAAGAGAAGTACACGATGGGAACAGAGGATGTATAAAATTTGAAGGTCTGCAAAAGCCGGAGATTCCCAGGAGAGGGGGTGAAAGAGAGCAGTTACTTTTAAGAAGAGAGACATTGTTGATATTAAGGACAGAAGCTATGGGCCCTTTGGGGCTTAATGATAAAATTGAGCTTTCATGCATGCTGGATCCTTAAATATTCGCGTCATCAGTACAAGCCAACACTAGAGCGAGAAGTGCGGCTGTGAAGAGGTCGGCTATCCCCGCGGGCGCTGCTGGAGAGGTAAGAGCCTGCCTCCATACACTTCCAACGGGCAGCGGGGACACGCTGTGGCGACATGGGGGAGGCAAAGCCTGCCTCTATACACTTCAGCGGGGACAGGCTGCGGCGACATGGGGGAGGCAAAGCCTGCCTCTATACACTTCAGCGGGGACAGGCTGCGGCGACATGGGGGAGGCAAAGCCTGCCTCTATACACTTAAACAGGCAGCGGGGACACATGCTAACTGTAGCGTGGGCCACAGTGAAAGTAGCGAGGACACAGAGAAGGGAAGCAGAGGCACAGGAGAGAGCGGGCAGGGAATCCCCGATGTCAGCGGTTCATAACAGTGTGCGTTCATAAGTCAGGTATTCCCTGCCTTTGCCATATAGGACACAGGGACTTTTTCTCCCCATTTTTTAGGGAGAAAAAGTGCGTCTTATATGGCGGAAAATACGGTAGGTCTGTACCTGCTTTGTGCCTGATGTTGGGCCCGCGTTGGTCCAGCCCATCCCAACAGTTTACTGTAACATTTGAATGAAGCATACATTTGTTTTGTTCTGCTAGAGTTGGGATGGTACTGGACCAAAGCGGAGCTATATATATATATTTTTGTGCATACATACTTTTCCAGTCCTATTCAGATGTTGGTTCATAGGTTTGATACTACTGTCCGGCAAATCTCGATGCCTTTTATATTGCATAATTGAGATGTCCATTTGCTTTCTTAGCATGTTTTTATTATTGATGCACTGTCACTTTAATTCACTCAGCTTGTTGCCTTGTTAGATAGTATGAGCCCAACTGCCTCGTTATTTGGACCAGTTAGCTTGCAAGCATGTCGCCAGAAAGAATCACTGAGACCATAAAAATTTTTGGCCCAGCTGGCAGCTATTTTGCATGCGGAATTTTTTCCGCATTGGTATCCCTTGTACCAATGGTTATCTTCCGCTCTTTGAGGTGCATAATATGGCGCCCTATTTCGTTAGCGTCGATATCCGCCCATTAAGATGCAAGACTGCAGCTCCCGTTTCTAAGGCAACTAGCCTTTGTTATAAAAGGGATGACGTCACCGGAAAGGGCGGAGCCTGGCCCAGCACATAGGCCGGATGCCGCGTCCCTTCACTTCAGTGGTACACAGCGTCAAAAAGCTTCACCACCTCCACACCGCTCAGCCTGACTTTTGCCAAGGACACGAAAGCCATGTTTGGAATCACTCACCCACGCAATATTGATTGACTGTTGTCATCTTTTGATGTCTGTATATGAAATTTGCTGAACCACTTTTTCAAGTAACCATTTTGAGACGGAAGGTGCACGTTGTTTTGCGTTTTTTTTTTTTTACTTGAATGACACTTTAAAGTGAACAGTGCTTTTTGTTTTATTTGCAGCTACAGAAATCCGTCTGACAGTGCAGGTGAAACAGACATCATATAGTTAACACATGTCCAGAGCTAGACAGTTATATGTATTGGGCATCGTTAAGGGCTCATTCACACTTTGTGCACTTCTGTCTGCTTTTTTTCAGCACATCATGTTACAGATACATGTTGCTGAAAAAAGCGGTCAGAAGTGCACTGGTGTGAATGAGCCCTAATGGTACCGATCGAACGTGATTATTCAGTCAATGTTTTTGGGGTCGATTCCTCTACCAATCATCTGATTGGTAAAGTTTTCCTTGCGGTTTGTGGACCCCATCGATTGTTTCCGGCTGAATGCATTAATTCGATCAGGAATCGTGTCGCATGTCCATGTCCTACAAATTACACCGAGAAGCTGCAATTTCACACATAGATAGAACTGTTTTTTTTTTTTTGTTTGTTGTTTTTTTGTGAGTGTGAAAATGCCAAGTGTAGCCTGGTCTGAAAGGACATTCTGGCCCTTGTGATTTCAGGGGTTTATTAGTGTATCCTTAGGGTTAGAAAAGGTGGGGGGAGGGGAGAATAAACGTCAGAACAGATTTTTTTTTCGTGTGCCAACTAACCTTACTGACTGAGGTCACAGCTGGGCTGCCAGCTACATGCGGTTTGCCTATATCTGTTCAGATCAGAAGGTTTTTTTCCCTTCAGTGCTGCTGTCAGTGAGCTCCATTTTCCAGGCAGCCAAAACATCCCTCTCTATGCAACTAGTCCGGAGCGGCTCCGTGCATCTTGTGACAGCCGGGGGAGGAGGTGAGTGATTACCTGCACTTCCCACTCCTCTCTACAGTCTTCTAAACAGAAGTGCCGTATTTAACAGACGGGCAAGTTAGTACGGCAAGCATTTCACAGAGACGGGCAAGTTAGTATGGCAAGTAATTACGGATACACATTCAGAAGGGAGGGAGGGAGACAGACAACTGACCTAGTGACGCAGCTGTGAGGAGGAAAGGAGGCACCGAATTACAAAGCTAAATGGCGGTAGTTTGCCAAGCCCTGCCTTTATAGCCACACAGGCACCAAAGTCCCTTCCCTGTGACTGACTGCTTGTATGCGCCTCGTTCCTGGAAGAGCACGCTGCAGTCAGATGGTCCCGCCTACCGCCGAGCTGAGCCAATAACTGTACGAGCCTGCTGGAAAGCATGAGATCTCGTACACAGAGGAGAGAGCCCAGCGTGTGATGCAGCCAGGCGGGGGCTTCTCTCACCTGGGCGGCCCACCCACCTATTTGATTCTGGGGAGAACACTGCGTTATCTGGTCTATTTTAAATGATCAAAATCCAGTAACGCATGCCCCCTAGTTGGTTCCGTTACCATTTGAGTCGGTAACTGTCCTGTAGTGTTGCCAGAAATCTGACGCTTTTACCAGAATGGGTGGCCTCAATACTCCAGTCAATGTCTGGAAAGTTGAAGTCACCCATAACTATGACCTAATTTTTACTTGCAGCTTTTTTAGTCTGCGGTAGTAATTGCAGTTCAGCAGCTTTATGAATACAGTATGTGGTGACCTGTAGCATACCCCAATAAGCAAATGGCAACAGTTATTTCCACCATGAATATTTACCCAAATGGACTCAGCATCTTTACAATCTTCATCCATCTCATCGTTCAGGACAGCTGTAAAAGAGTTAACAAAGAGACAAACCTCTCCACCTTTTCTCCCTGCTCTATCCTTTCTAAACACATTGCATCCCTCTACATTTGCTATCCAGTCATGGTTATTCCCACAATGTCATAGCATTTGTCAATTGTCCATTTTTATTTGCAAGGCTCCTAGCATTGGTTACCATGCATATTGATCATTTACTAATAATACTGAAAATATCTGTTGGCAGTCAGATTGTGCCTATTTGCACTGAGAGGCATCTGACTGTATTCAGCAGTAGATATCAGATATTCAGAGTTAAATCTATCTCTGGTTAGTTATTTTGTTTTTGTGCTATGCTCTTGAACCTCAGGCATAACCTCTTCTGCCTCAGACAGGATGTCTTCAGAGATGGCTGTCAGCAACAGCACTTGTCAGGGTGCAGAATGAGGGGAAATCAAACACTTTAATACGGCATCAGTGCTGTGAAATGCCAAGAAAACAGTAGAGTATAATCCATATTCTGTAGAAGATGTTTACTGTGGTGATTAGCTACACAAAGAATGCCTTGAAAAGTGTCCACAGATGTCTGGAAAGCCAGGAATGCTGCTCTGCACTGACATGAATAGCGGTTTACCAGAAGTCATCTGGAAGTTTGAACTCCACATTGCCAAAACATATCTATGCACAGTAGTGCTTTATGCTTCACTGAAATAGGAAATGAAGTCTTGCTAGCAAAGGTAATGTTTTTAACTGCATTTGTCTCTCCCCCCCCCCCCCCCCCCCCCTTCAAATCAAGAGGTGTTATAGCATGTTAGAAAATGTTACCATTTTTAAACTCTTCTAATGGGAAGGTAGTTGAAAATGTAATTGATTTTATTTTTGATCATATTTTCAGCTGAATTGTTACATTGAGCTGGTAGTACCCAAATGCATTTTTTTTCCTCCTCATTCCTGGCAATTTCTGTTCGTTAGATGTTTTTTTGGTAAGCGTTTTTGTAGACTTTTTTGCAGAGCGATTACGTTTTTTCACTTCCTGATATCAGTCAGGAAGTGAACTTTTTGATACGGAAAAAATACATAAAATGTATTTATTCTTAAAAAGGCGTACGCGATCGCTGCACAAAGCGATTTTTGTGAGCATTTTGCGGTTTTCCTATACCTTCCATTGTAACAAAATTGCCCGGAAAGTGGTCCATGCAGCGCTTCTCTGAGCGGAAAGCGGACAGATCGCCCTAATCTAAACTAGCACACAGGATAGCATGGTGTAAGCGCTTTCAGGGTGATTTTGAAAAATTGTAGGCGCTTGAAAAAAATCCCAGAACACCTCCAGTGTGAACGGGCCCTAAATGAGTTTATAACCTCTTCTCAGCGTCCCTGTGATCTCGCCGCCGGGAGACTTGGGCGCGGGATACAGCAAATATATGACTTATCCTGCTGCTGCACAAGTTCCCGGCGGGGTTAAATGCTATTCCCCCTCTAGATCCACGTGGATAATGGGGGAATGATGTAATTCGGCTTCCAGCTATTGATTTTCTGTCTTCTGACGCCGCTGAAGTTACTGACTGCGCCGCTATTGCCGTAATTCCGATTACGGTCTATGGTGGCACAGGCTGCGTCCAAATCTCCTGCGCTGGTATTACAGCGCTCTCTTTCTCATGCTATCAGAATAAAAGAACTTGGACTGTAGAGCCTTCTTTAATTCATGAACTACTAATGTAAGAGTATCCTACAAGTTATTTTTATAATAGTTTTTCCTTGTATATTTGTTTGCATCCCTTTTGTGGACCCCCTGCTCGTGTGAACTATATGACTTTCATCCAGTCTAGACCTGTGTATTGTTCGTTTTTTTTCCCCCTAGAGTAGACTTTATTGTGTCTGTAGAGTTAGTCAATCTTATCAGTTCTTCAGTTCAAGGACCTCGCGCCCCCCCAAATAAAGCACACTGTGCTACAGAATCTGGGAAAACCATCAATGCAGTACAATTGTCTTCTGCACCTGTCAAGGGACACAAGCGACAAACACTCAGCCGTGGCTATTTTTTTCGTTTGGTTTTTGGGGATCTGTGGATAACCACTTGCTCCTTCTCCCCCCACCACCCTATATAGGACCATATGAGCACTTGGCTGAGCCGAGCATGAACTGTCACCAAGGTGCCAGCAGACTGTACAGGTCTTTAAGGTGGCTGTACACTTATAGATGGCCACCAGATTTGACTATCGGATAGATCCCTATGAAATCTGAGTTGAGGGAACTGTTACTGTTAAGGGGCCCATACTCTGGTCGATTTAATTGATTGATAGACTCTATGGAATCGATCGACTGGAAATTGAGCCTATGAAATCGATTGATCGATTTTGTGGACTATTTCGATTGATTTGATCTATCTGACAGGATGGAAAATCTAGGTCGCAGCAGATCGATGGCCCATAGAGTTGCATTGGATCCAATAATGCTTTTAGATCGATTTCCAATACATTTAATTCTGAAATCTATTAGACATCTGTTCCTAGTGTGTGTGGCAAGCATTAGATTCCTGTCAGATTCGACTTGACAGGCATCTGACAGAAATCTGATGGTCGAATCTGCTGCAAATCTATAAGTGTATGGCCACCTTTACTGCCACACACTAGGCATAGATTTTGAATAGAGTTCAGCATGAAATCTATGAACCTCCCTGGCGGTATGATTATTTCCAGATTTTAGGGTCTTTTTTTTTTTTTAAACGTTTCAGACCCTAAAATCAGGAAAAAAAATCATGCTGCCAGAGTCTCTGCAGCAGCGCTGCTCTCACTCACCTCCCTGGGCTCCAGCGCTGCAATCTTACCTTCGTCCTCCGGGTGGCACTGTAATTCTGTAGTGGGATCGATGAAAGCGATCTCACCAGAGTGATTCAGAGCCTTGGAGGACAGGAAGGAGAACGGCTACCGACGTCTGGATCCCCGGGAGGTGAGTAAAAGTGCCCGCTGCGTGCTATACTCTGCATTGAGCTACCGGCGGCTAGCCCGAGCTACACTCGGGATTACCGCCAGGGAGGTTAAAAGTCTAACAGAAAAGCCGCACTGTTTGATGTAGTATAACACTGTGGGCTGTCTATCAATAACTGCTATCTGGACCATCCGATTCTATATAGATTACAGCTAAAGATTGCTTGAGTGTTCAATCGGGCCAACTGTGGCATCCATTTCTAGCAAATTTGATCAAGCTGATTGAGTTGGCTGGATATTGGTGGGAAAAACTGATCAGTTATGCCCATCTAGCTCTCTTGGACCTTGATTAACCCTTTCGGGACTGGATGCCTCCGGCCACGTCCTTTTCCTATTGTGCCCTGTGATTGGCTCACCGTAATCACAGGTGACCTATATGCGAAAGCTCTGGTGCAGCGACATAACAGCGGCAGGAGTGTGTGGCGGTGGATAGATGGAATCTACGTCCTGTCAGAGCTGCAAACCCATCAGCAGTATGTAGATTCCAACTACGTTGGTATGGAAGTGGTTAAAGAGCCGATAAATATTCACAATTCTTGTATTTGGCAAATTTTTAAAAAGTAAAAAGTCTTTAATTTTATAATATTTTATGTATTTGACACCAAGTCCAGTAACATGCATCCTCATGAAAGGTAGTACAATGCAGTATGTTTGCAATGTGTGTATGTATGTCTATGTTGTGTATGTATATTCATATATATTATTGTACGTGTATTGGGGTTAAAAGTTGCCTTATCAAGTGCCTTATTCTGTAGTCTCCAAAATCTTAGATGGAAACATGAAAGCCTTCAGCTGCCTCTTGGAAAGCAGGCTGAGTTGACACATAATTTTAGCCTACCGTATGTTAAATTGAAAGCCTTTCAAGGATTTGCACAAATGGCTGTTGAATAATGGCAATGCAAATGTGTAGCGAAAGTCGTCACAGGTGATAATTTTCAAGTGTTCTCTGTGGAAAGCATAAAAGATTGAAATGTTATGGGAAAAAAATCACAGCAGAATCGTGTAGAGGTTTTATGAATAAAATGTCGTTTCTTAAGCAGAATTTGAGTTATTTCATGTAAGATGTGGTCTTGTTTCTCCCACTTTTGTTTTCAGATAATTGTATCTATTTAAAGGAGTTTCTCTCACAAAGCAAAGTACCTTTCTATGAAGTCCCCTGTGGACGCAGCCATCATCTCTCACTTTCTCCATGGCTACATGCTTCTTGCAAGCCCCTGAAGCTAAAAGCTCCACTCCACCTAAACTGTACCGTTTAGGTTTTCTTTTTTTTTCTAGTATAGGGATATATTAGAATCACTGGCAGTTTATTTTGGACTGTACTGTTACTTTCTACACATTTCCTGAGTTTTGTGTTGTAATTTCGGTGCGAGGGATAGAAAGCTAGTGGAGTTTCTGTAAAGGGGACAGTGAGAACATAAACTTTGAAAGCCAATCTAAAGTCTGGTATGCAGATCCAATTTTGACTAGTCAATCTCCCCACCTCTATGTAGTATGAGGACCAACAGTTTTTGAATACTATGAACAGAATGTGCAGATAAGCACTCATACTATATGGAAGTGGTAAAACTGGCCAATCAAAAGTGGATTTGTATACCAGCCTTAAAGGTTACCTGAGATGGGGGGAGGGTTTTGGTAGTTTTTTTTTTTTCGTTTTAATATATATCTGGGGCTTCCTCCAGCCACCTTCAAGCTAATCTGTGCCTCGCTGTCTTCCTACACTGCCTGGATCTTCCGCTAGCCGATCCAGAAATTCATCCACCCGCTGCAGGAGTAGTCCAGCAACGAGTGCTCCCCATCACACGGACGGGAGTGTTCTGCGCCTGTGCGGTATTGCTGCGTAGGTGCAGAACTCTCCTGGTGATGAGGCGCGCGGCTGTGCTGCACATGTGCAGTACGGCATGATTTGCAAACTTAGCAGGCTGCTTAACCTCCTTAGCGGTAACCCCGTGTGTGACACGGGGTAAGCCGCCGGAGGGTGCCGCTCAGGCCCTGCTGGGCCGATTTACATAATTTTTTTTTTTGCTGGACGCAGCTAGCACTTTGCTAGCTGCGCCAGCACCCCGATCGCCGCCGCGTGCCCGATCGCCGCTATCCGGTGCGGCGCGCGCCCCCCCCCAGACCCCTGCGCTGCCTGGCCAATCAGTGCCAGGCAGCGCCAAGGGGTGGATCGGGTCTCCCAATGACGTCCCGACGTCGCTGACGTCATTCCGCCCCATCGCCATGGCGACGGGGGAAGCCCTCCAGGAAATCCCGTTCTTTGAACGGGATTTCCTGATCGCCTATCGCCGGAGGCGATCGGCGGGGCTGGGGGGATGCCGCTGAGCAGCGGCTATCATGTAGCGAGCCCTCGGCTCGCTACATGATTTAAAAAAAAAATAATAAAAAAAAAAAACTGCTGCGCTGCCCCCTGGCGGTATTTTTCATACCGCCAAGGGGGTTAATGAAGTATCCAGGCGACGTGGGAAGATGGCGAGGAACCGTTCAGTCTGAGGGCTCAAACCCGCTAGAAGCCTTTTCTAAGCGCTAATGATTTGAAAAAGCTCTTGCTAATGTAATGCTATGGGGGATTTTTATAAAATCACATCCCACAAGTGGGATCACACCCATAGCATTACATTAAGAGCTTTTCCAATCACAAAGCGCTCAGAAAAGCACTCCTAGTGGGTTCCAAGTCTTAAGGGGGGCTGGAGGAAGCCCCAGGTATGTTTTTTAATTTTATTTTTTTTCCCTCACCTCGGGTTTAAATTTTGTGTCCTATTTCTATCACATCCTTTCCTCAGGACATAGGTCACTTTAGTGACGGAAAATGTGGGTTCATGGTTAAAACTTGCCAGATGTTGTTCTAACCACTTAAGGACCACGGTCTTAAACCACCTTAGTGACCAGGCTATATTTTACAATTAGGGCACTGCAGGCTCGCTGCAGGACTGCACGATTCAGCACACAAGTGAATCCCCCCCCCCTTTTCTACCCACCAACAGAGCTTTCTGTGGGTTGGCTATGATCACTGGCAGGATGTTTGTTTATTTTATAAATGTTATTTTATTTATTTTTAATAATTAATATGCTTTTTTTTTTTTTTTTTTTATCCCTCCTGCCAACCAATCAGCGAGATCGGCTGTCATCGGCTATAGCCTATGACAGCAGATTGCTTCCCTGCCACCCGGGGGACAGCCGTGTCACAGCTGTCCCCAGTACAGCGCTGCCGTAGATAGCAGCGCTGTACACAGTAAGTAGAAGGTGGTTTCGCCCTCTAACAGTCTCCTAGCGGCGATCGGCGCTGGGAGCGGAGATGCGCGCGCCACCAATTGGTGTGGAGTGGTCCTGGGACTGCTGCCGCATTCACACCAATCGGCGTTGAACGGTCGGCAAGGTGTTAAAGCACACCTGAAGTGAGGGAAATGTGGAGACTGGCATTTGCTTTTAATTAATGAAAATTGCCTGAACATGCATGCAGATCAAGTACTGACTGAGGTTTTCAGATGGGTGATTCGGACCCTACTGAATCCAGAAAGATCAGCAGCATGCCAGGCATCTGGTATAAATATGGCATCCTCCACGCTTCAAGTGTCCTGTGAGGGGGGGAAAAAAAGTTACTTTTAGTACAAAGTTTCAGGATGGTCCAGAAGATTCCCAGAACCTCCACAAGCTTACTGCTGCTGCCCAGGATCCCCCTTCATGTGGCCAAGCCCTCATCCGAGTACACGCTTCTCTGTACTGGGCATCTGCTAGTAAGGCCCGTACATGCCCATTAGAACAAAACACTTGTGCACATAGAGGAAAAGAAGTGGGCGACTGGCTTCATTCTACTGGACATGCGCAGATCATACTCTGGCAGGAGCACGGCCACAGTAAGTGGCTTATTCAGCCAGCTCTTGTCAATATGTTTAGAGAGACCCAGCAGTGGAACAGTGGGGTGGAGGAGGAGCTGGGAAGCTTCTGGACTCTCCCGAGACTTCCCACTATTGAGGTATGAATTTGTAATACAGTCTTTGCTTCAGGTACCTTTTTAACTCTTCTCCATTTTAAAAGGAGGAAAAAAAAAATTCTGTTCCTATTGCAGGAAATTACCCACATTCTGGTAGAAAAGGAAATTATTAAACACTGAGAGCCATAAAACAAGTTCTACTGTATTCCTAAACTCCTTAAAACTTTGAAAACACTTCTTCAATATGAGAATATGAGTTTGACAATGGAAACTGCTCAGAAAACTACTGTGATGGGTCTGTTTTAATAAATGTATTATATTTGATTGTTTTTCTGCCTCAGGCTTGTCAACATCGTGGTCACAGAATTCAAAGTCTCGCCATGGCAGGAGTTCAAGACATGAAGATCGGAAACCGTCTGAGGTATTGCCGCTGCCTGTTAATAATACAGAATTATGTGCGAG
This sequence comes from Hyperolius riggenbachi, assembly GCF_040937935.1. Classification (NCBI taxonomy): domain Eukaryota; kingdom Metazoa; phylum Chordata; class Amphibia; order Anura; family Hyperoliidae; genus Hyperolius; species Hyperolius riggenbachi. The sequence continues at coordinate 208,042,484 of NC_090646.1, read as the reverse complement.
ACAAGTGTTTATCTCTGTCACACAGTGTTCCACACTCAGTTATTTCAGAGCAGTACAAAACCTGCAAAGATAAAAGGTGGGCTTAAAGGACACCTGAAGTGAGAGGTATATGGAGTCTGTCATATTCATTTCCTTTTAAATAATACTAGTTGCCTGGCAGCCCTGCTGGTCTATTAAGCTGCAGTAGTGTCTGAATAACACCTGAAACAAGCATGCACCTAATCTTGTTAGATCTGACAATGTCAAAAACACCTGATCTGCTGCCTGCTTGTTCAGGGTCTATGGCTATAATTTTAGATGCAGAGGATCAGCAGGGATGCCAGGCAACTGGTATGATTTTAATGAGGCTTCAGAGTCTCTTTAAGCAATGTTTCTATTTTAAAAACCCTCTTAAGCATGCTTGCTCAACCTAAAACACCGCATCCCTGCAGCTGAAAACTAAATTAAATACCCCTGGCAAAATCCACTACTTTCTTGGTCGTGGATTTTACTGCCCTAAGGAGGCAAAGCTTTCAGCTGCAGCTCTGCCTCCATTTGCGTGAATCAGCACGTATCTCCGCCTCTCCCCCGCCCCTCTCCTGCCCCTCAGTGAAAGAAGACTGAGAGGGGCGGGGAGAGGCAGAGATCAGCCGCCGATGGACGCGGGTAGAGGCAGAGCTACAGCCTAATGCTAGGTACACACCATACAATTTTCTGTTAGATTCTTCTGTTAGATTTACCTACAACATGGAAAAAAGCTATCTGGCAGGTAAATCTAAGAGAAAATCTAACAGAAAATTGTATGGTGTGTACCTAGCATAAATCTCTGCCTCTCCCAGAAGGAGCCCCGCAATCAGCCCCGGGGAGTTTGGGGTGATTAATTTAGATTTCAGCTGCGGGATGCGGAGTAGGTTGGGCAAACATGCTTAAGAGGTTTTTAAAATAAAAACATGATTTTAAGGAGGCTTCAGAGTCTCTTTAAAAAGAAATAAAAATAGCAGCCTCCACATACCTCTCACTACAGTTGTCCTTTAAACAATGTAGATTGCCTGGCTGTCCTGTCGATCCTCTTCCAAAACGTTTAGCCATAGACCCTGAACAAGCATGCAGCAGATCAGGTGTTTCTGACATTATTGTCAAATCAGACAAGATTATCTGCATGCTTGTTCCTGGTCCATTTCAAACACTACTGTTGCCAGGTAGATCATCACGGCTGCCAGGCAACTGGTACGGTTTAAAAGGAAATAAATATGGCAGCTGCCATATATTTCTCACTTCATGTTCCCTTTAATATAAACCTCAGGTTTAAATCTCTGCGCAAAAAAAAAAAAAATAAATAAATCTGTCAATGGTAAACCTAGTCTGTCTTTGCAGCATCAGCAATGCAAGCAGTCCTCTACTTACAAACAGGTTCCGTTCTGGGAGATCGTTTGTAAGTTGAATTTGTAAGTTTAGTCCTATGTTAAATATGGGGAAATGTCTATATTTATTTACTTTCGGACAACTCAGGATTACGACCTCTAGTATCAACCATGTTTGTTAGTTTTCAATGTGTTTTTAAACTACTTATAACTGTTTTATACAATGCTATAACATTTAACAACAAATATCTGTACAGCAAAGTCCCCATTATCCGACATCCACAGGGATTGGTTGATGCTGGATAAGTGTGCTTTCTGGTTGCTTGAGACTGAGTGTTAAAAATGGGCTTAGTTAATGCAGTACAATCCCTGACTCAGTATACATACCATGAACTCTGTAATAAATGTTAAAATACAGTAACTGAAAGTATATTATCCTTGTGAGGACCATGGAATCCAGTCTTTAAGCACAGCAGAGCCTACAAAAAGCCCAAGAAGTTGGCCTTCACCACTGTGAGTACTGCCGAGATTTGTTCAGGTTGGTTGAGACTTCTGTTTAGCTGAGTTCTGGATAACTGGGACTTTGCTATAATATTAAAGGGAAGGTCCAAGCAAAAAAAAAAAATGAGTTTCACTTACCTGGGGCTTCTACCAGCCCCATGAAGCCATCCTGTGCCCTCGTAGTCACTCACTGCTGCTCCAGTCCCCCGCTGGGAGCTTTCTGACCTCGGAGGTCAGGGCCGAATTGCGTACATTTTTACACATTCCCGCTCCTGCAGGAACATTAACGCATACATTTTTACGCGTTAGTGGTGCAACGCGTAAATTTTTGTTCCTGCACTAGCTGGAATGCGTAAAAATGTATGCAATGTGGCCCTGACCTCCGAGGTCAGAAAGCTGCCAGCGGGGGACTGGAGCAGCAGTGAGTGACTACGAGGGCACAGGATGGCTACATGGGGCTGGTAGAAGCCCCAGGTAAGTAAAACTCATTTTTTTTTTTTTTGCTTGAACCTTCCCTTTAAGCAGTTCTGTATATTTTGTACATGAAGACAGCTTTTTGTACCTCTGCAATGTAGTAACTCGAGTCGCTCGTAGGGGACCGTCTGCACTCTGAGTACTTTGTTAGGAGTGCTCTTAGGGCCCTTTTCCACCTGCAATCGCTAGCGTTCACGCTGAACGCTAGCGATTGCTGAATCGCAAAACCGGCGATTCCCCCGACGTTTGCGGCCGCGATTTTGCTATGCTATGCACTGCATAGCAAAATCGCGGCAATTATCGCTCCGCCGCACGTTCGCGTTCCCGACAAAAGCGAATCGCGGTAGTGGAAATGACCTACCGCGATTCCTATGTTAAAAAGCAAACCGTAGCGATTGTAAAATCGCTAGCGGTTTGCGGTTTTGCGATTCAGCCAGCGCAAACGCGCTGGTGGAAAAGGGCCCTTAGCCTAACCACAAATTCTCACCTATCTGCAGGAGTTGGATGCACTGGGCAGCCTACTCCTTCAACACCAGTCCTAGACAAATCCATTGACAAGCATCGGAAACTCCTACCTGACCCTACTGAATCATGCTTTTTGAAGCACCATGGAACACTGTTTTATAAAAACATGAAAAACGTAGTTGTTATAAAGATACTATCAAGCCATGAAAAAATATTTAAGCTGAAAAACCTCCATAGGTGGGTAACACACCAGTGGGGGCACAGTGATAAAAATACAAAATAAGGTTTTGATCCACTTTCACATACTTCCTCCTGGACCTGGGCATTAAAGTTATATGGAATTCAAATGTTATCGCTGATGACCTTAAATACACCACAAAACTAATAGTAAAAAAAAAAAAAAAAAAAAAAAAAAAAAAGGTCCTGACTGGGTTTCAAGTTCTTTGAGGGGTTAATACTAAAACTTCCACTTAACTCAGAACCTAATAGGTGTGTGTGTGTGTGTGTGTGTGTGTGTGTGTGTGTGTGTGTGTGTGTGTGTGTGTGTGTGTGTGTGTGTGTGTGTGTGTGTAGTGTAACTGTGCCTTCCAGTGCTTTTTTTTTTTCCTGATAGTTTTCTGTTGTGTTCAAAAGCTTAGCTCAGAAATGCAGTTTTGAGGATGCTAGCCAATGTAATGGAATCCCAAACATAAAGCGCACAATCCAGTATGTGTGATCTGGTCAGAGTTGGTATTGCTGCTCTAGCTGCTGCACACATGCAGGAAACCTTTGTGTAAATTGTTGTGGCATACAAATGCAAACTCCCATTTTCTTTGTCACATTTTATCTCCATTCTCATTTTTCACGAATTCTTACACGTTTGGATGGCAGAATCAGTCGTGTACGAATCTCAGGCAGTTATTTGGCTCACCGGAATAGGTTCTTTACAGTTAATGCCTGTCCTGATGATTCTGGTGATTACGTTGGACTAGTGAAATCTATTAAAATGATAATTGTTCCATGCTGTCATGCAGGTGTTCCGAACAGACCTGATAACTGCTATGAAGCTGCATGACTCTTACCAGCTGAACCCAGAGGACTATTACATCCTGCAGGATCCCTGGCGGCAGGATTGGGAGAAGGGGGTGCAGGTCCCTGTGAATCATGAGTTAATCCCAGAGCCAGTTGCCAGGTAAGGAGATGGGCTGTGAATTCTAACACAAGGCACGAGCGCTGATTACGCACACAGGAAATCGCACACTGCTCCAGCCATTTATTTTGCATGGTGAAGCATAAACTCATAAATCGCGTTGCTCATTGATCCTTTATAAATGCTGGCTGTAGCTTGCTGTAATTGCAAGGTCCTGTCTCTTCTGAACTGTAATTGACTTATTGTCTGTCAGATAAAGCAAAACATTTTTATCAGGGAAAGCTGCCTGTAATGTTTCAGACTTGGAATAATATAATTAAAGCCCAAGTTCAGGCACTTTTTTTATATGCACTTAATAGAGCCTTATTTAAATAAATAAAGGCTCAAAACCTGAAAAAGGCTTTGAGGAAATTGCTGCTTCTTTTTCAAAGTATAAAAGGAAAATACCTGGAAATGCTAAAATGCTTGCTGTAGCAACTCATAGATGCTTATGTCATCCTCTGCAAATCCTCTTGCCTGCTCACTTCCCCCAACCCTTCCCAGTCAGTGAGAAGCTGTGCCTCCCGACCATTATGTAGTATTGCTGGCCATACACTTACAGATTTGCAGCAGATTCGACAATCCGATTTCTGTCAAATGCCTGTAAGGTTGAATCTGACAGGAAGCTGTATGTGCCACTCACTAGGAACAGATTTTCAATAGATTTCAGAATGAAATCAATTGGAAATGTATTGAAAATCAATCTAAACGCATTATTGCACCATTAGATCCAATAAAACTCTATGGGCCAACGATCTGCTGCCAGCAGCAGTTCTACCTAGATTTTCCATACAGTCAGATCAAATCGATCGAAATCGGGTGCAAATCTATCGATTGGCCGATCGATTGATTCGACGATCAATGGCTGAAATTGACCAGTGTAAGGGACCTTTAACCACTTGAGGACCACAGTCTTTCTACCCCTTAAGGACCAGAGCCTTTTTCTCCATTCAGACCACTGCAGCTTTCACGGTTTATTGCTCCGTCATACAACCTACCACCTAAATGAATTTTACCTCCTTTTCTTCTCACTAATACAGCTTTCTTTTGGTGCTATTTGATGGCTGCTGCGAGTTTTAGTTTTTATTATATTCATCAAAAAAAGACATGAATTTTGTCAAAAAAATGACTTTTTTAACTTTCTGTGCTGACATTTTTCAAATAAAGTAAAATTTCCTATACATTTGAGCGCGAAAGTTATTCTGCTACATGTCTTTGATAAAAAAAAAAAAACATTCAGTGTATATTTATTGGATTGGGTAAAAGTTATAGCGTTTACAAACTATGGTGCCAAAAGTGAATTTTCCAGCATCTCTGCCTTTTCTCTCAAACAATAGCTGCGCACAAAGAACTTCAGCAGGCTGCGTTCCACACTCCAAGTGGTAGATGTTACTCTTCCACTCAGGGTCAGATAAGTCACTCCACTTCAGTGAGACACCACCACCACACCCCAAGCAGTGGCCACTCACCGTTAAATGAGACCCTCAGTTAGATGGGTCCACAGCGCTTGTGGGGTCATCTGGCTGCCCCCTGCCGTTTTAGCTGGAAGATTCCCTCCTCACCACTTTCTGTGTCATCTGCTGGTCCTTTTCACCTCAAAAGACATATACCAAAGCTCCCATAGCGTAAAATTGTATAAAAGTTTTATTAATAAAAAGATTGCTCACTTACAAACATATCCAGTGTCATTCGCATAGCGTTTTTGTGGGCTCCACCCCAAACGCTGGCCACCGGGTTGGCTGTAGAGCGCTGTTTCTATCGCCTTCCCCTCTGCGTCCACGTTCCTCCCCTCTGGATATTAGTGAGACCGCGTGCACTTGACCGGTTTCGTCGCTCTAGGCGACTCCTCAGAAGTATGCGCGGTCTTCTCCTGTCTGTATTAAATACCCTCTGCTGTAGCTAAAACTCCCTCCCCTCCCTCCCTAACCCGGAAATGGTGACCTTTACCTCATGACTGCCAGCCAATGGCAGTCACTGATCTGTAATCCCTGCGTCCCAGGGTGGTTCTACACATCCTGAACGCTTCCTGTTCTCAAGTGACATCCCGCTCGCCTGAAGGGCGTGCCCGTTCTCTTCCGTCCCCTCCTGCATCATTGGATGCCCACTTCTACTGGGGGATTTGTTTGCCGCACGTTCAGCGCGCGTCTCCTCCCCGCCGCATTCGCGGCAATTGGCTCCTCCTCCCTACGCCGATGGTGGTAACCATGGCAATCCACTAGGGCTCGCTCACCGCGCATTCAGCGCGCCTCTCCGTTCTCCCCGCCGCATGCGCGGCCAATGGCTCCGCCCCCCCTTCAACAATATTAGTAGCCATAGCAACCTTCCTTTTTCCCAGCGCTTCTCACTGTACATCTATCAAGCGCTCCAAAGCCCTCCCGATTGCCATCCAAATTAACCCTCCCCCACCTGTCCAAACAGGCTACAAATGAATTACAAATACAACATAAATGGGATAATGTGTTACAGTACTTTGATTTTTGCGCTTCACATATTAGCATATATTACAATTCCATCCACATTATGCTTTATATGTTACAGATTTTCTTTTGATGAATAAATTCCCCATTTCATAATAATCATCATATATTGTCATTAGTTGCTACTTTCCCTTTCACCCTTTTTTTTTCTCTCAGACAGTTAGGGTTGCCTCCAGGATATTTTCTCCCACAATCCTTGTAGTGACCTCAAAAATATCCCTTTCCATTATGACGCTCACTCAAATACCCCCCCACCCCCTTGTCCCCATTTGACCTTTAGTGCCCCAAACATAATTCTCCATCAACATATTTAGTGTTAAGTGCTTATATCCAATGTCAAAAAAAGTGAAAACTTCATAGGATGTTGGGGTCCTAATCCCGGAGGCATCCCCCCCACCCCTCTAATCATCCGCAAGGAAACAGACCAAATCAATCTCAGCATTATGTCCCCTCGGTTTCAGGGTATCCAAAAGATATATCCACTTGGTTTCCCTCTGTGAAACCTCCTTCACCATATCCCCTCCCCTCCATGGTCTCATAACCTTTTCCACTCCGCAGAAGGTCAGGAGTGAGGGGTTACTGTTATGTACTTTTTTGAAATGAGCTGACAGACTATGGCTCATCAGTCCCTTAGCAATATTCCTAAGATGTTCCCCTATCCTTTCTTTTAATGGCCTTGTTGTTCTTCCAACATATTGTGTTCCACAAGGGCACCATGCCACGTATATAACAAACCTATCATTACACGTAATGAAATCTCTTATTTTTATTTCCTTCCCATTGGACTTTCCCCTTACGTGTGTCACTCTTCCTGCTCTGGCCTCCCTACACCCCTTACAATCTCTGCATGGGTGAAACCCCGGGCGTTGCCAACCCTGTAATCTGGACATCTGTTTTTGGGGTTCCACGCAGCTTGGGGCTAATATGTTCTTTAGATTTGGGGCTTTTCTATATATGAACCTGGGTTTCGGTGGCAGTATTTTACTTAGTTCAGTATCAGACAACAGAATCTCCCAGTGCTTAGTCACTATTCCTTCTATTTCTTTATACTGACTATTGTACTCCGTGATAAATGCCAAATTGTGCGTGTTTTCTTGGTTTCCATCATTATTCACTCTGTGCACCAGTGACCGTCTATCTATGTGTCTAACTCTATCTATTTCCCCATCCAAGAAGGTCTCCCCATACCCTTTCTCCATAAATCTTTCTTTTAAAAGTTGTGATTGGGCCTCGTAATCTTCCATACTGCTACAATTCCTTCTTAATCGTGTGAATTGTCCTCTAGGGACATTCTTGATCCAATTAGGATGGTGCCCACTCTTTGTAGAAATGTAGCCATTACGGTCCGTGGCCTTAAAATGTGTCTTAGTTCCAATTCTATTCCCCAAGACCATAAGTTGAAGGTCCAAGTAACTAATTTTTTCAGTGTCGTGCTCATATGATAATTTGATATTTAAAGTATTATCATTTAACTGTGCCATAAATGTATCCAACTCTGTTACCGTACCCCCCCACATAATTAACAAGTCATCAATATACCTTTTCCAAGTGATCACCCTTTGTGATGCCCCCCTTAAAACCCCCTCCTCCCATCTACCCATGTATAGATTCGCCAGACTAGGTGCGAATCCCGCCCCCATCGCACATCCCCTGTGTTGTCTGAAAAAGTTGCCCCCATGCCAAAAATAGTTTTTCTCTAATGCAAATCTTAGTAACTCCAGCAAAAATTCTACCTGTTCCCCTGGCAGCTCTCCTTCCCTTTCCATGTAATATCTGACTGCTTCTACACCTTTGTCTTGTGGTATACTAGTATATAGTGAGGAGACATCTGCCGTCACCAGCATTGTCCCCTCACCAACCTCCAAACCCTCCAGCTCTTGGATGGTGTGCTTTGTGTCTCTTAATAGGCAAGGCAGTTTAATGACCAACGGTTGAAGAAAGGTATCAAGATATTGGCCAAGTCTGTGGGTCAGGGAACCCGTCCACTCAAGATAGGTCTACCCGGGGGATTGACCGGGTCCTTGTGAACTTTAGGTACTTGGTAGATCACAGGGATTCTTGGAGAGTTGGGGATAAGATACCTATATTCAGAGTCCAACAGGCACCCCATATCAAGCCCCTTTTTCAGTAATATTCTTAGTTCAGTCATATACTGTTGTGTTGGATCCCCTCTAAGTTTTTCATATGTGTCCTCGTCCTGTACTAGTCTGTTCAATTCAGTCCTATATTGCACTTTATTGAGGACCACTACCCCACCTCCCTTATCCGCCGGTCGCACTACCAGTCCTTTTTTGTCTAACAGGTTTTTGGCAACATTTTTCACCCCCGGGTATCGCTTTTCTGGGATCTCCCTTATTTCATTACTAACCAACTTTTTGAAAGCTCCTATAGCTTGAAATCCTGTTTCTTGAGGGTTAAACACTGACTTATTCTTAAGGGTGGTATGTGTATACCGAGTGGTTTGGGTCAGATTTGCTGGGTTATATGTTCTCCCGTTGAGCCCCTCCCTTTTAGAAAAATACTTTTTCAAATTTAACTTACGTGTAAACTTCTCTAAATCAATATAAGTCTCAAATTTGTTCAGACCTTTTTTAGGGGCAAACTTCAGGCCCTCATCTAGGACCTGTATCTCCCCATTAGTAAGTGGAACCCCACTCAGATTGAAGATTCCTTTACCTTCTATTTTTTCTTTATTTTTTTGGCGCTCCCTTCTTCCACCCCTTGTCCCCCTTCTGCTCCTCTTTTTCCCGGGAGGTAGCCTGTTTCTTCCACCCAATCTGTTTGGTGGTACATCCTGCCCTCCCCCAAAAAATTCTCATATTGGCTCTGCTGGGCTAGGGGGTCATATCTATTACTCAGAGGTATGTGGTATGTGGGTTCTTGTCCCTGGGGGTTAAATTGATGGGGTACTGGGTGTGATCTATATTGTCCTCCCATCGGACGTCCTCCCCTCCCCCCACCCCCCGGCATCCCCCTGTATGGCCTCCAACTCGGCCTGCTCTGTACATGCGTTGGCCCCATGGGCTGTGCTGGTCTATAAATCTCTTTAAGGTGTACACCACCCCAACCCCCCCCTCCCTCCTCCCTGTCCTCCCCCTCCCCTCATTCCCAGGCTCTGTCCCCCCGTGGCAACTGTTGGCCCTTGCGGTGCCTGAGGGTTGCTTTGTGTGGTTGAGTTATCCTTCCTTTCTCCCACCTGAGAGTGTGTCACTCTTCCTGCTCTGGCCTCCCTACACCCCTTGCAATCTCTGCATGGGTGAAACCCCGGGCGTTGCCAACCCTGTAATCTGGACATCTGTTTTTGGGGTTCCACGCAGCTTGGGGCTAATATGTTCTTTAGATTTGGGGCTTTTCTATATATGAACCTGGGTTTCGGTGGCAGTATTTTACTTAGTTCAGTATCAGACAACAGAATCTCCCAGTGCTTAGTCACTATTCCTTCTATTTCTTTATACTGACTATTGTACTCCGTGATAAATGCCAAATTGTGCGTGTTTTCTTGGTTTCCATCATTATTCACTCTGTGCACCAGTGACCGTCTATCTATGTGTCTAACTCTATCTATTTCCCCATCCAAGAAGGTCTCCCCATACCCTTTCTCCATAAATCTTTCTTTTAAAAGTTGTGATTGGGCCTCGTAATCTTCCATACTGCTACAATTCCTTCTTAATCGTGTGAATTGTCCTCTAGGGACATTCTTGATCCAATTAGGATGGTGCCCACTCTTTGTAGAAATGTAGCCATTACGGTCCGTGGCCTTAAAATGTGTCTTAGTTCCAATTCTATTCCCGAAGACCATAAGTTGAAGGTCCAAGTAACTAATTTTTTCAGTGTCGTGCTCATATGATAATTTGATATTTAAAGTATTATCATTTAACTGTGCCATAAATGTATCCAACTCTGTTACCGTACCCCCCCACATAATTAACAAGTCATCAATATACCTTTTCCAAGTGATCACCCTTTGTGATGCCCCCCTTAAAACCCCCTCCTCCCATCTACCCATGTATAGATTCGCCAGACTAGGTGCGAATCCCGCCCCCATCGCACACTAAAGTGGGGAAGGAAATAGACGAAATCAGACAGAGATTAGAGATATGTAAAGGGACAGAGGAGTATAATAAAAGGACCACAAGAATTAGTGAAATACTGCAGAAAGCAGAGAAAGAAATAATAGTATCTAAGAGACAGAAATTCCTAAGGGATTACCATGCACATAAGAACAAGGAAGCATATAAATGGCAAATAAAAAAGAAAGTGACCCAGCAAGCTCAGGTGGGAGAAAGGAAGGATAACTCAACCACACAAAGCAACCCTCAGGCACCGCAAGGGCCAACAGTTGCCACGGGGGGACAGAGCCTGGGAATGAGGGGAGGGGGAGGACAGGGAGGAGGGAGGGGGGGGTTGGGGTGGTGTACACCTTAAAGAGATTTATAGACCAGCACAGCCCATGGGGCCAACGCATGTACAGAGCAGGCCGAGTTGGAGGCCATACAGGGGGATGCCGGGGGGTGGGGGGAGGGGAGGACGTCCGATGGGAGGACAATATAGATCACACCCAGTACCCCATCAATTTAACCCCCAGGGACAAGAACCCACATACCACATACCTCTGAGTAATAGATATGACCCCCTAGCCCAGCAGAGCCAATATGAGAATTTTTTGGGGGAGGGCAGGATGTACCACCAAACAGATTGGGTGGAAGAAACAGGCTACCTCCCGGGAAAAAGAGGAGCAGAAGGGGGACAAGGGGTGGAAGAAGGGAGCGCCAAAAAAATAAAGAAAAAATAGAAGGTAAAGGAATCTTCAATCTGAGTGGGGTTCCACTTACTAATGGGGAGATACAGGTCCTAGATGAGGGCCTGAAGTTTGCCCCTAAAAAAGGTCTGAACAAATTTGAGACTTATATTGATTTAGAGAAGTTTACACGTAAGTTAAATTTGAAAAAGTATTTTTCTAAAAGGGAGGGGCTCAACGGGAGAACATATAACCCAGCAAATCTGACCCAAACCACTCGGTATACACATACCACCCTTAAGAATAAGTCAGTGTTTAACCCTCAAGAAACAGGATTTCAAGCTATAGGAGCTTTCAAAAAGTTGGTTAGTAATGAAATAAGGGAGATCCCAGAAAAGCGATACCCGGGGGTGAAAAATGTTGCCAAAAACCTGTTAGACAAAAAAGGACTGGTAGTGCGACCGGCGGATAAGGGAGGTGGGGTAGTGGTCCTCAATAAAGTGCAATATAGGACTGAATTGAACAGACTAGTACAGGACGAGGACACATATGAAAAACTTAGAGGGGATCCAACACAACAGTATATGACTGAACTAAGAATATTACTGAAAAAGGGGCTTGATATGGGGTGCCTGTTGGACTCTGAATATAGGTATCTTATCCCCAACTCTCCAAGAATCCCTGTGATCTACCAAGTACCTAAAGTTCACAAGGACCCGGTCAATCCCCCGGGTAGACCTATCTTGAGTGGACTGGGTTCCCTGACCCACAGACTTGGCCAATATCTTGATACCTTTCTTCAACCGTTGGTCATTAAACTGCCTTGCCTATTGAGAGACACAAAGCACACCATCCAAGAGCTGGAGGGTTTGGAGGTTGGTGAGGGGACAATGCTGGTGACGGCAGATGTCTCCTCACTATATACTAGTATACCACAAGACAAAGGTGTAGAAGCAGTCAGATATTACATGGAAAGGGAAGGAGAGCTGCCAGGGGAACAGGTAGAATTTTTGCTGGAGTTACTAAGATTTGCATTAGAGAAAAACTATTTTTGGCATGGGGGCAACTTTTTCAGACAACACAGGGGATGTGCGATGGGGGCGGGATTCGCACCTAGTCTGGCGAATCTATACATGGGTAGATGGGAGGAGGGGGTTTTAAGGGGGGCATCACAAAGGGTGATCACTTGGAAAAGGTATATTGATGACTTGTTAATTATGTGGGGGGGTACGGTAACAGAGTTGGATACATTTATGGCACAGTTAAATGATAATACTTTAAATATCAAATTATCATATGAGCACGACACTGAAAAAATTAGTTACTTGGACCTTCAACTTATGGTCTTGGGGAATAGAATTGGAACTAAGACACATTTTAAGGCCACGGACCGTAATGGCTACATTTCTACAAAGAGTGGGCACCATCCTAATTGGATCAAGAATGTCCCTAGAGGACAATTCACACGATTAAGAAGGAATTGTAGCAGTATGGAAGATTACGAGGCCCAATCACAACTTTTAAAAGAAAGATTTATGGAGAAAGGGTATGGGGAGACCTTCTTGGATGGGGAAATAGATAGAGTTAGACACATAGATAGACGGTCACTGGTGCACAGAGTGAATAATGATGGAAACCAAGAAAAACCAAGACAATTTGGCATTTATCACGGAGTACAATAGTCAGTATAAAGAAATAGAAGGAATAGTGACTAAGCACTGGGAGATTCTGTTGTCTGATACTGAACTAAGTAAAATACTGCCACCGAAACCCAGGTTCATATATAGAAAAGCCCCAAATCTAAAGAACATATTAGCCCCAAGCTGCGTGGAACCCCAAAAACAGATGTCCAGATTACAGGGTTGGCAACGCCCGGGGTTTCACCCATGCAGAGATTGTAAGGGGTGTAGGGAGGCCAGAGCAGGAAGAGTGACACACGTAAGGGGAAAGTCCAATGGGAAGGAAATAAAAATAAGAGATTTCATTACGTGTAATGATAGGTTTGTTATATACGTGGCATGGTGCCCTTGTGGAACACAATATGTTGGAAGAACAACAAGGCCATTAAAAGAAAGGATAGGGGAACATCTTAGGAATATTGCTAAGGGACTGATGAGCCATAGTCTGTCAGCTCATTTCAAAAAAGTACATAACAGTAACCCCTCACTCCTGACCTTCTGCGGAGTGGAAAAGGTTATGAGACCATGGAGGGGAGGGGATATGGTGAAGGAGGTTTCACAGAGGGAAACCAAGTGGATATATCTTTTGGATACCCTGAAACCGAGGGGACATAATGCTGAGATTGATTTGGTCTGTTTCCTTGCGGATGATTAGAGGGGTGGGGGGGATGCCTCCGGGATTAGGACCCCAACATCCTATGAAGTTTTCACTTTTTTTGACATTGGATATAAGCACTTAACACTAAATATGTTGATGGAGAATTATGTTTGGGGCACTAAAGGTCAAATGGGGACAAGGGGGTGGGGGGGTATTTGAGTGAGCGTCATAATGGAAAGGGATATTTTTGAGGTCACTACAAGGATTGTGGGAGAAAATATCCTGGAGGCAACCCTAACTGTCTGAGAGAAAAAAAAAGGGTGAAAGGGAAAGTAGCAACTAATGACAATATATGATGATTATTATGAAATGGGGAATTTATTCATCAAAAGAAAATCTGTAACATATAAAGCATAATGTGGATGGAATTGTAATATATGCTAATATGTGAAGCGCAAAAATCAAAGTACTGTAACACATTATCCCATTTATGTTGTATTTGTAATTCATTTGTAGCCTGTTTGGACAGGTGGGGGAGGGTTAATTTGGATGGCAATCGGGAGGGCTTTGGAGCGCTTGATAGATGTACAGTGAGAAGCGCTGGGAAAAAGGAAGGTTGCTATGGCTACTAATATTGTTGAAGGGGGGCGGAGCCATTGGCCGCGCATGCGGCGGGGAGAACGGAGAGGCGCGCTGAATGCGCGGTGAGCGAGCCCTAGTGGATTGCCATGGTTACCACCATCGGCGTAGGGAGGAGGAGCCAATTGCCGCGAATGCGGCGGGGAGGAGACGCGCGCTGAACGTGCGGCAAACAAATCCCCCAGTAGAAGTGGGCATCCAATGATGCAGGAGGGGACGGAAGAGAACGGGCACGCCCTTCAGGCGAGCGGGATGTCACTTGAGAACAGGAAGCGTTCAGGATGTGTAGAACCACCCTGGGACGCAGGGATTACAGATCAGTGACTGCCATTGGCTGGCAGTCATGAGGTAAAGGTCACCATTTCCGGGTTAGGGAGGGAGGGGAGGGAGTTTTAGCTACAGCAGAGGGTATTTAATACAGACAGGAGAAGACCGCGCATACTTCTGAGGAGTCGCCTAGAGCGACGAAACCGGTCAAGTGCACGCGGTCTCACTAATATCCAGAGGGGAGGAACGTGGACGCAGAGGGGAAGGCGATAGAAACAGCGCTCTACAGCCAACCCGGTGGCCAGCGTTTGGGGTGGAGCCCACAAAAACTCTATGCGAATGACACTGGATATGTTTGTAAGTGAGCAATCTTTTTATTAATAAAACTTTTATACAATTTTACGCTATGGGAGCTTTGGTATATGTCTTTTGAGGTGAAAAGGACCAGCAGATGACACAGAAAGTGGTGAGGAGGGAATCTTCCAGCTAAAACGGCAGGGGGCAGCCAGATGACCCCACAAGCGCTGTGGACCCATCTAACTGAGGGTCTCATTTAACGGTGAGTGGCCACTGCTTGGGGAGTGGTGGTGGTGTCTCACTGAAGTGGAGTGACTTATCTGACCCTGAGTGGAAGAGTAACATCTACCACTTGGAGTGTGGAACGCAGCCTGCTGAAGTTCTTTGTGCGCAGCTATTGTTTGAGATTTATTGACGATATTGTATGCAGCAGCGCACCACCAAAAGGAGTTACACCCAATAATAATATCAGCGCAGTTTTTGGTTTTTTATCTCTGCCTTTTCTGACCACCTGTCATGTTTCATGAGGTGCTAAAATTCCAGGATAGTATAAATACCCCCAAATGACCCCATTTTGGAAAGAAGACATCCCAAAGTATTAACTGAGAGGCATGGTGAGTTCATAGAAGATTTTATTTTTTGTCACAAGTTAGCGGAAAATGACACTTTGTGACAAAAAAAAAAGTTTCCATTTCTTCTAACTTGCGACAAAAAAAAATGAAATCTGACACGGACTCACTATGCTCCTCTCTGAATACCTTGAAGGGTCTACTTTCCAAAATGGGGTCATTTGTGGGGTGTTTACTGTCCTGGCATTTTGGGGGTGCTAAATTGTAAGCACCCCTGTAAAGCCTAAAGGTGCTCATTGGACTTTGGGCCCCTTAGCGCAGTTAGGCTGCAAAAAAGTGCCACACATGTGGTATTGCCGTACTCAGGAGAAGTAGTATAATGTGTTTTGGGGTGTATTTTTATACATACCCATGCTGGGTGGGAGAAATATCTCCGTAAATGACAATTTTTTTATTTTTTTTACACACAATTGTCAATTTATAGAGATATTTCTCCCACTCAGCATGGGTATGTGGAAAAATACACCCCAAAACACATTATACTACTTCTCCTGAGTACGGCGATACCACATGTGTGGCACTTTTTTGCACCCTAACTGCGCTAAGGGGCCCAAAGTCCAATGAGTACCTTTAGGATTTCACAGGTCATTTTGAGAAATTTCGTTTCAAGACTACTCCTCACGGTTTAGTGCCCCTAAAATGCCAGGACAGTATAGGAACCCCACAAATGACCCCATTTTAGAAAGAAGACACCCCAAGGTATTCTGTTAGTATGGTGAGTTCATAGAAGAATTTTTTTTTATCACAAGTTAGCGGAAAATGACACTTTGTGAAAAAAAAAAACAATACATATCAATTTCTGCTAACTTGTGACAAAAAATAAAATCTTCTATGAACTCATCATACACCTAACAGAATACCTTGGGGTGTCTTCTTTCTAAAATGGGGTCACTTGTGGGGTTCCTATACTGCCCTGGCATTTTAGGGGCCCTAAACCGTGAGGAGTAGTCTTGAACCCAAATGTCTCAAAATGACCTGTGAAATCCTAAAGGTACTCATTGGACTTTGGGCCCCTTAGCGCAGTTAGGCTGCAAAAAAGTGTCACACATGTGGTATCGCCGTACTCAGAAGAAGTAGTATAATGCGTTTTGTGGTGTATTTTTACATATAACCATGCTGGGTGGGAGAAAGATCTCTGTAAATGACACATTTTTGATTTTTTTTTTTTTACACACAATTGTCCATTTACAGAGAGATTTCTCCCACCCAGCATGGGTATGTGTAAAAATACACCACAAAACACATTATACTACTTCTCCTGAGTATGGCGATACCACATGTGTGACACTTTTTTGCAGCCTTGGTGCGCTAAGGGGCCCAACGTCCTATTCACAGGTCATTTTGAGGCATTTGTTTTCTAGACTACTCCTCACGGTTTAGGGCCCCTAAAATGCCAGGGCAGTATAGGAACCCCACAAGTGACCCCATTTTAGAAAGAAGACACCCCAAGGTATTCCGTTAGGAGTATGGTGAGTTCATAGAAGATTTTATTTTTTGTCACAAGTTAGTGAAAAATGACACTTTGTGAAAAAAACAATAAAAATCCAATTTCCGCTAACTTTTGACAAAAAATAAAATCTTCTATGAACTTATCATACACTTAACATAATACCTTGGAGTGTCTTCTTTTTAAAATGGGGTCACTTGTGGGGTTCCTATACTGCCCTGGCATTTTACGGGCCCAAAACTGTGAGTAGTCTGGAAACCAAATGTCTCAAAATGACTGTTCAGGGGTATAAGCATCTGCAAATTTTGATGACAGGTGGGTCTATGAGGGGGCAAATTTTGTGGAACCGGTCGTAAGCAGGGTGGCCTCTTAGATGACAGGATGTATTGGGCCTGATCTGATGGATAGGAGTGCTAGGGGGGTGACAGGAGGTGATTGATGGGTGTCTCAGGGGGCGGTTAGAGGGGATAATAGATGCAATCTGCGGAAAAAGCTACGCGTGGCCAGTCCCGACGGGCCTGTCGGCAAAAACGAAACTAGCTGGCAGCGGGGGACCAGAGGATTAGTGAGTGGCTGCGAGGGCACAGGACTGCTGCAGGGGGCTGGTAGAAGCCCCAGGTGAGTAAAAAACTTTTTTTTTTTTTTCTGGCTTAACCCATTCAGGTTCCGTCGTTTTCACGTGAGAAATGTTCACCTCCCATTCATTCGCCTATAACTTTATCACTACTTATCACAATGCACTGATCTATATCTTGTTTTTTCCGCCACCAATTAGGCTTTCTTTGGGGGGTACATTTTGCTAAGAGCCACTTTACTGTAAATGCATTTTAACAGGAAGAATAAGAAAAAAATGGAAAAATTCATTATTTCTTAGTTTTCAGCAATTATAGTTATAAAATAATACATGCCTCCATAATTAAAACTCGCGTATTGTATTTGTCCATATGTCCCGGTTATTACACCGTTAAAATTATGTCCCTATCACAATGTATGGCGACAATATTTTATTTGGAAATAAAGGTGCATTTTTTCCATTTTGCATCTCACTATTTACAAGTTTAAAATAAAAAAAATATAGAAATTTCATCTTTACGTTGATATTTAAAAAGTTTAGACCCTTAGGTAAATATTTACATGTTTTTTTTTTTTTATTGTAATGGTTTTTTTTTTTTTATAGTAAACATTTTATTTGGGTAGTTTTGGGAGGGTGGGAGGTAAAACAATAGATTTATAATGTAAATGTGTGTTAATTTTAATTTTTTTTTTACAGGTGTAGTATTACTTTTTGGCCACGAGTTTGTTTACATGACGTCACTCTAAGCGTAGCACGCGCTTAGAGTGACGCATCGGGAAGGAGACGGCCAGAAAAAGCTCAGCTTCCGAGAGAAGCTGTCACTTTTTCAGCGGGGGAGAGGAATCAATGATCGGGCTCCATAGCCCGATACATTGATTCCTTGGCTACCGAATCCGCGGCCGGGAATGCGCGTGCACGCGCACGATCGGCCGCGGGGGCACGCGGTAGCACGCATGGTTCCTGGACGTAGAAACTACGTCCAGGAACCAAAATAGGTTAAGGTTCACTTTAAATATAGGTAAAATATAGAAGCTTGATTCCTGCTTGTGTAAAGTGTAAAAGAAAATGAACTGCGTTCCCAAATGGTGTTCAGTGTTGAGCTAGGTACAGTAACTGCCAGCCACCATCACACTTATACATTAGCTCACAAAAGTGAGGACACCTCTCACATTTTGTAACTATTTTATTATATCTACATGGGACAATACTGAAGATATGACACTTTGATACAATGTAAGTGAACAGCTTGTAGAACAATGTGAATTTATTGTTGCATCAAAATAACTCAACATACAGCCATTCATGTCTAAACCGCTGGCAACAAAAGTGAGTACACCCTTAAAGGACTCCTGAGGTGAAAAAGAAACATGACTTTTACTTACCTGGGGCTTCTTCCAGCCCCTAGATGTCTGCTGAGTTCCTAGTAGAAGCTCCGGTGCTCCTCCCCTGTTCCGTTGGCCGCCCACAAAGCTCACAACTGATCGGCAGGTCAATGCTTCTGCGCACGCGTGCCCACGTCGCTGGTCGTGTCCTTGGCAGCCACGCACACAGAGGCGCCAACCTGCCCGTTGGTCGGCAAGCCATCGGGACACCGGGGTTGCGGGGAGGGACTCTGCAGACTTCTAGGGGCTGGAAGAAGCCCTAGGTAAGTAAAAATGATTTTCACCTCGAGTTCTTTAAAGGACAACTGTAACGAGAGCGATATGAAGGCTGACATTTTTATTTCTTTAAACCATACCAGTTGCCTGGCATTCCTGCTTGTCTATTTGGCTGCAGTAGTGTCTGGATAACGCCAGAATCAAGCATGCAGATAATCTTGACAGATCTGACAGAAACCCCTGATCTGCTGCATGCATCGGGGGCTATGGCTAAGTATTAGAGGCAGAGGATCAGCAGGACAGCCAGTCGGCTGGTATTGTTTAAAAGGAAATATGGAAGCCTCCATATAGCTCCCATTACAGTTGTCTTTTAAGTGGAGAATGTCACAATTGTGCCCAAAGTGTCAATATTTTGTGTTCACGTTATTTTCCAGCCCTGCCCTTAAGAGTCAGTGTTGTCAGAAACTGATTGTTTTGGGGTACTGTTAACTGACCTTTATGCAGACAAGCTGCTCCACTTTCGGCAGAGGCAAAGCTAGCTGCCTGTTCAGTTATTAACCGGGTACAGTATCTGCATTCAGGCACTCATTGACTAGATCTGATCAATCAGATGCTTTTTAATGCAATATGTCTGCCATTTGGAATTGAACCAACTGTTAACATTTTCTGTGTTTACATTAAATTTGCATGCAAAATGCAACTACTACTAATTAGATGCATTTTTCCCAACCGCTCCAGTTGCGTTTGCCTTCATAAGGCCCATTTCACACAGGCAGTTGCACGCAGTGAATATACTGCCTGTCAGCTGCTGTTGTGCACCTGCTGAACTCTCATGGAAACACATCTGTGACGTGAAGTGGTTCATTGCTGGCCAGTAACCATACTATGTGGCTAATGCCAACACACTGGGGTGTTACAAGCATTGACACACCAGGGGGGGTTGGGGGTGACACAGCAAGGGTTACCACCACTGACTCGCCGGGGGAAGGTTACAAGCGCGGACACGCCGTGAGGAGGGAGGTTTAAAAGTTCTGACCATTACAAGCGCAGACTCTGCAGAGGTTACAAAAGCTGCCATGTGGTTTAAAGAAGTTACAGCCAGAAGGCGCTCAGCAGCTGGCAGATTGATGACTGAATTTCTCATACACACTCTGCTGCCAGCTTTCTAACTCATGTAGACTTGAGCCTTTAAGGTGCGTACACACGCACTACTTCCGCCGATGACAGGTCCGTCACACCCTCCCGCTGGGCAGACGTTCAGCTGACCGCACGTGTGTATGCGCTGTCGGCAGACTGATGAGGCTGTTCCTGGACGATCCGCTCAGCCTTATTAGTCTGCTGACAGCGCGTACACACATGCTATTGTCGACTGAACATCCGCCCAGCGGGAGGGTTGGTGGAAGTAGTGCGTGTGTACGCACCTTTAGCTTAACAGATTGCTTTATTAACCGCTCCAACACAAAAGGATGGCTGTACTTGCCTTGGAGAAACTGCAAACTGGTGTAAATATGCATTCTGAGAGTCGGATTAGAGTCTATAATACATTGTGATTTATAAGAGCAGACAATGTTCTATGAGCAAAAGTGAGAGGGGGGGGGGGGTGAGGGGCTGGGAACAGGTGTTAAAAATGAATTGCAATAGTTGATATACACTTGGGAGGGTAGCTTATTTATAGTAACACATGCTGGTGATCTGTGTATACTCTAAGGAATTAGGTGGACAAATCTGTAGGTAGATTTTACAGTAGTTCAAGTTTTTTTCTTTTTTCTGAACGACAGTACACAGGTTGTACATAGTTATGTGATTTAAAAACAAAACATAAAACCCCCTCTGGGAAATTAAAATGTTCCCAGCCATAGCAGAGTAATTTCCAGGCTTCTCCTTTGCTCTGGTCCTCAGGGTTTTGCCCCTCTGGGCATTCTGCTGGTATATCCTTCAAGACAAAGTGCTCTTGCAGTCCGTGACACTTTTTGCTTTGCTGCCTGGACACAACTTAAAGAGACACTGAAGCTGGGGAAAAAATTGATATCATGAATTGGTTGTGTAGTAGGGGTAATTACTAGAACATTGGTAGCAAAAAATATCTTCTCATATTTTTATTTTCAGTTGTACAGCTTTTTTTTTTTTTTTTTTTATTATATAACATTGCATCATTCTCTGATATTTGCAGCTTACACATTACTCAGCATTCTACAGGCCCTAAAAGTTTTTACAGAAAGGCAGTGAACTTTTGACCTGTCCTGAACTGTTCTCTGCAAAAGAAAAACCCAATACAGCTGAGATCACCTAATCAGAAGTCAGAGCTCTCTGAGACTTTTCAAAGTTGTAAAGCTCAATGGCAATTTGCATAGATAACTGGAGTTTCTGAACTTTTCCTGTACTGGAAACATTACTTATGTCTCTGCTCCTAATGCTTTATTTCTTAGCTGTACTACACAACAAATTCATTATATCATAATTTTTTTCCCGCTTCAGTGTCTCTTTAAGTCCCTGAGCTTTCCCTAGATAAAATAAATGTACCGGTAGATGTTAAAAAAAGACTCTGTATGGGAAAAAAAACAAAATAAAAACCCTGGGAGGGGGGAGGATACTTACCTCCAGGAGGGGCAAGCCTCAGGGTCCGAATGAGGGTGCCGCATCCCCTGTAGCTTCGGGGAATCTAGCGCTTGCTCCTCTGAAACCTCCCCCAACAAGCCGTGACAAGCAGAGATTTGTTTACCACTCCGCAATCCTGTGCAGGCACACCAGCGGCTCTTCGTTCAGGCTAGGCGGAAATGGCAGAGCCCGATCGTATCCGCTCTGCTGCGCAGGCGCAAAGGACTTGCGTCTGCACAGTATAGTGGATCGATTGGGTTTGGCTATTTCCGCCTTAACCGGAATGAAGTGCGGCTAGATGGCCTGCGCAGGATTGTGGTAGGTAAATATTTACCTCACCACGATTTGGGAGATCAGCTGCCTAACACCCGACCAGGCCATTTTACATGCGGGGGGGGGGGGGGGCTGTCAAGCAGCCAGATTCCTGGTAGGGGTAGCTGGGAATGGTGTGTCCAGGTGTCCCCACATTGCCAGTAGCCTTTACTCGCCTCCCATGCTCCAGTGATGAGCAGCTCTAACCCCCTCCGCTCTGGCCAGCATCCTCGCTCGCACTGCCGTTAAGTTCCAGGTTCCGGCTTTATGACGTCATCAAGCCAGGACCCGACAATTGCGTCGAAGTGAGCAGAGATGCCGGCCAGAGCGGAGTGGAGTGACGATTGCCGGGGGAACGTCAGAAAGATGAGTCCATGTCTTCTTTCCCTCTTACCGCTGCTGCTCTGATGGTGATCTCCATGATTCGCCAGTGATTGTAGTGATCACGTGATCCGGAACAATTTGCGATGGCTTCTGATCACTGAGGGGAGATGTCAGCTGTCATATGACAGGTTAAACGACCTTTATCATGAAAATAGTAAAATTTACAATACATGTAGACATACAAATAAGAAGCCTGTTTCTCCAGAGTAAAATGTGCCATAAATTATTTTTCTCCTATGTTGTCACTTACAGTAAGTACTAGTAATATGCCATAACCGACAGGTTTTGGACTAGCCCATCTTCTCTTGGGGGATTCTCTGGGTTTTGTTTATTTTCAAAAGCACTTAGTGAATGGCAGTTGCTCTGTTTATTTGCCAAAAAAAAGTGTGCGGCTGGAAGCTGACGAGCATCATTGTATAAATCCTTTTCAGGGAATGTCTTTATAAACAATAAAACCCTTGCTGAGAATCCCCCGTGGAGAGATGGACTAGACCGAAACCTGTTGGTTCTGTCAGATTTTTACTACCTAATGTAAGTGACCGCAACATAGGAGAAAAGTAATTTTTGGCTCATTTTACTCTAGAGAAACCTACTTCTATTTGTATATGTCCTACATGTATTTTAAAAATTTTTGCGATAGTGGTCCTTTAACCCTCCTGGCGGTCTATTAGAAACCGCCAGGGGGCAGCGCAGCACTATTTAATTATTATTATTTTTTTTTTTAAATCATGTAGCGAGCCTAGTTGTACAGCGGCATCCCCCCACCCGCTTCGATCGCCTCCGGCGATCTCTGATCAGGAAATCCCGTTCAAAGAACGGGATTTCCTGAAGGGCTTCCCCGTCGCCATGGCGACGGGGCGGGATGACGTCATCAACGTTGTGACGTCTAAGGGAGTCCCGATATACCCCTCAGCGCCTCGGGTAGCGGCGGCGATTGGGCAGTACACGTAGCTAGCAGGGCCTGAGAAATCCTCCTGCGCGGCATAGCCCAAGCTCAGATCGGGCTTACCGCCAGGAAGGTTAATCTCCCCTCTCAGGTGCACATGATCGCGTCGGGAGCGAAAATGGCAGGTGGCGTAAATCCTACGGTGCATCGCAGGATTTACGCTCAGCAGTCCCCAAAAGGTTAAGCATTATTTTACTGGCTCTTAGACAGATTTATGTTAGCCACCTTCGTAGCCGTTGGATAAATTCAGCTCAGGCACACATGGGTGTCCATAGGACATTTTTCAGGAAGGGACACAAATGTTATTGAGGTTGATGTACAGAGCAGCAATAATATTGCTGTGTGCAGACAGCAGTGTTACCATCAGTGTGCTGCAAGTTGTGCTATTATTGGGACCGTGGTAATCCTAGTTACTCTAGGTACTCTAGTTGTATGTTACCATAGCAAAGCTCACATTACTTGAGTAATGCTAATAGCGTAACTTGCGGTAACCTACTGGCGGTAGTAGTGGTAATATTGCAGTGCGCTGTCTACACAAAGCAATATTACCACAGTGTTGTGCATCGACCCCATTGTGACTTACCAAAGTAAGACTTTGTTCTTTTTGCATGAAGTTTTCCCATCTATCTACTTATATTTTTTTCCTTAATTTTGAAGCCCTGGTTCTGAGGCTTGGTATTTTTAATGCATACTTTGTGGGATGTATCATAATTTACAATGCATAAAGTGTTACTTAATTTTAAATGTTTTTATATTTTTAAAATCGAGATTAAATTGTTAGTTTTAAAGTGTACTAAAGTAGAACTTCTGGATGTAATAAATGTACCTGTAATTATGAGTTCTTGTAATTGATCTTATCATTTTTTCCCTTAGCATATTCTTTGATTAAACATTGATGAAAGCATTGTTTTTTTTCCCCATCGAAATACAGTATGATCTTGCTTCCACATTTTCTCACAGCAGTGGTTTCTCACAGGCATGCTTCAGTATTTTTAAAATAACGCTTTTGCCCTTGCAGCAGGAATGCAGAAATTGGCTTCACCTGTTTTCTCTAGACTCATGTGAATAAGCAAATCTGCCAGATGGCATAACTTTTATAGGACAAGAAATGATAAATCGTGTAAATTAAAATGTTTTCCTTGTTTGTTGTTCAAACCGGTGATTCTTTTGAGCTCTTTAGTGGCATTTCCTATATGCAGGTTGCAAAGAAGTGGGTGGCAGACACAGGAAAGCACAAGGGGCACCTAGGAAGGAGGATCATAAGTGGCACAGCGCCTATAATATTAGGCATTTAGATTTCCCTACTACTACTGGCATGAAAACCTAGCCGGGTGGGGCAATGAAAGAGAATGCAGGGCCGGTGCTTCTGTGCACAACTCTGCTTATAGCATAGGAGGTGAGCCGACGTGTGTGTGTGTGTGTGTGTATGTGTATATAGACACACACCTTGCACACACACTCCCTCCTGGCCCGCGCTAATGCACGTACCGCCGGCTCCTGAAGTCGCATGACGCGGTGCGAGTGAGTAGGGTGAGCGGGCATGGCAACCGGCGCTGGAAGGGAAATGACTTCTGCTGCGATGTTTTGCTGCATTCAATTACACACGGGGAGGAAGGTTAGTGAGAGGCGGCTGCACTTTGGGTGATGGAGGGAGGTAGGATTAAAGTCCCCGGCAATCACTTCACTTCTGCTGCGGGGATTACGGAGGGTCTCAATACCCGCCGGCCACTAGTGCACGGCAGGGAGAGAGATTTTTAGGGCTACTCATGTATAAGTCCACCCCCCCCCACTTTTATACTATGAGTTAGTCCTAAATTTCTCGACTTGTATCCGAGTATATACGGTATTCACATATACACATACACACATATACGTATACATATGTGTGTATATATATATATATGTATGTATGTATGTATGTGTGTGTGTGTGTGTGTGTGTGTGTGTGTGTGTGTGTGTGTATATGTATGTGTGTGTGTGTGTGTGTATATGTATGTGTGTGTGTGTGTGTGTATATGTATGTGTGTGTGTATATGTATGTGTGTGTGTATATGTATGTGTGTGTGTGTATATGTATGTGTGTGTGTGTATATGTATGTGTGTGTGTGTATATGTATGTGTGTGTGTGTGTATATGTATGTGTGTGTGTGTGTATATGTATGTGTGTGTGTGTGTATATGTATGTGTGTGTGTGTATGTGTGTATGTATATATGTGTGTATGTGTGTATGTATATATGTGTGTATGTGTGTGTATATGTATATATATTTATTTATTATACAGTGGGTTGCAAAAGTATTCGGCCCCCTTGAAGTTTTCCACATTTTGTCATATTACTGCCACAAGCCTGAATCAATTTTATTGGAATTCCACATGAAAGACCAACACAAAGTGGTGTACACATGAGAAGTGGAACGAAAATCATACATGATTCCAAACATTTTTTACAAATAACTGCAAAGTGGTGTGTGCATAATTATTTGGCCCCCTTTGATCTGAGTGCAGTCAGTTTCCCATAGACATTGCCTGATGAGTGCAAATGACTAAATGGAGTGCACCTGTGTGTAATCTCATGCCAGTACAAATACAGCTGCTCTGTGAGGGCCTCAGAGGTTGTCTAAGAAAATATTGGGAGCAACAACACAGTGAAGTCCAAAGAACACACAAGACAGGTCCGAGACAGGTCAGGGATCAAGTTATTGAGAAATTTAAAGCATGCTTAGGCTACAGAAAGATTTCCAATGCTTTGAACATCCCAAGGAGCGCTGTTCAAGTGATTTTTCAGAAATGGAAGGAGTATGGCACAACTGTAAACCTACCAAGACAAGGCTATCCACCTAAAACTCACAGACGAACAAGGAGAGCGCTGATCAGAAATGCAATCAAGAAGCCCATGGTGACTCTGGACGAGCTGCAGAGATCTACAGCTCAGGTCGGAGACTCTGTCCATAGGACAACTATTAGTCATGCACTGTACAATGTTGGCCTTTATGGAAGAGTGGCAAGACGAAAGGCATTGTTAACAGAAATCATAAGAAGTCCCGTTTGCAGTTTGCCACAAGCCATGTGGGGGACACAGCAACCATGTGGAAGAAGGTGCTCTGGTCAGATGAGACCAAAATTGAACTTTTTGGCCAAAATGCAAAACGCTATGTGTGGCAGAAAACTAACACTGCACATCACTCTGAACACACCATCCCCACTGTCAAATATGGTGGTGGCAGGTCATGCTCGAGGGGGTGCATCTCTTCAGCAGGGACAGGGAAGCTGGTCAGATTTGATGGGAAGATGGATGGAGCCAAATACAGGGCAAACTTGGAAGAAAACCTCTTGGAGACTGCAAAAGACTTGAGACTGGGGCAGAGGTTCACCTTCCAGCAGGACAATGACCCTAAACATAAAGCCAGGGCAACAATGGAATGGTTTAAAACAAAACATATCTATGTGTTAGAATGGCCCAGTCAAAGTCCAGATCTAAATCCAATCGAGAATCTGTGGCAAGATCTGAAAACTGCTGATCACAAACGCTGTCCATCTAATCTGACTGAGCTGGGGCTGTTTTGCAAAGAAGAATGGGCAAGGATTTCAGTCTCTAGATGTGCAAAGCTGGTAGAGACATATCTCAGACATATCTCAAAAAGACTGGCAGCTGTAATTGCAGCAAAAGGTGGTTCTACAAAGTAGAATAGTAGTTGACTCAGGGGGCCGAATAATTACGTACACCCCACTTTGCAGTTATTTATTTGTAAAAAATGTTTCACGTTCTAAAAGATATAGTGGAGCACCTCCTCTGCTTCTCGTTCGATGTGCCACGGCCAGATCCGGCAGCACTCCAGATCAGACTTCAATGTATAGCAGGAAGCTGGCACCATCCATTTAAATGCTCTTTTATTGAATCAGATGCTTGTAATCCATTATAGCAACGTTTCAAAGCATACACGCTTCTTTATCAAGCTAGGTTACAAGGCAAATACACTAAATGCATACACAGCACTTCCTTTTATATAACATGGACCTGTAAGCAACCAATCACACTCTGTTTTGAACCACCTATCGGTGAAGCTCCTCATGGAGCGGACCTGATTGGGAACTGCTAAGGTACTTACAGATTGGTCGGCAGTATGTGTCGTCACCTCTACGCTAGTTTAAAATGACTTAATTCTACTCTATGGCGGCGGTTAGCGGTCTGCGTCCCACCTCTGCCTCCTCCCACTGCGCCGCCGTCATCGGCGGACCAGATGGGGAACGTCAGAGTCACGTGGGCTGGGCATGACGTAGCCAGTCACCGCCCTCCCCCGTAGCGCAGACCTATCAGCATGCGGTGCGTCATGAGCGGCGCACCGCCTACTGGAGATGTAAACAAACCTCCGCAACAAAGAGTATATGAACGTATGGCCTAATAATTGAATGTGAAATGTCCTGCATATAATGCGGGCAGGTGGCACAGGTGGTGCTCCATCTAATGAACCGCGACAGGAATCGTCTGATTTTTTTTTTTTTAACAAGTTCCTCCCAGGAGGGACTATCAGACCATCGATCAAATCAAGGAGGAGACACGGGGGGGGGGGGGGGGGCAGGAAGCGGAGGAGGCATGAGAGATCGGCAACAAACCCTACAGGAGACCATAGTTGTAAATATCTCTTCTGTTGAGCTCACCCCACCACAACTGTCAGCATTGAATCATGGCCTGTCTTTTGCCCCAATATATTCGCCGGACCCATTGGAGATCAATATAGATCTACAAAAATGTTTTCGATCCATCAAACTTAAGTATTACTTTTCAATACCCAGAGAATTTCCTACTAATCTCTCCAGCACGAAAGATGACTGTTTACAACTAGCCGAATCAGGCCTGAGAATTAAGAGCAAGTTCCAACCCTCCTCTTGTCAAGTTATTGATATCTTTATGGAGAAAGTCCAGGATGAGATTAACCAACTATTTAGGAGAAATAATGCTTCTGGCCCTAAGATTCATAGGAACATTTCAAGAATGGAACAATTGGGTATACAGGAACTGGTGGACAATCCTAGTGTCACGATAAAACCGGCCGATAAAGGCGGAGCGATAGTAGTGATGGCTACTGAGAAATACCGGAAGGAAGTCTTGAGGCAGCTACAGGACCAGACAACATATCAAGTACTTAAAACTGACCCTCTTAAGGACATACAGTCCAGGATAGCTCAGGTTGTCTCCAGAGCTTCAGGAGAGAAACTAATTGATGATAAACTGGCCGAATATCTGATCCAGTCACATCCTATTACACCAGTGATTTACATTTGTCCCAAAATCCACAAGAGTCTTGTGGATCCCCCTGGAGTACCAATTGTGGCGGGGGTAGACTCAATATTTGCTCCCATTGCAAAGTACCTCGATAAGATATTGAGACCATATGTAACATCTCAAAAGTCCTATCTTAGAGATACACCTATGTTTCTTAATGTGCTACGTAATATCTCTCCGATTGAGGGAGAGTGTCTTTTGGTTACCATGGATGTAGAGGCCGTTCGGTATATGCTTGAAATAGCTTCTGATTATTCTAGGGCACAGGTGGATTTTGTGTGTTCTCTCTTAGAAAAAGTACTTAAGCTTAATTATTTTCGTTTTGAGGATACTTTCTATATGCAAATTAGGGGAACTGCGATGGGGTCGAACGTGGCCCCGTCCTATGCAAACATCTATATGGGCGTGTATGAGCAAATGTTTGTGTATACTAATGAGCTTTTTAAAAAATATGCTCTGCAATGGTTTCGCTACATAGATGATATTTTTTGCTTATGGGCGGGGCCACGCTCGACCCTTGACACCTTTGTGTCAGAATTGATGGGCAGATGTAGACAGATCAGATTGACAATACACAGCTCGGTGGACGAAGTGAGTTTCCTGGATACTCTGGTAAAATGTCAGGGGGAGCAGTTGGTTACCGATCTCTATGTAAAGCCCACGGATGTAAACTCCCTTCTTCATTACGGGAATTTCCATCCGTGGGCCACGAGAAGATCGGTACCGATAAGTCAATTCCAGAGGGTAAGGACGATAGTGGAGGGGGGTGAGACTCAGGACAGGAGACTAGATGAAATGCAGCAAAAATTCATCCAGCGGGGTTATCCCATGGAGGTGGTTCAGAGAGCTAGAGAGAAGAAGCCAGGACAAGGATATAGAAAGAAAAAAGATATAGGCAGTAGGATCCCATTTATCTCTAAGTACAATCTTATGAGTGAGGATATTGCAAGGATAGTAAAAAAACATTGGCATTTCTTATCAGATAGCTTCCCTCACATTGAACAATTTACAAATCCCCCCATGTTTTCCTATAAACGAGCCCCAAATCTGCGGGACCGGCTGGTACATGCAGATAGCGCTAAAATGGGACCACATATCAGCCTTTCACGTAGGGGCACATTTCCGTGTCTGAACTGCGTACACTGCAGTTCAGTCATAAAAGGAGACCAAATAACCCACCCCTACAAGGGCACTAAATTCAAGATCCAGGGTTGCCACACGTGTGATTCCACATATGTGGTATATGCATTAAAATGCCCTTGTGGCTTATATATAGGTCAAACAACTCAAAAAATTAAAGTGCGATTGTCATCCTACAAACATGCCATACGAGAAGGCTTGATAGACCAAGCTGTACCCTACCATTTTAGACAGGCTAGACATAATGTAAGCCAACTTAAATATATGATTATTGAGCAGGTATTGCAGCCCAGAAGGGGAGGAGATAGGTTGAAGCGGTTACTATAGAGAGAGACACACTGGATCAAGAAACTTGACACCATGGAGCCAAGGGGACTCAATCGAGAATTAGATCTGATTCCTTTTCTGTAGACATGTGTAGGAGATGGGTGATGTCTCCTGTTGATTGTATCATTGCGATGTTTTAGAGTTTCCCCTTGTCTCCATGGTGTGAGGGATCCATGTGATTTATGCTGGTATCTGTGTCTTTGGCTCTCTAGTCCACCTCTTGAGGATGTCTACCTACAGCATGCGTGCATATGTGTATGGTGCACGCATGCATTCTTACAATATATGAGCATTGCCACTGTGTGGCATTATATGTATTGGGTAAAATAGGTTCTGCTTATAAGATAAGCTTTCTCCGTTTCTTGCCATACCCCTGCAGTCCCCTTTTATGTAAATTATTATATGCAGGACATTTCACATTCAATTATCAGGCCATACGTTCATATACTCTTTGTTGCGGAGGTTTGTTTACATCTCCAGTAGGCGGTGCGCCGCTCATGACGCACCGCATGCTGATAGGTCTGCGCTACGGGGGAGGGCGGTGACTGGCTACGTCATGCCCGGCCCACGTGACTCCGACGTTCCCCATCTGGTCCGCCGATGACGGCGGCACAGTGGGAGGAGGCAGAGGTGGGACGCAGACCGCTAACCGCCGCCATAGAGTAGAATTAAGTAATTTTAAACTAACGTAGAGGTGACGACACATACTGCCGACCAATCTGTAAGTACCTTAGCAGTTCCCCATCAGGTCCGCTCCATGAGGAGCTTCACCGATAGGTGGTTCAAAACTGAGAGTGTGATTGGTTGCTTACAGGTCCATGTTATATAAAAGGAAGTGCTGTGTATGCATTTAGTGTATTTGCCTTGTAACCTAGCTTGCTAAAGAAGCGTGTATGCTTTGAAACGTTGCTATAATGGATTACAAGCATCTGATTCAATAAAAGAGCATTTAAATGGATGGTGCCGGCTTCCTGCTATACATTGTAAAAAATGTTTGGAATGATGTATGATTTTCGATCCACTTCTCACGTGTACACCACTTTGTATTGGTCTTTCATGTGGAATTCCAATAAAATTGATGCATGTTTGTGGCAGTAATGTGACGAACCATGGAAAAATTCAAGGGGGCCGAATACTTTTGCAAGCCACTGTATATTATACACACACCTTTAGCTAACTGTGAGAACATGCAACTTTTACAAACACTGCACATGGTTTTCCATGGCATGTTTGCATGCTGCACAGCTTGCTTTTTCATGTGATCACACTCATTTTACTGTTGAGGACAGTGGTAGAAAACCTATGCATACACAAAAACACACCAGCACAGAGAAAATCACACATACTCATGCAGGCGTACATTATCACAAATTGTGAACTGACCATTTTGTGCTACCTTGATGCCCATTTGTTGTAGTGTGAACACTTTTCTACAAATATTCCAGCTGGTCAGGTCTCCATCCATGGAAAAAAACCACCTCTGATCCTTTAGTGCAAAGCAAACTCTCAGTTCTGTGCTGTCATCATGATGCAGCAGAGAATGTGGATGGTAATTTGAGCTCATGTCTGTGTAGTTTTTCATAATGCAAAGTCTCTATTTCATAGTGCAAACACCTATCCAAGAACAGATTTCATTTTTGGCATGAATGAACGGTATCGGTAACCATAAATACAGGTTTATTTGTTGTTCCATGTGAGCTGTCAGCATTGTTTGGCCTGAGTCAGGTGAACACTGATAGTATTGTATTTATTAGCCTGGAGGATTTCTGTATAAGCTGTACATGAATGATCTGTATACTGGCCATACCTGCAGAGGTGACAATTGTATCACAGCTGGATCACATAACATTTCCTAGTGTGCAGCTTGCCACATGATGTTACTTAATACAGCAGCAATCGGAAGATATAATATAGTATTTATTTTTGTTGAATAAAGTGAATTTCTCTTGCTAGCTTAGTATAATATGGTTACAATTATTCTAGACAAATTGCTCTCCAGTTGAGGTGTCCCTGCTGGGTGTGTAAGGTGAAAATCAGCGACTAATTTCTAGTCGTCGTGCAGCATTGGCTGCACTCTGACTGACTGCACACTGTGAAGCGATGACTGTAAACAGCGGTCTGCAGGCAAGCGTGGGAAGACAAATCAGCATTCCTGGCTCTATATTATTTCACATTCACCTTTTTGTTTAGAATGTGCCTGTGGAGATACAACAGATGTTTACCTGCATCTAATTACTTATTATTTTATTTTTCCTTGCACTGTAACTCTAACATACAGGAGAGTTGTTTTTTTTGCTTTGTTTTTCTAGAAAAGTGCTAATAATGGTATGGCAATGGAAGGAAAGACGTGGGTTTATGTGAGGTAAAACCTGCAGCATACAGAACAATTTACCTCTGAAATACCACATAGAATCCACATGCTGTCCTCTGTGAGCTGTGCTGGTGTTTATGTACTGCATGGCACAGGTTCATTCAGGTCTACTGTCTCATATCATTGCAGTACATAATGCTGTCATGTGATAAGATTTCCTGCTAATGTAAGGCCAAGCTATTAAAATATAGCCAATCTGTAAGGAAAAAACAACCCATCCCTGCCAAGTCCTGTTTTTATATTTCAAATGTTTTTAAGGAAAGCTGAAGTGAAAGGAATATGGAGGTTGCCATATTTCATAAACAATGCTAGTTGCCTGTTTTCTGTGTTGATGCTTGGCCTTTAATACTATAAGGGGCCGTTCACATCACAAACGCGGACGGCCACGCATGCGGAACGCAACGCATGCGAACGCACGCCAACCGCGTTTGTATGCATTGTGTGGCTGATCCCATCACTGAAAAGTGAATGGGACAGCAGCGCGTTTTCTGCAAAAACTGCATGCAGCATGCGTTCCGGATGTCATGCGTGTCGGCCTCCCGCACTTGTTTCCAAAACGCGGCTAGAAAAGCATGCTTTTTAGTATGCAATGCATTGTAACGTCTTATTGCTTTTCCCTGAGTTCTTCCCTTAACCAAAGCTATGCATAAACTGCATCTGATTTCTTCTGGCATTCTAAAGGGTTTCTAAGATGGGAGCCATCAACTTTTCAAATTTAAAAGTACAGTAGTTTCCGTAGTTACAGCATCATGTGGTAAGTTAAATTACTTGTGTCTTCATTCATGTAAACTATTTTCCCTTGTATTTTTTTTTCCTTTAGGGCTGTTGCAGAGAAAGATAAAGTAGTGACATACACTAGACCCCGCAAGTACATCCATTCTTCTGGATCTGATCCTCCTGAACTGGGATATGTTGACATTAGGACATTGGCGGATGGCATGTGTCGCTATGATCTAAATGAAATGGATGTTGCCTGGCTGGAGATGGCAAATGAAGAATTCAGCGAAATGGGTAAACTGACTTGTGCTGTCTTGTGTAGCTTTTTGAATAAATGTCACTTGGCACCTATAAAATACTATAGACTTAAAGAGGAACTTTAACCAAGGATTGAACTTAATCTCAATCAGTAGCTGATACCACCTTACCACAAGAAATCATTACCTTTTCTCGAATAGATAATCAAGGACATCTGTATTGCTGATGTTTTGGGGAAACCCCTCCCACATTGTGACGGTTTCCTTTCTGTAAACCTTGTTGCAGTGTGGAAAATGTCTGTCTGTTTCTGACTAGCAACCAGTTTCTACCTCTGTACGTGTGTGTGTGTGTGTGTGTGTGTGTATATATGTATGTATGTATGTATGTATGTATGTATGTATGTATTTATACACACACACACACACACACACACACACACACACACACACACACACACACACACACACACACACATACACACACACGTATAAATATAAACCTTTTAGCATATTGCATTATCTGAATTTCTGTGTTTTTATGTGATGTGCATTTTTACACCCTCGACCTGGGTGCAGTTTAGCCTAGAAACTGCCCTGCGCCTACATCTGCCGTCATTTGCGGCATTATTTGCCTTCAATGGACAACTAACAGTATTTCAGTTGTAGCGCTAGAGGAATAATGTAATTCTGTTAGGCTGCAAGAGTATAAAAGAGGTTTACTCTCGTCCCCACCTTGACAAAAATAGTAAAACAAATACCTGCGCCTCCAATAGTATAAATACTATAATCCTTTAATAAAACAGTCTCATACAGTTATAAATCAATAAAATAAATGATGAAAATATGCTACATGCGCACACACACATCTAGATCACAATCCCACTCAGAGACCGACAACACTTCTTGCTAGATCTCCTATTGTGGTATCTAATCTGTCTATCAATAGTGCACTATTGAGCCTACAATCACCACATATTCAATGGACAACTGCCTAAAGGTGCCCCTAATAAAACAATCTTGATTGTACAGCCTTACCACATCTATGTAATAGAAGAGTAAACTGAGTGAATGTACTTTGAACGGATACTTTATGTAGTCCCTCATATTACAAAGAATTGGTAGGATTGTACAATCAAGATATCATTTATGGACACCTTTAGTTATTAAATTGTCCAATTGACCAAAGATGTAATTTCTGCAGCAGTTATAACTGTTTAAACACTTTTTTCTAACCTCTTGCTGTTTGTTTTCCTCATTGTAGGTATGCCACAGCTGGATGAGTTCATGATGGAGCGAGCAATGGAGGAGTTTGAGCAGAGGTGCTACGATAATATGAACCATGCCATAGAGACAGAGGAGGGCCTCGGCATAGAGTATGATGAGGATGTTGTGTGCGATGTTTGCCAGTCCCCAGATGGAGAGGATGGGAATGAAATGGTCTTCTGTGACAAGTGTAACATCTGCGTACACCAGGTTGGTACAGTATTCAGTGTGTTTCAGAAAAGGATGTGTGCGTAATATATACAGGTAGTCCCCGACTTACGAACGACCCGCCGATACGAACGGCATAGATTCTGTGTTTGCATAGGAAAAAGTCAAAAAAAATTTTTTTTCAAATTGGACTTTGAGAAAATAAAATCTAAGAAAAAATGGCTTTTAAACTTGTATGAACAGATACAGAGGGCAGAGGTGACACAGAGGGGGACACTGGAGGGACAGAGGAGGTACAGGGGACAGAGATGGCACAGTGTTCCCGACTTAAGAACAGATTCAGGTTAAGAACGAACCTACAGTCCCTATCTCATTCGTTAACCGGGGACTACCTATACACGGGGCTTGTCATCCACAGTATTCTTATACTTTTACAGCTGTGCCCAGATGGGTATAAGAGATTTGGTGGGCCGAACCAGGGAAGACTAGTACTACAGAATAAGCAGATAGCTTATAAGTGTTGCTCTTTAGTATAGGTTTTTTTATTTTTAGTCTATTTAAGCCCCTTGGGGCTGAGGCATACTTGCCAGCATTTTGCAGAGCATTTTTTTTTTGTTTGTTTTTTACTCTTATTCGCTTGAATGAGAATCGCAAAAAAATCGTGGGGGTGGGGATTGACTGGCAGCTTGACCTATCCATCCAGAAAGCAGTGCAGTACAGCAAGACTTGGTGAGGAAGACTGTAAATAGGCTATTTTTTTTCCATTTTGTTTTCTTTCTTTTTGACTTTTACAGGACCAGTGCAGTGGGAAAAAAAGTAGGTAAGCCGTTTAAAATCTGAGAGAATTAACAGGTTTTGGACTAGTCTAGCTTCTCATGTGGAAGTCTCCAGGTTTTCCATTGTTTTGAAAAAGTATTTCCTGAATGGCATTTGCCAAGTCCAACTGCCAAAATGGTGAGTAGGGAGGCTGGCTGGTATGTTACTGTTTTGGCAATTAGACTTAGCAACTGCCCTTCAGGAAATGCTTTTGAAAACAAAGAAAACCCTGAGAATCCCCATGAGAAGATGAACCTACTCCAAAACCTGTCGGTTTTGTCAGATTTTAAGTTTTTTTCCGCTGTAGTGGTCCTTTTAATGTTTATTCTTGCAAGACGAGTGGGAGGGAGTCAGCAGAATAATAATGGGGCTTTAGCTATACATTTTAAGGGGGGCAATACGTAACAGTGTTAGTTTTCTACTTTCAGGGTTGTTTAGAGAAAGTACTGTATTTTTCGCCATATAAGATGCACCTAGATTTAAAGGGCAAAAACCAGGGAAAAAAACTAAACCTGGTGCATGCATATTTCAGGAGCGTCTTGTATGTGACCTCCCCCAAATGGTGTCGTCCTGTATCCCCCAGGTCTCCCACCCAAGTGTCCTTCTTGTCTTCCCCAAGTGCCCTCCGGTCTCCTCCTGTGTCCCGCTGTGGCTGTCTTCCCTCTCCTCCCTCCTCTTTCACTCTCCATTTTTTGGGGGGGAAACAGGGGGCTTATAAAGCGGAAAATACGGTAATCACATTTATTTCTCATATTCTAAACATTTGGGGAAGGATAATGAGGTTTGTAAATCTGTCTTCTTCTTTTGTCTCCCCTGTAGGCATGTTATGGGATTCTTAAAGTGCCAGATGGAAGCTGGCTTTGTCGGACATGTGCCCTAGGGGTACAACCAAAATGCTTACTGTGCCCAAAGAAAGGAGGTGCCATGAAGCCCACCCGCAGTGGCACTAAATGGGTCCATGTTAGCTGTGCTTTGTGGATCCCTGAGGTAATTATTTCACTCATACAGTCTCCTTGCTTATTATCCGCACTTCATTCTTCTTCCCCGAGAGCATTATTTATACTTGCTTAGCTATCGCCATTGTTCATAATGTCCCTTATGATTTTTGTGTTTTGCTAGCAGTGTGAAAAATAATGTCCTATTCTGCAGTAGCCAAGAATGAATGGGGGTTTGTTTTGCTATTTCTTGTAGGTGAGCATTGGCAGTCCGGAAAAGATGGAGCCCATCACCAAGGTGTCTCACATCCCTAGCAGCCGCTGGGCACTCATCTGCAGCTTATGTAACGACAAGTTTGGTGCCTGCATACAGGTAAATGTTCCACTGGGATTCTGAGAAAATAGGGTGAATAAAGTATTTCTGCTTTGCAAACCTGTCATTTCTCTAGTCACTTCTGTGGCAAATTGCATGGGAATTGCGCTGATGTATTAAAATTTTAGGAGTAAGGCAAATAGTCATAGAAATTTCTGACTGGCTAGACTTCACGGTTACCACAGTACAGTATAAGAATGGAGCTTCAGAATATTACCCTTTCCTTCTGTGACAGCTGTAATGGAAGATACATGGGAGCAGCTGTACTTTTGCCCTCTTTCTGGAGCTTCTGGAAGATGATAGAAGCGTTTTGTGCGCTTGTAGCATCCAAAAAGGTTGAGGCCTTTACACGTGGCACTTCTAACTTTTACAAATTAGCTGTTGTCGCTGGATTCCGCGGAATTAAGAATTCCGTGATTCCGGCCAGAATTTGAGAGCGGTAGGCCTGGGTTCGATTCCTGGCCAATGTATGTAAGCTGGCTTTTGAAATCCTACAATTCCCTAAGTAAGCTTATTTTTCTCTTGGATATATCACAATGGTACATGCTAGGCTGGCTTCAGCATGTAGCATTGTAGTGTGTTGTTGGTGGTATAATGGTTAGGATAGCAGCCTACAGAGCGGTAGGCCTGGGTTCGATTCCTAGCCAATGTATGTGAGTTGGCTTTTGAAATCCTACAATTCCCTAAGCAAGCTCATTTTTCTCTTGGATATATCATAATACATGCTAGGCTGGCTTCAGCATGTAGTGGTGGTATAGTGGTGAAGAGAGCTGTCTACCAAGCACTAGACCTGGGTTCGATTCCCGGCCAAGGTATGTAAGCTGGCTTTTGAAATCCTACAATTCCCTGGAAGACAAGACCCTCCGAGGGGGAAGGAGGGGGGAAAAGTAGAAAGGAGAAAAAGGACCAAGAACAGTCAATAGGTTCTATGGGCTACCATTTAGCATAAATAAGGTTACATTTGCGATTATTTTAATTTTTCCGCCGGAATCCGGAATTCCGCAAAAATCCGGTGGAATTTTCATAGCGACGGAATTCAGCGCTGGCGGAATCTGCGAATTCTGGCGTAACGGAACTTGCTCTTTTCGATCATCCCTAGTTGCCATCATCCTATAATATTTGGCTTCTCACGATGTACATAGATTTTTTTTTCAGCAATCTTGACAGTAATTTAAAGGACAACTGTAGGGAGGCTGCCATGTTTTTTTTTTTTTTCCTTTTGTGCAATACCAGTTGCCTGGCTGTCCTGCTGATTCTCTTCTGTCTCTAAAAAGCAGATCAGGTGTTTCCGACATTAATGTCGGAACTGACAAGTTTAGCTGCATGCTTGTTTTTGGTGTTATTCACACACTACTGCAGCCAAATAGACCAGCAGGGCTACCAGGTAACTGGTATTGCTTAAAGCGGAATATAACCCTGCATTTCAACTTTGCTCTAAAACTTTATTTACAGTATATTATATGCAACCAGCATTTTTTTTTACTAGACCAGCATTGGAAGGGTTAAACACAGAGGTTTAAAGTTCCGTGGAGAGATATGCAGAAGTTCAGATAGATACATTTAACTAAATAGAATGTAACAAGTGATAAATGTTACACACTCTTTGGCTGTCCTCCAGCTCCTTCTCAGTTAGTGAGTCACATTCAACACTTAGATACATTTTGTTTACATAAATGTATCTATGTAAGCTTCGGATGCGTCTGCGGTTCTCTCCAGGAACTTTAAAGCTCTGTGTAAGCCTTCCAATGCTGGTCTAGTAAAAAAAAAAAAAAATGCTGGTTGCATATAATATACTGTAAAAAATGTTTTAGAGCAAAGTTGAAATGCAGGGTTATATTCCGCTTTAAAGGGAAGGTTTAGGGGTGATAAAAAAAAATCCACATCCACTTACCTGGGGCTTCCTCCAGCCCGTGGCAGGCAGGAGGTGCCCTCGGCGCCACTCCCGGTGGTCTCCGGTGGCGCGCTCGACCTGGCCAGGCTGGCGGCCAGGTCGGGCCTCTTCTGCGCTCCAATCTGCGTCTCACTGGTGCGCGCTGTCAACGGACGTCCTCCGGGCTGTACAGCGCAGGCTCAGAGCCTGCGCAGTACAGCCTGGAGGACGTCCAATGACGGCAGCGCGCACCAATGAGACGCAGATTGGAGCGCAGAAGAGGCCCGACCTGGCCGCCGGCTTGGCTAGGTTGGGCACGCCACCGGAGACCACCGGGAGCCTGCGGAGCGGTGCCGAGGGCACCTCCTGCCTGCCACGAGCTGGAGGAAGCGCCAGGTAAGTGGATGTGGATTTTTTTTTTTTTCATCGTCCCTGAACCTACCTCTCGCTACAGTTGTCCTTTAAATACCAGCCTGATTAAAGGGGGCGTCACAGGGCAGTGTAACCAATCTGTTTGCCCTTGTTCAATTAGAGTAATTTGTGTGTTTTTAAAGTGTTTTAAAAGTGTTTTTAAAGGAAACCTGTAACAAACTTAAAATAAAAAAGTTTTACTTACCTAGGGCTTCTGCCAGCCCCCTGCAGCTGCCCTGTGCCCTCGCCATCCTGGAATGATGCTCTGGTCCCCAGCCATGGCTCCGTTTCACTCGCTGGCTTACAAGTTGAAGGCCAATGCGACTGCACAGCTTTTGCCGTGTCTTCGTTCATGGTCCCGTTGCCGGGAGTGTCCAGCGCAGTGCGAGAAAACATTGTACTGCGCTAGCTCAAGATGATCCTGTCGATGGGAGTGTAAACGAGGACTGGCACAGACGTGCAGGCGCAGTGGCTGGCGACAGTCGAAAGTAAAACGGAGCCTAGGCTGGGGACCGGAAGATTATTAATGGATGGCGAGGGTGGCTGCAGGGGGCTGGCAGAAGCTCCAATTGAAACGTTTTATTATTATTGATTTAAGTTATTACAGGTTTCTTTTAACCACTTGCCGACCGCCTACTTCATATTGGCGGCGGCAAAGTGGCAGCCCCAGGACCACGTAACGCAGATTGGCGTCAGGTCCTGGGGCACTCTCTGGCCGGGGATCGCGCGCTGGGATGCGCGCGCATCCACCGGCAATAGGCTCCGCCCACCCGCGACGTCAACCCGCCGGCCAATCGGAAGCGCCGGCGGGTTGTTAACCCGACGATCCCCGGATAGGAAGCGTATAATACGCTTTGTAATGTTTACAAAGTGTATTATACAGGCTGCCTCCTGCCCTGGTGGTCCCAGTGTCCGAGGGACCACCAGGGCAGGCTGCAGCCACCCTAGTCTGCACCCAAACACACTGATCTGCCCCCCCCTGCCCCCTGATCGCCCACAGTACCCCTCAGACCCCCCCCCCTGCCCACCCCCCAGACCACCATTTGCACACAATCACCCCCCTAATCACCCATCAATCACTCCCTGTCACTATCTGTCAACGCTATTTTTTTTTTTAGTCCCTAAACTGCCCCCTGCTCCCTCCTGATCACCCCCCCCACCCCTCAGATTCTCCCCAGACCACCCCAGACCCTCCCCCCCCCCCCCTGTGTACTGTATGCATCTATCCCCCCTGATCACCTGTCAATCACCCATCAATCACCCGTCAATCACCCCCTGTCACTGCCACCCATCAATCAGCCCCTAACCTGCCCCTTGCGGGCAATCTGATCACCCACCCACACCAATAGATCGCCCGCAGATCCGACATCAGATCACCTCCCAAATCCATCGTTTACATCTATTCTCTCCTCTAAACACCCACTAATTACCCATCAATCACCCCCTATCACCACCTGTCACTGTTAACCATCAGATTAGACCCTAATCTGCCCCTTGCGGGCACCCAATCACCCGCCCACACGCTCAGATTGCCCTCAGACCCCCCCCTTATCAATTCGCCAGTGCAATATTTACATCTGTTATTCCCTGTAATAACCCACTGATCACCTGTCAATCACCCATCAATCACCCCCTGTCACTGCCACCCATCAATCACCCCCTGTCACTGCCACCCATCAATCAGCCCCTAACCTGCCCCTTGCGGGCAATCTGATCACCCACCCACACCAATAGATCGCCCGCAGATCCGACATCAGATCACCTCCCAAGTGCAGTGTTTACATCTCTTCTCTCCTCTAAACACCCACTAATTACCCATCAATCACCCCCTATCACCACCTGTCACTGTTACCCATCAGATTAGACCCTAATCTGCCCCATTGCGGGCACCCAATCACCCGCCCACACCTCAGAACGCCCTCAGACCCCAGCCCTGATCACCTCGCTAGTGCATTGCTTGCATCTATTTCCCCCCTCTAATCACACCTTGAGACACCCATAAATCACCTCCTGTCACCCCCTAGCACACCTACCCATCAGATCAGGCCCTAATTTGCCCCGTGTGGGCCCTGATCACTCGGCCAAACCCTCAGATCCCCCTCAGACCCCCTTCCGATCACCTCCCCAGTGCATTGATTGCATCTATTTTCCCCTCTAACCGCCCCCTGAGACACCCATCAATCACCTCCTGTCACCCCCCTAGCACTCCTATCCATCAGATCAGGCCCAATTCATCCTGTCATCTAAGAGGCCACCCTGCTTATGACCGTTTCCACAAAATTTGCCCCCTCATAGACCACCTGTCATCAAAATTTGCAGATGCTTATACCCCTGAACAGTCATTTTGAGAAATTTGGTTTCCAGACTACTCACAGTTTTGGGCCCGTAAAATGCCAGGGCAGTCTAGGAACCCCACAAGTGACCCCATTTTAGAAAGAAGACAGCCCAAGGTATTCTGTTAGGTGTATGATGAGTTCATAGAAGATTTTATTTTTTGTCAAAAGTTAGCGGAAATTGGATTTTTATTGTTTTTTTCACAAAGTGTCATTTTTCACTAACTTGTGACAAAAAATAAAATCTTCTATGAACTCACCATACCCCTAACGGAATACCTTGGGGTGTCGTCTTTCTAAAATGGGGTCACTTGTGGGGTTCCTATACTGCCCTGGCATTTTAGGGGCCCTAAACCGTAGGGAGTAGTCTAGAAAACAAATGCCTCAAAATGACCTGTGAATAGGACGTTGGGCCCCTTAGCGCACCTAGGCTGCAAAAAAGTGTCACACATGTAGTATCGCCATACTCAGGAGAAGTAGTATAATGTGTTTTGTGGTGTATTTTTACACATACCCATGCTGGGTGGGAGAAATCTCTCTGTAAATGGACAATTGTGTGTAAAAAAAAATCAAAAATGTGTCATTTACAGAGATATTTCTCCCACCCAGCATGGTTATATGTAAAAATACACCACAAAACACATTATACTACTTCTTCTGAGTACGGCGATACCACATGTGTGACACTTTTTTGCAGCCTAACTGTGCTAAGGGGCCCAAAGTCCAATGAGTACCTTTAGGATTTCACAGGTCATTTTGAGACATTTGGGTTCAAGACTACTCCTCACGTTTTAGGGCCCCTAAAATGCCAGGGCAGTATTGGAACCCCACAAATGACCCCATTCTAGAAAGAAGACACCCCAAGGTATTCCGTTAGGAGTATGGTGAGTTCATAGAAGATTTTATTTTTTGTCACAAGTTAGCGGAAATTGATATGTATTGTTTTTTTTTTTCACAAAGTGTCATTTTCCGCTAACTTGTGACAAAAAAAAAATCTTCTATGAACTCACCATACCCCTAACGGAATACCTTGGGGTGTCTTCTTTCTAAAATGGGGTCACTTGTGAGGTTCCTATACTGCCCTGGCATTTTAGGGGCCCTAAACCGTGAGGAGTAGTCTAGAATCCAAATGCCTCAAAATGACCTGTGAATAGGACGTTAGGCCCCTTAGCGCACCTAGGTTGCAAAAAAGTGTCACACATGTGGTATCGCCGTACTCAGAAGAAGTAGTATAATGTGTTTTGAGGTGTATTTTTATACATACCCATGCTGGGTGGGAGAAATCTCTCTGTAAATGGACAATTGTGTGTAAAAAAAATCAAATAATTGTCATTTACAGAGATATTTCTCCCACCTAGCATCTGTATGTGTAAAAATACACCCCAAAACACATTATACTACTTCTCCTGAGTACGGCGGTACCACATGTGTGGCACTTTTTTGCACCCTAAGTACGCTAAGGGGCCCAAAGTCCAATGAGTACCTTTAGGATTTCACAGGTCATTTTGCGACATTTGGTTTCAAGACTACTCCTCACGGTTTAGGGCCCCTAAAATGCCAGGGCAGTATAGGAACCCCACAAATGACCCCATTTTAGAAAGAAGACACCCCAAGGTATTCCGTTAGGAGTATGGTGAGTTCATAGAAGATTTTATTTTTGTCACAAGTTAGCAGAAAATGACACTTTGTGAAAGAAAACAATTCAAATCAATTTCCGCTAACTTGTGACAAAAAAAAAAAATCTTCTATGAACTCACCATCCTCCTAATGGAATACCTTGGGGTGTCTTCTTTCTAAAATGGGGTAATTTGTGGGATTCCTATACTGTCCTGGCATTTTAGGGGCCCTAAACCGTGAGGAGCAGTCTTGAAACGAAATTTCTCAAAATGACCTGTGAAATCCTAAAGGTACTCATTGGACTTTGGGCCCCTTAGCGCAGTTAGGGTGCAAAAAAGTGCCACACATGTGGTATCGCCGTACTCAGGAGAAGTAGTATAATGTGTTTTGGGGTGTATTTTTCCACATACCCATGCTGAGTGGGAGAAATATCTCTATAAATTGACAATTGTGTGTAAAAAAAAAATAAAACAATTGTCATTTACGGAGATATTTCTCCCACCCAGCATGGGTATGTGTAAAAATACACCCCAAAACACATTATACTACTTCTCCTGAGTACGGCAATACCACAT
Source organism: Hyperolius riggenbachi (assembly GCF_040937935.1). Lineage (NCBI taxonomy): Eukaryota > Metazoa > Chordata > Amphibia > Anura > Hyperoliidae > Hyperolius > Hyperolius riggenbachi. The sequence continues at coordinate 207,998,903 of NC_090646.1, read as the reverse complement.
GTGTGGCACTTTTTTGCAGCCTAACTGCGCTAAGGGGCCCAAAGTCCAATGAGCATCTTTAGGCTTTACAGGGGTGCTTACAATTAGGCACCCCCCAAAATGCCAGGACAGTGAACACACCCCACAAATGACCCCATTTTGGAAAGTAGACACTTCAAGGTATTCAGAGAGTAGCATAGTGAGTCCGTGGCAGATTTCATTTTTTTTTGTCGCAAGTTAGAAGAAATGGAAACTTTTTTTTTTTTTTTTTTTTTTGTTACAAAGTGTCATTTTCCGCTAACTTGTGACAAAAAATAAAATCTTCTATGAACTCACCATGCCTCTCACTGAATACTTTGGGATGTCTTCTTTCCAAAATGGGGTCATTTGGGGGGGATTTGTACTATCCTGGAATTTTAGCCCCTCATGAAACCTGACAGGTGCGCAGAAAAGTCAGAGATGCTTGAAAATGGGAACATTCACTTTTGGCACCATAGTTTGTAAACGCTATAACTTTTACCCAATCCAATAAATATACACTGAATGTTTTTTTTTTTATCAAAGACATGTAGCAGAATAACTTTCGCGCTCAAATGTATAGGAAATTTTACTTTATTTGAAAAATGTCAGCACAGAAAGTTAAAAAAGTCATTTTTTTGACAAAATTCATGTCTTTTTTGATGAATATAATAAAAAGTAAAACTCGCCGCAGCAATCAAATAGCACCGAAAGAAAGCTGTATTAGTGACAAGAAAAGGAGGTAAAATTCATTTAGGTGGTAGGTTGTATGACTGGGCAATAAACCGTGAAAGCTGCAGTGGTCCGAATGGAAAAAAAGGCTCTGGTCCTTAAGGGGTTTTATGACTGCAGTCCTTAAGTGGTTAAAGAGAATCTGTACTCTAAATTGTTTACAGCAAAAAGCATACCATTCTATTCATTATGTTCTCCTGGGCCCCTCTGTGCTGTTTCTGCCACTCTCTGCTGCAATCCTGGCTTGTAATTAACAGTTTTAGGCAGTGTTTACAAACTAACCAGCTTGTGATGGGCTCACATAAGCAGAGTGTGTGAGTCATACAGAGCCTGCAGAGGGTGTGTATCACTTCTATCCAATCACAAGCAGCCCTGCACATTCCACACATTCAAGCCTTAGCCCAACAGAGCGGACAGAAGGAAACAGATTAGATCATATAACAGAGATAACACAGCCACTGTGCAATTAGGAAAGGCTGCAGTAAGCCAGAGCACATTAGAACAGGCAAAGGAACTTATAGGATAGAAGAACTAAGGCTGAAAATTTTGTTAGTCTCTTTAAAGGGGAACTGAAGTAAGAGGTATACGGAGGCTGCCATATTTATTTCCTTTTAATCAATACCATTTGCTTGGCAGCCCTGCTGGTCTATTTCTCTGCAATAGTATCTGAATAACACCAGAAACGAGCATGCAGCTAGTCTTGTCAGATCTGACTTTAAAGTCTGAAACACCTGATCTGCTGCACGCTTGTTCAGGGGCTATGGCTAATAGTATTAGAGGCAGTGGATTAGCAGGGCTGCCAGGCAACTGGTATTGCTTAAAAGGAAATAAACATGGCAGCCTCCATATACCTTTCTCTTCAGTTCCCCTTTAAGTGAAAACACGACCTACATGCCAGATCAGAAATGCAGTTTGTCTTTTAAGGAATGTCTGCATTACTTACTTTCATTCTTTGTGACATGGTGACCCAGAGTTTGTAAAAGATAGTTCAGCAGCACACTCAGAGGCAGGCTTCAGTACTTTTCAGTTCACAGCTTTGGGTAAATGCAGGGGTGGGCGGACTTTTTGACTTGTGAGCTGCAAATGGTCCTTAAACTTGACAGGTGGGCCAGGCCAGTTCAGGTAGGAAATTAGCCCCTCCCCCAACCTATATGGGTAGCCAGGTCTGCTCCTAGTATTAAAGGGACTCCGAGCAGTGCAGAAACTATGGAAAGATGCACATCATTTTAAAGCTCTCTTTCTCCTTTTTCTAATGATATATAAAACACCACCCTACGCCTTTTAGTTTTCGCTATTTTCGCGATTGAAATTGCCGCGGCCGCGATTTCGATCGCGAAAATATAGAAAACTAAAAGGCGTAGAGTGAAGATTTAGGTGTCATCAGAAAGAGGAGAAAGAGAGCTTTAAAATGATATCCATCAAGCCATAGTTATATTGTATTACACAGGGCGACTTTTTGTCAAAGTCAGCAGCTGCATTCAGCAGAATGGAGCTGCTGACACTGGGGAAAGTGTCGTCCTGTGTATTACAATATAACTATGGCTTGATGGATATCATTTTAAAGCTCTCTTTCTCCTCTTTCTGACTACACCTAAATCTTTGCCCTACGCCTTTTAGTTTTCTCTATTTTCGCGATCGAAATCGCGGTCGCGGCAATTTCAATCGCGAAAATAGCGAAAACTAAAAGACGTAGGGTGGTGGTTTATATATCATTGGGAAGAGGAGAAAGAGAGCTTTAAAATGATGTGCATCTTTCCATAGTTTCTGCACTGCTCGGACTCCCTTTAGGTAGCCCTATCCACAGTAGAGGTAGACAGATCGATGTGCCCTCAGTATTAGGTAGGCCCTTCCCCCAGTATAGATAGCCAGGTGTGCCCCAGTATTAGGAAGCTTCCTCTCCCCGTACAGGTAGCAGATGTGCCTCTCCCTCAAATGCAGACCATTGTCCTCTCTATGGCCACAGCATGTCGCTGTTAATGTGTCCCGCTGGCATGTACTGGTGACAGGTTACACCATGAGACCCCACTGTAGTCATAGGGATGGGACACTGAATGCACAGATGAAGGGAGATCGGCGGTGGGACCCGAGAGTCGGTCAGTTACCTAGTTTATGCTGTGGTCGCAACTCTGCATAGAGAGGAAGGGAGAGGAGGGAGGCACTGGGGTAAAATGGATGGTGAGGGTAAGGTGGTATAATGTCCAACAGTCAAGAGCCGAGGCTGCCATGCTACGATTCATAGATGTGAATCTATTTGCTAAAGTCCTTGTAAAATGTAGGTCTGAACTGAGTAGATTGCTCTTTTTTTTTTTTTTTACCATGAACAGAAAATCTTAATCATTTTTAAGCTGACACAATTAAACACTAAAATAAATGTCCTTCCTTTGCATGTAGAATATAAATGGATGTTTAACGCATGTTGTCACAAAACAAAGCAATTATCAAGCAGTAATAGATAATGGTCTTCCCCAGATTTAATATGCATTATTATCATTGTCGTCGTGCCTGCATGAACTTCTGACCCACTGCCTGCTTACACAAAAATAAATTATATTCCATGTAGGATGTTGCATGGCTCCCACAGACATAATAATTTTTATATGGTGCGCAGGTGAATCCCTAGCGGTCTGCATACTAAACGGATAGCTGTAGATGTCTGAGGATGCTGTGCTCTTTAGGACATCACAAACTGATGCACAGCCTGTTGCTTTGGAGTAGAGCAGCCGTCTTGAGCACAGTGTGTGGTCTGTATCTTAATTCACTTTTGTAAATGAACGGCTACAATTCCAATAAAGGCTGGCAGTGAATTGCAACAACAGCAGTCATTTAAATGCCAAGGGATAATGAATGAAACCTTTCCAGGGTTTAATTGTTAGACATGGCCCAGGTGATTGCACTCAGCTGAGCTATGTAGTATTGATCACCTCTCTACACCCTGCAGTCTTCTGTTCATTTTCCAATAACATCTTTTGTACTTTATAGTGTTGTATTTTCCCGTTTCCTCCTTTCCTTTATGTTTACTTTTTTTTTCCCTTTCCCTGTATTGATTTCCAGCTCCAGAGTAGCAGAGCTTGGGATGATGTAAAGTCTGTTAATAACTGTCTTGTGTGCTTTCTGTTACATCCGCGTGCTGAATCAACCTGAGCAGGAGAGCCCAGAGGAGACAGATTTGGCTTCTCTTCAAGAGAGCCAAGAAATATTCTCTTGTCATTATTTGTTAGTCTCTCAGGTTAGGAAGCTGTTAAGTACAACTATATGCCTAAAGAAAAAAAAAACTTCCTGTAAAATAAATCTCTACATTGATTGCAGTTTTAAAAGTTTATTTGTACACCTCCAGTTTTTCCCCTGCTAAGGTCGATTGCCTGAAAGTGCAGCTTTACCTTTAGCAGCCAATCACGTCATTCCTGACATCTTCCTTCACTGGAATGCAAACCAAGCGAGCATGAGTGGTTGCTTTGAGTAGCAAGCATTTTGGTTTTTTTTTCTAATATCCAGTGGTGCATTATTTAAAACCTATCTTCAATATTGCTCTCGGCTGTCAAGAATGGAATCCAGTCCTCATGTTCATCACCACCAACACCTTGTATACATAGCATGCTTTATAGAAAAACAGGTTAACCCTAAAGCAAACCTGTAGGATTGTAATCCCAAAAACGTACTTGCTTCAGTAGAGGGAAGTATCTAGATCTTCCACAGGCTGCTCCCGTACCCTTCCACCTTCCTGTGCTGGGACCCCCGAAAAACATTCCACCACGACCCCGTGCAAGAATTAGGCAGGATGGCTCGCATCTGTGCAGTAGTATGGATCAGCCACTTGGGCTCAGCAGAAATAGCCAAGCCCATTCAGCTCCATGCTAGTGTGCAGACGTGTGCCCTTGCTAATGGCTTTAAGAGGGTCCCAACACTGTGGGCAAAAATGAATGTGGTCCCCTTACATTGTCATGCTGTACTGACCGTTCACTTGTGACTTCTACAGTGCATGACTTTGTGAGGCCCCAACATGCTCTGCTAATCAAACATAAAAAATGTTCTGCACCAATTTGATTCTCACAGTACACATTTGTACTGCAATAATACCCTCCTGGTTTATAAATTCTTCAAGGAAAAAATCCCTCTGAATCCTCTAGCCACCCTGCCCTTGCATGTGAAGTGAGAGAAGTTTGGAGGTTGCAGCCATGGCTATGCTGGAAATAGCAACCTTTTTCTGCTCTCATTGAACTTAGAGAAACCGTAACCAAGAATTGAACTTGAACATTGAACATCCCAATCCGTATCGGATACCCCCATTCCCATGAGAAATCTATTCCTTTTCTCAAATGGACCCTCAGGGGGCTCTGTATGGCTGATTTTGTGGTGAAACCCCTCCCACAGTGTGATGTCAGCACCTCACAGCACTGAGGTACTGACATCACACTGTGGGAGCCTTGTTGCATTGTGGGAAGTAACAGCGGTTTCCAACTGCCAAAAAAGCAAGCAGCATCTCCTTCCAGTGACATCACCTGCCAGCAGTAAATATGTTGCCATGTGATAAATGTCTGAATGTAAATCAGGTAAAGGAAAGATTTTACAATGGGCAAACACTAAATCATTTATACATAATTATTGTAAAAATGAAGCATTTTTTGATTACATTATTTTCACTGGAGTGCCTCTTTAACATCCCTATCCTGAATTGCTTGTCTCGGGCCAATGCTTCATGTTTACTCCATTTGCTGTTTGGTGTTCTGGAACGTTAAAAGTTCTGGTTGGTTTTGCAGTTTGGACAGTTAGAGGATTATGTAAAGAATCCCCTTTATAACAAGTCATATGATCTTTCAAATCTTATTTTAGTTACGTGACACACATCACTAATACCATTTCCAATTGCTTTGTGTTTCCAGTGCTCCATTAAAAACTGTCGCACCGCTTTTCATGTGACGTGCGCCTTCGATCGGGGTTTGGAAATGAAGACCATCCTGACAGAGGAAGATGAAGTAAAATTCAAGTCCTACTGTCCAAAGCACAGTACAGACAAGAAGGCAGAGGATGGTCAAACCAGTGAGAGTGCCAGTGACCTGAATGGGGCTATTGAGGCTTCACCACTGTGTCCTGAGGTTTTGGAAGGCCTCGATGCTTCCCAGCAGGAGGAAAAACATGGAAGCCAGCGCAAGCTGAAACTCCAGCAGCTCGAGGATGACTTCTATACATTTGTCAATGTACAAGATGTCAGTAAGGCTCTGCAAATACCACATGAGGTGACAGATTATATTTACCAGTACTGGAAACTTAAACGAAAAACAAACTTCAACAAACCACTCATAACTCCTAAGAAAGATGAGGAAGATAACCTTGCCAAACGGGAACAAGATTTTCTGATTCGTCGCTTGCAGCTCTTTACTCACCTGAGGCAGGATCTGGAAAGGGTGAGTCGAAAAGGCAAATGTAAATTCGTGCGTGTGTGTGGTTCTTGCAGAATGTGGAGGCGAGGTAGAAATTTATATAAAGTGTTTTGTGTTTTTTTTTTTTTTTTTTTTTTTTTTTTTTTTTACACAAATGCAGTTTTTTTAGGCAGTGTCTTTTCAGTGTATTATTTACTTATTCTGCATATTTTATATCTATGCAGCACACTAATATTAACCAGGGCTCTTGAGCTCACTATTAACCGACCTCCCGACCACCTAACGCCGATGGGCGGTGGGTGGCGCCACCAGGACCGCCTAACGCTGATTGTCGTCAAGTCCTGGAGCCGGGGATTAGCAGGGAATCAATTATTTATGTGCACAGCACCGCGATCGAGCTCTACTCACAATATACTCACCTACATAGCATGATCCCTATGTATGTGTAATGGATTGCAGTGTAGGGCCAATTTGGGGGGGGGGGGGGTGTTTATGTCAGGCAAATCATGAAATTTTGTGTCTGGTAAATCTTACTGGTGCTCAGCGCAAAAAGAAAAAAAGTCCCCACCCCCCAACATGACCACCTGTAAACACTGAATGGTTGGGAGTTTCACCTCTTAAAGTGCACCTTAACTGAGAGGGATATGGATGTTTCCTTTTAAACAATACCAGTTGCCTGGCAGTCCTGCTGATCTCTTTGTCTGCAGTAGTGGCTGAATCACACACCTGAAACAAGCATGCAGCTAATCCAGTCTGACTTCAGTCAGAGCACCTGATCTGCATGCTTGTTGAGGGGCTGTGGCTAAAAGTATTAGAGACACAGGATCAGCAGGAGAGTCAGGCAACTGGTATTATTTTAAAGAGAATCTGTATTGTTAAAATCGCACAAAAGTAAACATACCAGTGTGTTAGGGGACATCTCCTATTACCCTCTGTCACAATTTCACCGCTCCCCGCCGCATTAAAAGTGGTCAAAAACAGTTTTAAAAAGTTTGTTTATAAACAAACAAAATGGCCACCAAAACAGGAAGTAGGTTGATGTACAGCATGTCCACACATAGAAAATACATCCATACACAAGCAGGCTGTATACAGCCTTACTTCTGAATCTCAAGAGATCACTTGTGTGTGTTTACCTTCTGTCCCCAGCTTCTCTCATGCACTGAACATTACAGGCTTCCTGCAGACAGCTCTGCCTATGTCGTTAATTCCTTAGTATGTGACAGACCAGCTCCTTTCACAGCCTCCAGAGGAGGATTTTTATCCAGCTCTCTTCTATCACTGATAAGATAGCAGAGAAGCTGCTGGCTTATGTAAATAAAACACACACTGGAGTGTGCATAGAGGAACAGTTCAACACTGAAGAACTTGGCAGCCTTCCAGACACAGGCCGACAAGTCTGACAGGGGAAAGATACATTGATTTATTACAGAGATGGTTATAGTAGAAAGAGCTACAGTAAGCCAGAACACATAAGAATAGGTTTAGGAACTTGTAGGATGGTAGAAAAAACGTTGTAATTTTTGTTACAGAGTCACTTTAAAAGGAAAAATCCATATCCCTCTGTTTAGGTTCCCTTTAAAGCAAGGGTGTCAAACTCAAAAAACAAAGTGGGCCGAAATTGTACACTGTGACAAAGGCCACATACACACATCAGACCATAGTCTTTTGAAAATGAAAGATCACAGACCAATCTTACCACCCTTCATGTAGTATGAGAGCCATACTCTACACAGTCATTTCTATGGAGCTGAACTCCACATCAGAAAAAAATCTTTGCAAGATGCTGCACACACAGATGCTGTACAGACACAAAAGATCAGTATCTACAAAAGATCTGTTCCTGCCAAAAATCCATTCCTGCAAATTGCAATGATAGTCTATGAGATCTGCAGATCATCATACACACATGATTTAACTGACATTCATCTGCAGATCAGATCCACCAGGATGGATTTTCAGATCTGCAGATGATTGCTTGATCTGCAGATGAATGTCAGTTAAATCATGTGTGTATGATGATCTGCAGATCTCATAGACTATCATTGCAATTTGCAGGAATGGATTTTTGGCAGGAACAGATCTTTTGTAGATACTGATCTTTTGTGTCTGTACAGCATCTGTGTGTGCAGCATCTTGCAAATATTTTTTTCTGATGTGGAGTTCAGCTCCATAGAAAAGACTGTGTAGAGTATGGCTCTCATACTACATGAAGGGTGGTAAGATTGGTCTGTGATCTTTCATTTTCCAAAGACTATAGTCTGATGTGTGTATGAGCCTAAAGTCTTGGGCCAACCTCAATGTCTACTGGCCACCTCCCTCCCTTATAAAGTTCCCAGGTGTCTAATCACCTTTCTCACCTATACAGTTTCCATGTGTCTAGTGGCCTCCACCCTCCCCTATACAGTTCCCTGGTGTTAAGTGCTTTCCCCCTCCCTACCCCCATATGCCTTCTCTGGTGATATAGGGCTTCAGCTCCAATATTGTTTCCCTGGTGGTCTAGAGTGGGCCAAATCTAATGCACAGTGGAGAAACCACTTTAGGGCCAAATGTAATGGCTCTGAGGGCCAGATTTGGCCTGCGGGCCGGAGTTCGACAAGTATGCTTTAAAGGATACTCAAGGTGATGTGACATGATGAGGTAGTTATGTTTGCACGGTGCCATGCACACAAATAACTATTGTGTTCCTTTTCTTCTTTTTCCACCTGAAAGCGTTAAACATCAGGTATGCAAGTGAGTTTCGGGACCAAGTGGGACTATAAAATAATCCTCACTGATAAGGATTTAAAACCATAAAACCTTTTCCAGCCAGAGAATAGCTTCTGAGTTTTCAGGGGAGAGAAAAAAAAAAAGGCAATGGTTTATATGTTTTGGCTATCAGACTGTGAGAATGACTTTAGCAATCGAGACAATACTATTTTAGAGACTGAAACTGAAAAAAAATAATAAATTTAGGAGTAGGAGGATAGATGCAGTTGTTTATCTCATCCATTTATTTTATTTTCACCTTGGATATTCTTTGAAGTTAAGCAGTGAGTGTCATATTCCGACTGATTACTTGTTTGTGAATGTCTGTAGTATAGACTATTTTGGTGATGAAAGTGACAAGCATATTTAATAAAGTTTATAGAAAGCACTCAGATTGCCTGTTGCTGTAGGAGACTGTAAGGAACGCTACTTAAGGTAGCCATACACTGGTCGATTTGCCATCAGATTTGACCAACAGATCCCTCTCTGATCGAATCTGATCAGAGAGGGATCGTATGGCTACCTTTACTGCAAACAGATTGTGAACCGATTTCAGCCTGAAACCGTTCACAATCTGTTGTGGTGCTGCTGCTGACGCCGCCCCCCCCCCCCTGCATACATTACCTGCTCAGCCGGCGCGACTGCCCCTGGTCACCGCTGCTCTGTCTGCGCTCTGGTCTCCAGGTCCGGCATGCCTCACCTCTTCTAGCCCGGCAGGAAGTTTAAACAGTAGAGGGCGCTCTACTGTTTAAACTTCCTGCCGGGCTAGAAGAAGTGAGGCATGCCGGACCTGGAGACCAGAGCGCAGACAGAGCAGCGGTGACCGGGGGGCTGGAGTTGCGCCGGCGGAGCAGGCAATGTATGCGGGCTCTATTGCGTCGGGCACTCGAACGCCGCTAGCAACGCGCTCCCTACCCGCGGGCGATAAACGGTAATTTTCCGCACGGAGCGATCGACGGGATCGGACGAAATGGATCGAAATTCGGCGTGTAGCGCGAACGATTGGCAGCCGATTCGATCCCAGTGATCGACTCTGCTGTCGAAACGGTGGCAAATCGGGCCAGTGTATGGCCAGCTTTAGTTTGTAAAAAAGTAGTCTGTTTTTATTGACCTCCCATTGCAATAAGTATGGTTTTAATATTTTGTTATTGCACACAATAGTGGTAAAAGTAAGGGCCCGTTCATACTTACAATCGCAGAACTTGCGGGAGTGATTTTCCCGCGATTAGCGTGGAAAAATCACTGGAAAATGCGGCGGTTTTGGAGCGATCGCTATAGCGTGCTGTGCACGCTAATCACGATCGCTAATTGCGGAACACTCGTCGCCGGCAAACCGCTGCATGCAGCGCGGTTGCGGTTATCGCTAACCGCGGCAGTGAGAACTGCCACTCGCTACATTGTGTAGCGGTTTTTGCAGAACCACTAGCGGTTTGCCGTGAGCGGGAATCGCGCGATTCCCGCTCAGGTGAGAATGGGCCCTCAAGCTCTGGGCAAAATGGGGGGAAAAATTACTTATTGTCTTTTCTGACAGTCTCAATGCTGGCTGGTCCCCCAAATTAGTGCCTTCTTAAACATGACTTTCCCAGAAACTGTAGTGAAAATAACATATTTAATAAAAAAAAAAAAAAAAAAAAAATTTTCTTTACAATATTACTTTTTTTTTTTTTTTTTTTTTTTTTTTTTACAATATTACTTTTTTTTTTTTTTTTTTTTTTACAATATAACTTTAGAGATTTGATCAGTGTTTGCCAATTGTAAAATGTTTCCTCTCCCTGATTTACATCCTGACATTTATCACAGGTAGCAACCTCTTAAGTCCTGCCATTTGTATCTCTACCGAATGCTTTTGTACTGAGAGTTCCAAAGCCAGTAGAAAATATACCTGGTCTACCAGAATGCTTGGGGGGGGGGGGGGGGGGGGAGAGAGAGAAGAGTTCCACATAGCTAATCAACATAGGCTAAGCATCAGTAGGAGGATGGGGCTGCGTATCAATATACTGCAATATATTGTTATAGGAAGTGAAACTGGGTATCTTAAATAATTTACTGCGTTCTATGCCACCGCAGTGCCTCTTTAACGTTATCCAACAACCGAGCACTGCGTGTAGACACCCACTCAGTTCAGTGTGAAAATGCAACTAATATGGTGTAATAGTTGTGGCTACAGCTAGCCTTACCATCCAATATACTGATATACGAAGCAAACCATAGAAATTCTAATTTCTTATCCAATCTTGCGTATGGGCGACTTGTTATAAAACCAAGAAAGCTGTCTCTTGGTTTGTCTCTTAATGCTGTGCTTATTATAAAGACCTAAACAGTTGCTCAGTAATAGATTTCAGTTGCACTGCCTTTAGATCAATTAGGACAGATGCAAGTGTTGCTGCTGTTTTCCTCTGTAACACCTATTTTTATGAAATCTGTCTGATCTTCAGAATAAATGCAGGAAGTGCAATGTATCAGTGCTGCATCAGGATGGCTAGGCACTAGTCCCTGGCTGTTTATCCTCTGGATCTTGTTACACGAGTCCTGTGGCTTTATACTGTCATCTGTACATCTGTTCTGTTGTTCTAATCCTCACTGAGCCAAGGGAGGATTGTAGCGTAAAGTCAAGATGCTTCCTGTGTGCTCAACAAATCCTATATCAAGATCTAAAATTCCCTTTCCTCTGTTTTTAGGTTCGCAATCTCACTTACATGGTAACCAGAAGGGAAAAGATGAAGCGGTCTGTATGTAAAGTGCAGGAGCAGATCTTTAACCTCTACACCAAACTCCTGGAAAAGGACAGAACCAGTGCTGGTATGATACCCATATGCTACATATCGCATAACAGTAATGCGTTAACCTGCGTACACACGTTCACTAATCACCATGAAAGGTCGTTTGATCATTTCAATGAATGATTGTTCCAATCAGCGATTGGTTGAAGAGAATCGAATGTGTGTACATAGTATTAGACTGTTAATAGCATTTGTATGTTTTACTTGCTGTGCATGACATTCTCAAATTACGTAACGATCACATTCTGTGAGTCAGACCTGTATGTTCATTTATTTTGTTACATGTACTGACAAACGTACTTTGTTGCTGTATCCCTGCAGATGTCAACTGAACTGAAATGCTGCAGTTCACTTCTCTGTTCTGAGCAAAACGTCACTGTAGTCAGTCATTGGTTAGAGCCTAACTAAAATCCTGTCCTCCATGCTCTCCATTGTTAGTAGTTATGCCAGGATGCTGTTCAAATATTTAAACAGTGAGGGTGCAAAATGCTACCTGTCCCCACGCCCTTAAAGGACTTACAATGCGAAATATGAAAAAGTTAGGTGGCTCTTTAACCACTTGCCGACCGCCTTAAGCCGATGGGCAATACGACCATCGGCGGCGGGCGTGGTTATGCGGCGATCGCGTCATTCGTGACGCGATCAGCCGCCGGCGACTGGCTTCCCCCCCCCCGGCAACGTAACCCGCCGGCTGTTCGGAAGCGCCGGCGGGTTACTAGCACCCCGATCGCCGCACGGAAAGTGTATAATAGGCTTTGTAATGTATACAAAGCCTATTATACAGGCTGCCTCCTGCCCTGGTGGTCCCAGTGTCCGAGGGACCACCAGGGCAGGCTGCAGCCACCCTAGTCTGCACCCAAGCACACTGATTTCTCCCCCCCCCCCCTGCCCCTGAACGCCCACAGCACCCATCAGACCCCCCCCTGCCCACCTCCCAGACCCATGTTTACACCCAATCACTCCCTGTCACTATCTGTCAACGCTATTTTTTTTTAACCCTAAACTGCCCCCTGCTCCCTCCTGATCACCCACCCCTCAGATTCTCCCCAGACCCCCCCCCCCCCCTGTGTACTGTATACCTCTATCCCCCTGTAATAACCCACTGATCACCTGTCAATCACCCATCAATCACCCCCTGTCACTGCCACCCATCAATCAGCCCCTAACCTGCCCCTTGCGGGCAATCTGATCACCCACCCACACCAATAGATCGCCCGCAGATCCGACGTCAGATCACCTCCCAAGTGCAGTGTTTACATCTGTTCTCTACCCTAAACACCCACTAATTACCCATCAATCACCCCCTATCACCACCTGTCACTGTTACCCATCAGATTAGACCCTAATCTGCCCCTAGGGCACCCAATCACCCACACCCTCAGACCCCAGCCCTGATCACCTCGCCAGTGCATTGCTTGCATCTATTTCCCCCCTTTAATCACACCTTGAGACACCCATCAATCACCTCCAGTCACCACCTGTCACCCCCTAGCACACCTACTCATCAGATCAGGCCCTAATTTGCCCCGTGTTGGCTCCTGATCACTCGGCCAAACCCTCAGATCCCCCTCAGACCCCCTTCCGATCATCTCCCCAGTGCATTGATTGCATCTATTTTCCCCTCTAACCACCCCCTGAGACACCCATCAATCACCTCCTGTCACCCCCTAGCACTCCTATCCATCAGATCAGGCCCAATACAACCTGTCATCTAAGAGGCCACCCTGCTTATGACCGGTTCCACAAAATTTGCCCCCTCATAGACCACCTGTCATCAAAATTTTTAGATGCTTATACCCCTGAACAGTCATTTTGAGACATTTGGTTTCCAGACTACTCACGGTTTAGGGCCCGTAAAATGCCAGGGCAGTATAGGAACCCCACAAGTGACCATTTTAGAAAAGACACCCCAAGGTATTCTGTTAGGTGTATGACGAGTTCATAGAAGATTTTATTTTTTTGTCAAAAGTTAGCGGAAATTGATGTTTATTGTTTTTTTCACAAAGTGTCATTTTCCGCTAACTTGTGACAAAAAATAAAATCTTCTATGAACTCACCATACTCCTAACGGAATACCTTTGGGTGTCTTCTTTCTAAAATGGGGTCACTTGTGGGGTTCCTATACTGCCCTGGCATTTTAGGGGCCCTAAACCGTGATGAGTAGTCTAGAATCCAAATGCCTCAAAATGACCTATGAATAGGACGTTAGGCCCCTTAGCGCACCTAGGTTGCAAAAAAGTGTCGCACATGGGGTATCGCCGTATTCAGAAGAAGTAGTATGTGTTTTGGGGTGTATTTTTATACATACCCATGCTGGGTGGAAGAAATCTATCTGTACATGGACAATTGTATGTAAAAAAAAATCAAATAATTGTCATTTACAGAGATATTTCTCCCACCCAGCATCTGTATGTGTAAAAATACACCACAAAACACATTATACTACTTCTCCTGAGTACGGCGGTACCACATGTGTGGCACTTTTTTGCACCCTAAGTGCGCTAAGGGGCCCAAAGTCCAATGAGTAACAAAAAAAAAATCTTCTATGAACTCACCATACTCCTAACGGAATACCTTGGGGTGTCTTCTTTCTAAAATGGGGTCTTTTGTGGGGTTCCTATAGTGCACTGGCATTTTAGGGGCCCTAAACCGTGAGGAGTAGTCTTGAAACCAAATGTCGCAAAATGACCCGTGAAATCCTAAAGGTACTCATTGGACTTTGGGCCCCTTAGCGCAGTTAGGGTGCTAAAAAGTGCCACACATGTGGTATCGCCGTACTCAGGAGAAGTAGTATAATGTGTTTTGGGGTGTATTTTTACACATACCCATGCTGAGTGGGAGAAATATCTCTGTAAATGGACAATTGTGTGTAAAAAAATCAAAAAATTGTTATTTACAGAGATTTCTCCCACCCAGCATGGGTATATGTAAAAATACACCCCAAAACACATTATACTACTTCTCCTGAGTACGGCAATACCACGTGTGGCACTTTTTTGCAGCCTAACTGCGCTAAGGGGCCCAAAGTCCAATGAGCATCTTTAGGCTTTACAGGGGTGCTTACAATTAGGCACCCCCCAAAATGCCAGGACAGTGAACACACCCCACAAATGACCCCATTTTGGAAAGTAGACACTTCAAGGTATTCAGAGGGGAGCATAGCGAGTCCGTGGCAGATTTCATTTTTTTTTTTGTCGCAAGTTAGAAGAAATGGAAACTTTTTTTTGTTTTTTTGTCACAAAGTGTCATTTTCCGCTAACTTGTGACAAAAAATAATATCTTCTATGAACTCACTATGCCTCTCAGTGAATACTTTGGGATGTCTTCTTTCCAAAATGGGGTCATTTGGGGGTTATTTATACTATCCTGGAATTTTAGCCCCTCATGAAACATGACAGGTGGTCAGAATAGTCAGAGATGCTTGAAAATGGGAAAATTCACTTTTTGCACCATAGTTTGTAAACGCTATAACTTTTTACCCAGTCCAATAAATATACACTGAATGGGTTTTTTTTTTATCAAAAACATGTTTGTCCACATTTTTCGTGCTGCATGTATACAGAAATTTTACTTTATTTGAAAAATTTCAGCACAGAAAGTAAAAAAAAAAAATCATTTTTTTGACAAAATTCATGTCTTTTTTGATGAATATAATAAAAAGTAAAACTCACAGCAGCAATCAAATAGCACCAAAAGAAAGCTTTATTAGTGACAAGAAAAGGAGGTAAAATTCATTTAGGTGGTAGGTTGTATGACCGAGCAATAAACCGTGAAAACTGCAGTGGTCTGAATGGAAAAAAAGGCTCTGGTCCTTAAGGGGCGAAAAGACTGTGGTCCTCAAGTGGTTAACACTGCAGTCATCCTGGTAGACAGCCTGCACCCTCCATTTCACTTTACATAGCTCTATTAGGTTATTCCAGGCTTCGGAGTAGACCCCGACCCTCCCCAGGGTCGCCCTATCTGATATAGATATGGATCGGCACTTTAAATTTAGCGCCCGCATGACTTCTATGAGAGTGCTGGGAGCAATGATGTGGGGAAGACGGGGCTCTATACCGGCGCAGCTGCACTAGGATCGCCACTTTGAATTTAGCACCTGCGCAGTTCGCATTGCCGCCAGTGCGGCTGCGCAGGTCTCTAGAGCCCCCTCTTCCCTGCATCATTGCTCCCATCCTCCTAATGCTCTCCTAGATGTCATGCAGCCGCTAAATTTAAAACGGCGAACCTTATCGATATCACATAGGGCAACCCTGGGGAGGCTCGGGGTCTTCTCCGGAGCCTGGAATAAACTAATAGAGCTATGGAAAGTGAAACGGAGGGTGCAGGCTGTCTACCAGGATGACTGCAGTGTTAGAGGTACCTTTTTTTTTTTTCCTAAGCATCGTAAGTCCTTTAAGAAAACAAAACTTGCTGCCATAGACCACTAGACTGGCTCTGCTCTACACTTTCATGTACCAAAGATGGGAACTGATGACCTAACTTTACATAATGATTGCCTGATGCAGGTAGTGTTTGAGATCTAGGGTGGCCACTGTACAATCTTACTACTTCTGCGTAATATGAGATACTACCTAAAGGAACCATGCAAAGTATATTCACTCAGTTTACCCATCTACAACATAGATTTGGTAAGATTGAACGGTCAAGATTGTATCATTAGTGAGTACCTTTAAAGTGTATCTGAGATTTCCCAAGGTGGAAACACAGACTAGCAGCTGACATTCTGCTGTCCAGGTGCAGACAGCACCATACTGTGACATGGGGGAAAGTGTGTGTGGTTGGGTGGGTAAGGTTTGCAGCTTCCTGTTGGTTCTTTTAAGACCCCAACAGTTCTTAGCCAAGATGGTTGATCAGAGCTGCCTCTTAGGAGAATCTAGTGTGTGTACTACCACCACCACCACCACCGGTGCCTTGACCCAGCGATCTGCCTGTCCAAGGGTATTGGTATCCAAACTTGCCCCACCCGCTCTATACTGCTCCATCTGTGATGTCCATGCTTATTGCACACTATACATATGGCTGAAATCTGAACAGCAATGCATGTTGTCTGAATGAACCCTAAAATGTGTTTAGAAATTGTGATCTAGCTAGTACTGTACCTATCCAAATGCTTTGTTTTTTTAAGGTTAAGATGGGCTTTAATGTGACAATACACAATGTAATCAAATCATTAAATATATTGTTTTAATAGTAAAAAGAATTCAAATGTATTCTTCATCAAGATCAAGTGATCTTTTAACCAGTTTTTTTTCTGAAAATTTATTATTAATAATTTGACTTCTTTCTTTATTGCATTTCTGTTTGTACCAGGTGCCATATCTGAGAGCGCTCTACTCTTCAACACCCAGCCAACTGACCCAGATGCACCAAAAATTGAAGATTTGAAGTGGCACTCTGCTTACTTTAGGAAACAGCTGGGCTCATCACTGGGGCGATCCATGAAATTGTCTCACAAAAAGAACAGGGACAAAGATAGGTCGTCAAGCAGCATGAAGACATTGCACTCACGCTCCAGCTCCTCTGATAAGAGGAGGGAAATTGTGTCTCCTGACCCCACATTGTCTTTGGAAAAGGCCGTTGCCAAAGTGGCACCTGTGCAGCAGAAGAATGAGATGACTATGCCAGATCACAGGAAAAGGCGGGACAGCCGCCCTCAGTGTGACCTTGTAAGAGCAGAACTCAAAGAGAAGCCTCATAAGCATCAGCATAAAACTTGTAAGCCTGGAGATCTGTCTGAAAGGCAGGTGGAAAATAAGAGGACCACAGGCCAATGTAGTGGAAAAACCACTACTTTATTCACAAAGAAGACTTCAGCTGGAAACAGCTTATCAAAGTACAGTGGTTCTTTAATCAAAATTCACTGTAATCAAACTTCCTCCGTAAAAGTGCCTACAAGCCCAGTGAAGAACTGGGGGGGATTCCGGATTCCAAAGAAAGGAGAGCGACAGCAACAAAAGACAGAAAGCTGTCAAACGAAAGCCAACTGCCAGTACTTAGGACTAGTCTCACCAAACGACAGGAGGAAAGGCAAGGTTAAGCTTGTCAGTGACAACGATGGGTACGTCCCTGATGCCGAGATGAGTGACTCTGAAACAGAATCAACAGATAAGTGTTCACTACAAAGGTTGTCATCTGGCAGCAGTATGAATCGCAGGTACGAGACAGACATTAGGAGGAGCATCCTAGCCTCCTGACTGGATGACCCAATGAAGTCCTCAGCACTATAAACTTAGGACTATCTGCAGGCAAGCATTACCTTTTTATGTACAGAGGAGAAAAGGAAAGGCTTGCTATTGCGGCTATGAATGGACAGGTCAACCGCCAGCTCTTCCTTTACTTGCTTCAACCTGTTTACTTGCACTTGAAAATCCAGGACTTTCTTCCTACTCAGTTAGTTCCTTTCTCTGATTTGCTGAAATGCATTGTTCATGTATTTGTTTGTCAGACATGGCGTCTGACGAATATTTACATGGTGAGGGTAGGATGCACTGGAAGTGCTTTCACTTTTCCACTGAAAGCACAAAGACATTTTGGAGTGATACACAAACTTGCACTTCTAGTCCGTTACATTTCCTTGCGTTTGATCCACATGCCAGGCATGGTCTTAAGCTTTTGTTTGCCTGTTAAGCTGTTATGTTAGCGCAATGGCCAGTTGTGTTGGGTACATATTGGGCCAGAGCGAGAAGTCTTTAGAAATACATGTAGGGAAGCACTTGATCACTCACTGTTGCGGACATGAACCAGTATGCACTTGAACTTATATGTTAAGTTTGTGGAACTGGAATTAAAGGGAGAACCTCCTTTGTTGTAAAAAAAAAAGAGAAAAAAACAAGTTGTTCATTATACACACAGAATTCTAAATGCTATACAAATACACTGTGTAGTGTAGTGACAGTACAAATGCTATACAATTACAGACTGTATAGTGGAAAGCATTTTTGTGGCAAAACTGTACCTCTGCTTATTGCTGTGGTTTGATTAATGGATGTTCCATTTGTTAACGATAAAGATGAAATGAATGGCTTTATGATCTCCCTGCATATTGCAAGGAAACAAGACAATAGACATTCCCGGATGTCACAATGCTGCACTTGCATCTAAGTAAATTTGAGCAAGTAATTGAACAAATCCACCACTAGCCAGTCCATTTGTGGGCATGTATCCCCAGCTATCCAGAGTTAGTTCTGGCTCTGTTTTCATGTTTTTATCTGCATTGATTGTCTCTTGCCCATGCCATTTCAGCCTCCTGGTTGTGTCCAGTGTTGCAATAGTAGGCGATTTACTGGACGTCTCTTCTGTGGGGTTATTTAAGCTTCCATCTAACCATAGCACTCAGTGGACTACATGTTCTTTTAACACTCATGTATCGGTCCTTGAGTAATGAAAAGCATCAGGACTTTGCCCCTGAATGAATTTCGCTAGCAGACCATTACGGTGTGGCCTACATGCATCTTGCTCAGATACTTATACAGTGTATATGCAGACTCTGTTATACAGATGTACATGGGGTGCCACAAACAGCAAGGCTTTGTACAGACAACACATACATTCCATCTCCAGTTATAGGTACTGCTTTCCTCAACTAATTCTGTTGAAAAGAAGGTACTGGTGGTAGCTCATGATAGACTGACTATGTCCTTGATGGAAACCCAGAACTTTGTTGATGAAGTTTGTACTGCTAAAACAAATGATCTGTGAGTTTCCTTTATGCCCATTAACTCTCTAAAGCAAATGAATTTGTAAAGATAACTTAATGTAATACATGATCTCTGGCTTTCAGTTTACAAGAATAACACATACAGTAGAAATAATCAATACATTTCAAAAGTTGCTACAATCAAATCAATGGCAGCTGCGTTTGATTGGTCCAGCTACAGTCTGCATCAAATTACAGAAACTGTCACGTTCTTGATCTCTTCCAGCATGCACCACCAAACGTACAATCTAACAGCCCACTCGGGTTACTGTTAGCTTTCCGTAAGAGGACATCAGGTAAGAGGGTTCTGTGTTTGTAGTGGTGTTGGTACCCTTGAAATATATTACTTACACAAATATTTTCAGCCCTTTGTTTAGCTAGAAGGCTACTTGGAGCTAATCTGTCCAAATGATGGTTTTTGTAATAATTATGAATGCATTATTTCATCTGAGTTAGGATGAGGTACAGTTGTACTAGTAAAGTCAACTGAACAGGAACTCTTGTGCAGTAACCATTAACTTCTCCTGGTCTTCTCCATTCTACAGAGCATGTTGCTATCCTGCTCATGTAGAACCAAATCAGTTCATTCTGGTACAATACAAACCTAATGTGCTCCATTTTATGCATTGTGACCTTGCATCCCTAGACAATTCCTTGAAGAGAAATTCCACTTTTGTTAAAAATTCACTATGTACATTTTGTCACTACTGTGGAAGTTGTTTTGGAATATAAGCTTATTTGAAAAAATCTGTTCCCAGTCAGCTATGATTTTCCAAAACTGACTGTAAAGGGCAATTTGCCACCATTTGCACATATCTGTACTTTCTTTGGAGTGCAGTTAGACTGCCTATGGGTACCACATGAGTAATTAAAATGACTGACATGCGCTTATGTTGGACTAATCCACAAACTGCTGCATTCACACTGTTTTACTTTACAGCTTGTTTCCATATAGCACACTTTCAGCCACGCTTACGGGACATCAGACAGTGCAAGGACTGCACTGTCTGCTGTTTCCATTCATGCGCTGCGGCTCACTTCTGAATCACAGCACATGGTTGCCTGCATTTCGGGACAATTGCACCCACAATCCCATTCATTATAATTAATGGGATCGTAATCCGCCCTCCGGGAGTGACGCACAACGCAGAGCCCCGCGCTGCTGTGCGTTGCAATGGAATTGAGCCCTAACACTTGGGGTCCTTTTACACTATATCAGTTACTGTCATTTGTAACTGAAAGGACAACTGATGTGCAGTCCAGTGCCCATGTTTCCCTGTGGCCTCTTTTACACTAAACACTGAAAATCTGAAGCTTTTTCACCATGCAATGCTATGGAGAAAAAAGCATCAAAATGCAACGCATTAAAACGCTTTGTGTAAAAGGGCCCTAAGGAACAGCAGTGTTTTGTATGCACAAAGTGAAGTAAGCTGAAATGCTTATTAATAATTGCCATGAATAAAGCTGAACTGAAGATGTCTTTTCTCTACAAAAGTGACATTTCACTAAAAATTCCAGAACTTGAGTAGAAAAGCAGGTTGAGCAAACTTTTGAAATGGTGTAGTAAGTCTTGTTTTCCTGCTATGGCAAGGTTGTCATAGGGCAAATAAGCTATTGGTTACATGAGAATAGTCTCACAGGGATATGCTTAAAATGGGGAAATAAATCACTTCATAACGTAATTAAAGAGAAATCTCCTTATTTATTTTCTTTGCAGAAGAATTAATGTGTAATATTTCCAAAAAGACACTAAACTGCAACACTCTGCAGTTGTTGTTTTGTGGTTGTGCAGCCGCACCCTCCAAGGTACATGGGGATGATCAATCACTGAAGACCTGTATCACTATGGTGGATGTGTAGCCATGACATTGGAGGTCCACCATAAGGCCCGTACACACGCCTAAACTAACCGCCTGATTGTTGTCCAACAGACCAGAATCAGATGACAATCAGGCGTGGGTACACGTGGCAAACGACTAGATGAGCATCTGATAACAAACGGTTTGCCAGATCCATCCGGGGGATCAACTCGCACGTCTCTTGGGCTGATATAGTGCAGATGGCCACGTGTGTACAACGTTGTTTGAATTACGTACTTGTTTTGAAAGCGGACATGTTGTGCAGTCCGTCGTTTCGCTTGCGCGTGCAGTATGTAAATGAGTTGGTGGTTCAGTTGGTAGGTGCGTGGGAAAACAAGTTGTCGTTGTTTGTGGTGTTGGTCGTGCACTTTGTTGGACGTGTGTACGTAGCTTAACTGGTATCTTATTACAAGTTGTTTCAAGAGCTTTACCAAAAAAAAGTCAATAAGCTTACAACTAGAGATACAAAGGGGAGATGTTTCCTTTTGCTTCTATGTTTGGAAAAATCACACGTGAAATATGAACTTCTGCCAAGGTCGTCAGCACACCTCTAGAAGGTCCACAATGCTTTAGTTATTTGGTCTTGAAGCCAGAACTGTGCATTCAGCTACAATCCTTGACATAACAAATGCTGCTTAAAAGGGGACTTGAAGTGAAAGCTATATAGAGGCTGCCATTATGCAATCTCATTTTAATAATGCTATTTGAATGACTGTTGTACTGATCTTTTGGTTGCGCCTACAACATGCATGCTAGATATGTCAAGATGAGTCCAACCACCTGATCTGCATACTAGTTCTGGGTTACTGTTTCAGAAGAGACAAATGACCACAGGAGCCAGGCAAATGGCAATTTTAAAAGGGAAGTTGTCATCAACTTGCCTCACACCTTAAGTTTCCTGTCGAAAACCTCAACAATAAAAAGTAATTTCTGGATTTTAATATGGTCCTGCTCCCTCCAATATTCCTCGTTTTTTTTACATCACTGTTTATATAGTAGATAGATTTGTATCCTGAAGACAATTTGGTAACCGAGGAAGCCTAAGCTTCTCTTACTTACCACTGGTCTATGAGCAATTGGGATTCTTAGTCACATCATTAAACAGTTAAAAGCAAACCTGAAGCGAAAATAAACTTCTGAAATAATGAATAGTATGTGTAAAACCGCTAATAAATAGAACGTTGGTAGCAAAGAAAAGTCTCATTGTTTTCCAGTACAGGAAGAGTTAAAACAATTCTATGCAAAAGAGCTTCTATGAGCTATTTGACACATTGGGTCTAATACAGTCCTGTTTTCTGAAGCACCTAAACCGTGAGAGACAGCCTGTGATAAGGTTTTACTGCAGGAACATTATTTCTGCTTTGTTTTCTAGCAAAAGATAGTGTGGTTTTAAAACTGCAATTGTAACAGAATGATGCAATGTTATAAATAAAAGCTATACAACTGAAAACAAAAATAGACTTTTTTTTTTTTTTTTCTTCTTTGCTACTAATGTTTATTAATTATCCGTACTACACATACAGTTCATTATATCAAGTTTTTTTTGTTTAGGGTGTTTTTGGTTCAGGTTTGCAATAACAAGTGACCTTGGACAGAATCAGGTCATATCGCTGAACTTCTCGGCTCTTCCTCATTGTTCTTCTTTACATTTGAAACATATGGGGACTATTAGGCTTGGTTCACATTGAGCCTGATCACAATCGGCCCATTCGAAGCAGATGGTGTAGTGTGCGCTCTTATGGTGTCTGGTTGGAATCAGGAGCAGATACATTTACACCACAGGCTTATGTGGGAAATGCACTCGCTGTCCGGAAGAATCATGCATGCCGGAAGTTTGTATTAACTGTAATGAATCAAACCAATCTGCTTGGGATTGACAAGTGTGAACAGATCCTATTACTAACACAGGATCTGTTTACTGAGTTTTTTCAATCCTGTAAAACAGACCATTTTGTGTTGCATCGTGAACTGGCCCTTAGGCATACAGTATGTGGGGCAACTACAGCCCAGTATGGCAAGCCAAACAATCTCTCCCAGACTGAAAGATCTTTGGCTGGTGATTGATTCTCCACCACCTTGGACATCTATCCCTTCCTGACTAGTTTTCAGTAAAAATCTGTTACGCATCAATCAAATTACTAATATTGTACAGCTTGATGCAGTGCATCAGTCTTCAGCTTATGATCCCTCACCACTGCTCCGCGACCGATTGCACAGAAATTATCCAACATGTCCATTGGATACAAAAATTGAAAATTAGGTGATCAGATGTGTCGGGAGTAAAATATTTTTGTCAGATTTGGACATAAATCGGCCAGTAAAAGTAACGCATGTATAATAAGCTTTAGACCTCTATACTTATGAAAATCCAGAAAAATTCTATTTTCTATTGTTGTGGTTTCTTATTGAACAGACCATGTCTGGGAGCAGTAACACAGTTCCAACTTCTTCTAGCTGTAGAAACAAGGTTCGCTGGGAACTTCACGTGGGGTATTGACTGCGTACGTTGAAAAGGGCACCTGGAAATTTGGGCGCCCAGTTATCCCAATTGTAGCATATCTGCAAATTTACAAATATTTTACTATTAGTGGAAAAACTATAGTACAATATTTGTATTAAATACTGATATTTTACTATAGCTAAACCTAAGCTTATTCTCACAATTAACCCTCCCACTACCGACATCTTAACTAACCAATTTCCCCCCATGTGTAACCTTAACCATTCCAGCCAATGGAAACTCCTTTCTGCCGAACCTTAGCACCTCCTACCCTGCTCCTAACCTTAACGGTCCCTGCCACCATAAAAAAAATAAAACTGGGCACCGCGATAGGGACCCATTGTAATTATCGGCAAGGAGAGGAAATTTGGACACCTGCAGCCCAGACTCCCAATATTTATTGGGCGCCCACATTTCTCCTCTTTGACGATAATTTCAATGGGCCCCTATGGCGGCACCCAAACTTCTGCAGCTAACGGGTGCCCAAATTTCCTGCTTCCCCCTGACCTCTGTAGAAATATACATCCTGAATGACAGTTGTCATACAATACATGGATTGGTCAGTGGGGATGATCAATGAGATACAAATAGTTTGTGCAGGATTATGTAAATTTGTATGCAAGTACAGTATATGCAGCTTAAAAAATGGACCGATCAATTTAAACCTTGGTGGGACTTGATTGGTCCAATTTCAAGCTGCATACATTTGCATTCAAATTTACATAATCCTGCATAAACTTAGAAATATTTGCATCTCATTGATCATGCCTATTGGTCAGTCCTTCTAGTAATGCATTTGTTACCGATTGGGACAGCAAAAAGCGTATTATTTTACATTTTCTTTTGTTATAAAATCAATCTTGTGCAGAGCATAGGCTCTTCTCTATAATTTGCATCATTTTTTTTTTTTATTTTTTTTTTTTTAACATTACAGCAATTTATCATGGGTTTCAATTTATAATATGAGCTCCAGTAGTATAGTCTGTAGATTTCATCCAGTATCTTTTTGATATTTAGCCCCTTTTTTTTTAATAATTTTTTTTATTTTATTTTTTATTAGGGTTATAGCTGTTTTAGGATGGTTTTGCTTTTTCACACTCAAAAGTGTCTAGGGCAAAATGAAAAATCTGTTCTCCAAAGCCATTTCATGAACGTTTCCGACTTGTTGCCTGTTTTGACACTTTATGACTTAAAGAAGACCTTTATGCTTGTTAAATAGAGAATTGTGGAGCTCTGGGTGGATTTCCTAAATGATATCCCCTTGTGTGGTTCTGGCACTTTAAAAGTGCCCATTAATGATACAGTCTTACCAAATGTATGTAGTAGAAGGGTAAACTGTGTAAATATACTTTGAACAGATACTTTAGAGGTAGTCCTTCACATTACACATACAGTAAGTGGTGAGATTGTACACTAAAGATTGCATCATTGATGGGCACCTTATGTCTAGTTGTGCAACTGCAGCCAACTCTCAGTTCCAGTGAGGTGAGATTTCATTATAGGAAGATGCTGCAAACTTTTGACACTTCCTTAAAGGAGAACTCCATGGTGTTTCAATGGATTTAAAGATTGGATAGAAATAACATTTTCATTTATTACATACAAATTTTGTAGCTGACGACTTTTGAACTACTTGTTTTTTTTTTTATTGCCCCTTCTAACAAGCTTGTTACTCACCTGTCTGTATAAGCCCTGAGATTTCATAGAGACCGGTTTAATATTTGTAGCTTCAAGGACATTAGTGGTGTGTGTGATCTCTGCCTGGGATTTGTTACTTGTTGTTAAATGTAAATTTCAAAGTGAAAAAAGGGCAGGATGACACTATGATTGGTCTCCCCACCACCACCACCTTCGCCCTTCATTACGTCTCTTGTTGACAGCAGGCTGACTGACTTATTGGCACAGTTAGAAGCAGAGCACCCAGACCACGCTATGAGGTACCTTTCATCCACAGATCTCTTAGGCTTAGATCTCAGTTGTGTGGGCATGCATCTGCAAGATGTGATGCCGACATTTGTAATGTGAAAATGCATCCAAATGGCATGACTTCAAAGTTTCATGCGCATGTGTGATGGAATATGATTTTTTTATTTTTTCACCCAGCGCCAATTCAGATCACATCCAAAATTTGCATGCAGGGAAAGTTGATATAATATGGGACACTGCTTTAGAGCAAGAAAAATGCCATGGCAGTTTTTCAGAAAGCGTGGCTATCCAACAAAACCAGGATTTGGTGTTGCAAAACTTTTTTTCCTGTTAGTCTATTTTAACTTCACCTCCTGTATTGGCAGTGCTGGTTTTATTTTTACACTGGAGGTCTGCTTTTATGTCGTGGGGTAAAAAAGGAAAAACATTGTAGAAGTCCATAAAGCGCTCTGCCTGAAAGGGTTTCAATAGCAGAAATGCTGTTTTTGCAGTCTTTCCAAGTACAATATATTCTAATCAAAGTTAAGACCGTATTCAAAGATTCAATGCAATACCCGATAATACTGGGAAATGGTTTTATGTTGCACATCCTGGAGTTCTCCTTTTAATAGACTATTATGTTTCAATTCAAGTTCTGATGTGCACATACTCAAATCAGGAGTATGCACAATCTTTTTCAAGATTCAGTCATTAATTGCATGACAGCCAAACCCCAGTCTTCAGACTCTGGTTTGTATTTTTTGTCACCTATAAATCTGATCTTGAAAGATGATCCTATGAGTGCTTCGAATCATGCAGCTGAGAAACATTTACTCAATCTGTTCATGTGCTCCATTTCTCCATCTCATGCAAAATCTGAAGGTCTTCTTTAGCATTGTTTATTTGCACTATTGTGAATTTCTAAGTTTTTTAAAACCTATGCCTTCATCTGTGTTTCTTCCAATATTTATCTGATTTGAACAAAAACTGAACTTGTTCCAAATGACTTGTGTTGGCTGAATATGACATGTACATAACACAGGAGGCTGTGATCACTATGCAGTGTTGTGCTTGTCTCTGCTCTGTAAATACAGGTCTGAACCCTTTTAGTTCCCCTCTAGTCCTCCTTTTTCTTTGTGCTTCCAATAGTATAGACTCAAATTTTGTAATTGTTTTTTCATATTGAGTTGTAGAACAGAACAGGGTGTTACCACCACAGATTATGCTTTTTAAGAAAGAGGTAAGATTATATGTAGGATGGAATTGCATTGAACAGACAATCCACACACCATAAAGGGCTGGGTGGTAGGTTTGTACAGACACTAGATGATCTCCACCCGATCCATCCATGCTGAGTAGGACCAGGCAACAATCATGTCTCAATGTCTTCCCTCAACTTCCTAGCCTGATCTTCCTGTAGTGGGAAGGGGGTGGGTCAATCATCAGAATGAATATTTAGCTGTGTTTTTACTGCCCGAGATGAGGTGCTTTAAAGGGAACCTAAACCGTACTAAATAAAGTTTCACTTAACTAGGGCTTCTACCTGCTTCCCAAGCAGTCCTGTGCCCGCACCGATTCTCAATGATCCTCCGTTCCCCTGCTACATGAAAAGGCAACTGTAGTAAGACATGCAAAGACCAGTCTTGATTTATTATGTATTTATACAATGCTGACTTTTTTTTTTTGCAACACTGTGCAGAGTACTTTCAGAGTACAAACAGTGGGAGAATGTAGAATGGACAGCACTCTCCTCTTTCAGCGCTTAGTGTTATCCAGTTTGCCACACTCTAAGATGAACTTTCTTGAAAAGATCACCTTATGAAATTGTACAAGGGTCATTCATATGAAAGATTGTTCTGAAGTCAGATGATGCTTTGTTTTTCCAGATACAGTTTCCTGTACCCAGATTTATCCACAATAATGTACTTTTCATTAATTTCCCTCCTGTCATGCTAAAGACAAAAGCCAACATTTTGAAATTGTATACGTAACGTAGTGATAGGCCATGGACCCTGATTATGCTGCCTGGGTTTAGGTGGGATTAAAGGGGTGAAAGTCTGAAAAGATCACCTTCATATAAAGGAGCTACAAATACCATCACAAATGTGTATGCAAATGATGTTTTAAAACCAAACTCAACATTTGTGATGCAGCTTGTGCAATAACTGGTCCTGTCAGTGAAAGTTAAGGCCTAAGAAGTTAATGTGTGACATGATTTAGATTCCCCCTTAACTCTCTCTTTAATGCCAATTTTGAATGGAAATGTTATTACACAACTTAAACATCTGGCATCAGTTTTACCCTAGGAAACATATCCAGAAGGTTGCCTGGGAGCATAGTTCAGTGCAGAGTGTGACTTGGCAATTATACTATGATGCCTGGCTTATGATTTACAATGTCATCTCCAGTAGGAATATCACATGTGATCCAGCATATTTGCACTATCTATGTGTTTATTTTTTAAAGTTTTTTCCAACTAGGTGGGAAAAGATGTTTGTGGTCCTTGTTGAGTCATCATAGAAAATATTGGGATCTAATAAAAGGTTTACAAATGAATAGATGTTTGATTGCGGCCTTATGTTGGGTTCACACCAGAGATAGACAACTAACGTGTACAATCCTATGTTATCCACTTTTAGTCCAGGTTTACTAAATTGCTTATGGCATCCCACTGGAAGTGCCCAAGTATATCAGGCCTATAGTCTATTTCAAAGCACCCTACCAAATCTTTCCTGCAATAAAAGTAGTGATAGGTGATTGTCATTCAAAACAATAAATATAAACCAGTTTACTTTGAATTTAAGTGCACTGGGTTTGATTTACTAAGATTAATCTAGGCAATGTTGAGAATTGCCAATTTTTTTCCACCCAATAAGAAAATTTTTAATAAATCCAGGTCATGTTTGCAGGATCATTTGTGGTCGCCAGTGTTCCCCAGCACAGGAGGCCTTAGTAAATCAGGCTCATTGAGTTACCACAAAATATTTTTAGTGCCAAGTAGTAATTTGATGCATAAACATTGAATGCTTCTTTCTGTGTTGATTATCTTCTGTCCTGGGATTTGTTACTCACAGCAGAAAGTGAATGGATTTTTGGAGGGAAATAAAAGCTGAAGGAAAAAGGATTTCAGCCAGGTTGTATGAACTTCGCTCTTGTGTTTTTCCCCCCTCTGCTTCTATCCTTCTATTCTTTTTATTTAAATATTTATAAGCTAGTTAAAGCCAGTTTTATTTTTTCAGCTCTGATACTATGTAGAATTGTATCTTTTTGTCTATTTGTCAATAAATGCTGTACATTTTGCTAAACATTTTGCATCCTTTGTATTTATTCAGTCTGAATATTGTCCAATTTACCTTAGGTTAACAGCAAGTTGTGTTTAAAAACAAACACAGTTCACTACAGCTGACTAGGCCAGCATGCAACTGACACAGGTACTAACTACTGTATTTTCAGACTATAAGACGCTCCTAGATTTTAGAGGACAAAACCAGGGGAAAAAATATATACAGTAGCAGTAAAAAGCATGTGAGTCCTTTGGAATTCTATGTCTTTCCGCACAAATTGGTCATAAAATGTGATCTGATCTTCATCTAAGTCACAACAATAGACAATCACAGTCTGCTTAAACTAATACTACACAAATAATTAAATGTTTTTATTGAATACTCCATGTAAACATTCACAGTGCAAGTGGAAAAAGTATGTGAACCCCTATATTTATGACTTCAAGAGCTAATTGGAGTGAGGCGTTAGCCAGCTGGAGTCCAATCCGTGAGCTGAGATTGGACACATAGGTTACAGCTCTCCTGTCCTATAAAAAAACACACACCAGTTTTGGGTTTGCTTTCCCCAAGTAGCATTGCCTAATGTGAATGATGCCTTGCACAAAAGAGCTCTCATAAGATCTACGATTAAGAATTTTGACTTGCATAAAGCTGGAAAGGGTTATCAAAGTATCTCCAAAAGCCTTGTTGTTCATCAGTCTACGTTAAGACAAATTATCTATAAATTGAGAACATTCAGCACTGCTGCTACTCTCCCTAGGAATGGCCTTCCTTTAAATATGACTGCAAGAGCAGAGCACAGAATGCTCAAGAAGGTGAAGAAGAATCCTAGAGTGTCAACTAAAGACTTACAAAAGTCTCTGGCACATGCGAACATCCCTGTTAGCGAAACTATGATACGTAAAACACTAAACAAGAATGGAGTTAATGGGAGGATACCACAGAATAAGCCTCTGCTGTCCAAAAAAACCCATTGCTGCACGTTTAAAGTTTGCAAAAGAGTACCTGGATGTTCCACAGCAGTACTGGCAAAATATTCTGGACAGAGGAAACAAAAGTTGAGTTGTTTGGAAGAAACCCACAATTAGCTAAGGAGAAAACGAG
This sequence comes from Hyperolius riggenbachi, assembly GCF_040937935.1. Lineage (NCBI taxonomy): Eukaryota > Metazoa > Chordata > Amphibia > Anura > Hyperoliidae > Hyperolius > Hyperolius riggenbachi. Next base: position 207,968,923 of record NC_090646.1, on the reverse strand, counting down.
GGACAGCACACGAACATCAAAACCTCATCCCAACTGTGAAGTATGGTGGTGGGGGCATCATGGTTTGGGGCTTCTTTGCTGCGCCATGGCTTGGATGGATTGCTATCATTGAGGCTACTTACACACCAGGACGTTGCGTTTAGGGGACGTTATAGGGCACATAACGTGCCCCTAACGCAACGCCTGGTGGTGTTGGAGCAGGACGCTACCAAGAGCCGCGTTACAAGCAGCTCTTGGTGCGCCTGCTCTGCCGGAGGTGCTGCGGAGACCACGTGAGCGGAGCTCTCCGCATCACGTGGTCCCGCCAGCCAATCAGCGGCCGCTCTAAAGAGTAAACGCTGCAAGTGCAGTAAATGCCAAGTAGCCATGTGCCTGGCTATGTAGCGGCCTTTCCCCACCCCCTCTTCGCCCCTAAAATAAAAAAAAAACACCCGTACTGAGCATGTGCAAACAGTCTAACGCGGCTTAGCCGCGTATAAAGTACTGCATGCAGTACGTTGTCTTGACGTGAAGCGTTACTGTGTAACGCAACGTGGGCACTGTGAACAGCCCATTGATTTTTCATTGCTGTGCGGTGGGGGTGCGTTACAGACTGCTCTAACGTGCGCCTGTAACGTCCCACTGTTAAAGCAGCCTGAATTAAAAATTAATTTCCAAGTTTATCTCAAGACATTTTGCAGGAGAACTTAAAGGGGAACTTCGTCTTAAAGAGAATCTGTACTGTAAAATTCTTACAATAAAAAGCATACCATTCTATTCATTATGTTCTCCTGGGCCCCTCTGTGCTGTTTCTGCCTCTCTCTGCTGCAATCCTGGCTTGTAATTGCCATTTTTGTGCAGTGTTTACAAACAAGACATATCAAGTGATACGCTGAGAGTAGCTCAGTGTGTGAGTCATACAGTGTGTGCAGGGGGCCTTGAGGGTGTGTATAGCTTCTATCCAATCACAAGCAGCACAGCACATTCCAGCCTGACTTCCTCAGCCCAACAGAGGAGAGCAGATTAGATCATATAACAGCGATAATACAGCCACTGCAAATAGGAAAGGCTGCAGTAAGACAGATCACATTTGAACAGCTATAGGAACATATAGGATAGAAGAAATAAGGCTCAAAATTTTGTGAGTCTCTTTAAGCAAATATACTGTTAACCACTTGCCGACCGCCCCCAGCCGATGGGCGGGGGCGTGCCCCCCAGCTGATGGGTAATTAGTGGGTGTTTAGAGGAGAGAAGAGATGTAAACACTGCACTTGGGAGGTGATCTGATGTCGGATCTGCGGGCGATCTATTGGTGTGGGTGGGTGATCAGATTGCCCGCAAGGGGCAGGTTAGGGGCTGATTGATGGGTGGCAGTGACAGGGGGTGATTGATGGGTGGCAGTGACAGGGGGTGATTGATAGGTGATTGACAGGTGATCAGTGGGTTATTACAGGGAATAACAGATGTAAATATTGCACTGGCGAATTGATAAATGGGGGTCTGTATGTTATCTTACCCACCCTGTTTTAAAAGAACAGGCAAATGTTTGTGATTTCATGGGGGCAGCCATCTTTTTGATTGAAGGGAGGTGACAGGGAGCATGAGACACCGTTCCAATTGTCCTGTGTCCCAATCACCCCCTCCCAGTTGCGCGCGCTAGGCTTCAAATCTCAAATTAAAAAAAAAAAAAAAAAAAAACAGATTTGCACCAAAACAGCAGATGGACAACATCAGAAATTCCAGTGTGCTTTGCACAGCATCAGAGGAAACTTGCCCGGGCAGATTTATTTGATGGGGCAGAGCTTAGCTTCTGTGCAGCTATAAATGAGGCTTGGATAAGAAAAACAAAGTTCTGATGCTGTGAAAATGTTGAATAATCACCAAGCTTTTTCAGTGCTGCTGAGTATATGTTTAGTCTGGAGGTTCACTTTAAGGACCTGTTTCCACTACATGCAGATTGGATGCAAAAAAACTGACTTCCACTAAACGCGATTTTTTTTTTTTTAATGCAGATTTTCCCATAGGCATTTATTGAAGTCAGTTTTTCTGCATCCAATCTGCGTGTAGTGGAAACAGGCCCTAAGGCCATCTGTCCACCAGCTGAAGCTCAACAGAAGATTAGGGTTGCAACAGGACAACGACTCCAAGCATAGACGTAAATCAACAGAATGGCTTAAATATAAGAAAATACGCCTTCTGGAGTGGCCCAGTCAGTCCTGAGCTCATCACAATTGAGATGTGGCATGACCTCAAAGTGATTTACAGCAGACATCCCAAGAATAATGCAATTAACAATAAAAAATAATAATTTGAAACAGTTCTGTAAAGAGGAATGGTCAAAAATTACTCCTGACTGTTGTGCACGTCTGATCTGCAACTCCGGGAAACGTTTGGTTGAAGTTCTTAATTCCAAGGGTTTACATACTTTTGCTACTTGTACTGTGAATGTTTACATGGTGTGTTCAATAAATACATGGATCATTAGTTTAACCTTCTGGGGACCGACTGCCTAACCCCCCCCCTCCCTTAAGCACCAGGCCATTTTACCGGCGGGGGGAGGGGGCATTTGGGGGGTCAGGCAGTCAGATCCCCAGTATGGTTAGCTAGGTATTAGTGTCCCCAGTATAGTAAGGTGTCCCTCGTATTGCCAGCAGCCTTTACTCACCATCTTGGGTCCTGCGATGAGCAGCCCTAGCCCCCTGCGCTCTGTCCAGCGAACACGCGGAATCCAGCCCAGGAGACTTGGGTGCAGCCGGCACAACCATAGGCTGTAATAGGAATTACGACTATAGCAGCGCACAGGGAGTAACTTTGGTGCCGTCACAAGACTGAGCTGAAGTTACTTTTAAACACTATAATTCGGCCTCCAGCAATTGCTGGAAGCCAAATTAACATCCATGGCGGCCTGGAGGGGGAATAGTATTTAACACGGCCAGGAACTTGTGCAACAGCAGGAGCAGCCATATACCGGCTGTATCCTGCGCCCAAGTCCCCCGCGCCGATTCCTCTCCTGCGATCAAGTCTCCCGCGTCCATTCATCTCGTATGCCTGGTCGGCATCCCTGCTCACACTGACTCTTTTAAGTTCTGGGTCGCAGCTTGATGACGTCATCAAGCCGGGACCCGACACTTAAGTCAGAGCCGATGATCGCCGGGGGACCATTAGGAAGGTGAGTCCCATCGTCTTCCATCCTCCCTGCTGCTGCACAATAGTGATCGGTACGATTGGCTGGCGATCGTAGTGATCAGGAGCCAATCGTGATGGCTCCTGATCACTTAGGGGAGATGTCAGCTGTCATATGACAGCTTAATCTCCTCTCTCGGGTGCACCATCGCTTCGGGAGCGGAATCAGCAGGTACCGTAAATCCTACGCCGCATCATTGCTTAGACAGCCACAAGTGCACAGGATTTATGATCAGCGGTCCCCAGAAGGTTAAGCATACTGTGATTGGCTAATGTTGTGACTTATATGGATTTCTGCACAAATTTGTCATAAAATGTGATCTGATCTTCATCTAATTCCAAAGGGTTCACATACTTTTTACTGCTAATGTATATAACTAAACCTGATGCATCCATGGTGAAGGGGCATATTGTGGATTATGCCCCCTTGTACCTCTTCTGTCTCCCTGTGTCATCCTCTGTCCTTCTTGTGTCCTCCTCTATGACCCTTTGTGCCTCCCTGTGTCCTCTGTTTGTCATCCTGTGTCCTCCAGTACTGGAAGTCCCCGACATTGCGGTAGGTTGGGAGGTTCGTATTGGCAGGCGTTCACAAGTCAGGAACTCCCTGCATGTTTTTTTAATTTTTTTTTGTTTTGTTTCCCCATTTTTGGGGGAGAAAAAGCGAGACTTCTAATCCAAAAATACATGGAAAAAAGAGCTTTAGTGAAAACCTAGTGATTTTGAGGTTTAGTACTGAACAGTAATTTAATCAGGAAAATATTGATTACAGGCTGCCCCTGGTTAATAAATGATAGGGACTGTAAGCTTGTTAAGTTGAATTCATATGCAAGTATCCCCCTCTGTGCTTCCTCTGGTTCACTGTGACTACTGTGCCTCCAGTGTCTGTCATTTCCCCCCACCTCTGTTTCACATCTGTCCCTCCAGGGTCCCTCTCTGCCCTCTATTGTGCCTTCTATGTCCCCTTTCTGTGCCTCTACTGTCCCCATATGCAGTCACTACCCCCCTCTGTGTCCCTCATATGCCACTATTGTCCTCCCTTTAACTCCCCCCCCCTAGCATTAACTGACCCTGTCCGTGACTTCATTATCCCCCATTTTGCCACCAGGGTTCCTAGTATGTTTACTCACTGCTTAAAAAAGAAAAAAAAAAGTGTCAAACGGCTCCTTTACTACAAACAATTATTTAATACTTGTTTGGTCCTCTTCCTGCTGGTTAGACCAGCAAGTGGTATGTTCAAGAAATTACTTTACTGCTGGTCGGTAAATGTTGATATAGTTCAAGGCCTCGTTTTTGCTTTTGTACAGAAACAGTAAAGTGAGACAATTAAAACTTTGCCAGTCAAATGTAGGTGGTGTCCTGAAATGATTTTTCATATTTCTATTTGAAAGGGGAATATATTTTTAGTGCTAAACCCCTATAAATAAAAATTAAAAGGCTAAAAATCTTCACTTCGGATGTGCTTGAATTCTTGTATTTAAATTTGCACTTTCGCCGACCTGGACATTTTACAATAATTTTCTTGCGATACACATTACACAAAAATAAGATTTAAAAAAGGTGTTTTCTCATGCCCATTGACTTCATTCACATGAATGCACATACATTCTCATACATCTACATATAGATTTGCAAAAATGATGTATTCTTATCCTCATCAACCTCAATGTTTTTGGAGAAATGGCCTTGCTTATTTAAGGAAGACAATGCTGAACGGCATTGTGGAATAATAGCCTTACTGAGTCTGGGTAGTACCCACACTGAGGAGAGCACCCACCCAAGGACTCTCCTGTCAGTAGTGGGAGTTATGTGCTGCATAATTCCATCTGATTTTGATTGTCCAATTGACTGTCTGCATTGTCCAATTAATTTAAGAAAGTGACTGGGTAGCCACCTTGATTTAGCAGTTATAGCTTTGTTTATTGTAGTATCATAGCTTAAAACAAATGCGTATAATAGTACAATAAACTAGGCTATAACTGTCAAGTCATAGTTGCACAGTTATTTGGGTTGAAAAAAGACATATGTCCATCGAGTTTAACCAGAAAGCAAAGTACAACCCCAGCCTGCTCCCTCACATATCCCTGTTGATCCATAGGAAGGTGAAAAACCCTTACAAGGCATATAGTGTAGTGGGGGTGTCTCAGCACCTTGCAGGGAAAAAAATATAGGAGACAAATACGGGAGCCCAATAGTGTAGTATATTAGTATGCAATTGAAAAAAGAAATTTCAATAAATTACTACTCACAAAAGGAGGTTGCAAGGGCAACCAACCGTAGGAAGCAGGTGGAGACCATAAACCCGACTCCACTCGGGGTAGTCCCAGCCGGGACCTGGATGTGGTCGCTCTCCTTGAAAAAGTAGGGACAGGTGTCCACTGTGGGGCACCCACAGGTGGTCTGTCACCACCCCTCAAACACAGATTGTTTGGGGGTATAGCTATGCACAATTGAAGGTAAAGAGGCGCCCTGGTTGAAATAAAAGCATCTAAAAACAGCTTAAAATCGAGGAAATAATATGAGGTGGCTTACCTCAATAACGAAATCCTTGTATATGGCAAAAGATTTTTATTTAGCACAGGCAACGTGTTTCGCGGGTCCAAGCCCGCTTCATCAGGCCAATAAAAGTGCCAAATGAACAAGTCGATATGGCAAAGGGAGCCTCCCTTTGCCATATCGACTTGTTCATTTGGCACTTTTATTGGCCTGATGAAGCGGGCTTGGACCCGCGAAACGCGTTGCCTGTGCTAAATAAAAATCTTTTGCCATATACAAGGATTTCGTTATTGAGGTAAGCCACCTCATATTATTTCCTCGATTTTAAGCTGTTTTTAGATGCTTTTATTTCAACCAGGGCGCCTCTTTACCTTCAATTGTCCTTACAAGGCATGTTCCGATTAGCCCCAAAAGGGAAAAAATTCCTTCCCGACTTCAGATGGCACTCTGATAAAATCCCTGGATACACACCAGTGGGTGGTCCAGGTGTGGAGTTGCTTGCATGTTGTAGATTTTGCTGTGAACAGATGTGGTCAAAGGATTTCTTCATGCAGGTGAAAGAAGTCATCGGGCAAAGAATAGGAAAGCCAATTTACTTACCTGGGGCTTTCTCTAGCCCCTTGCAGCTGTCTGTCCCACACTGACGGCTCCGTTCGCAGCCGCCGGCCCGGGGTCCCTGCACGGTGCAGAGGACAACCTTGAGGTAGCCTCCGTAGATGCGCAGACGTGCGCGAAACGGCCGTCAGGCATAGAACCACCCGGCACCCACCACACCACAAGGTATCCCTTCTGAACGTTTATACTATTGTACTGTTGCAGCACCGCGATATGCCACACTGCATAATTTTGTACTACAACCTGATGCTTTAATAAAGTCAGCTTGCAGCAGTGCCGGTTTTCTTCATGCTCTGTCTTCATGCCACAATACATATCTTGTTACCAGAGCACGCTCAGCTGGAAGAGGGATCAGTGAAGGACCACTGCAGAGCACCCGCTCATAAAGTAGTGCCAACCCGCTTTTTTCTTCGATATTTACGTTGTCCTTACTGCGCCTGTGTGCAGCGCCACTGTCAATGAAGCCCATGTTGTCCGCGGCGTAGTGCGCAAGTGCAGTAGTTCTGATGACTCCTTTGAGCTGCAAAAAACAGAAAAAAAAACTAAAGGAAATACAGATAGTGTACTGCAAGGTGCAAGCTACTAATAAGCCTCAAGAATAGAAATGCTAGACTGAATTTTGCTAAAGCAGATCTAAAAAAAAAAAAAAAAGCCATCACAGTTCTGGAAAAACATTCTTTGGACAGATGAAACCAAGATCAACTTCTACCAGAATGATGACGACAACAACAACAAAAAGTATGGATAAAGCGTGGAACAGCTCATTAGGCAAAGCATACCACACCATCTGTAAAACACGGTGGAGGCAGTGTGAGGGCTTGGGTGTGCATGGCTGCCAGAGCCACTGGGACTAGTGTTTATTGATGATGTGACACAGGACAGAAACAGTAAAGGCTTGACAGAGCATTAAAGGATACCAGAGCTGGACTCAGTTGAGAAAAGGAGGGGGGGAAGGTATGTATAGGAAGCTGTCCTCATGCCCACCGCTCCCCGCCCCGTTCTCTGTCCCCCTTTGCTAACTAAATGTGGGGGGCAGCCTCTTTCGGGTCAAGCATTAGTGTGCAGGCACTGGCCCAGCTTCGCACAGCCTACATAAGCCTCAATTCACTAAGCAGTTTAGACTAGTCTACTGATGGTTTGGTCAGTTGCATCAAAGGGGTATTCACTATTACCAAATGTTTTAGACCTGTTTTTAGACTTGGTCTAAACCATTCGGTAATTAGTATTGAAAAGATTGGAGAGGAAGCAGAACTATGGGTAATCCAAATAAAAATAACAAAATATTATTGCTAGTATCAAAAAACTTTATTAAATATCTCTAGTAATCTAAAAACACATTTAGTTAAAAATACCATGAGATGGCCATCCCACCACACACAGGTCCTCCCAACACACTCGCCCACTGGCCAGATAAGCATGCACCGCTACAGGGAAAGCCTGTGTTATGCTATGGAAAACCACTCCAAGAAGTTTTATATCCACATTGCTTCAGTGTAGCTGGATGAGCTGGGAGATTGGCCTAAAAAAAAGGGGGATACGTATGGCTGCTTCCGCCCTGTGGGACCACGCCCCCTTACAGGTCGCGTCCGCGTCAGTCTATGGACGGAGGGTACTTGAACAGCTGGTGTGGCGTCCGTTCGCTGCAGAGATGCTACACTAGCACACACTACTGCGCTGGTAAGTCCCTCTCCTTATTACTAATCTTACCCAAACGGAAATTCAATACATGGGGATGTTGGGAACAGGACCATGCTGTCATTTAGGGGACTTATAGCATTAAAGACTACCCACCACTTACATTGGGCGAATTGTGTATTATTTTCATATGTTTATTATTATTTTATTACTAATAAAGGTAATTCTAGGGGGGGTTAATATAGAAAGTAATAATTTATTAATTAGAAGGTCTGCTCTAATACATACGGGGATGAACTATTATATATAGAAATTGTTTGTGTCATTATGACACATTAAAAATGGACAACCTTATGCTTGCTTCATTGCAATTTACTGTTGATCCCAGTAGGGGCTGGAAGTCTTATCTGCCGCAGCTTTTTTTGAGTAACATACAATCTTTGAATATAAGAAAACGTTTGTTTGTTTGTTTTATATTATATTATATGTATTGTTTTTATATGTTTATGTTTCAGTTACTCCTATTGCATTTTTGCCTGATGAAGCGGGCTTGAGACCCGAGAAACGCGTTGCAGTTGTTTTTGGAGTACTTACTAAATTTGATTAAAATTGTTGTAACATACACAGCGGTTGTGTTTTTTTGTTGGGGAGACGAGTCCACCCTCGCCACCAACATTTTAATTGGTTTTAATTGGTTACTATTTTAATCTGCTGGCGCCTCTGTTCTTTCTTATAGATTGGAATCCACCTGGTGGATGGGTGATTGTACCCTTTTTCTTTTTCTATGGAGAGCGACTTCTTTTAGCCTGAGTGGGGACAGGTCTGATTTCCCCATACGCACTGAGAGTGGTTGCCTGAGGCTGGCAACCTACACTTGTGAGTATAATCTCTTTCATTACTTAATACGCAACTTGTACAACAGTAATACACTATTGGGGGCTCTCGATTCTCTTTCTTTTTTTTTCTCTACCCAAAGTGATCAGAGTTCCACCATGATGCGCAATATTGAACTGCAGCAAGATCCAGTACGTGCCTGATTGTGCGTCAAGGGTATACACCAACTCCAGCAGTAGAGTCTATACACATGTATGCGTAGCTTGCATGCTTAAAAGAACAAATAGCAAGAGACAGCTGCAACCGCCCGGGTCAAGTCATGCATGATACACGAGACAGCTAGCGGATAAAGCAAAAGCAAGCAAAGTTCCCAGCACAGGCATAAATTGCACGTAGCTACAGTAAGCTTAGTCCCAGTGCAGTTGAGACTGGAAAAGCGTCTCCCAGGAGCGGCAAGTCACTGGGGGCAACGATGAAGCAAACATGAACAGTTTATGGGAATGCTCACCATGCGGCTACAGGGGCATCCACGGTGGAGAAGATCCGACCTGATGGAGTGGAGTGTGAGTCCCATTCTGGATGGTAAGATGACCGGGGAGGCGCGGATCAAGTGGTGGGACGGCGTCTCATGAGGGTCACAGCCCTGACATGTTTCGCCGGCTTCCCGCGTCTTCAGAAGGCGTGTCCCAATACGCACGTCCTTATCCAATTCGGCCGCTGGGGCAGGAAAGGCGTAAGCAGGAGATGACGTATGCGCTCCAGCAGAGAAGAGGAAGCAGGAAGTCGCCTCCGTTCCCAGCCGCAGCGATGCTAACCACCAAACCCTGAGGGCGACCAGGCAACCATCAGCCACACGCATCAATTCTAACACTCCAATGCATGCAAAGATATCAAATCTAAACTAAATACATAAGAAAAAATGTAGAAAAAGAGGAGTGTCAAAAACTGTATCTACAACCGAAATGATGATGAATCCCACTAAGGGGATCATCCATTGTGATAACAATCACTACGCATCTTAATATTTCAAAAAATAGAAGCACTCAAATAGAGCCGCAGTGAGAGGCAGTCCGCCATTGAGGCGGGGAGCAAAAGGGCACACATTAGACAGGGAACAGAGGGGCACCGCAGCATCCTAAAACCATTTTGTTTCTAAAGGGGCAAAAAATGTGCAAAACTAAAAGACTCATTAGGCCTGGAGGCTGACTCGCTTTCAAATTATAAATCCAGCGCGTCTCGCGCTGTAATAAGAGACGATCAAAATTGCCCCCGCGTATCGTACCATGAAATCTATCAAGTCCGACGAATCGCAGTTTGTCGCCGGTGCATAATTTACATTCTCTCAGACTCTCACGTGTCGTGCAATGGGGGTTAATGATTCCCCGTTGCCGACATTTTGTAAATGTTCAGAGATGCGTCTCCATAATGGTCTCTTAGTTTTGCCTATATAAAAAGCTCCGCAGGGACAGAGGAGAAGATATACTACCAGCTCCGTTTGACAATTTACATAATGTTTAGTGTATATATCGTGCCATTAGGTAAAGGGACACTATTGCCGACTTTAATATAACGGCAATAAGGGCAACCTCCACAAGTGTATGTCCCTAAGACGATGCAATGACGTCTAGGGTTGACTCCCATAAAGTGGTTTTGAACTAACTTGTCCTTCAAGGAACTAGCCCTCCTAAACGTAAGGCAAGGTTGTTCTGACACAACTTGACCAATTACTGGATCACTACGGAGCAAATACCAATGCTTCCGCAAGATCCGACGCAGGGCGGGATGCTGGACACAATACCTCGTCACAAACCGCAACTCATTATCTGGCTTGACCACGCATACTAGAACCCCGTCATTTGGGACATAAAAGGCTCGATCGATCCCTTGTATTGGCCCTCTTAAATGCCCGTCGGAGTATCCCATCAGGATATCCTCTATCTATAAATCGTGAGCGTAAGGCATCTGCCTGAACGCGAAACCGCTCATCTGATGACCAGTTGCGCTTCACTCTCAGGTATTGTCCAGTCGGAATTCCCCTGATGGTGTGAAACGGGTGAAAACTAGTTGCGTGTAAAAGTGCATTACTAGCTGTTTCTTTTCTAAACAAGTCAGTTGAAACCTGACCATCCGCGTCTATAAAAATACGGATGTCCAAAAAAGAGATCGACGTCTCATCATAAATCATAGTGAAGCATAAGTTGCGATCATTTGCGTTCAGTCTATCGACATTCGGTAATTAGGTTGGTAAAGCAGGGGAAATGATCAAAAGATGCAATTCACAAACGATTAGCTATGACTGACATCCTTCTCCTCTGATGAGCTCTCCTCTGCATACAATTAAACGCCTGCGTAATTAATTAAAAAGGTTCTATCCCCACATCTAAAATACCTCACAGAATTACTTTACCCACAGAAATCAGCTGGTCTAATCTGTCAGAAAAAGTGGGCGTGGTTACTCCTTGTTTGCCTTTGTGAATTGTGTAATTACTGAATGCTAGACCTGGTCTAAAACCAGGTCTATTGCTGGGAATACAGCTGGGAATCCGCGGGCGTGCGGATCGATTCCCGCTCAACCCCGCGGGCATTTCCTAATCTTCTGTGCGTTTCTTCTTTTGTTCTCCCTGCTGGTATCAAGCACGGAATCGTTCCGGCGGGGTATCGGACAGGTTGGAAATTATCAATCGAGCCATTAGCTGCTCGATTGATCATTTAAAACGAACCGTGTATTCCCAGCATAAAACATGACACCAAACCATCTGTAGACTAGTCTAAACTGCTTAGTGAATTGAAGCCATTGCTCACCCACAGTCGGGAGCTTGAGGACTGCTTCCCACACATGCCTGCTCCCCCTCCCCGTTTTTCCAACTGAGTTTAGTTCCGGTATCCTTTAACCACTTAAGTACCAGCGGTCTCTGCCCCCTTAAGGACCATAGACTGCTGGTACCAGAAACAGCGGAATAGCGACTGATACCGAGCAATTGCCGCACATACCTGCCGTTGACCGACGCACGTCGGGAACCTGGCCCACCCACTCTGCCGTCTCTATGACGGCAGAGTTCCTGTGAGCCGGTCGGAAGCCGCTTTCATTGGCTCCTGACCCTGCCTATCAATGTAAGCCAATGGGAGCAACTTATGTTGATAAGACAGGGTCAGGAGCCAATGAAATCGGCTCCTGACCTGCTCACAGTGCTCTGCTGTCTTAAAGATATTAAAAAAAAAAAAAAAAAATATCGCACTTTTCTCCTGGCGGACTCAAAGCGCCAGAGCTGCAGCCACTAGGACGTGCTCTATAGGCAGTAGCAGTGTTAGGGAGACTTGCCCAAGGTCTCCTACTGAACAGGCAGAGACGAGATTCGAACCCAGGTCTCCTGTGTCAGAGGCAGAGCCCTTAACCATTACACTATCCAGCCAAGATGGAGACAGCCGCGAGATGGTCAGGAGCGGCGAAAGCGGCGAGAACGCACGGCAACGATGGATTAAAATCCACGTTAGGTAGCCATCAAAACAGGGCGTAGATTTCAATCATCAAGGTCCGTAGTTAAAAAGGAGGAAACCCAGCATCTGGTGATGGCCAATGATCGCCTGAAGTCTTGAACTCATGGACAACAAATGATTTTCAAGTACGTATTAGAAATTAACATTTTATTTCCAGTTATTTAATTTGTCCAATTACATTTGAGCTCATGAAATGATGGGGATTGTGTAAAAAAAAAAATATGCATTAGTTGCCTCAAATTTTTATGCAATCAATTTGTTCACCCCGTTGAATTAAAGCTGAAAGTCTGCACTTCAACTGCAGCTGAATTGTTTTATTTACCATTCATTATAGTAATGTACAGATACAAAATTAGAGAAGTTCTCTGTCCAAATATTTATGGACCTAACTGTATATTACACATCATTAGTACACAAAAGAGGAAAAAGGCTCTTGTCCATATGGAGAGCACCATGTTCCTCACACGAACAGTGTTGCATTTTTCATTTTACCGGCGGTGTCGTGCCCCTTGCAATGCATGCAGGAAGATGTAGTCCATGTATGTGAGTATTGCAAGATCTCCAAAATGATGCTGAGGGTCCTATCTACTCCGATTATTGTATATTAATAGAACTGTGCATTGTGTAGTGTTACTTTGGTGTCTCCTTACACGCCATCCATCCCATCCATAATGTTAAGGAACTGGCCAGAGATGGGAAAGTGCTACAGTGCTACAGAAGTCTAGGGAAAAAAGGTTCATTTTAATCATGGATGAATCGGCACTCCCATTGCTACTAATTTGTCGTGGTTTATTTTAAATGTGGAGTTGCTGAAATGTTTAAACTCTGTCATGAGGTTGGGTGAGGCAAATAGGCAATTAAGGAATTTATGATGTGGAAAAAAAAAGCACGTCATCTGCACAATCCGCTACCTTTTACTGTTTTTGAGCACTTTTTAGGCCGGTAACATCTACGTTTTTCCTAATTTTACAGACCAAGGGTTTTAAAGACTGCATAACACAGCAGTGGGAGGGGACAGTGCTGACTGGTGCCATTTCTAATGTTGGAGTCTGAGGATAGTGTTCTGTTCACTTTCCGCCTGCCCGTGAGGGTGGTATAAAGTACTCTGATGCATGTGATCTCTTATAAGGGGTCTATTTACTTCCCATACCACTACCTCCCCCCTTGACCCTATCCCTTCTGATCTACTTCAGCCTCACTTCATGGATCTGGCCCCAGTCCTCACTACGCTGTTTAACCTCTCCCTATCCACAGGCACCTTCCCCTCAGACTTCAAGCAGGCCACAGTACTGCCCCTGCTCAAGAAACCCTCCCTCGACCCCTCGCTACCCTCCAACTACCGCCCGATCTCCCTCCTCCCCTTCACCTCAAAACTCCTTGAGCGTCTGGTTCACAAACACCTGACCCAGTACCTCAATGCCAACTGCAATCTGGATTTCGGCCTGCCCATTCAACCGAAACGGCTCTCACCAAAGTGGTCAATGACCTTGCCTTGGCTAAAGCTGAAGGTAAATACTCCATTCTCCTCCTCCTTGACCTTTCAGCAGCTTTTGATACAGTAGACCATCCCCTACGCCTCCAGTCCCTCCAATCCATGGGCATTCACGATTCTTGCCCTGACCTGGCTTTCATCCTACCTCTCCAACCGCTCCTTCACGACCTCCTTCAATGAGTCCTCGTCCACCAAGGCTCAGTCCTTGGCCCCCTACTGTTCTCCCTTAACACATCCTCCATTGGCAAGGTTATCTCCTCCATGGGTTTTAACTATCATCTGTATGCAGATGACACCCAAATCTACCTCCACACCGACATATCCACCACTACCATGGACAAGGTCTCCTCCTGCCTATCTGCCATCTCCTCCTGGATGTCCGCTAGGTTCCTGAAACTAAATCTAGACAAAACTGAATTTATGATCTTCCCACTACGGTCATCCCTGGACCTCTCAGATGTGCAGGTCACTGTTAACCACATTACCATTCGCCCTACCTCTCAAGCCCGCTGTCTGGGTGTTACCCTGGACTCCACACTCTCCTTCACTCCCCACATCCAAAACCTCACAAAGTCCTGCAACTTCCACCTTCGTAACATCTGTAAGATTCGCCCTTTCCTGACCTCTGCCACCACCAAACACCTCATCCATGCCCTCATAATTTCCCGCCTCGACTACTGCAATGCCCTTTTGTCTGGTCTCCCTATGACCCGAATAGCCCCACTGCAGTCCATCATGAATGCGGCAGCCAGAAATATCCACTCCTCCCATCGCTCCACCAGGGCGGCTCCCCTCCGTGAATCCCTCCACTGGCTTCCTATCCAGTCCAGAATCAAATTCAAGATATTGTGTCTGACCTACGAATCCGTCCACAAAACCTGTCCAACCTACATTTCTGATCTTACTCAGAGACGCACACCAAGCCGCTCACTCCGCTCCTCCAATGAACTTCGCCTGACCGTCCCCGCATCACCCAGTCCCATGCACGCCTCCGAGACTTCTCAAGATCCACTCCAACACTATGGAACTCCCTACCTCCACCCATTAGGGCAGCCCCCTCCTTCAACACCTTCAAGAAGGCCCTCAAAACTCACCTTTTCACTCTGGCCTACCACCCCTCACAATTGCTCTAAACCCACAGCTAAACTCTGGTCCCCTACCTCTCGTGTCCCTACCTCTCCCTCTAAATTGTAAGCCTTTGGGCAGGGTCCTCCTCCTTTTGTGTCCTACTTGATCATGCACCTCCATTACTGTGCACCCATGCTATGCATTTGAGTGAACCTAACTTGCCTAGTCTCCATGCTCCCCTCCAGTGACTGACTAAGCATTACCTGGTAGTGGTGGCTGGAAAGAGTACTGGTTAAAGGCTCTGCCTTTGACATGGGAGACCAGGGTTCGAATCCTGGCTAGGTCAAGTACCTATTCAGTAAGGAGTCCAAGGCAAGACTCCCTAACACTGCAGGGTGGCCTCTTGAGCGCTTTGAGTCCGGCAGGAGAAAAGCGCTATACAAATGTTCGGATTATTATTATTATTATTACTCATACTGTGTTGCATGATCTGGTTTTCTTGTATTCCTGTATTGTCATATTGCTGTTTGTCACCCCTAAATATTGTCTGTAACCTAAATTAATGTCCAGCGCTGCGTAATATGTTGGCGCTTTATAAATACAATAAATAATAATAATAATTTATTCTCGGTGCGGGCAATCTTGGTGCAAGGTGAAGCTGAAAAACAGCTCACCCTGCTTCTGCACAAACTCCAGACCTGCGCTGATTTCTATTCCCCCTCCAAGTTGTAGCCACAAGGGGGAGGGGGGAACATGTAATTTGGAGATAGTCTATTGCTGGCGGCCGAAATATTTTTTTTCTTACACTATTAATTTGTGCAGCACTCAGCTGAATCTCCATACAGCGATAGTGCCCAAATCAGCTGGTTCACCTACTCCTGTGTTCCATGGTTTATTATGCGCTACCAGTCAACCTGATCAGATGATGTCTCTGCCTCAGTCGAGAGGAGTACCAGTATAACCAGTAATGTGGAGGTGGCCCTAGCAATTTGCATTGAGTTGTGTTGTCTGTGGCCTCTCTGTTGGCTATAATGTTTCATGGGGTTCCTAATATTACTTAGTGTTCAACATACACAATTCTTATTCACTCTACATGCAATGCTGCTTGTGAAGGCACTGCCCATACAATTATATTTTTGATTTATATAGTGCTATCATTTCCGTGGCCCTGTACAGAGTAAAAACAGGGTGGGTACATAAAGGGCCCTTTTCCACTAGCAATCGCTAGCGTTCACACTGAACGCTAGCGATTGCTGAATCGCAATTACCGGCGATTCCCCGACGTTCGCGGCCGCGATTTTGCTATGCACTGCATAGCAAAATCGTGGCAAATAACGCTCCGCCGCGCGTTCGCGTTCCCGACAAAAACGAATCGCGGTAGTGGAAATGACCTACCGCGATTCCTATGTTAAAAAGCAAACCGTAGCGATTGTAAAATCGCTAGCGGTTTGCGTTTTTGCGATTCAGCGCTGGTGGAAAAGGGCCCAAAGAGACATTGGTACAAAATAAAAAAAAATATTAGGCAATATATAATAAGTTACAGGGACAGTTGTACAACAACCGATGAGACACAAAAGAAGGGAGAGAGAGCCCTGCCCTTGTGAGCTTACACTGTAGAGCAGCGGTGGGCAAACTACAGCCTGCGGACTGCATCCGCCACGCGTGCGCTGCTTCTCAGCACGCCGACAGGCGGTCGGATTGCACTCCTTCCCTGCCCCCCCCTTGTAAAATTGTGAGCGGGCAGTGGGGGATTTGAAATTCACCTTGCTCACCGATGTCCTGCGTCACATCTCCATAACAACAGGACATCACATGACGTGAAGTCAGGATGCGCCAGCGTATTACACACAGTTCATTAAACACGTATTATACAAATTTCAAATCCACCCCCCCCCCCCCCCCCGCCCGCCCGCAATTTTACGGTGGGGAGGGGGTGGAGGAAGAATCAACATTGCCCAGGCCTGACTTATTGGAATTGCATGCATTTTCCCGTATAGAAGAAAATGCATGTGAATTGCATATACTGCACCTCTTTGCTCTAAACAAAAATTGCATTGGTGTGTGATTTCCAATGCGAATTTTTTGGGGCGTTTTTTAAATCGCACGTTCCTTTTTCTCACATGCTGTATGCGATTAGCATACAATGCTTTCCTATGGAGCTGCAGAGGCAAGTAGTTTTATAAAGAGATCTAGTAATGTATTTTTAGTCTCATTTTTTGAAAATGTGAATAAATAACAAATGTATAAAAAATACAAAATTTAAATGCAAAGAAAAAAAGCAACAATGCACATGCCTTAAAGGAATACTGGAGGGGGAAAAAAGAGTTGAACTTACCTGGGGCTTCTAATGGTACCCCGCAGACATCCTGTGCCCGCGTAGCCACTCCCTGATGCTCCGGCCCCGCCTCCGGTTCACTTCTGGAATTTGCGACTTTAAAGTCTGAAAACCACTGCGCCTGTGCAGCCACCTCCTTGCTCCCACTGACCTCACCGGGAGCGTACTGTGCAGGCGCAGACTGTACTAGGCCTGTGCCGTACACTCCCGTTGACTTCAAGGGGGAGGGGGGGGGGGGTGCGGCTGTGCAGGCGCAGTGGTTTTCCGACTTTGAAGTCGCAAATTCCGGAAGTGTACCGGAGGTGGGGACCGGAGCATCGGTGAGTGGCTGTGCAGGCACAGGAGGTCTGCGAGGGACCGTTAGAAGCCTCGGGTAAATTCAACTCTTTTTTTTTTTTTTTTTCCCCTATTCCCCCTACAGTACACCTGTACTGCTACATTAACACCCCCCACCCCTTTCCTGTCCTGCATGCAAATCAGGAAGCAGGCTATTGATTTCAATAGGTTGCGATTCCCATCCGAGTTTGCATGGGGGGAAAATGCATTGCAATGGACCTACAGTGGGTTTTTTGATAACGTGTGTAATAATCGGTATGTTATTGTACATAGCAGTTCTACATGTCATGAAAATAACATGCACGTTATGAGTTGTGCACTGGTATCATGCCCACGTTGTAGCACAGGTTTTACACAGCACAAATAATGTTAACTTGGCCTAAATGCCAGAAGATATGTGGGGGTTGTGCAGGACATCAAGCTGTATTATTGCTGTCCTTATAAAGAAGACATTTGATTTTTCTGGCCAGTTTTCATGTTAATTTTTAGCAGTTACAATCTATATTTCTTTAAATAACACAATATCGTAATACAACATTTTCCTTTACTACTATTATGAATGTATATTAGCGGAAGACAGAAACAGGCACTGTTACTTTCTGTATGTGTGCACATCTACAGTATATTATATTTGTATTTTATTTATTGGGTAAAGCCACTCTTACAGAGAATGACAGATGCCAGGAGATAGCAAATTCTCCTCACGTTTTGCTGTAAAATATTTTGCCCCTGACAATTTCCTCACAGAGCTGCAGGAAATGTTCATAGATAAGTTGGTTGTTATTGAACAGTTATTAGTTTTCTTTTTTTTAACACACTTCTAAAACACCACAGCATGCACAAATAAAAGTGGATAGATCTTTGCCATTAGCTTGTTATATTTGATATTTCTTTATTTATGCTGTACATTTCAAATTTGTTATTCTAGTTTAAACGCTTTTATATTCCCTATTTAAAATACTTGCCTGACACACACATTCAGGCTCTGACCTCATAGCTGAAATGCCACGACTGAGTACTCCAATCAGTTTGTAGTTTCCATTGTTACATGGTTATGATTTAGGAACTACTGTAACCAAAAGATCAGTATGACAACAGAGCAAATTACATTTTTAAAGATTAAATATGGCAGCCTCCACACTCATCAGATTTCCTTTAAGTTGTGCTTCGTTATTCTGTAGTTGGCACTAGTAACTGGTTTTATTTTTTATACAGTCTTGCTAAGATGGTTGTTGTTAGAAGTTTACATATGGAGAAGTCTGACCAATAATATACTGTGAGTGCAGATTTCCTAAGGTGTAGATACTATTGCTAGTGAGCCTTTAGAATCATTAAGTCTAAATATATCTTTCATAAAAGGATTCCACCTTTTCCTCTGACAGGCGTGTCAAATCTCATCATTTCCTTATAGAGCTGCAAAGATCTGATGTCACTACAGAGTTTCTCCCATCAGCTGTCTCCAGCAGTATGATGGGGGCTAAAGGATAGTGATTCTCCTAATAAACTCATGTATTTATTCCACTGTCAACCTATACATTGATGGTCTGTTGTAACTTGATTCATTAGACTGACTTGGTAACTTTAGATATATGTTAACAATATTCCGTGGTTGTTATGGAAGAGAGTAGAACTGTCACTGGCGCATACACAAACCATTGCTGACACTGGGCTTCCAGTCACTTAGAAACGAAACTCTCTCTCTCGCTCTCCCTGTACCAGCCAGTGCTGGAAATAACATGTAGTAACTGAAGAAAATAGATTACTGGGAATGAAAAAATTATGTTTCAAGAGTTCTATACTAGTTAAAAATGGATCAATATTTGTAATGAGTCCTAATGCATACTCCTCAAAAAAAAAAAAACATTAAGCTATAGGGCATTGTTAGGAAGAGGGTATGGTTAAGGTTAGAGTTGACAATAGCTCAGGCACTATACTGGGAATTTTATAAAAGGCATAAAGTTAGAATTGGGGTTGAGTGGAAAAAGTGATGGTCAAAAAGGTTATGATTGGGGTTATATGGAGAGGAGGTTGTAATAAAGGCGCTAAGGGTCAAGATTGTAGGGGGTGAGGAGGAGGGTAGTCGGGTACAGAATAGTAGGGAATATTAAAGTCATACAAGGTTAAAGGACATCTGAAGTGAGAGGGATATTTACAGTATAATCTTGTTATAATAAACTCTGATATAGTAAACTACCTCTCCAGGTCCCAGACAATCCATAAGTCTATGGGAGCAACGCTTGGTATAGTAAACTCTGATATAATAAAACTTCTGTTATAGTAAACATGTTTTTTGGCCCCTATGTGATGCTGACTCCGGATAAAGTAAAACCTGGGCGGTGCATGCGGCCTATAAAACCCACCATAGTCGGTTGCTGTCTTCAGGTTGGTTGCAAGGGAGTTGATGCCTGATAACATTTGTAAGACAAGAAGAATGGCACTGGTGCAGGATATACAGTACTGTACAAATGAGCAGCCTGGGGAAAATGAGGAATAATGTGAACCCAAACAAAACAGGATGCGGTGCTACCACTTATACTTTACAGTCACCGATAAAAGTATTGTCACAGTCCTCCCACGGGATTGTACGGACTCTTGGGTATCTCTTTCCTTGTTAGCGATGATGCCCCTGGTAGCGTGTGGAGTGCAGTACAGGCTACTTTCATTTGTAGTGTAGATCAGAGCGTGCCTTCTCGCTGAAAAACTAAGGAAAGGGGAGTGCTAAGTCTCACCCGCAGAGGTATCAGGCATTCGCATTACAGATGCAAGTGGTTTATTATGATTGGCTGCATTTTGAAGAGAAGCTTCATGATTGGCTCAAGTGTGAGCAGAAAGTTTTGCAGGACACGTGCTGCAAGTCCCGCCCACGGAGGTATCGGAGCCATGCACAGGAAACAAGTGGTTGCCTCTATTCAGTGACTGCTACAATTTTTAAGGAGCCCTGGCTATGAAGCCCTAAGACAGTGGTGGCAAACCATTTCAAGACCAAGTGCCCAAACTTCAACTCAAAAATCTCTTGTCTCTCGTAAAGTGCCAACATGCCAATTTGAACAAAATGACCCCCCCCCCTCCTCCTCAGAACATAAGAGATGACAAATATCAGGCCCTCAAACCTACAGTGACCAGATTTTGGGGGTGGTCATGACATTGTATGGGTGGAGCTAACGTAATGATGTAACAGCGATGCATAAGAAAGCAGTGTTTCCGCCATGATGTGGTGAAACGAGGATTCGCATCATGGGTGTGCAGAAACTGTGATGCTATTTATTAGTATACCGTAACCCCAAAGTAGCAAATATAGCCAACTATGACCATTAAATAATAAATGCAGCAACATTTACCCCAGACACCAGAAAATAAACACAATGTGGGCAACATTTCAGCAGAAAATAACATAGTGAGCAACATTTCAGCAGAAAATAACGCAGTAGGCAACATTTCACCTGCAAAAAAAAAAAAGGAATTTACTCACCTGACAGAAGTCTCCTCTCCCGGCCGGCCTCTGGCGTGCAGCTCCCCCGTAGATATTGCTCCTGCATATCTCCTGCGCTGAATGCAAATAGCAGGGCTACGGGAAGATGGCGCCTGAAGCCATGTACTGGAGACACAAATAGTCTCCAGTACAGGGCTTCGGATGCCATCTTCCCATAGCCCTGCTCTGCCTGCTGGAAGACTATGCAGGCTGGAGCGGGGCTGCGGGCTATGAACTGGTGCGGCGTCTATTAGATGCAGCGGCCAGTTAATGCAATCGGATGGGACATAGCGCAGCAGTGATGGCATGCCAGCAGATTCGGCTACGTATGCCGGGTCTGGCACGCGTGCCATAGGTTCGCCATCGCTGCCCTATGGTATGCTTAACATTGTAGTCCACCAAATGGGAGGACAGAGTTGCTCCTTTGCAGCAGAGAATGTACTAGGTCAATTTCTGATATAGTAAACCTCCTTTCCTGGCCCTTTCAGATTACTATAACAAGATTATACTGTATTCCTTTTAAACCAGGGATGTGTCAGTACAAAAATCATCCAACTCAGATTTGTCCGATTCCACTGACTCCTCTAATTTGCATATAACAATCTTATTGGTAGAAAGTATGTAACATAAAATAAACTGTGAGATAAGGTAAAGGAGGGGTGTGACCTGATTGAATACAAACGAATCTAATTCAAAAAAGTACAAAACTTTATTAATTTATCAAAAATGTTAAAACATACAACATGAAATAACTCCCACCAAATGGCCCCCATCCACATAAACCCACCCGCTCCCCCTTATCCCCCCAGACAGGCTGCTCAAAAATTGTATCATATACACATAAACCGGTTCTATAACTGCCCAGTTTTTGTCTGAGCTCAAAAAATAGATAAAGACAATTTTGCAAATTCGCAAATGACTCGGATCTGCAGAGTGAACCTGAAAAATTCCACTAGAATTTCACTTAATTTACTGCCTGCAGGCAGAACAGGTACATTCTCCACAGGGGTCGAGTCCTGCGTGAATGCGGGGGGACGGCGTCCACTCACTTTTTTTGGACAGTGGACGCCGTCCCCCCAGCACCCTGGAGGGGAGCAGCGCAGCAGAGAGGAGCATTGTGCGCAGCGTGGGGAAGGGTGGATGTTCCCCCCCCCCCCTCCCTCCCTCACCTTGGGGCTCCTCTCCGTGGCTCTCCCCTCCATAAAGAATGCGGCAGCGGTGGCTGGCGGCGGTGACTGGCAGCGGCATCAGTGGGTGGGACTTACCTCCTCCAGCGTTCCGGGTTGACGCTGTGCGTGCCGCTGCTCTGGTCTTCACTAGACCAGAGTAGCTGCACGAACAGTGTCCACTTGCCGGAACGCTGGAGGAGGTAAGTCCCGCCCACTGATGCCGCTGCTAGCCACCGCCGCCGCATTCTTTATGGAGGGGAGAGCCACGGAGAGGAGCCCCAAGGTGAGGGAGGGGGGGGGGGGAAACATCCGCCCTTCCCCACGCTGCGCACAATGCTCCTCTCTGCTGCGCTGCTCCCCTCCAGCTGGGGGGACACCTATACACCTGGCTACATATACACCTGGCTACATATACTGGGCACATATACACCTGGCTACATATACTGGGGACACCTATACACCTGGCTACATATACTGGGCACATATACACCTGGCTACATATACTGGGGCCACTATACACCTGGCTACATATACTGGGCACATATACACCTGGCTACATATACTGGGGGCACCTATACACCTGGCTACATATACTGGGGGCACCTATACACCTGGCTACATATACTGGGCACATATACCCCTGGCTACATATACTGGGGACACCTATACGCCTGGCTATACTGGGGGCACCTATACACCTGGCTATACTGGGGACAGCTGAACACCTGGTTACATATACTGGGGACACCTATAGACCTGGCTACCTATTCTGGGGACATCTATACACTTGGCCACCTATTCTGGGGACATCTATACACTTGGCCACCTATTCTGGGAATATCTATACACCTGACCACCTATTCTGGGGACAACTATACACATGGCTACTTATACTGGGGACACCTATAGACCTGGCTAGCTATACTGGGGGTACCTATTTTGGGAGAACTGCTGTCAGATCTGTATTTTTGGGGAACCGCTGATGCCAGATTACGTGAATTTTGGGGAACTGCTGCCAGATTGTGTATGTTGGGGGACCACTACTGCCAGATTACATGTATTTTGGGTGTTACGTGTATTTTGGATGATCCACTGCCAGGTTTCGCGTATTTTGGGGAACTGCTTCCAGATTATGCGTATGTTGGGGGAACTGCTGCTGCCAGATTGTCTATTTTGGGGGAACCACTGCCAGATTATGTGTATTTTTGGTGAAATGCTGTCAGATTACATCTACTTTTTTGGGGATACACTACGACAGAGCTCAAACTTCCCCTGGCAGACCTTTTATACCACTGCTAAGGCCATGTATATTTGGCCCCACCCATGACAACGCCCACGCTATGCTTAGCTGCGCGCCGCAGAGGTTTTTAGGGTGAATCCACTCACTTCTTTTTCCAGGACTAGATCCCTGATTCTCCACATAAGAGGGTTGCAAATTCAATACAGTCAATGTAGGTGTATCAGCCCAACAGGGCAGAATGAAATCTTCATATCTCCTTATACTTGTGACTCACCACAGCAACATATCATGACAGAATTCACAAGATGTCCATAAGACAGCCAGTATGATGTGCTAGCAGAGAGACTGAAGCAGCAGCTCAGACGTATTAGTGCAGCCAGAGTTCAGACATGGTTGACAGCCATATTATCTTTGTTGCAAAAAGCACAATTTATGTATGCAGCTCAGCAGGCAAGCACTTGGACAAAGCACACAGATCAGCAGCCTAGCTTGTATCAGTATAGCAAGGCATATGGTCACATCAAGCGTCAAGTTCATGCAGAAGCAGTATATGTATCACTGTTCAGCCCGGTTGTCGTGGCTCAGTGAAAAGGTCGCCATCCAATCCGGCCACAGATATGGCATCTCCCGCCCCCACCCCAGGGCCAATGCGGGGGGGGGGGGGGGAGGGGGCAGGCAGACACGGCGGGCGCGCCCAATAGCGCACCCGACGCGTCCGCCAAGCCCCGCCCCCCCGCACGCAGGTTCAGGGGAAGGGGCGGGAGACACCAGAGGGCGGCTGGATCCGACGGCGGCGGCACAAAAACAGCGAGCGTCCAACACATATTAGCAGATAAATGGAGCAATGCCCCCAATATACAATCTGTCTATTTTGTAAATAAAGAACCCTAATGAATGTATAATACGGCACAAAGGCCAGCATAATTTAGAATTATAATAGATAGTAAACATAAACTCGCTCAATAATAACCAAATAAGCCCATCCCTTAGAGTGGAGAGTGCGCTGATCGCACACCTGCACCTAGATGGAGAACATCCCTATAGCAATACCAAGGCATGTCATCAAGAAAATATATCATAGCGCGAGATTGAGTAAGTGAACTGCCCCAGCGGGAAGCCCCCAACCCCCACCAAAAATGTAACATAAAAGGCATTTCATCACTGCCAAAGCTTAGGAATTTTCACCACTTGACGACTCAGCCTTTACCCCCCCTTAAGGACCAGCGTGGTTTTTTATGATCTGTGCTGGGTGGGCACAGATCAGGTTGCAGGCAGAGCGATCAGATCGCCCCCCTTTTTTTCCCCCCTATGGGGATGATGTGCAGGGGGGGTCTGATCGCTCCTGCCTGCCTGAGTGTTGCGAGGGGGGGGGGGCACCTCAAATCCCCCCTCCGCAGCGAAATTCCCCCCTCCCTCTCACCCCTGGTGATCGGGGCTGCACAGGACGCTATCACGGGAGGAGGCTGTCCTCTGTCACATGGAGGCGATCCCCGGCCGCTGATTGGCCGGGGATCGCCGATCTGCCTTACGGCGCTGCTGTAGCAGCAGCGCCGTTCAATGTAAACAAAGGAGACAAATGTCTCCTGCGTTTACATTTAGTCTGCGAGCCGCGATCAGCGGCTCACAGGCTATTCACGGAGACCCGCTCCGTGATTTAACAGGAAACGGCTGCTCGCGCGAGCGGCCTTTCCTGATTAATTAGGGAGGCACCTGGCGACGCAGATGTGCGTCGCTGGTCCTCCAGCTACCACTTTGCCGCCGCACGGTATGAGTGTGCGGTCGGCAAGTGGTTAAAGTTATATTAAAATAGCATCTGCTATAAGTGCAACGCCTTTGCAGACGACTTACTCCTGACGATAACTCAACATATCACTTCACTCCCTAATGTTTTAAACTTATTAAAAACATTTGGACTAGCCTCGGGGCTGAAAGGCAACCAGGAAAAAACCGAGGCTCTACCCATACAGCTCACTCCCCAACTAGATAACTTACTTAAGGGACAGTTCCAGTTCACATGGCAAACACAGAGCCTAAAATATTTAGGGATTCAGATATCTAGGCCATCCTGGCCTGTCATTGCCAAAGTGTTTGTCCCAGAATGTCGTCTGTATAAAGGTCCGTACACACGCCGGACTGGAGGCAACGACGCGCCCGGCGGATCGCTCAGAAACAGCCGTATCAGTCCGCCAACAGTGCGTACACATGCTGGACTGTCGTTGGAACGCCCACCCAGCGGGAGGTGACAACGGACCAGTCGTTGCCTCCAGTCCGGCGTGTGTACGGACCTTAAGATTCACCGGAGCCCTATATCAGCCTGGTTCCAGTGTGTAGCCCTGCTACCTTGCAGAAAAAGGCCTCTACCTTTCTATATGTGATATAGAAAAGGCCAGGGCCCTTTTCTGCAAGAAAGCGGAGCTATGAACCGTAACCGAGCTGATACAGGGGTTCAGTGAATCTTATTAACCACTTGCCGACCGCACGCTTATACCGTGCGTCGGCAAAGTGGCAGCTGCAGGACCAGCGACGCAGTACTGCGTCGCCGGCTGCAGCCTGATTAACGAGCGATCGCGCGGCTGTAGCCGCGCGATCGCTACGTCACACTCTTCGGCCCCCATGTGACTTCAGCCCGCCGGCCAATCAGCACCGCCGGCGGGCTGTAAACATTCAAATTGCCCAATAGAATGAGTATAATACAGTTTGTTTATGTAACAAACTGTATTATACTGCCTGCCTCCCGCTGGTGGTCACACTTAGCGATCGACCACCAGCGAGGAGAGCAGGCATAGTATAGCAACACACACACACACTTTAGGAGCCCCACAGACCCCCCGATCACCCGCAGCACCCATCAGACACCCCCCTGTACCCCCCTGCAGCCCGCAGATCAGACCTAACCACCCCCCATATCACCCATCAATAAATCCCTGTCACCACCTGTCACTTCTATCCATCAGAGCAGACCCCCAACTACCCCTTAGGGGTATCTGATCACCCCCACACCTCCAGATCTCCCCCCGACCCCCCCCCCCCCCCCCCTGTATACTGAACCTATCTATCTCCCCTGCATCTGTCTATCTCCCCAGTGATCAGCTGCCAATCACCTATCAGTCACCTGTCAATCATCCCTTGTCACCACCTGTCACTGCCCCCCATTAGATCAGACCCCCAACTGCCCCTTAGGGGTATCTGATCACCCCCCACCCCTTCAGATCTCCCCCCCCCCCCCCGTATACTGCATCTATCTTCCCTGTAATTGCCCGCTGATCAGCTGTCAATCACCTATCCGTCACCTGTCAATCATCCCTTGTCACCACCTGCCACTGCCCCCCATCAGATCAGACCCCCAACTGCCCATTAGGGGCTTCTGATCACCCACCCACCCTTTCAGATCCCTCCGAGACACCCCCCCCCCCCTGATCACATCAGCAGTCCATTGTTTACATCTGTTTTTCCCTGTAAACACCCACTTATCACCCGTCAATAACCCATCTATCACCACCTGTCACTCCTATCCATCAGATTAGACCCCCAACTACCCCTTAGGGGTATCTGATCACCCCCCACCCCTTCCGATCCTCCCCACACCGTCCTAGTTCATTGATTGCGTATATTCTCCCCCCTGCCATTGTGTATCTTATCTCCTGTCTGTAAGGCTTGATTGTGCTTTGTTTGGCTACAATTGTCTCAATTGCACTGTGATTGGCATCGATTGTCGTGTGATTGGCTTCGATTGTCACGTAATTGGGCTTCGATTGTCGCGTGATTGGCTTCAATTGTCCGTAATTGGTTTTGATTGTGCCAATTGCCCACTGATTGGCTGTTTTGCCCTGTGATTAGTATCGATTGTCGTGTGATTGGCTTCAATTGTCACGTAATTGGTTTTTGATTGTCACGTTATTGGATTCAATTGGTCCGTGATTGGCTTTGATTGCGCCGATTGCTGTAATTGTGTTGTAATTGTCTCGTGATTGTTTTTGATTATTTGTGATTGCTCTCTGATTCCCAACCCCCCCCTCACCATCACCATCACTATCACTGTCCTAGTGATCTAAAAAAATTTTTAGTATCACTAGTGGTAACAAACAGTTAGGCCAGTTATCTAAGCAAAAGGGTTGTTAGTGTCAGTTAGTGCTCAGCCCACTGCACCACAGTCACTAATTAGCGTCATCACTGTCGCTAATCAGCATTGGTACTATATAGTATCTGTAAGTGATTATTAGTGATCACAGTCAGATCTATATTAGGGTCTCTAGGATCCACAAAAAAACGCAGTGTTTGCCCGATCAGACCTGATCGTTCGCCTGCACTGCGTTCAGCCCGCCCCACCGCAGTGACAGAAATTTCTTTTTTCTGATCACTGCAAAAAACACTGTACACAAGCTGTGGCACTGTAAACATCAGTTTTGATTTTTTTTATCTAAACTCAGTGACCACAGCTTTCTACCTCTCAAGTACTCCCTTTCGCTAGGTAGGTGCTCTTTTCCTGGGTAGTCTCAGAGGAATACCTCCTAAATTTAGCAGGCCACCATGGCAAAAAAGAGGTTTTCCAATGAAGACATCTACAGGTACATGGACCAGTCGGATGAGGATGATTGGGTCGACTTATTCGACGAATCTTCGGGTTCAGAGTACGATCCTGTAGACAGCAGTGGCTCTCAGACCGATAGTTCCGATGACGAGGTTGAGGTCCCGGCTAGAGCCAGGCGTACCACACCCCATGTCACTGGACTGCAGGTGGCGGAAGATCAGTCTCAAGGGCAGCAGAGTGGCGCTGATCTTATTTTTCTTGGTGAGGCATGCACCAGCAGCGCAGCATCTCCTGGGCCTATCAACACCAGTACTTCCGCAGAAGACCCTGATGAAGTGGCGGACACCATCCTGGAAGTAGAAACTGGTTCGGTGGTACGTGAATTAAGATCCGATCCGCAGCCACCAAGTAGACGGGCCCGTACTCCCATTGGTTTTCCAGAGGTGCTGGCAAACCCTGATTGGCATTCCCCTGATCCCGCCGCACCCATACTGCCCCCTTTCACCGCCCAGTCTGGAGTCCAGGTGGAGACATTTGAACTAGGATCGGCCCTAGACTTTTTTGAACTGTTCCTCACCCAGGATCTCCTTGACTTAATTGTGGCTGAGACCAACCTATATGCCACACAATTTATAACCGCCCATCCGAAAAGCTGCCACGCCCAGCCTTTTCGGTGGAAACCACTCCAAGTTTCCGAACTTAAAATTTTTTTGGGCCTTCTCCTCAACATGGGTATTACTAAAAAAAATGTATTGCGCTCTTATTGGTCTACACGCCAAATACATAACATGCCCGTGTTCTCTGCTGCCATGTCCAGGACGCGATTTGAGATCATCCTGCGCTTCCTGCATTTCAATGACAACGACACCTGTCATGAAAGAGACCACCCAGCTTATGACCGGCTCCACAAAATTCGGCCCCTCATAGACCACCTGTCATCCACATTTGCAGATGCTTATACCCCTGAACAGAACATCTGTGTAGATGAGTCCCTCGTACATTTTACCGGGCGCCTTGGCATCAAACAGTACATCCCAAGCAAGCGCGCCCGGTATGGGGTGAAACTGTATAAGCTCTGTGATAGGGCCACAGGCTATACATCTCGTTTTAGGGTCTATGAGGGAAAAGACTCAAAATTGGAGCCGGTCGGATGTCCTGACTACCTGGGGAGCAGTGGAAAGATTGTGTGGGACTTGGTGTCACCCTTGTTCCAGAAGGGGTACCATCTTTATGTGGACAACTTTTACACAAGTGTGGCCCTCTTTCAGCACTTAAAATTAGAAGGAATCCGATGCTGTGGCACCGTGCGGCCTAGTCGCCGGGGCTTCCCCCAACAGCTCGTTAACACCAGACTTCAACGGGGGGAGAGGGCCGCCTTGTGTACCGATGACTTGCTCTCGGTGAAATGGAAGGACAAGAGGGACGTTTACCTTCTGTCTACCATTCACACAGACACGACAGTACAAATTACACGGGCAACAGAGGTCATTGAAAAGCCCCTCGCCGTCCACAGCTATAATGCCAACATGGGAGGGGTGGACTTCAATGACCAGATGTTAGGGCCCTATTTAATTTCCCGGAAAACCAGACGCTGGTATAAGAAAGTGTCTGTGTATTTAATTCAATTGGCGATGTACAACAGCTTTGTTCTCTACAGTAAGGCTGGGAGAACTGGATCTTTCCTTCAATTCCAGGAAGACATTGTTTCGGCACTCCTCTATCCAGAAGGTGACAGAGCCCAACCCCCAAATGCAACTAGCCGGCTGCATGGAAGGCATTACGCCTACCCGATTCCCAGTACCCCAACTCAACGCAACCCCAGAAAAAGATGTCGTGTCTGCAGCAAGGCTGGAATAAGGCATGACACCCCCGTTTACTGTCCCCGCTGTCCTGACCAGCCTGGCCTATGCCTAGGGGAGTGTTATGAGAGGTACCATGAGAAGGCACACTTTTAGAACCTAGGGAACTACAGACACAGCAGTAGGCACACAAGGGTCTCTCAGTGCTATTTCACACTGGCGCGATGCGTTAGGGCAAATTGCCTAGCAAAAGTCACACTTTGCGGTCCCCCCCTACGCCGGAAGTGCTTGACTTAACGCTAGTGCATGCCTACGTTACTGCGTGGCTTCTGCGGCAATTTAGGTCGGCCCGGAAGTCATGTTAGTCTACGGCGACGCAGTTAATTACTAGGCCGAATGCTACTCTTGTGGTATTCCCTGAAGATCTATTTTGGGCGAGACGGTGCGGCGGGCTCGACCGACCGGATAGGCCAGTATGCAGTGTGAACCCAAACATCAGGTTTTGAGAGATCCAAATACACTGGCCTGCCAGAAACCTCTCCTTTCACTTGGGACAGAATGCATAATGTACTTCGCCACATATCTGTGCGATTTGCACTTTGCACATTGACCCATGGGGGAGGAGAAGTTTATCCTCAGCTCGCAGGTAAAAAAAAACAAAAAAAAAAAAACAGGTAAGCAAAAAAGTTAATATTTGGTTACCAATTTTATTGTTTGGTTTGAACATATTTAATAAAGTTTAAAAAGTTAATGTTATTGAAGTGCTTTGCTGCTTGCTTGCTTTTTTTTTTTTTTTTTTTTTCTTCTTCTCTCTTTTTTTCCAACCGACCAATCAGCTGCAGCACTGATGATGCATCCTGACAGAAGCATTGCGCTTCTGTCAGGTTACACAAAATCGGTGCATGCAGCGCTGTAGGACGAGATTTCTCCTCCACAGTAAAAAAGATACGTTTGCCGAGGCATATGGGCCAAGGTGTGGTGTTGGGGATTCATATGCTTTGGCAAGCACTTTGTATCAAAAAAGAACTCAAGCAATGATTTCTCCATTCACATCGATCAATGTGGATGAATAAATCAGGATTGCCTGGGCATACGAGCTGGTGGGTTTGGATTTTTGGGGTGGCAGCTCCTATGTCCAGGCGGACGCCTTCCCCTCCTTTTTGTTTTGTTTTTTTCGTTTTTCTTCTCTCTTTTTTCTATCCAGACCGACCGACCGACCGACCAATCAGCTGCAGCACTGATGGTGCATCCTGACAGAAGCATTGCGCTTCTGTCAGGTTACACAAAATCGGTGCATGCAGCGCTGTAGGACGAGATTTCTCCTCCACAGTAAAAAAGATACGTTTGCCGAGGCATATGGGCCAAGGTGTGGTGTTGGGGATTCATATGCTTTGGCAAGCACTTTGTATCAAAAAAGAACTCAAGCAATGATTTCTCCATTCACATCGATCAATGTGGATGAATAAATCAGGATTGCCTGGGCATACGAGCTGGTGGGTTTGGATTTTTGGGGTGGCAGCTCCTATGTCCAGGCGGACGCCTTCCCCTCCTTTTTGTTTTGTTTTTTTCGTTTTTCTTCTCTCTTTTTTCTATCCAGACCGACCGACCGACCGACCAATCAGCTGCAGCACTGATGGTGCATCCTGACAGAAGCATTGCGCTTCTGTCAGGTTACACAAAATCAGTGCATGCAGCGCTGTAGGACGAGATTTCTCCTCCACAGTAAAAAAGATACGTTTGCCGAGGCATATGGGCCAAGGTGTGGT
Source organism: Hyperolius riggenbachi (assembly GCF_040937935.1). Taxonomy (NCBI): domain Eukaryota; kingdom Metazoa; phylum Chordata; class Amphibia; order Anura; family Hyperoliidae; genus Hyperolius; species Hyperolius riggenbachi. The sequence continues at coordinate 207,937,487 of NC_090646.1, read as the reverse complement.
GTTGGGGTTCATATGCTTTGGCAAGCACTTTGTATCAAAAAAGAACTCAAGCAATGATTTCTCCATTCACATCGATCAATGTGGATGAATAAATCAGGATTGCCTGGGCATACGAGCTGGTGGGTTTGGATTTTTGGGGTGGCAGCTCCTATGTCTCTCTTTCTTTTCTTTTTGTTTCACATTTTTTGGCAGATATTTGTTCATCCACATTGATCGATGCGAATGAAGGGATGTTTGCCATTCATTTTTCCTTTCAGCCCAGAATGCACTACCTGTATGCCCAATATAAGGAGTATAGCAGAAATACTGGCCATACATGTAATGATTGCAGAGGCCCTAAAATGCCAGGACAGACCCCACAAATGACCCCATTTTGGAAAGAGGACACCCCAAAGTATTCCGTGAGGTGCATGGTGAGTTCATAGAAGATTTTGTTTTTTGTCACAAGTTAGCATAAATTGTTGTTTTTTGTTTTTTTTCACAAAGTATCCTTTTCTGCTAACTTGTGACAAAAAAGAATTTTTTTTATAAACTCACCATGCCCCTCATGGAATACTTTGTGGTGTCTTATTTTTAAAATGGGGTCATTTGTGGGGTTTGTTAACTGTCCTGTCATGTGGGGGGGGGGGGCTAAATTGTGAGCACCCCTGTAAAGCCCAAAGGTAGTCATTGCACGTTGGGCCCCTTAGCGCAGTTAGGCTGCAAAAAAGTGCCACACGTGCTATCGCCGTACCCGGGAGAAGTAGACCAATGTGTTTTAGGGTGTATTTTTACACATACCCATGATGGGTAGAAGAAATCACTCTGTAAATGACAATTTTTTGATTTTTTTTACACACATTTGTCCATTTACAGAGATATTTCTCCCACCCAATATGGGTATGTGTAAAAATACACCCCAAAACACATTGTACTACTTCTCCCGAGTACGGCAATACCACATGTGTGGCCCTTTTTTGCACCCTAACTGCGCTAAGGGGCCCAGAGTCCAATGAGTACCGTTAGCATTTCACAGGTCATTTTGAGAAATTTGGTTTCAAGACTACTCCTCACGGTTTAGGGCCCCTAAAATGCCAGAGCAGTATAGGAACCCCACAAATGACCCCATTTTAGAAAGAAGACACCCCAAGGTACTCAATTAGGAGTATGGTGAGTTCATAGAAGATTTTACTTTTTGTCACAAGTTAGCGGAAAATGATTGTTAATGGGTTTTTTTACCAAGTGTCATTTTCCGCTAACTTGTGACAAAAAATAAAATCTTCTATGAACTCACCATACTCCTAACGGAATACCTTGGGATGTCCTCTTTGTAAAATGGGGTCATTTGTGGGGTTCCTATACTGCTCTGGCATTTTAGGGGCCCTAAACCGTGAGGAGTAGTCTTGAAACCAAATTTCTCAAAATGACCTGTGAAATGGTAACGGTACTCATTGGACTCTGGGCCCCTTAGCGCAGTTAGGGTGCAAAAAAGTGCCACATATGTGGTATCGCTGTACTCGGGAGAAGTAGTACAATGTGTTTTGGGGTGTATTTTTACACATACCCATATTGGGTGGGAGAAATATCTCTGTAAATGGACAATTGTGTGTAAAGAAATCAAAAAATTGTCATTTACAGAGATATTTCTCCCACCCAATATGGGTATGTGTAAAAATACACCCCAAAACACATTGTACTACTTCTCCCGAGTACGGCGATACCACATGTGTGGCACTTTTTTGCACCCTAACTGCGCTAAGGGGCCCAGAGTCCAATGAGTACCTTTAGCATTTCACAGGTCATTTTGAAACATTTGGTTTCAAGACTACTCCTCACGGTTTAGGGCCCCTAAAATGCCAGAGCAGTATAGGAACCCCACAAATGACCCCATTTTACAAAGAGGACATCCCAAGGTATTCCGTTAGGAGTATGGTGAGTTCATAGAAGATTTTATTTTTTGTCACAAGTTAGCGGAAAATGACACTTGGTAAAAAAAACCAATAACAATCATTTTCCGCTAACTTGTGACAAAAAGTAAAATCTTCTATGAACTCACCATACTCCTAATTGAGTACCTTGGGGTGTCTTCTTTCTAAAATGGGGTCATTTGTGGGGTTCCTATACTGCCCTGGCATTTTAGGGGCCCTAAACCGTGAGGAGTAGTCTTGAAACCAAATTTCTCAAAATGACCTGTGAAATGCTAACGGTACTCATTGGACTCTGGGCCCCTTAGCGCAGTTAGGATGCAAAAAAGTGCCACACATGTGGTACCGCCGTACTCAGGAGAAGTAGTATTATGTGTTTTGGGGTGTATTTTTACACATACCCATATTGGGTGGGAGAAATATCTCTGTAAATTGACAATTGTGTGTAAAGAAATCAAAAAATTGTCATTTACAGAGGTATTTCTCCCACCCAATATGGGTATGTGTAAAAATACACCCCAAAACACATTGTACTACTTCTCCCGAGTACGGCGATACCACATGTGTGGCACTTTTTTGCACCCTAACTGCGCTAAGGGGCCCAGAGTCCAATGAGTACCTTTAGCATTTCACAGGTCATTTTGAAACATTTGGTTTCAAGACTACTCCTCACGGTTTAGGGCCCCTAAAATGCCAGAGCAGTATAGGAACCCCACAAATGACCCCATTTTACAAAGAGGACATCCCAAGGTATTCCGTTAGGAGTATGGTGAGTTCATAGAAGATTTTATTTTTTGTCACAAGTTAGCGGAAAATGACACTTGGTAAAAAAAACCAATAACAATCATTTTCCGCTAACTTGTGACAAAAAGTAAAATCTTCTATGAACTCACCATACTCCTAATTGAGTACCTTGGGGTGTCTTCTTTCTAAAATGGGGTCATTTGTGGGGTTCCTATACTGCCCTGGCATTTTAGGGGCCCTAAACCGTGAGGAGTAGTCTTGAAACCAAATTTCTCAAAATGACCTGTGAAATGCTAACGGTACTCATTGGACTCTGGGCCCCTTAGCGCAGTTAGGATGCAAAAAAGTGCCACACATGTGGTACCGCCGTACTCAGGAGAAGTAGTATTATGTGTTTTGGGGTGTATTTTTACACATACCCATATTGGGTGGGAGAAATATCTCTGTAAATTGACAATTGTGTGTAAAGAAATCAAAAAATTGTCATTTACAGAGGTATTTCTCCCACCCAATATGGGTATGTGTAAAAATACACCCCAAAACACATTGTACTACTTCTCCCGAGTACGGCGATACCACATGTGTGGCACTTTTTTGCACCCTAACTGCGCTAAGGGGCCCAGAGTCCAATGAGTACCTTTAGCATTTCACAGGTCATTTTGAAACATTTGGTTTCAAGACTACTCCTCACGGTTTAGGGCCCCTAAAATGCCAGAGCAGTATAGGAACCCCACAAATGACCCCATTTTACAAAGAGGACATCCCAAGGTATTCCGTTAGGAGTATGGTGAGTTCATAGAAGATTTTATTTTTTGTCACAAGTTAGCGGAAAATGACACTTGGTAAAAAAAACCCAATAACAATCATTTTCCGCTAACTTGTGACAAAAAGTAAAATCTTCTATGAACTCACCATACTCCTAATTGAGTACCTTGGGGTGTCTTCTTTGTAAAATGGGGTCATTTGTGGGGTTCCTATACTGCCCTGGCATTTTAGGGGCCCTAAACCGTGAGGAGTAGTCTTGAAACCAAATGTCTCAAAATGACCTGTGAAATCCTAAAGGTACTCATTGGACTTTGGGCCCCTTAGCGCAGTTAGGGTGCAAAAAAGTGCCACACATGTGGTATCGCCGTACTCAGGAGAAGTAGTACAATGTGTTTTGGGGTGTATTTTTATACATACCCATGCTGAGTGGGAGAAATAACTCTGTAAATGGACAATTGTGTGTAAAAAAATCAAAAAATTGTCATTTGCAGAGATATTTCTCCCACCCAGCATGGGTATGTGTAAAAATACACCCCAAAACACATTGTACTACTTCTCCCGAGTATAGCGATACCATATGTGTGACACTTTTTTGCAGCCAAACTGCGCTAAGAGGCCCACAGTGCAATGACTACTTTTAGGCTTTACAGGGGTGCTTACAATTCCGCACCCCCCAAAATGCCAGGACAGTAAACACACCCCATAAATGACCCCATTTTGAAAAATAGACACTTTAAGGTATTCATTGAGGGGCATGTTGAGTCCATGGCAGATTTCATTTTTTTTTGTTACAAGTTAGCAGAAATGGAAACCTTTTTTTTTTTTTTTTTTTGTGACAAACTGTCATTTTCCGCTAACTTGTGACAAAAAATAAAATCTTCTATGAACTCACTATGCCTCTCAGTGAATACTTTGGGATGTCTTCTTTCCAAAATGGGGTTATTTGTGGGGTATTTATACTATCCTGGAATTTTAGCACCTCATGAAACATGACAGGTAGTCAGGAAAGTCAGAGATGCTTAAAAATGGGAAAATTCACTTTTTGCACCATAGTTTGTAAACGCTATAACTTTTACCCAAACCAATAAATATACACTGAATGGGTTTTTTTTCATCAAAAACATGTTTGTCCACATTTTTCGCGCTGCATGTATACAGAAATTTTACTTTATTTGAAAAATGTCAGCACAGAAAGTTAAAAAAATCATTTTTTTGCCAAAATTCATGTCTTTTTTGATGAATATAATAAAAAGTAAAACTCGCAGCAGCAATCAAATAGCATCAAAAGAAAGCTGTATTAGTGAGAAGAAAAGGAGCCAAAATTCATTTAGGTGGTAGGTTGTATGAGCGAGCAATAAACCGTTAAAGCTGCAGTGGTCTGAATGGAAAAAACAGCGCTGGTCCTTAAGGGGGGGTAAAGGCTGAGTCCTCAAGTGGTTAAACAATGTTGTGACATTCTAACTTTTTAAGGATTACTGTACCTCTGTGTTTTTTATGTACACCAGGGATGCATTTTTACTATACTTAAGGTATACAAGAGTACTTGTAGAGGGTGCAGACCAGTACAAAGAACATTGATCGGGCTCTAGGCAATATAACTGTGGGTACAACTAAAGTTGGGTACACACATCAGATAAATGTCTTTGGAAAAGGAAAGATCACAGACCAATTTTATTCCCTTCCATGTAGTATGAGAGCCATACCTATACAGTCTATTCTATTGAGCTGAACTCCCCATCAGATAAAAATCTTTGCAAGATGCTGTACACCAAGATACTGCACACATGCAAAAGATCTGTTCCTGCAAAAGATCCGTTCCTGCAAAATGCATTCAAAGTGTATATCATCTGCAGATCTCATGCACACCTTGTTTAACGGACCTTCATCTGCAGATCAGACAATTAGCAGATAATTGTCCGTTAAACAAGGTGTGTATGAGATCTGCAGATATCATAGACTTTGAATGCATTTTGCAGGAATGGATCTTTTGCGGATACTGATATTTTGAATGTGTACAGCATCTTTGTGTGCAGCATCTTGCCAAGATTTTTATCTGATGGGGAGTTCAGCTCCATAGAATAGACTGTGTAGGTATGGCTCTCATACTACATGGAAGGGGGTAAAATTGGTCTGTGATCTTTCATTTTCCAAAGACTTTTATCTGACGTGTGTACCCACCTTGAGACCTTGAGTCAGACCTAAATTTCTAGACTTATACGAGTATATATGGTAACTGAAAGAAGAGGAATAAATGCATATTTCTTGGCGTAGTGGTTCGCACTCTCACCTTGCAGCGCTGGGTCCCCGGTTCGAATACCAGCCAGGTCAACATCTGCAAGGAGTTTGTATGTTCTCTCCATGTCTGTGTGGGTTTCCTCCGTGTACTCCAGTTTCCTCCCGTATCCCAAAAACATACAGATAAGTTAATTGGCTTCCCCTAAATTGGCCCTAGACTATGATACATGCACTACACAATATATACACAAACATATGACTATGGTGGGGATTAGATTGTGAACCACTCTGATGGATAGTTAGTGACAAGACTATATACTCTGTATAGCACTGCGTAATATGTCGGCGCTATATACTGTAAATACTTGAATAAATAAATAATCCCAAATATTTAGGGCTGAGCTTCTATATGGGCAACTGTTTAGGGGCCTGAGCTTGTAAGGAGCCTCCCAAAAGGGACTGTATAGGTCAGCATTAGAGTGGGGCCGAACCTCCGATTTTCGGTTCGTGAACCGGGTTCGCGAACCTTTGCGGAAAGTTCGATTCGCCGAAAAGTTCGCGAACCGCAATAGACTTCAATGGGGATGAGAACTTTGAAAAAAAAAAATTATGCTGGCCACAAAAGTGATGGAAAAGATGTTTCAAGGGGTCTAACACCTGGACCCCCAGGTGGAGGAGTGGGATACATGCCAAAAGTCCCCGGGAAAAATCTGGATTTGACGCAAAGCAGCGTTTTAAGGGCAGAAATCACGTTGAATGCTAAATGACAGGCCTAAAGTGCTTTAAAACATCTTGCATGTGTATACATCAATCAGGTAGTGTAATTAAGGTACTGCTTCACACTGACACACCAAACTCACCGTGTAACGCACCGCAAACAGCTGTTTGTGTAGTGACGGCCGTGCTGGACTGGTGCGCACCATGGCGAGAGTGCAGGTTTTGGTGGCTTTACAGCCCATATGGTCGCCTGGCTGATGTAGCTGAATGACAGAACAGGTATACAGTGGCGGGTTCACTGAACACAACAGGTATGCAGTGGCGGGTTCACTGAACAGGTATGCAGTGGCAGGTTCACTAAACAGGTATGCAGTGGCAGGTTCACTAAACAGGTATGCAGTGGTGGGTTCACAGAACAGGTATGCAGTGGTGGGTTCACAGTACAGGTATGCAGTGGTGGGTTTACAGTACAGGTATGCAGTGGTGGGTTCACTGAACAGGTATGCAGTGGTGGGTTCACTGAACAAGTATGCAGTGGTGGGTTCACAGAACAGGTATGCAGCCAGGAACAAGCTAAGCCTAACTAATATTTCCCTATGAGAGACAGTCTGCAGCAGCTCGCCCTACTCTCACTAACGCAGGCACACGAGTGAGCATAATGGCCGCCGCTGCCTGCCTTTTATTAGGGGGGGGAGTGGCTCCAGGGGCTAGTGTAGCCTAATTGGCTACACTGGGCCTGCTGACTGTGATGTAGAGGGTCAAAGTTGGGGCGTTATGGGGCGAACCGAACTTCCGCAAAAGTTCGCCTGCGGGACGCAAACGCGAACCACTGAAGTTCGCATGGAACCGTTCGCAGGCGAAACGTTCGGCCCAACTCTAGTCAGCATAGGTTAAGGCCTCTTTCACACCAGGACGTTGCGTTTTAGAGGACGTTAAGGTCACATAACGTGCCCCTAATGCAATGCATGGTGGTGTTGAAGTTGGACATCAGATTGAGCTGCGTTATGAGGCTCTTGGTGCTATCCTGGAAAGTCCGGATCTTTTTAATGATTCGGATGATTCAAATAGGATCATTGAAAAGATCCGGATCTTTGAACCAAATCTTTGAATCATTTTACTAGGGAAGCAGGAAGCAGGGGTGCAGCAGAGTGGGAGGTGCAGGAGAATGAGGGCACATTGAGGGTGCTAATGGGGAAGGGAGAGATGCAGCAGGAAGATTGTGCTTGTGCACAGAAGCTGCAGTTCCTGTTTCTTCCAGAGATCCACTGCGAACCGAATCCTTCATTGTGATGATCCGGATCATTCGACTCACAAAAAAGATCCGGATCAAAGATCCGAATTGTTCTGGACAGCACTACAGTGCAGTGAATATTAATTAGCCATGTGTCTAGGAACAATAGCGGACTCTCCCCTTACTGAGCATGTGCAAACAGTCTAACGCAGCTAAAACCACCTATAATGCACAGCATGCTGCACTTTGAATGTCCAGCGTTACACTGTAACGCAACGTGGGCACTGTGAACAGCCCATTGATTTTTCATTACTGTGAGTTGGGCTGCGTTACTGGCTGCTCTAACGTGCGCCTGTAACGTCCCACTGTGAAAGCAGCCATACACTGGTCGATGTGCCATCAGATCGACCAGCTGACAGATCCCTAACTGATCGAATCTGATCAGATAGGGATCGTATGGCTGCCTTTACTGCAAACAGATTGTGAATCGATTTCAGCCTGAAACCGATCACAATCTGTTCAGCTGCTCCTGCCGCCTGTCCCCCCCCCGTATACATTACCTGATACGGGCTCCCGGGCGTCTTCTCTGCATCTTCTCAGCGCTGCACCCGCTCCATCCCGGCGCTTCCTGTGTCACTCCGTGACCAGGAAGTTCAAATAGAGCGCCCTCTATTTGAACTTCCTGGGTCACTGCAGTGACCCAGGAAGCGCCGGGATGGAGCGGGTGCAGCGCTGAGAAGATGCAGAGAAGACGCCCGGGAGCCCGCATCAGGTAATGTATTTTTCATCGGATCGGCCGCCGCTAGCGACGCGCACTTAACCGCGGGCGATCGAGGGTAATTTCCCGCACGGCGCGATCGACGGACCGATCCGATTTCGGGAGGAAATCGGATCGTCGGCGGCGTTTACCGCGAACGATTGGCAGCAGATTCGATCCCAGGATCGAATCTGCTGTCGAAACGGCCGGGAATCGGGCCAGTGTATGGCCACCTTTAGGGTAAGTATAGCACTAAAATGTAGGAGGCCTCGTGTTGATCTTTACCTAGGGTCTCATTTTACCTTCATATCTTATCTCTGCACATCTTAAGCTGCAGATAAGAAACTTTTTCTACCAGAACTATAAAAAGCTATTTCTTTCCAAACACATTTTCCCATATTAGATATATAGTACAAATCACCCACTTTGCATGTATAATAAATACATCTTACCTTTTATCTTGAACAAGAAATATATTTAAAAATCCTATCTAATGGAGCCAGCTAATATATGAGGAAAATATGCCCTTCATTAAAGGGAGAAATCACATCATTTGCATTCCTTTTGAAGTGTAAATTTAATGTACAAATTATTCTTGGTGACTAATGGAAGATTAAATATTTTCCTGAATAAAAATAATGCAGGGGCCATTTTGGCCTGAAGCTCTGAGCTGTGACAGGCTGGCATACTTCCACAAGATGTAGCACACATGGGTGGATGTTCTCACATATATATTTCTCTCACAGTAAGGAGTATAGCTGCTGTCACCAGAGTCATAGAGCTTGTCAATTCTTACCACAGCAAAACTGTCCTTTTGTTGTATTTATGCCGTCACTACTGCGCATAAAGTCTGATAATATTAACAGATCTGAGGCTTTTATGATGAAAAATTGTCCTATTTCCTTAATGATGTCATCGGTCTTGTTTATAGGTTTTGGAGTAGCGACTGCAGGTTTAAATTATGCACTGAAAAAGTAGTTGTATGGGTAAGTGAATCAAAGTTTGAGAAAACAGGGAAACTACTGCAGAGTATTTACCAAAATGCAATACTTACCGTATATACTTGAATACAAGTCGACTTTGTGTATAAGTCAACCCAAGTATTTGACATTTTTAATCTAGAATTTTATGATTGCTCAAGTATAAGTGCCCTGCCTGTAGTGACACTGTCAGATGCCCCAGATGCTGATATTTATGAGGCAAGATGTATGGAGTAATTAACTCTTCATGATCTCCATGCATCTTCCCAACACTATACTGCTATTAATGTGTTAATACATATCATTAACAGCAGCACAATAATGAGAAGATGCTTGCAGACCATGATGGGGTTAATTGCTAGGGTTCTGATACCTGTCATGCTGCTCTGATGCTGCACAGCAGGATTGGATGCTCTTGTTTGCAGCATCGTGAGTGGCCAGGTCCACAGTGATGGCTGTAGCAGTCTGGAAGAGCAGCCTCGTGTGTGGACGGGTACGTAAGTGGAGGCAGACCATTAGTTGGGAGTTGCGGAAGGAGTGCTGAGGCGCCCCGGACACTACAGGCACCTGGGGCTGGGTCCTTGCAGGACGGGGATGCCCTCTGGCTGCAGTGGGAGAAGACAGCCGGCATGATATTGGTGGAGACTCCTGGCATGACAGCAGATGAGCAGGCTTGGTGGCAGAGGGCTTCACTAAGAGATACAGCACTGTATCTTGCAGTTCCGGCAGCACCTGAAGACGTGCCAAAGACTGGGCACCAATCACGGACACTGCAGCTGAGTAGCAAATTAGCTATCAGTAAATCCAAAGGGGTAAATTATCAGAAGGCAGGGGGAGCAGCATTACTGGCGGCCAAAATGCAGGTAAATACAGAGGGGCACTTGATCCAGCGGAGGTGGCAGCATTTCAGGCGGCCAGATTGGGGGGGGGGGGGGGGGGTATAGCAGAGGGGCATTTAGTACTCGACTAGAAGTCAGAAATTTAGGTCAGACTCTAGTATAAGTCACCCTCCCCTACTTCACTGCAGTAGATCAGTCCTACATTTCTAGACTTATAATTGAGTATATATACAGTGCTTTATATTGCCAGAAAACCAATAGTAATTAAAGGGAACCTAAACTGAGAGGGATATGGATGTTTCCTTTTTAAAAAAAATACCAGTTGCCTGGCAGTCCTGCTGAACTCTTTGGCTGCAGTAGTGGCTGTACCACACACCCGGAACAAGCATGCAGCTAATCCAGTCTGACTTCAGTAAGAACACCTGATCTGCATGCTTGTTGAGGGGCTGTGGCTAAAAGTATTAGAGACACAGGATCAGCAGGAAAGTCAGGCAACTGGTATTCTTTTAAAAGGAAAAATCCATATCTTTCTCAGTTTAGGTTCCCTTTAACCACTCGCCGACCGCCCACTGTAGATTGGCGGCGGCAAAGTGGCAGCCCCGGGACCACGTAAAGCCAATTGGCGTCGGGTACTGGGACACTAGCTGGCCGGGGATCCACCGGCGTTAGGCTCCGCCCACACGCGGCGTCAACCTGCCGGCCATTCGGAAGCGCCGGCGGGTTGTTAACCCTGCGATCGCCGCTACAAAGTGTATAATACACTTTGTAATGTATACAAAGTGTATTATACAGGCTGCCTCCTGCCCTGGTGGTCCTAGTGATCGAGGGACCACCAGGGCAGGCTGCAGCCACCCTAGTCTGCACCCAAACACACTGATCTGCCCCCCCCCCCTGCCCGCCCACAGCACCCCTCAGACCCCCCTGCCCGCCCCCCAGAAAACTGTTTGCACCCAAGCACCCCCCTAATCACCTATCAATCACTACCTGTCACTATCTGTCACCACTATTTTTTAGCTTAGGTCCTAAACTGCCCCCTGGGGGCTCCTGATCACCCCCCACACCCTCAGATCCTCCCCAGCCCCCCCCCCCAGATGTACTGTATACATCTATTCTCCCCTGTCAATCACAAATCAATCACCCCCTGTCACTGCCACCCATCAGCTCAGACCCTAACTTGCCCTTGTGGGCACCTGATCACCCGCCCACACATTCAGATTGCCCACGGACCCACCCTCAGATCACCTCCGAAAGTGCATTGTTTACATCTGCTCGCCCCTCTAATCACCCAGTGATCACCCATCAAACACCCCTTCACCACCTGTCACTGCTACCCATCAGATCAGACCCTAATCTGCCCCTTGCGGGCACCCAATCACCCACCACACCCTCAAATAGCCCCCCAGACCCCCTCTGATCAACTCGCCAGTGCATTGCTTGCATATATTCTTCCTTGTAATCACCTACTGATCACCTATCAATCACCCCGTCACCCCCTGTCACTGCTACCCATCAGATCAGACCCTAATCTGCCCCTTGCGGGCAACCAATCACCCGCCCACATCCTCAGATAGCCCCCCAGACCCGCTCTGATCAACTCGCCAGTGCATTGCTTGCATATATTCTCCCTTGTAATCACCTACTGATCACCTATCAATCACCCCGTCAGTCCCATGTCACCACCTGTCACTGCTACCCATCAGATTAGACCCTAATCTGCCACTTGCGGGCACCCAATCACCCGCCCACACCCTCAGATAGCCCCCCAGACCTGCTCTGATCAACTCGACAGTGCATTGCTTGCATATATTCTCCCTTGTAATCACCTACTAATCACCTATCAATCACCCCGTCACCCCCATGTCACCACCTGTCACTGCTACCCATCAGATCAGACCCTAATCCGCCCCTTGCGGGCACCCAATCACCCGCCCACACCCTCAGATAGCCCCCCAGCCCCTCTGATCACCTCCCCAGTGCATAATTTACATCTGTTCTCCCCTCTAATCACCCATCAATCACCCCCTGTCACTGCTACCCATCATATCAGACCCTCATCTGCCCCTTGTGGGCACCCAATGACCGGCCCACACCCTCAGATCGCCCTCAGATACCCCCGATCAGTTCCCCAGTGCATTGCTTGCATCTATTCCCCCCTCTATTCACACCCTGAGACACCCATCAATCACCTCCTGTCACCCCCTAGCACACCTACTCATCAAATCAGGCCCTAATTTGACCCATGTGGGCTCCTGATCAAACCCTCACCCGCCCCATCGCAGTGACAGATTTTTTTTTCCTGATCACTGCTGGTACGACTTAACTGTGGCGAGACCACCGTTATGCCACACAATACGCAACCGCCAATCCAAGAAGCTACTATGCCCAGCCTTTTCGGTGGAAGCCACTCCAAGATTCCGAACGTAACATTTTTTGGGGCCTTCTCCTTAACATGGGTCTAGTCAAAAACAATGTATTGCGGTCTTATTGGTCTACGCACCCAATACATCACATGCCCATCTTCTCTGCTGCCATGTCCAGGTCACGATTTGAGAACATCCTGTGCTTCCTGCACTTAAGTGCCAATATAACCTGTCATCTAAGAGGCCACCCTGCTTATGACTGGTTCCACAAAATTCGGCCCCTCATGGACCACCTGTCATCAAAATTTGCAGATGCCTATACCCCTGAACAGTCATTTTGAGGCATTTGGTTTCTAGACGACTACTTACGGTTTTGGGCCCCTAAAATGCCAGGGCCGTATAGGAACCCCACAAGTGACCCCATTTTAGAAAGAAGACTCCCCAAGGTATTCCGTTAGATATATAATGAGTTCATAGAAGATTTAATTTTTTGTCAAAAGTTAGCAGAAATTGTTTTTTATTTTATTTTTTCACAAAGTGTCATTTCCCACTAACTTGTGACAAAAAATAAAATCTTCTATGAACTCACCATACACCTAACGGAATACCTTGGGGTGTCTTCTTTCTAAAATGGGGTCACTAGTGGGGTTCCTATACTGCCCTGGCATTTTAGGGGCCCTAAACCGTGAGGAGTAGTCTAGAAACCAAATGCCTGAAAATAGGACGTTGGGCACCTTAGCGCACTTAGGCTGCAAAAAAAGTGTCACACATGTGGTATTGCCGTACTCAGGAGTAGTAGTATAATGTGTTTTGGGGTGTATTTTTACACATACCCATGTTGAGTGGAAGAAATCTCTGTAAATGACTTATTTTTTTACACACAATTGTCCATTTACAGAGATATTTCTCCCACCCAGCATGGGTATGTGTAAAAATACACCCCAAAACACATTATACTATTTCTCCTGAGTACGGCGATACCACATGTGTGGCACTTTTTTGCAGCTTAGGTGTGCTAAGGGGCCCAACGTCCAATGGGTACCTTTAGGATTCCACAGGTCATTTTGCGACATTTGGTTTCAAGACTACTCCTCACGCTTTAGGGCCCCTAAAATGCCAGGGCAGTATAGGAACCCCACAAATGACCCCATTTTAGAAAGAAGACACCCCAAGGTATTCTGTTAGGCATATGGTGAGTTCATAGAAGATTTTATTTTTTGTCACAAGTTAGCGGAAATTGATTTTTATTTTTTTCACAAAGTGTCATTTTCCGCTAACTTGTGACAAAAAATAAAATCTTCTATGAACTCACCATACTCGTAACTGAATACCTTGGGGTGTCTTTCTAAAATGGGGTCATTTGTGGGGTCCCATACTGTCCTGGCATTTTAGGGGCCCTAAACCATGAGGAGTAGTCTTGAAACCAAATGTCTCAAAATGACCTGTGAAATCATGAAGGTACTCATTGGACTTTGGGTCCCTTAGCGCAGTTAGGGTGCAAAAAAGTGCCACACGTGTGGTATCGCTGTACTCAGGAGAAGAAGTATAATGTGTTCTGGGGTGTATTTTTACACATACCCATGCTGGGTGGGAGAAATATTTCTGTAAATGGATAATTGTGTGTAAAAAAAAAAATCCAAAAAATCTCATTTACAGAGATATTTCTCCTACCCAGCATGGGTATTTGTAAAAATACACCCCAAAACACATTATACTATTTCTCCTGAGTACAGCGATATCACATGTGTGACACTTTTTTGCAGCCTAGGTGCGCTAAGGGGCCCAAAGTCCTATGAGCACCTTTAGGCTTTACAGGGGTGCTTACAATTTGGCACCCCCCAAAATGCCAGGACAGTAAAAACACCCCACAAATGACCCCATTTTGAAAAGTAGACATCCCAAAGTATTCAGAGAGGGGCATGGTGAGTCCGTGGCAGATTTCTTTTTTGTTTGTCACAAGTTAGAAATGAAAACTTTTTTTATTTATTTTTTTGTCACAAAGTGTCATTTTCCGCTAACTTGTGACAAAAAATAAAATGTTCTATGATCTCACCATGCCTCTTAGTGAACACTTTGGGATGTCTTCTTTCCAAAATGGGGTCATTTGGGGGTTATTTATACTATCCTGAAATTCTAGCACCTCATGAAACCTGACAGGTGCTCAGAAAAGTCTGAGATGCTCAGAAAAGTCAGAGAGAGCTTCAAAATTCACTTTTTGCACCATAGTTTGTAAACGCTATAACTTTTACCCAAACCAATAAATAAACACTTTTTGGATTTTTTTTTATCAAAGACATGTAGCACAATAAATGTGGACAAAAATGTATATAGAAATTTTACTTTATTTAAAAAATGTCAACACAGAAAGTTAAAAAAATCATTTTTTTGACAAAATTCATGTCTTTTTTGATGACTATAATAAAAACTAAAAATCACAGCAGCAATCAAATAGCACCAAAAGAAAGCTGTATTAGGGAAAAGAAAAGGAGGTAAAATTCTTTTAGGTGGTAGGTTGTATGACCAAGCAATAAATCATTAAAGCTGCAGTGGTCTGAATGGGAAAATAGTGTCCGGTCCTTAAGGGGTTTTATGACTGCAGTCCTTAAGTGGTTAAAGAGACTGGATCTCCAGTAACCGTAAAGATGTAGTTTACTTAAAAAGAGTTCTTATCTCCTTGAGGACCATAGGCTTACACCCCCCCCCCCGCCCCTTCCCAAGTGAACAGGCCATTTTTTACAATTAAGCATTCTGCAGCTCTAACAGTTTGCTGCACGTTGCCTCTTTTTTTTACCACCAACAGAGCTCTCTGTTGGTGGCATCTGATTGCTGCTGCGATTATTTTTTTTTTAAATTAATTTTAATTTGGAACAAAAATGTCTTTTTTTTTTTTTAATTTGTGTCCCCCCGGAGACCCAATCACCATGATCACCTCTCAGATCAGATTCGGAGCCACTCAAGGTGGACAGCCAAGCGACAGGGTTGTCCCCATTACAGCACTGCTCTAGATAGCAGCGCTGTGCAAAAGAAAAATAAAAAAAAACAAAACTGGTTTAACAGCTTGCCAGCCGTGATCACGGGCTAACAGGGTGATCACTGAGCTCCACTCCGTGTCTCGGCAAGGAACAATCACGCATACGCGGGCGTACCCTGCTAATCCCCACCCACCGCTCTTGACGCTGATCGGCGTTAGGCAGTCCTGGGGGAGCCACTCTGCAGCCGCCGATCGGTGTTAGGCAGTCCTGGGGGAGCCACTTCGCGGCCGCCGATTGGCGTTAGGCGGTTGCAGAGTGGTTAAAGAGGAACTGTAGTGAAAATGGCAACAAAATTACTTATTTTTCTACAATATTCATTTATAAATTATTATATAACGATAGAATTTGATTGACGTGTGTTTTGCTGTGCTCTCCCCCTTGGTTTTGGCTGTTGCGGTGAGTCATGGTGATCCAGTACTACTTTCCATGTGTAAATCAGACCTCAACGAACACCATGGCTTTATAAAGTCTCAATGCAAGTTGTTATGCTTGGGTTCATGGACTTACAGGATCTGATTTATGAATGCTAGAAACCACATGGATTGGTGTTGCTCAGGAAGCGGGACCCCACACTCATAGGCTCCATCTTGGTAATTATCAGGGCGGGCAGGCAGGCATCACAAATAGGTCTATGTTAGGCAAGGAGGTTAGAAATGAGGAGGAAAAAAGGAATTGTTTAGGGGATAGCCACAAATGGGGAAGAAACCATGAAAATTCAGACAAAAGCATTGTTGCAAAGCTGATAGAATATCGGTATATTTTGGTTACCAATATTCAGCTATCATCCTCAACCTGTGCACAGAATAAGCCATGTAATGTAACTTTCTAAATTTGCCATAGTAAAGAAATGTAACCGAAATCCTAAGTGTGGCTTTATCCTGAACCTGTGAACTGTTACACACCATGGAGAAGAATGCATTCCAAGTATTCTATTTGCACCATCCCCATACACTCTTCTGTTATACAGTGAATTCTACACAGCTGGTTCTCCCTTATCAAGACTTGAAGGCTTTTCATATAATCCCCAGCCCCTATCAAACTGCAGACTCTAATGAGGAAGACCCTGAACCTCTCCATCCTTGTTTCTTTCTTCATACGGTTTTATTCTTTATGGTCAATATGTTTTTTTTTTTTACTATTCAACTTGCTGTATAGATTAAATGATAAAATGGCCCGAGATTAAAAAAAAAAATTAAATACAGGTTTCTATGTATAAAAATAAGTACTTTAATAATATAAGTGAACAAACTGTTAAACAATTTCATTTTGTAAACGGTTTTCAGAGCAAGTAATTAATTGTTACAAAAAATGTGACGGCAAAGTCCTTTTGTTCTCATTATAAGTGAAAATATCACTGTTTTAAGTTCAGGTGTTTATTGGCATCCAGCACATTGCAGGAAAGAAGTCGTTATATCGTGTTCTCTGGTGGTGGTGCTGCAGGTTATATAATCCCAATTAAACCACATGTAATGTTATTTTTAGAGATGTCCAAGGTCCAGCTTGTGAGCAGCTTTCCTCCTCTGGGAAACAACAAGATTGAGCTGTAAGCAAATACAAATGTGTTATAAACGTGTATTAAGTATACGTAATACTAGAGACAGGAAGAGGTCATTGAAAGCAACCTGTGACAAGTAGATATTAGTAATAATCCAAATCATCAGCCTGACATTGCTGTAGTTGTGACATATTATGGTGTCAGTGGCCATCACAGAACAGTAATGCTATCTGGTGGGCTTTGGCAATATCTTTTGCTACTGATTTGAAAACTATTGCAAACAAAAATATAAAGCAAGCAAAAAAATTAATTTCATCCAGTACTAAAAAAATCTTTAGACGCCTCTTGCTGCAATTACAGCTGCAAGTCTCTTGATATATTTCTCCATTAGCTTAGCACATTCAGAGACTGGGATTTTTGAACATTCCTCATGTCAAAACGGTTTCAAGCTACATGGGTTGTGTTTGTGTACACCAGTCTTCAAGGCATGCTACAGATTCTTAATAGGATTAAGGTCTGGACTTTGATACTGTCCACCCACCCTCTCTTTCATGCTTACACTTTTTCCCCCCTCTCCTGACCCTCAATTAAATAAGTCAACCCTCTGTATGTTTTCATTTTTAGTATATAAAATGTATAATGCAAATTATTGGCATTGCTTCAGACACCAGGAAAATAACATGTCAGAGTACCAGCACTGGCAATTGATCTATTTTTTGTTGAAGAGACTTTGTAACAACATTTTCAGCCTTATTTATTCTATCCTATAAGTTTTTATACCTGTTCTAATGTGGTCTGTCTTACTGCAGCCTTTCCTAGTTGCACGATGGCTGTATTATCTCTGTTATATAATCTAATCTTCTTTCCTCTGACGGCTTTGTCGGGCTCAGGCACTCAGGCAAGAATGTGCTGCGCTGCTTGTTATAGGCAGAAGCTATACACACCCTCTCCACGCCCCCTGCAGGCTCTGTATGAGTCACAGACTGAGCTCCTCTCAGCCTATCACAAGCCATGTCTTTTGTTTGTAAACACTGCCTAAAACTAGCAATTACAAGCCAGGATTGCAGCAGGGAGTGTCAGAAACAGCACAGAGAGGCCCAGGAGAACATAATGAATAGAATGGTATGCTTTTTATTGTAAGAATTTTAGAGTACAGATTCTCTTTAAGAATGCCCTGCCTGCGAACACTGGCAATCTAGCGCAGGAGACTTGGGCGCAACAGGGCCCACCATAGACCGTAATAGGAATTGCGGCTATAGCAGTGCACAGGGAGTAACTTTGGCGCCGTCAGAAGATGAAGCTGAAGTTACTTTAAGAAAATTCTAATTCGTCCTCCAGCAATAGCTGGAAGCCGAATTACATAATTCCCCACCATCCACGTGGACCTAGACGGGGGAATAGTAATTAACGTGGCTGGGAAGTTGTGCAGCAGCAGGATAAACCATACCACCTGCATCCTGCACCCGTCTCCCGGCGGCGAATCCTCTCGTACACGGTGAGCGTTGCTTTACACTGGGGGTGATTGGGCAAAGCCCTAGTGCAGAGTCACCAAATGAGGCTGTTACCACAGTAGTGTTGAACTTTGGTTAAAAACGCAGACATGCTGCAAGTAGCACTTTTTGGAGTAATTCAGCTTGAATTATTTACCCCATGCCTCCGGGCCTCATAGCCAAGGCAGGTAATCTGGTTTTTGACGTATAGCGGATACAAGGTAAAGTGCAGGAAGTACGATTAGTGGTGGGTGGAGGGTAGGGTGTGGGTTAGTGTTGGGAGTAGATAGAGGGAGGGATAGTGTTAGGAGTTGGTAGGGTGAGGGTGAGTGTTGGGGGTAGGTAGTGGAAGGGCTAGTGTTGGGTGTAGTTAGTGGTAGGGTTAGTGTTGGGAGTAGGAAGATGTTTAGTGTGAGAGACAATTCAGGTAAAGCATTTGGAGAATATTGGCAGCATTGCCAGTATTCTACTAGTGGCTTCACCCAGGCACCTACATTTTTCCCTGTGCCCTTTTTTCACATATGCCTCACAGCAGGTAGGTGGTTTATTTCTCTGCAAACTTTCTGGCAACTGTGTCTGGCTCTAGCTTGCCTTTGACAGCTTATCAAAATGCTTACTCCGGGATTAAAAAGGCCCAAATCACACGGATGACAGCATAAACACAGAATAAAGAATACACATTATACGATTACGGCACAGACATTCTTTGTTGTTGAGGGCATTAAAAAAAAAAAAAAAAAAAACTCTAACACAATAATCCACAATTAAAAAGGTGTAAATTATTTTGCCTCTAGAGCATCAATTGACTTTTATAACTTCACAATAACCAACATCAAGCAGAGAGCCTCTTTTGCATGCATAAAACTCAACTTTACTTGAAAGAGATCAAATTTTGCGTCTTTTCCTGAATATTTCACAGAGTGAACCGCAGTCTCAGTAGAGGAAAAAAATAGATAAATGATTATCACTTGTTGTTTAGATAATTGGCTTGTACATCATTCTGCCACTCATTTTATAGCGTCTCTCTTTGTAACTAAAAAGTGTTAATTAGCAAGTAGACGATATATAAATTCCTAGCTGATCTGACTCTACATTAAACAAAGCTTGTGCTTGATTCTTCAGTGCGCTATAATTATACTTTGGCAGAAATTCTTCAAGGACATTTCTATATGGCTTATACTTTATCACGCTGTTCCACAAGTGTATGACCATGAATATGTATAGCGATATCAACTTTCTATATATGTATAATTTATATGACCATTAATGGGACCAATTGCATACATTAGTCTGACAAGGAAACAGAGAATAGTGTCCTTTTGAGTTGTAATATGAGCAGCAGCTCCCCCCCCCCTTTTTTTTTAGCGCTAAAGAAATCAACCCTATTACATAATGCTTTTGTGGCTACCATATCTGACCAGATTTCAATTATATACATATTAGAAACCTATGGAAAATACATTAATATTTTCATAGTCAATTCATCCTCAGAAAATAAATTGCAATTGAAATTTAATTCCAGCAAAGTGTTTTGTACTGTTAGATACAATGGGCCTGATGCATTAAAGTACAGTGAGGGCTGGTTCACACGGACACTTGGCGGCATTTACCGGCAAGCGTTCGGGACTCGTCGGCTAAACGCTCCCTTCACTTGAATGGGAGCATTTAACATCGTGCGGTTATTGCCAATTACCGTCGATTGCACAAATGCGGCGTTCCGATCCCGATTTACTGCGTCGTTTCAGCCGTCCCTAGAAGCTGCATGCAGCGTCCAGGGTCGCCTAGCCGCCGTGGATTCATGTCCCCTCGCAGGGACAAAACACGCTGATCGAGACGGGAAGCAGACGATCGCCGTACTGCCGACCCCCGAACGAGACGTCACAGCTTCCAGCCACTCGACCGCCGCCTGCCGTCCGTGTGAACCAGCCCTTAAGTTGCCATGCGCAAGGAGTGCCTTGCGATTTTACTGTTGCTAGCGCAGGGGGATCACCGCCTGTTAACCCATTAGTGGTATGTGTGTAACCATGGTAATGTGTGTATTACCAAAGCAACACACATTAACCTGGTAACTCGCTAATGGGTTAACTGCTGATGCTCTTCCTGCGCTACTAATGGTAAAATTGCTGTGCGATGGCAACTTTACCGTACTTCAGTGCATCAGGCTCAATGGCCCTTATTCAATTAACTTTATTTCCTTAATTTTCTCCTAGGGGATAGTTCATTAGCATATCAATAAAATGCCTTTTAGCCACCAAAAAGCAAGAATACACTCAGAATAATGTTGACAGTACTTTTTCACCTACTTCTGGTGAACTATTTCAGTTCATTATATTCATGTACAGTATCAGATCTCAAGAGCTGAGAAAGGCAGAACTATTATTATGTGTTGTGCTCTAATGCAAACATTCCTTCCCCAGTTTTCTAAATAAAATATAAAGTGGGATCTAATGATCATTACTTATCTTGGTAGACAATCTATGGAACAGAACATGCTACTTGGCCAAGAACTGAGCAGTGCATCTGTACAGCACTCCAACCTAAGGTGTCACGCAAAACAATGCCGGGTGTTTGAACTGACCGCTTACACAAGATCATGATCTGAAAAAAGGCTTCTCTCATATTGCTAATGAGCCAAAATGTGCACAGCTTTAATACACAATGAATATATATATATATATTGTTTAACAACAAAATGTAACCACTTTGCATCCAGACCTTGTTTCCCACTTATGGACCAGAGCAGTTTTGACAGTTTAGCTATGTCCTTATTCAATCAGAAATAATTTTACTTGACACAGAAATGAAATGTATTTTTTTTTTTTCAAGACTAACTAGGCTTTCATTGTATGCCTTTTTTTCCTCAAACATTTTTGTTTTCTATGAATTGTAATGGAAAAACGAGGAAAAAAATAGAAAAAACATTTCTCAGTTTTACCAATTCCAGTATAAAAATAAAAAGTGCTACTGTAGATAAAAAACAAAAATTTTGTTTGGCTATTCTTACTGCTTATCCCAAAACTTAGATTATGTTCCGGTCACAATTTTTGGTGAAGATATTTGATTCTGAAATAATGCTACAGAGTGTATTTTTCACTATGAACTGAGAAAATAAAAGTATTTTTAATGGTAAAAATCAATCTCATTAGCTCAGGAAACATATATTCCCATTCACCAATTAGTGCTGCATCAGATAGTGCCAGAAATGTGCACAGGAGCAAGCCCAATCCTGCACAGCACTGCTTCTGCTACAAGACGTATATCTACTGACTCGTGGCTAAGACGAAGTCACAGAGGATGTAGACATACTTGTAGTGGTGGATAAAGTGGTTAAAGTTATGTTTAAATATCACTGTCCACCTTGTGCACTTTTAGTGTTTCCATACTGGATTGTAAAGATGACTTGTGTAGCTGACTTCCAGCAGTGTAAGGTGGCTGACAGGCTGAAAATCCCTGCCCTGTTCATCCACACATCTCTCCATGGGGCAGAGTCTGTACACAAAGTATGGCTTTGTTTCCTTGATGTATGCACAGGTATGTCCACATATCTGGCTCCTGACAAGTCAGTACTGACATTCTCTCTACCCACTTGGGATACCTGAAGAGGCACTAAAGCGATGGACTTTCTAGCAGGTGAGACACTGCTTAACGGGAACCCAAGGCGAGAGGAATATGGAGGCTGAAATGTTTATTTCCTTTTAAATAATGCACATTGCCTGGCTGTCCTGCTGATCCCCTGAACACGCATGCAGATCAGAGGTCTATGACAAATCTAACAAGATTAGCTGCATGCTTGTTTCAGGCGTGTGATTTAGACCCTACTGACCAGAAAGATCAACAGGACTGCCAGGCAACTGGTATTGTTTAAAAGGAAATAAATATGGCAGCTTCCATAGGTCCCACACTTCTGGTTCCTTTTAAGCACACCTAAAGTGAGAATCTTATGGTGGCTGCCATATTCATTTCTTTTTAAACAATACCAGTTATCTGGCATCCTACTGATCTCTTTTGCTGCAGTAGTGTCTGAATCACACACCTGAAACAAGCATGCAGCTAATCCAGTCAGACTTCAGTCAGATCACCAGATCTGCATGCTTGTTCAGAGTCTATAGCTAAAAGTAATAGAGGTAGAGGATCAGCAGGACAGCCTGACAATGTGCATTGCTTGAAAGATAAATATGTTAGCTTACATATCCTCACTTCAGGTGTGCTTTGAAAGTCACCAGTACAGGTAATCTTTTCTATGAAATACAGAAGTGCTAACAGTGGATGAGGTGGAATATCACTTTAAACACAATTACAACAGCTACACAATACAGTCACTCTGTTCCTTGGCATTGCCAGCAAACTATAATAAATAGAAGTTATCTACTGTACCTGTTTTGACGCCTCTACTGCCTGTTCTTCTGCATGGTCAAGCCTTTTCTGCAGTCTGTTGCTCTTTTCCTGCAATTCCACTACCATTTTTTCGAGCTGTTCAATAACAAATACAAGTAAGTTAAGTGCATTAAGTGAGTAATGAGCGCAATGCTTCTTCTAGCACTTTTTAATTCCCATATGAATAGCACTGTAATTGTTTTGTGTTCAGATGTTAATTATGCTAATAATGCTTGGGCCTCATGCAAAAGACAGTAGAATTCGATTCTAGCGGCCATATTGTAAAAAATGAAAAGAAAGAGATGAAACTCCGGTTTCTCCCCCTACAGGGCTTTACCTGTGGAAGTATATTATTTACAGCATATAATATACTAACACAATGTTTTTTGTTTTTTTTAGCAAAACATCATTCAAAGGGTTACATCACAGGGCTGACTCTTTCTTCTGCAGGGAGAACACGCATCCGAACTGCTGTTAAGCTTATCTTGTGTACACATTATTTACTTGAGTCCTGGGGTGAAACACAGGTCAGAAATCACTGGTAGCTACATTCACAACAGAATTACAACAGTTATGGATAAAATGCACCAGCAGCTTTAAAAATAAATTAACTAAACGTTGGGAAGTTATAATGTCTAAATGAATAATAATAATTGTGCACAAAAGCAAATATGATAATTGTATGGGTTATAAAAAGTAGGAAAACACATTTTTGTTAAAAATTGTCAGAGTTTTAAAGCGCTTTAATGAGGAGGCGGTGGATAATCACCGGCAGCCCTACATCCTCTTACTGTTTTTAATTCTGCATAGTGTGGAAAAGGAGTAAAGCTGGCCATACACTGGCCCGATTTGTGGCCGTTTCGACAGCAGATTCGATCACTGGGATCGAATCTGCTGGCAATCGTTCACGCTAAACGCACCCGCCGATCTTATTTCCTCCCGAAATCGGATTGGTCCGTCGATCGCGCCGTGCGGAAAAATACCGTCGATCACCCGCGGGTAGGGAGCGCGTCGCTAGCGGCGGCCGATCCTATCAGGTATACATTACCTGACGCTGGCTCCCGGGCATCTTCTCCGCGCTGCACCGCTCTGTTCCTGCTTCCATCCCAGCGTACATTAACTTCCTGTGTCACTCCAGTGACCAGGAAGTTCAAATAGAGGGCGCTCTATTTGAACCTCCTGGTCACGGAGTGACACAGTGTACGCTGGGATGCGGTGCGGGGTGCAGCACGGAGAAGAGGACCCGGAGCCAGCTTTAGGCAATGTATACGGGGGGGGGGGACAGGTGGCAGGAGCAGCTCAACAGATTGTGATCGGTTTCAGGCTGAAACCGATTCACAATCTGTAAAGATCTGTAAAGGTGGCCATACGATCCCTCTCTGATCAGATTCGATCAGATAGGGATCTGTCAGCTGGTTGATCTAATAGCAAATCGACCAGTGTATGGCTACCTTAAGGGGTTAACTACTAGCTGTGTCCCCATTAGGGAGATCTTCCCTCACTCTGCGTTTCTGGGACATTCATGAGAATTTGCAACTGATTGCAGGTTGTGTTAGTTTTTGCTACTCTCCAAAAGATGGTCTACACCAACGGTGAACAAACTACGGCGCGGAAGAGATCGATCAAGGAGCAACGCTGAAAGCTGAGAGACAAGTTTACTGCCAGGAGAATAGAATGGTTTTCTTTTCAGCTGCACCAATAGCACCAGGGCCAGGGGAACACTGCCTTATGTTTAAGGGGGGGAAACACTGCCTAATATATATTTGTATAGGGGAAATGCTGCCAATTGTTTATTTTGGCGAGTTGCTGCCACATTATGTGTATTTTGGTCGAAACACTGCCTTGTTTATTTTCTGTGGAAACGCTGCGCATTTTGTGACTGCTGTGTGGAATTGCTGTGCATTATGTGAATTTTCTGGGGAAACACTACATATGTGAATTTTCTGGGGAAATGCTGCAAATTATCTGAATTTTCTGGGGAACCGCCTGCTGTTCACTTGCTTGCTGTCTGAGGGGGTCTGTCTGGTGTCCCTGGGCTGTAAAAGAAGTCTGGCTGCTGCCATGTGCTTTTTGTGGGTGGAGGGGAACATTGTCTAATTACCTTTAGGGTCACTTTGTCTGTGTTTTAGGGGAAAATTCGGACCCACTGTCTTTGTGTTGCTTTTTTAAATTACAGTTAGCTCCGCCCTCACCTTGTCGTGGCCACACCAATTTTTTCTATGCACGCCGCACTCACTCCTATTCTGGGCAGGCCCCTCAGTCAGTTTTGAGAACCCCATGTGGCCCTTGAGTCAAAAAGTTTGCCCACCCCTGTTCTACACCCTTATTACACTTTTTTTTTTTAAATGATTATTCTTTTCTTATAAACGGACTTAACTCACACTTCTCTGTAGGTTTACAAATATAGAGTATAGGATGCAGAGATATGCCAATATAGATAGCAGTTACAATATTATAAGTATTTCATCCAGGAATGGGAGTTGTGATATCAGATTATACTGATAGTTATCAGGGTGGTTAGTAAGGTTATTAGAGAAGGTGATCTTTGGTAGTTGAAGGCAAAACCTAAAGCAGGTTGACATAGCATAATGCGAAGAAACATTTTACACAAAATGGCACAGTGGTGTAGTGGTTAGCACTCTCCCCTTGCAGTGCTTGGTTCCGTGGTTTATATACCAGCCAGGGCACTATCTGCACAGAGTTTGTATGTTCTCCTCATAGGTTTCTTCAAGGCACTCCAGACGAATGTGTCAGAGCTTTATAAATACTAAATAATCATGATAATAATGTCTTTACATAAAAGGGTGCACCATGAAATTGCTCGTTTGAAGGGCAACTTAACTGAGAAGAAAATGGAGTCTGACATATTAATTTCCTTTTAAACAATACCAGTTGCCTGGCAGCCCTGCTGGTCTATTTGGCTGCAGCAGTGTCTGAATCACATCAGAAAAAAGCATGCAGCTAATCTTGTCAGATCTGAGAATGTCAGAAACACCTGATCTGCTGCCTGCTTGTTAAGGGTCTATGGCTGAAAGCATTAAGGCTCGTACACACGTCTGATCGCTCACAAACAGCCTTATAAGTCCACCGACAGACTGTACACACGCTGTACTGTCTGCTGAAAACCCGCCCAGCAAGAGGTGACGACGGACCCGTCGTTGCCTTTCATCGGACGTGTGTACGAGCCTTTAGAGGCAGAGGATCAGCAGGATATCCAGGCAACTGGTATTGCTTAAAAGGAAATAAATATAGCAGCCTCCATACACCTCTCTCTACAGTTGTCCTTTAAAGAACACAGGATTCTCTAGCCAGAAGATCTCACAAACAGAATTCTAAAGAGTTATAAAATGCTGATGCAGCACTACAACAACTGCAATACACTCAAATCTATTTTTAATCTACAAGTTAAAGTCATATGGCAAATGTACAACTCTTATTATGGTTCTACTTACTTCTGTTAGTGTTAAGAAAAATGATGAAAAACTTAACTAGAATAAACATGAGTCTTTTTAAGGGCCATTCCTTGCACAACTGATAATACTCTACTGTCCAAGGTAAAGTATCACATATATATCAGGGATTCTGGTGGTGAGAGCTTCTAGATATGCACATCTGTCATGGTTGGTGCAATAAGAGTGTAAAAGCTAGGTACCCACGGGAAGATATCTGCGCCAATGATCGTTCCCTGATTCATCTTCCAAAATCGCATAATGGTAAAACAAACAACGGGATGTAAACAATCATTTCAATGATCGTTAAGATTTCAGCTAAAATCAACAGACTTTACCAGAAATTTGAACGATCATCTGCAATGTGGTCAGTCAGGATGGTTGTGTGTAGTCTGCCATCAATTTTTGTTAAACGATGTTATGCAATATCGTGCAAAAGATCGTTTGTCATGAAAAAAAAACCTCAGAAGAAAGAAAGTTAGGATGTAATGCAAATCTAACCTTATCACTTTTGATTACACTGATCTTTAAACACAAATCTTATGAGTGGTATACGGCTTGAGTATTTCACACCTGGTCAAAATAATGGCTGAAACCGTATAGCATGTAAAAGTATAAACAGTATTCAGTGGGCATAGCTGGGATGGTCACCAACCAGTATAGAATGATTTTCATGACAAACTGGATTACCTCCACATTTTTTTCATGGCAGCCTCCTAACTGAGACAGTAGGTCTTGTTTTTGTCGTTTCTCTTCTTTTAATTCACTTCTGTCATAAAAGAAAGAAAAAAAGAACAAATGTATCAGATAAGACAATGTGCTAATATACTCAACTAAGCATCACTTATTCCGTACTAAAATGATTGCAATCTTTTAAACCTCCCCCAATATGAGTGGGTGTAATAAAAAAAGGGTTTTTTATGGTAGTGCTATCTGGCCTACCCCTAAGCAAGGGGAAAACCAACGTGACATTGCTACCCCATTAAGTTAATAGCAGAGGAATTTCAGCAAACCCTTACCTATCAAATACAACCTAACAGAATCAGTAAAACACAAGTGGGTTTTAATATTTTATTTCCCCCTTAAAGAGCACCTTCCGCATGCTCAACAATACATTTGCTGTGCTCCTCGTTTCAAATAAATGCCACATTGGTGATTAAAAAGTAATGAAACCCTTGCTTACTAAACTACTCGACCTGCCAGTGTCCATCGCTGTCTTTGCGCTGCAGCCATACACGCACCCCATGTGGTTGCTGGCCTATACGCAGGCGCGTGTGACGTCACACATGCCTCCACATTACGCCGGCAACCACGTGGTGCATGTGTATGGACAGAGCGCGGAGACAGCGATGGACACTGGCAGGTAAAGTATAAAGAGGCCAACTGAAAACGATCCGGAATCAGTGTGAGATGAATGGGCAGGCAACAGATCTTTCTCCAATCAGATTCGATCAGAGAGAGATCTGTCCATATCTGATGTATGGGCACCTTTAGGGCCAATTCAGTTGGGCCCTGAACTGGCGTTACACGACAATTGCATCGGTCGCCACTTTTGCATTGTCCATGCAAATGAATGGACAGCAATCAGCACAAACCTTTGCGCATTTTGCCACTATTCGGCTTCGGTATTCGACACCGTGATTGATTCTGGATCACGGAAACCGGCCACGGAATTTCCGTGATCACAAATATTCGGAATGCAATCATGTTTGTGATCGCAAGGATCATGGTAAAAATGAATTTGTGTTTATCTCCCGCCGACTTAAGCAGATGAAAGCAAAGCCCCCTTACGTGGTAGGAACACCAAATTTGCCCGAAGAACCCACTGTTCTTCTTAACCACTTGACGACCAGGGGAATTTGTGCTGATCTGTGCAGCGTGGGCTCTCCAGCCCACAGCACAGATCAGCAGGCAGCCAGGGCGAACAGACTTCCCCCCCCTTTTTTCCCCACTAGGGGGATGTCCTGCTGGGGGGTCTGATCGCCGCCGGCACTATGTGGCTAGCGGGGGGGCTCCTCAAAGCCCCCCTCCGCAGCGTTTTCCGCCCTCTCTTTCCGTCCTTCCCCTCCTTCCCCTGGGTGGCGCAGGACGGAGATCCTCATCAATTCAATTCTCATCAAATAAAAAGGTGCACACGCAGCCGGCACTTTGCCAGCCTCGTGTGGTACCTGATCGCCACCGAAGCGCGGCGCCGCGTGCAGCGGCGAAAGAGGGTCCCCCCAGCCGCCCGAGCCCAGCGCAGCTGGACCAAACAGTTCCGGCCAGCGCTAAGGGCTGGATCGGAGGCGGCTGACGTCCATGACGTCACTCCGCTCGTCGCCATGGCGATGAGGAAAGCAAAACAAGAAGGGCCGCTCAGGAGCGCCCTCTAGTGGCTGCATGCAATAGTTTTTTTTTAATTAAAAAAAAAAGTCCGGTCGTCAGCCTGGCGATCTTAATAGAACGCCAGGCTGGTTAACTGCTAAAGTCGGCTTTTTAATCACGAATACTTTTTTGTTTGAAATTTTAAAATCAATTTTCTCAAAAACATAAAATTTTTTATATGGGCTTTGCTACTAGCATGCATGTATGGGGGCTTTGCTATTAGCGTGCATGTATGGGGGCTTTGCTACTAGCATGCATGTATGGGGGCTTTGCTATTAGCGTGCATGTATGGGGGCTTTGCTACTAGTATGCATGTATGGGGGGCTTTGCTATTAGCGTGCATGTATGGGGGCTTTGCTATTAGCATGCATGGATGGGGGCTTTGCTATTAGCATGCATGGATGGGGGCTTTGCTATTAGCTAAAACAAGATTCTGTGATCACGGCTGTGAATTTCCGTGATTGCCTCATTCACAGGAAAAATCTGGGTCGAATTTGTGAGTCCGTTTCAAATCCGGAAATTAATCACGCCATTTCCAGATTTTCTTTCAGCCACGACCGAATAGTCGAATACATGATTGGGGGGTGGGAGGGTAGCTAGTACCTGAGCACCACTGCTTACATGACTTGTGCCATTCCTCCACCTTTAAAGTGGACCTGAACTCTTGCACAAGACAAATGGAAAGATTGTATGTATTTACAGAGTTTAGCCTCTAATTTCCCATCATCTGTGACTAATCACAAGTTGTACTTTGCTCTCAGCTGAGTCTGCTGGCTGCCACAGCAGAGCAGCTAATTGGTGAACATAGGATGTTAACAATATGTCTGCTTCCATGAAAGTAGGAAGTAGACACACTCACTTTAGATTTAATTTAGGATTTGTATCAGCTGTAACAAAAAAATGTTTTTCTTTAAACGTCATTATGCTGCTGCTTATCTTTTAAAGCCGAGAGGACGTTCCATATGTTCCGGTCACATACAATGGGCACTTTATCACTTCACTCAACTACTAGAGGCACTGAGCACAATGGCCACATGTGCTGCATCTGTGAGAAAGGTAAACTGAGGATAGCTTTACAACAGACATTTGCAGTCCCTCCTACAGACACCTCACAAGTGCCTGTCCAGGCTGCTAATGACAACCTCACGCGATCTCAAGTGCTAATAATATAATTAGGATATGGAGCCTATACTGCCTGGATGTGTGCATGCAGCTGTAGTGTAAATCTTCTGTAATACCTCTTGATCCTCTAGTATTTTACCCTCGGCATGCGATGACTCATGAGGATAAAGTTTGCAGATTCATTCAGAGGTCACTTGACGATCATAATCCCACTTAGCAGAGCAGCAATAGTGTGGCAATAAAAGCAATTCATTCTATAACAAACCATTTAAATGGCTCTGTGGCAGCTAGCAGACACAAGTTTAATCAAATGCCAAGTCCATTTTGTTCAAATGACTCACAAAATAATGAATACTGTGAATTGCTTTATAAAACTGAAACAGGGATAACCTTAATTTATAAATCTATGAAAAGGGACCTAAGTATATATTACTGCTGACAGCATTTTATGGTGTACTTTGCTAAATGCCCTGAAGTGCACAGGAGTCAAAATATATCAGACACAATCTATCCAAAAATGAATCTCATTTAAAGTTTAATTACATACTTCCAAGTGTTATGAATATGTTTAAGGCTTCTGCAAAAAGACATTTTCCCTGAATGCAGAGAACACCGTGTTACAGGTAAAATCACAGGCGCAGATTAGGTCTTCAATGGAAAATGATCCACCTGAATATTGATGAAGGGAGTATTGAGTTCCTTGCAACACTTCAGTCAATTAGGACATAGGGAAATGTCACATTGTGCGCCTTACAATTACTGGAATATTTTGCAGGTCGATTTGGTTTCAAACTTTTCCCAATCCTGCATCTTACAACTACATGCCACAGGAATCGGCAGGGCACAGGCTAGTATAAGCAAATACAGTATGTCCCCTTTTCTTACTTTATATAAAACCTATGTGCCTATAATTATATTTCCTGTGCCTTTGCGGAGGAAGAGGAAGTAGAGGCTGGAGCATGGATAAGGGCTTTACATGCTATTGTTGAATGAGATAAGCATGGAATACACAAAAAAGACACATACGAAGCAATCCAAATTGACAGAATAAAAACCCAATTCTTTCAGCAGAACATCAGCCATGCCATGGATACATTTTGTAGGGAAGGATGCGATATTTGAGTTGCCTATGTTGCCCTTTAACCCTGAAAATCACTTAATTTCGAGCGCGTCTCACCACAATTACTGGTGTGATCGGAGGGCGCAAACGGATTTGTGGGAATTTTTTTCAACTGAGCGATCTGAAAGCAAATCGCATAGCACTGCATTTGCTATGCAATTTGCATGCACTCCCATTCATTTAACCTAATTGCAAACAGCTGCATGCACTGAGTTTGCAACTCAGTTAAAACCAGATCACACTATCTGGACAGGACACTAGTTACTATTATATTAATCACAGTGCCCTTGCGATTGGCAAAACGCACATGTGGAACTTGACCGCTGTGATACAGGGAAACCTTACGCTAATTACACTTCATCAAACACTACCCCAATGAGAGCACTCAATCTGGCTATACACCATACAATTTTTCTTTCTATTTCAAGTTGAATTTTCTTGATTGATCATATTGGTTTACATCATTCATTTTTTTTATATAAAATTGGTGAGAATTTTACCGCCGCAAAATTTTATTCCTTTTTTCGGATTGAAAACAAATGATACAAATGATCATTTTTATAGAATAAGGTGGGAACATGTAACATTTTGTTTGAAGCGTGTATGGCTACTTCTAGGCTATGTTGCACATCCTGGTAAATAAGGACCGCAATGGAGGGTAAAGTGTCACATATTCACTGAATAAAAAGTACACTTCGCCACAATTGTGAAAGGTTATGTCGTCTTGTTACGCGCAGCATTCCGACAGATTCTAACGCACAGCCGTGCTGACACACTGATGTTACTGTACAATTCCAATATAGTTGCATGGCGTTTGCTATGTGATTATCTGTCCATTACAACTTGATGCAACGCGTTACTATGACAGTACATTTAGCTGACTGTTGCACCTAACATTAATTTCTCCAGCAATATGCCAAATAGTTCTCATGGTTAATGATCAGGCTGATAGTGGGGGAAGGAAACTGTACTCTGAGGCCCTTTTCCCAACCAAAAACCGAAAATGCAAATGCAAGCGTTTTGCGTGCGTTTTTTCCCCTCCCGACGCTCCACTGCACTCTGCAATTTTGTAAAAAGCGCTTTTTCAAAGCGATTTTCTAATTCACTCCCTGACGCAAGTCACGAATTAACTCTTTGACCCGGAAAAGAGTAAATACAATGTACTTATTCTTAAAAACGAGAACGCAATCGCTGCAAAAAACGAGTTTGTGAGCATTTTGTGTTTTTCCTATACCTTCTATTGTAGCAAAAACGCCTCAAAAATGGTACATGCAGCGCCTTGCTGAGCGGATCGGAAACGAACTGCTCAGCTGTGAACTCTTTCATAGGAAATCATTGAACAAGCATTTCGTGGGCGATTTAAAAAAATTGCCTGCGTTTGAAAAAAGGCGGAAAACGCCCCTAGTGTGAATGGGCCCTCAGGCCGTGTCCACACTATAAGCGCTTTTGTGAGCTAATGGGAGCAATTTTTTTAACAAGCGCTCAGCAAGCGCTAATCAAACGCAAGCGCTTACAAAAGCGCTTCTAGTGTGGACCCGGCCTCAGTGTAAAATGCCACATGTCTGATGAAGTCCAGTGATTGGACGAAACGAGTCACGTCACTGTGACGTCTGGTGGTAGGCGGCTTCCGGCTCCCCCGTGCCTCCGCTGATCTTCCTCCCAGCACGGCGTACATGATCTGGCGTGATCTGGATATCGCGGATGCCCGCAACCAGCACGGCTTGAACGGCTTGCCTGCTGCAACTTAATGGTAGCTATCTCACCTCACACTATACCGCGGAAATTCCATATGGAACGGTAAAACGTCAGTCACAGTGTACCTTTATGGACTGAGATTGTCCACAGGAATGTGAGCATTTATCTGCTACCTTTGAACCATCCTACTGTAGCCTTGCCTGTCGCTGGGGGGTTTGACATATACACATTAATGTCAGTAATGACAGCGTATGGGGAAATCCCCAGAGGCGTGCAATTTCTTGGCACACGGGGTTGAGCAAGCCTCTGGAAAAGCACCTGTTTAACCGGATGTCAACAACTGCAATGGAATAATTCGTTTCTATGTGCTAGAGGCCTCTATGCATTGCGCTTGCAATTGGTTTTGTGGGAAAGGGAGATTTTTATTGTAGCTGTGTGTTTATAGTTAGTCCTGAAACCCAATACATTTTTGCAGATTTGTAGTCCATGGCTCCCTTAAATATGTAGTTTCCTGATGCCACTGAAGTTGTGAGAAAAAAACAGAAGCCCAGCTTCCAGGGACAAATAAACGTGTTCCTTTTATAGGCACTGTACTGACCTTATATGTTATTTAGATGCGAGTTGAGCCCTAGGTGGCATGAAGCCCAGTGATATTTCAACATCTATAGCTCTGTCCAAAATGTCAGTAGTCAAGGCAGAAAAGCAGGCTGCAAGTCACATACATGTGTTATATATGGGTTATAAAAATCCATAGTATGTATTCAATATGATAGTTTGGCAACACTGGGGTCGAAGCTCAGCGCGATGGACGGAGTTAATAAATCCTACGCTGTCAGCACAGTCCACAGATGTTATAGTAGAACTTCATGAATACAGGTGTTATAAACAGACCTTTTGTGCCAAAAAATAAAGGTTTTGATTGTTTAGCCATGCCTCCTGCTGAAAAAAATGCCACGGCAGTTTTATGCCATTGCAAAGACAGCTAAGAAATTGTGCCATAGGAGGGTGGATACGGTTTTTTCCTGAGCAGCTGGTGAAAGACACACAGAGGTTCTACTGAGTTGGAGCAGCGCCTGTATTCTCTTTTAATAGGAGGGAGGAAGGCAGTTCTTAGATCATCCCAGGTACATTGTGTGCCACTGACCAGTCAATCAAAAAGGTGGGGTGAGGAGAAAAAGAGTGTAACGCTAACTAAAGTATTCACAGCAATTGGCACAAAATTGCGCACAAAGTAGCTACCGCAGTGCTTCCCTCCTGTTGCTGTGGTGAGCAGTCCCTCAATTTTTCACTTTGGAGTTTACACTTTAGGTACATTTTAAGGCATTCCATTCTATTTTTTTCAGTTCCATAACTCCAGAAATAAGTGGCATAGTTCTGACATTGAAATGCATTTTGTGTATCCGTTCTCTCTTTTTACATTGCACTCCTACAGCAATCAGCCATTGAAGAGCTGGAGTGGCTGTAAAATCATACAAATCTGGGGAATGTGTAACTGTAAATTCTGTCCGCACCTGTAAGTCGGATAAATAAGAATGCTTTCAGATCCCATAACAGTGTTATTAGGAATAAAAAAAAAGCTACTTGAAAGTATGACAATTTGACCTGCAGCGCACACGCGGCCAATGAACGAGCGGATGAGACTGACAATGAGTCACAGAGAAGCAGACACTGAATACAGACAAAGGTATTCAGAAATCAAATGTGCTCTATTTCATGGCTTGGCAAATAAATAGGTTTAGGAGGTGGCAGCTGTAGCTGGTGCATTATTCATGATGTGCAGATAACAAATTAACAGAGCCTGTGCCAGATGTGTTTTGTTCTAGTGGCGGCAATATGCTTTAGTTACTTTCCCGATTATGGATTTCTGTGTTGTGCCAGTACCTGCAGCTGTCTCACTCAATCGGCAAGAAAAAGGCTTTAATGGTATTCTTTAGCCGAGATGCTTGCCAAGCAAAACACACATACAGCAGGGAATAGAACATTTAAAAAACAAACAAAATTATGGTTTTGTTTTGTTTTTTCTTTTAATATGAAACCACAACAAAAGTGTTTTTATTATTTCTGTTCACGTTTGCTGGATTGTAAACCGAATCATATGCTGCAGTGTCTTATCAGTCTAAGCAAATCTCATCTCTCTTATGGCAGCAGAAGCAATGAAAGGCCTACTTCTAGCTGGCTGTAATGTAGGCTGGCTAGCAACAAAGAGGTAATGACAAGGAGGAGCAGGCTGCGCTGGTGATATGGCCTTACAGGCAGCTTCATTAAACCTGCGTAATGACTGCAAGCAATAATCAGGAAGCATAAGAAAACAGGAGCTCAGCGCCACTGCAGGTTTTTTATGTGTGCAGAAGTTATAAATGTGCTCAGCAGTGCCATAGCAATAGGGAATGCAGAGGTGGCAACCTCACTGGGGCCCTTGGGCTAGAGGGGCCCTCCCTCTTCAGCACTATTGGCTCTTTATTGGTCCTGTGCTGGGAATGATTACTTCTATAGATGCTTTGAATAGTGGTAATCATTACCCCCTACCCCCACTTGCACCTCTAAAGCTAGATACTCACCTCGCGACTCAAGAAGATGGATCCCAGTGATGTCCTTGACGTCGAACACTCCATTTTTCTGTGGGGGAGGGGGGTTTGTACACAAGACTACGCACAACTGGGGTGAATGGAAAGTCAAGCAATTGGGGTACTTTGCACAGAGTTGTCAGGTATCATAAAGATCTGATCCGCCACACGTCACTAAATGTCAACTGTACCCATATCACAAGATCATGAAAACGATCGCCCATTGCTCAAAAAAATTGCTGGTCATCATAAACATCGTCGGTAAGATCGCGAGGTGGGTACAGGCCTAAGCAATGTGACGGTCCTTGGCAGATTTCGGTGCACAATAGAGTGTTTGAGGGGCCCAATGTAAAACTTGCACATGTGAGGGGCCCAAAGCTCCTTAGATATGCCACTGGTGCTCAGTGCCTTCTGGAATATGCTGCATCCTCTAACATTAGTCAAAATTGTTCTCTCACCTCCCAGAAAATAGATCAATAACTTTGACAGCCGTATGTGAGTCTTTTTTTTTTGAATTTGGTATCCATTTCTGCGTTTTCTTAGAGCCTGAGCAAACTTGCGTGCTTTGGTGAATTTTTCAGCAACACATCAATGCTACAGACTGAAAAACATTGCTGGAAAATGCACAGAAGTGTGCAAGTGTGCTCAGGCCCTTATTCAAAGTTAAAATGTTTGTTTCCAATGTACGAAAAAAGTGACAGAGTGATGCATTTTTGGCATACTGCAATAGTTGACAGATGAATTCTCTTAAACAATAGTCAGTATAACATACATCTTATGTAGTAAATCAGGTTATTATTCTTAACTTTTTATGACTGGGTATAATTCTAAACACAGCGATTGAACGTTGTCATTATAAACCAAGATATTATCTTGGTGTTAACCTGTGTTAGTTATCTTCTTATGACGTATAATTTAATAAGATCAGTGTGTATTATAAAGTCCCATTAGTAAGTTGTAGCTAGATAGTGATTAAGATTGTTGTTTTATGTGAGTCATAGGTTCAGTATGTCATATGGATATTTGTTTTAGGTCTATAAGATTTGTATTAGGTGTTTTCCATCTCTTATATTGGTATGGAGGATGAGGAATTATAAACAGCGCTGCTTATAAGAATCTTATAACTTATGGTATCTCAAACCTTGGAGAACGGGGGGATTATAACCACCCTACTGAGACTCCAGGGGAGAATTCCTTTCTATATAGAATAGCACAGTAATTTAGGTGTGTAAGTCTAAGTAGGAGAGTGTGTGTATTGTATTCCTGGAATTAATTAAGTCTGAGTTGTTGTTGTTTGTAGTTCTAATCTTTAAGAGCTAATGTATGAGCTACGGTTCAATAAATATCGTCATATGAATTATGTGAATCACGTCACAATCATATGACATATTATTTGTTAATATTCGGTTAAGGTATGTGTAGATCTACTTCTTTATATAGTGGAGCTGGTTTCTAAAATGTTCTGTTTAAGGTGTCGATGTCTTGTGTTGACAGATGAATTCTCAATGGCTCCACATGTGCAATAGGAGAATATGCATTTGTTATTTTAAAGAACGCAACAGAGGAGGAAGTTGACATATATGCTAACCTTGTACAAAAATGTGCATAAAATTCAACCAGGCCAATTCTCACACTTAAATTGCAAGCATTTAGTAAAAACTTTGCCTTTGCTCCTTTCCAATGTGTTTAGAAACATTCAAGGTGTGTTACAAACAACATTAAAGTACACCTGAAGTGAGAGGGATATGAAGGCTGCCATATTTATTTTCTTTTAAACAATACCAGTTGCCTAGCAGCCATGCTAGGCTGCAGTAGCGTTTGAATCACACACCTGAAACAAGCATGCAGCTAATCCAGTCACGCTTCAGTCGAGAAGCATATGATCTGCATGCTTGTCCAGGGTATATGGCTTAACCACATAATGACAAGCTGACTTATAAAAACGTCCTGGTAGAGCCTCTTAATGGCTCCAGGACGTTTTTATAAGTCAGACAATGCTGCTGCCGCTGTGTGCATGCATATGCGCGCTCCCGCATGTGCATTCCTGTGCACATGCACGTGAAAAAAGTGAAAAAAAAAACACCAAAGAAAAAGAAATACACCTTTATTTCCAAATACTATATTGTCACCATACTTTGTACTAGGGACATAATTAAAACGTTGTGATAACCAGGACGAATAGGCAGATACAATGGCCTAGATTCATAAAGCATTACCTCATGCGGTAATGCTGAAAACAGCAGACTTTCCCTAGCACTTAGCAAAGTGTCAATTCATAAAGGCTGTTATCGCATGAAAAGCTGACATTACCGACCAGGGAGATAAACTTGGCTGTAGTTACCTCCAACACGTCAGTAAATTGTCAGCAAATGTCAATTCATAAAGCCTTCAACAAGCGGAAAGCCTGGCGATAGTTACCGACACCTCTGGTGAGGCGTTAACAATGCAAAGTGCAGGGAGCTGAAGTCTGTGTGAGTCATCTGTGCAGGGAAAGTCTGTATGAGTCATCTGTGCAGGTAGGGAAAGTCTGTGAGTAGTCTGTGCAGGGCAAAACAGCAATATCACTGCCACACTGCTCTACTCTGCCGCTCAATGCTGCGGTAATTTACCGACCTTCAACGGCAGCTGGGGAAATCTTTATGAATTAGCACACAGACCGGGAAAATACCGAGTGCAATATTTTCCCGACAAGATTTTTTTTTATCGCACTGCTTTTTATGAATAGAGGCCAATGTGTGGGTTTTATGCACATTGTTTATATTAAAACTATAGGCGATGAAATTGGAGAAATAGTGTATTTTTTCATTTTTTTCAGTTTTTCCCCTTTAAAATGCATAGAAAATAAAGTAATTACTAAAAACAAATAACCCCAAAAAGCCCAATTGGTGGTGAAAAAAACCAAGATATAGATCATTTCATTGTGATTAGTAGTGATTAAGCTATTGGCAAGTGAAAGGGATGAGCACTGAAAGGTGAAAATCACTCCTGTCCGTTAGGGTAATAACGGCTTTGGGGTGAAGTGGTTAAAGTATTAAAGGAAGAGAGTCCGCAAAACATCCAGGCAGTTTGCATTGTTTAGACCCAAATAAATATGGCACCCTCCATACTCCTCTTTTCTGGTGCTTTAGTGGGTGTTTGTATTGATGTTGGGAATGGCACTGTATCATCAGTACAATATCAAAATATAAGGGGCCTTGTGTTAATACTGTATTTGCTACAGGCCACACTTTATCTATTACTGAACCTAAGAAAAGTATCGTACCTTTAAAGTTTATCTGCAGTCAAACAAATGCTACAGTTTTGCTTTCAGTGAGGCCAGGTTGAAATCCAATAGTCTAGTATTATTCAAAACTGTTCTTGTCATATCCTGAAAGGTTGATATTTAAACTTTTATACAAGCGTCTTCTTCTGTCTGAAATTGTCCTAATTCATACATGCATGGCCTCTGGGTGGAACAGTGGGGGACATTTATCAAGAGTGTCTGAAACAAAATATTAGTAGGATTTTAGAAATGTGTGCAGAACTGTCTCAGACATCCTAAGATATCACCAAATAGTGCAGATTCCTTCTTGCACTGTTAGGAATAGGAGGAGTTAGGAAGGTCTCTCAGTGTGTGAGAGGAATTGCTGTTGCTGAGGTAACCAATTTATCTGCTGTATTGCATCAATGCCCAGCACTGGAAGGGTTAAGCACAGAACAGCTTCACAGGACACCTGGCAGCAGGGAGGAGGAGCACTTCACAAATCATGTCTCACTGCTGCACCATAAAAGTGCTATTAAGCACTTCTTATCTGCAGCAGTTTAGGGGTGGATTTGCACTTTTCTTAACTGTAGTGCAACTCTAGAAATCCATGGTAAACTGCTGCTATTAAGTAGGATTTGAGAGGTTTCTTATCATGCAGAACAGTCCCCCTGCCGGTTAGAACAGTTTACGAAGAAAAAACTGTCACTAATGCTTTGATAAATCTGGTCCAGTGAGAGCAATGCCATTCTACAGTAGATTTACCTCTTATTTCCTATCAATGCGTAGGGAAGAAAGGGTCCTAGAACATCTGATAGAGTGGTTGAGCTACTTACCGTATCTGATTTTATTTCAGGCTCCATTCAGTCATTTGCTCATTTATGCACATACACTGTACTCAATTTGGATATGGCTGCTATAGGTAGATGAAGAGTTTGGAGTCACAGTGGTGTCCTGGGTGACAGGTAAGCCCATTCAACTTAAAATGCTAACAGTCTTGCCTGCTGCATTGCACTGGTCATACTCAAACAATATACAGTAGAGGCAGACAGGACTATAATTGGTTTTAAACATGGAAATTCAGAAAGATCTAAGTCATGGCAATAAGTACAATATCATCGGACTAACCTCCTTATCATTGTTTACAGCTGTAATTTAAAGGGGCACTATGGCGAAAAATAGTAAAATTTAAAATATGTGCAAACAAATAAGAAGTACATTTCTTCCAGAGTAAAATGAGCCATAAATGACTTTTCTCCTATGTTGCTCTCACTTACAGTAGGCAGTAGAAATCTGACAGAAGCGATAGGTTTTGGACTAGTCCATCTCTTCACGGGGGATTATCAGGGATTTATTTATTTTCAAAAGCACTTAATGAATGCCAGTTGCTCTGTCCAACTGCCAAAAAACTGTGTAGCGAGCAGGAAAGCTGCCCAGAATCACTGTTTAAGGGAATAGCTTTATAAAGAATAAAAGCCTTGCTGAGAATCCCCTATGAAGGGATGGACTAGTCCAAAACGCTTCTGTCCGATTTCTACTACCTACTGTAAGTGACAGCAACACAGGAGAAAAGTAATTTATGGCTCATTTTACTCTGGAAAAAAATGTACTTCTTATTTTTCTTATTTGTCTATGTTTGCACATATTTTAAATTTTAAAAATTTTCACCATAGTGCCCCTTTAACTTTACTAAAAAGAGTGAAAGCGAGGTGTGTTTATCTTACAGGGACAACAAAGGATGATTTGCATATTCAGCAGTGATGCATCGTGGGAGACATTATATGCTTACGCCACCCTGAATAATCACAAATACCTTTTGTTTTAAGAAGGTAAACTTCT
This sequence comes from Hyperolius riggenbachi, assembly GCF_040937935.1. NCBI lineage: Eukaryota > Metazoa > Chordata > Amphibia > Anura > Hyperoliidae > Hyperolius > Hyperolius riggenbachi. The sequence goes on along the minus strand of NC_090646.1, from coordinate 207,897,170 downwards.
GTTTTGCAAAACATTTTAGTAAGAGGGCTTTTTGGTCCTTTGTAGCCCCTTACACACTCCTATAAGTTCTGGTTCATCATGAGCTTACTGGGCAATCTGTAACTAAAAAGAGAGTGGAAAGAGATATCTGATCTGGCAGAAGAGTAATGACAGTGAATGTGAGGAGATTTGTTACGTTACACATCCAGTATAAGCCTTATAGAACCCAAACAGGCATCCATACTCTTCCATGAATCTACCCAAGCTCCCCATTGCAATCTACATTTTATATTGGATGCAGCCAAAATTCAACTGAAGTCCATTTAACTTGCTGCTTTGCATGGAGTTGTGCAGGTAAATGCAGTGCAGAATCACAGCATGTGATGGTCAGTGTGATTGGGATTTCATGCCATCCCCAGTCACCACTTCCTCTGATTTTAGCCTTAAAGGGAAGGTCCAAGCAAAATAAAAAAATGAGTTTCACTTACCTGGGGCCTCTACCAGCCCCATGCAGCTATCCTGTGCCCCCGTAGTCACTCACTGCTGCTCCAGTACCCCGCTGGCAGCTTGCCGACCTTGGAGGTCGGCGGGCCGCATTGCGTACATTTTTACTCATTCCCGCTACTGCAGGAACATTAACACATACATTTTTACGCGTTACTGGTTCAATGCGTAAACATTTAAAAATGTATGTGTTAATGTTCCTGCAGTAGCGGGAATGCGTAAAAATGTACGCAATGCGGCCCGCCGACCTCCGAGGTCGGCAAGCTGCCAGCGGGGGACTGGAGCAGCAGTGAGTGACTACGAGGGCACAGGATGGCTGCATGGGGCTGGTAGAAGCCCCAGGTAAGTGAAACTCATTTTTTTATTTTGCTTGGACCTTCCCTTTAAAAGAAATCTATTTGGGGAGAATCAGTACATCAATCAGATTTCATAAAAAATGATTAAATATGCCAGAAAAGTATTTGTCCCTTGTGCTGTGTGACCTCAGCCTCTTATAACCTAAAAACAAACAAACCAAAAAAGAACATACACTGTCCATCAAGTCCATCAGTACTAGGACATACTGTGACCTGGATTGAATAAGACCTTTCATAAGCAATAAGCACTAGCCACAACCATAGCATCTGGACAATATTACTATTATTATTGATTTATAAAGCTAACATATTCCGTGGCGCTGTACAGAGTAAAGCCTGGTACACAACTTCAATTTTGGTTAGTCAATGACTGGCCAATTTTACCGCCTCCATGTAGTATGAGGGTCAACATATTTTAAATACTAGGAACATATTGTGCAGGTATACTCTCATACTACATGGAGGTGGTACAATTGGTCAGTCATTGGTAAATCGTAATTGGACAATGTGTGCGCACCCTTAGAAACAAACATGGAGTACGTAATACAGACAACGGCATACAGAACATATAGACATTGGTACATGATACAGAATTGGTAGAGAGTAATTACAGTGACAGATGCAGCATGATAAAGAAATGTATAGAAAATTCCAAGATACAAAAGGGTGAGCGAGCCTTGGCCTTGCAAGCTTATAATCTAAAGGAATAGGGAGGAAACAAGAGGTGGGGGTAGTATAAAATATGTATACCTAAAGGCACTGGCCCTTATGCAATTCACTTTTTCTCCTGAGCTTTCTCTTAGGTGATAGTTTCACACCTTGGACCATATTCAACTCACTTTTTCTCCTAGGTGATAATTTTTGATTTCCTCAAACTAACTGTTTAGCTCTCTGCAAGGGATCATGGGGATGATCTACAGTATATCGGAAAAGTCTTCACTCACAGAGTGCAGGAAGTGGACTCACTTTAAAATAATATTGTGATGTCATACAAGCAGGATGACTGCAGAAGACATAACGATAAGTAACCAAGTGTCCCGCCATTAAACACCCAAGAAAGTGAAATCTATTTAATGGTTCCTAGCAATGCATAGATCTGTATACGCAATTACTGCAGAACATAAAATGAGTTATTAGTCCCTGGTGACATTTTACAACACAGATAAGTAATCACAATTCCAGTTTCCAACCCACACACTTCTGCATACAGTACTGTAGCCTGTAAGTAATCAGTATGTGCGTAGGCCTAAATTAAAAGCAAGGCTTGTCAATACGTCCTGCAGCGTTTGATGGACTTAGCATGAAGTCTTGAAAGATCATGTCCAATAATACCCTAGGTAATCGTCAGTTTGTTCTGGAAAGAAGTGACTCAATTTGCAAAATGCCAAGAAGCAGATGCCACCAAAGCACCTAGTGACAATAGATTGCTGTGTCTGTCTCAATGTATTGCAGATACCAGTTCTATTAGGCTGCTAACGCTTCAGAGTGACTGCATCTCCCATACCAATTTAAAAATCTGGGCAAGGAGCCAGCCTGGTCTCTGAAAGATTTACAGGTCCGCTGTCAGCACACAAACAGCATAAAAAAAAATACAGACATGCACTTATATTCAAATGCTGTCTCCAATGGAAAACAAAATCTAGACTCTGCATATAGTTGTTTCATTTTCTGAATCGGGATGAAATTTAAACGCATAACAGCTGTTTAAAGAATATTTCCCTTAAAGTGTAAGCACCAACCTGGGTCACTATTTGCTCAACCCGGTTTAAAAAGCAGTATAAATAACACTGCAACATTAAATTCTGCTGAGCAAGTTTTTAATTAGCATACCTTGGAAAAGCAGAGCACTTGGATGAGCTTCAAGTCTCAGCAAAAATGTCAGCTAAAGGGCACGGAGAATGAAAGAAATGTGGAGGCAATGTATATTTGTAAATACGGATGAAGTGGGTGCTCACTGTGCCACGCTAGTCCTTAGTCTCTTTGTTTTGGTTTATTGGGGAAAATAAAAAGGCTTTTCTTAACATGGTAAAAATAGAATTTGCTGTATCACAGTGACATATTTCAGAAGAAAGTGTGACAGACTTGGCAAAACATAGCAAATTGAACTTCAAGACCCCATACTGTATATCCAACACCATAAGGTGTGGCATATACTACTTCTTGCATGCTGCTCTCAGGCCTGGAACCCACTGAAAACAGCAAATGCAAAACGCAACCGCTAGCGTTTTGTCTGAGAGGTTTGCAAGCGGATTCATGCGCGTTTTTGGTCGTGTTTTGCAACATTGTATTTTTTTGCCCAGCGGGTGCGTAGCGTTTTGCGTTTTTATCCTGATTGGTCCTGTGAATTATTTTTAATTTTGTTACAGTGTGCTGAACCGCAAAACCGCTCAGTTTAGGTTTTGCTGAGCGTTTCCGCTAGCGGTTCAATACTTTACATTGAAGCGCTAACGCTCCCAAAATGCTGCACGTCCTGCGTTTGCGTTTCCCATCCCCATCCATTAACATTAGCCCAGCGTTTTGGCAAACTGCTAGCGTATCGCAGTGCTGCCAAAACGCTGCCAAAAGCGCTCCTGTGGGTTCCAGCCCTCACACACATTGAGGATGCTTCCTTGTTGGATACAGATGCCTAGAGTTAACCTCCCCCCTCCCCTCCAGTGCTCGGTGCCTGTGCAAAGCAACTAGTTGATTTGTGGACGCTAAAGCATACTCACATGGCGGGCAGAGTTCCTGTGCAAATACAGCATACCAATGGTTTCAATATCTGCATAGGGGTCATTCTGGGCTTCTGCAGCCGTCAGCGGCTTTGGGGAGAATAACCTGTTACAGTGATACCATTTGAGGATGAGCTGTGCAGCGCCACATTTTCATGCTAGATCATGTACACTTTAACCACTTCACCCCAAAGGGGTTTTTACCCTAGCGGAAAAGAGCGATTTTCACCTTTCAGTGCTCATCCCTTTCATTTGCCAATAGCTTAATCACTACTAATCACAAATGATCTATATCTTGTTTTTTTTCACCACCAATTAGGCTTTTTTGGGGTTAATATTTGTGTTAAGTAATTATTTTCTATGCATGTTAAAGACAAAAACAAGGGGGGGAAATGAAAAAAATACACTATTTATCCAATTTCATCCTCTATAGTTTTAATATAAACACTGTGCATAAAACCCATACATTTTATCTGCCTACCGTATATACTCGAGTATAACCCGAGTTTTTGGGCCCAAAAAAGTGGCCCAAAAGTGGGGGTCTCGGTTTATACTCGAGTCATATACTCGAATAACTAAAATACAACCCACTGCGAGCACCCCCGCCCGCCACAGGAAGAGTGGAGCTTGATTGTAAGCCGCTGTCAGAGCAGAGCAGCATGTATTGAGAGCCGCTTGCAGCGTGTAGTGAGCTGGCAATGAAACGGACACCTATTGTTGTCCGTTTATATGGTAACCCGGCAGGGCAGCGTATCTCCACAGCCGCTCACAGCTACATACAGCGCTGTACGGAGGAGGCTGCATCCTGCACTTTACGACGGCTGCTGTTGTGAGCTCAGTGACTGCACGTAAGTGCAGTTACAAGGTGGAACTGAATAAATGAGCTGCGCATAGGGGTGGACAATAACGGCAGCTCTAACATCAGTAACAGATGCCTCCCCACTATAAAATGGATTAGGCTGCATTGGCGTCAGAAAGGTAAAACTACTGACGTGGCTGCCTGGCTTTACATGCATATTGGCAGTGAAAAATGACTATATATTGAGCAAGAGCATTACTCCAGGAAGACATATGTATGTTAAGGGGTCTAAAAAAGATGGAATTAGCAATAGTGCCCCTTTAACATCCTTTATTTATGAATTAGCTGCTCTGCCCTGACAGTCAGCTGACAGATGAGGGGGAGGCATTTCCCTGTTTTCCTTCTATCCACTGCAAGACGTCCACTCTAAAAGTCACCAGTGGCTGCTGCATTTCCTGTCCCCGGCCTATACACGAGTCAATCATTTGTCCACGACGTTTAAGGTAAAAGTTGGGGGGTCGGCTTATACTCGAGTATATACGGTATTTGTCCTGGTTATTACAAGATTTTAATTATGCCCCTAGTACAAAGTATGGCGACAATATATTATTTGGAAATAAAGGTGTATTTTTTCTGTTGTGTGTTTTTTTCTTTTTTTAACTGATCTCACACGCGCGGGAGCGTGCACGGGCGCACAGTGGCAGCAGTGCTGCTTGACATCCTGGAGCCATTAAGAGGCTCCAGCAGGACGTTTTAATATGCCTGCTTGTCTTTAAGTGGTTAAAGGAACCTGCCATGATAGAAATATCACAGCTGCCATAGCTGACTTGTTCTGAAAGGGCAACCTATCCTTATCCTCTTTCATTTAGTTAGGGGTTGATTCAATAACCTACAGTAATATTGGGTTGTGGAGGCAGCACACAGCAATATTACCGGTACTACTGCCAGGAGGGTACCATGCGTTGCACAGTTAGTGCAACCCACACTACACATGTAATGCCTGTGTTGTTTGCTAAGGTAATGCGCATTAATTTACCGTAGCTTGGGTTACCCATGTACCACGGAAATGCACTAACTGTACAACATGCGGTACACTGCTTGCAGTAGTACCGGTTATACTGTCATGCACTTCCTGCGCACTGCAATATTAGTGTATGTCAGTATATCCAAGCCTAAGTGAGGTTATTAGTAACCTGGAAGAAGAATCTAGCCAGAGAAGTGAAGAGTTTCCTGGTCCGAATACTTGTGACGGGTTAGTGGCGCACTAAGTAGTTAAAGGGGCACTAAGACGAAAAATTGTAAAATATTAAATGTGTGCAAACATAGACAAATTAGAAGTATGTTTTTTCCAGAGTAAAATGAGCCATGAATTACTTTTCTCCTATGTTGCTGTCACTTATAGTAGGTAGTAGAAATCTGACAGAAGCGACAGGTTTTTGGACTAGTCCATCTCTTCATAGGGGATTCTCAGGGATTTATTTATCTTCAAAAGCAATGGCAGTTGCTCTGTCCAACTGCCAAAAAACTGTGTAGCGAGCAGGGAAGCTGGCCAGCGTCATTGTTTAAATCCTTTTTAGAGAATATCTTTATAAAAAATAAGAGCCTTACTGAGAATCCCCTATGAAGAGATGGACTAGTCCAAAACCTGTCACTTCTGTCAGATTTCTACTGCCTACTGTAAGTGACAGCAACATGGGAGAAAAGTAATTCATGGCTCATTTTACTCTGGAAAAAACATACTTCTAATTTGTCTCTGTTCGCACATATTTAATATTTTACAATTTTTTGCCATAGTGCCCCTTTAAGCAAAAATACAGATGACATATCCAATCCATTTCATTTTGAAAACAAGTTAAAAGTGGCAGCTCAGTTATTTTTATCCTGCTGGGCTACCCTTATATCAGACAGGAGTGTAACACTGCAGATCTACACTTGGTTATCCACTTCCAATTAAAAGAAGACAGACGTCAAATATATGCATACTTAAAGTAAACTGATTATTCCTGGCAGCTGGGTGCTCAATAAGTAAAATTCCTATAGTTACGATGACTACAGTAGAATCTCGTTATAGTAAACTCTGATATAGCAAACCTCTGGCATAGTAAACTCAGTCCCTTTGTCCCGAACAGGTCACTTCAAATGTATTTCCAATGCTAGAAAAAAACAAGCAGCTCACAGAATAATACCGAACACCATGTGTAATTTTCAATGGCCGTTCAGCAGCTGGAGTGAGCTTGAGAAGTCTCCTAGTGCATTACTGCTGAATATATACAAATTAACCATTGTTACCCTTAGAAGCTAAATACACCTCACAGACACCCCTGATGAGTCACGCGTACGTGACGAAACGCGTAGGGAGGAGCTAGCAGCCGGAAGGACGATCTGGAAACTATACAGCGGAGACTAACGGAGCGCCCGGCGAGCCTATCCGGAGAGGCACGGGGGAGAGCCCGTTTTAACACTCTATGCGCCGTTACATGCACAGCCATAGGAGGATCATAGAGCGCATACTGACCAGTCTTGCAGTAGTCACACAGGCTGGGTGAGTGCGGCCCCGAGGGGGGTTCTACACTTCTTTTGATGTACCTAAAGTGGAGTGGAGCGCTATCTATCCATATATAATAAACACACCTCCAGAACCGCTGGAATGCAATGATGTGTCAGCTTGTTAATTTGTACAGAGCCATAATAATCCAACATGCATACAGACAATTTCGTATTGTTTGATCCTCATCAGTGCATGGCATGGATTAATTTGGCTCTATGAAGTAGGGCTTGTAACACCGAGAGGTACAGACTAACCAGCAAGCTCATGGTGAACCAGAACTCATTGGAGTGTGTAAGGGGCTGCAATGGTCCTAAAAGCCCCCTTACTAAGATGGTAAGAAAAACAAAAGTTTGCTTTCTTAAAACAGAAAGAATTTGCGATAATTCAGGTTGGAGTGAGCTTGAGATGTCTCCCAGTGCATTAAGGAACCACTATATACTAGCACTGCTATGCATTGTGGTGTGACAGGGTTACTTATAAGATGTTTTATCGGTCACTATTTATTTTAACCTGTTACATAATGGTTGTTTGGACAGTTGAGCACTCCTCCACCCACAATCTGAACCTGACCCCCTTGCACATACTGCATGGGCACAGCCACAGGCCTGCACAATGCACCGGCGCTTGTCTACGCACGCACGCACGCACGCGCACGCACACACACACACACACACACACACACACACACACTGTATTTTTTAAAGTAGGTTTTGCATGTCAGGTCTGGTGACTCAATAGATTAGTATGGAGAGCATGGATTACACTCAACCCTTATCAAACTTTATGTGCAGATAAAACATCATGGATATGGCACACACACATATGTATGCATTGGTTGCCTGGGTGGGGGACATGTATATAAAAAAAAAAAAAAAAAAAAAAAAAAAAAAAAAAAGCACCCAGACAAAAGGGCATTGAAGATAGCTGGTTGTAGTAGATCGGTAAAATTGCTGATATTCTACTACTTAATTACAATAGTCAAATATTGGTAATCTTTACCAATATTTATTTTATTGTTGGTTAATAAGGCTTGTTTCAAAAATGGGTGCTAGAAGGACAGCCAGCACACATGGCCACGTTTAGCTGCTATAAACCGTAAATAGCATCTACATATGGCTACATTTTGGCTATAAACAATAAATAGTGGTTTACACACTATAAATAGCGGCTATAAACGGGTGCCCAAATTGCAGTTTATAGCCACTGATCGCGGTTGCATGTCATATCGGTGCCGCTCAGTTCGATGCGGGGAGAGCCGAATGACGGCTCTCCCTGCTGCCGCTAAACTTCGGGGCGGCATTGAATACTATTCCCCCTCCGAGTTGTCGCAACTCGGAGGGCAATGTAATTTCGGGGTCTGGCAGCCGCCAGAGCCCCGAATTACCGCTACGAGGGGTGCGCATCATAGCATTGCTGCTATCACGGCGCCCAGTTTCGAAATCAGCTGATTCGACTAATCACGGCTTTTAACATTGTAGCACCATTTTTTATCTGGGTGCCACCAACGCCCTTTTTATCTGCTTTGGTCTGGTGTACTGCAAGCACATTTTATCTGGTGAGTATACAAAAATAGTGATTATAACAGGCAATAATTCAAACAAATACACAAGCACAATACAGTCTACAATTTAACCACTTCACTACTGAGGGGTTTTACCCCTTGAGCACCAGAGCAATTTTCACCTTTCAGCGCTCCTCTCATTCATTCGTCTATAACTTTATCATTACTTATCACAATGAAATGAACTAGATCTTGTTTTTTCCGCCACCAATTAGGCTTTCTTTAGGTGGGACATTATGCCAAGAATTATTTTATTCTAAATATGTTTTAATGGGAAAATAGGAAAGTGTGGGAAAAAATTCATTATTTTTCAGTTTTCGGCCATTATAGTTTTTAAATAATGCATGCTACTGTAATTAAAACCCATGAAATGTATTTGCCCATTTGTCCCGGTTATAAAACCGTTTAAATTATGTCCCTATCACAATGTTTGGCACCAACATTTTATTTGGAAATAAAGGTGCATTTTTTTCAGTTTTGCGGCCATCCCTAATTACAAGCCCATAGTTTATAAAGTAACAGTGTTGTACCCTCCTGACATAAATATTTAAAAAGTTCAGTCCCTAAGGTAACTATTTATGTATTTTTTTTATTGTAATTTTTTTTTTTAATTAGAAAAAATAAATAAATTGGGGAGTGTGGGAGGTAATGAGTTAATTTTTTGTGTAAAAGTAGTGTATGTGAAAAAGGCTTTAGGGCGTAGTTTTACTATTTGGCCACAAGATGGCCACAGTAACATTTTATTTATGCGACCTGCAAGCGTCCGGAAGGACGATTGCAGGAAGTAGAAAGAGGCTGGGAACTTTTTTTTTCTCTTCACAATGATCGCTGCTTCTCATAGAAGCAGCGGATCATTGCGGGGGCTTAGATCAACGAACGGGGATGGATTTTCCCCTTCATTGATCTCCGGGTGAGCGGGCGGCGGCGTGCATGCGAGCAGGAGTGCGCGCATAAGCGAGCGGGAGCGCGGGCAGTACGGATTCCTCCGTACCTGGTGGTAAAAGGATGGAAAAAGGGACGGAGAAATGCGTACGGGTGGGGGTAAAGTGGTTAATGTTATGTACTAAACAATAATTTGTATAATTTAGGTCTGATTCGCTAAATCAAAGTATAGGATTCGACTTATACATGAGTCACGGGCAACACTGAGCACACTGAGTAATATGTGTACTATTAGTGACATGCCCATCTGCACCAATTGACACTTTCTTGATAAAGGAAATGCCAAGAAAGCACAGGTCTGAAAATCTTGGCCACAACAATTAACAAGAAAAGGGACAGGGGGGAAATACTGGGCTGCAGAAAGGGGAGTGAATAATTGCTGCACTTAGGGGCCTGATGGAGTTATTGGCTGTACTTAAAGAAAATCTGTAATGAAAAAAAACTCTCCTGGGGGGTACTCACCTCGTGTGGGGGAAGCCTCCGGATCCTATTGAGGCTTCCCCTGTCCTCCTCGGTCCCACGGCGGAGGTGAAAATCCTCTCGGAGCGGTGGCAATGTAAATATTTACCTTTTGGCTCCAGCGCAGGCGCAGTATCCGCTCCTCCCATGGAGATAGGCGAAAATAGCCGATCTCCGTCGGGCCGCTCTACTGCGCAGTCGCAAGTCGCCTGCACAGTAGAGCGGACCCGATGGAGATCGGCTATTTACGCCTATCTCCATCAGAAGAGCCGCAACAGCGCCCCCGCTGGAGCCAGAAAAGGTAAATATTGCACAGCGCGACAAATTGTCGCCTGTGCGTTCCGGGGGCTGCAGCGAGACCGCCATGTAACTCAGGAGGAGGTCGGGGGAAGCCTTGATAGGGTCCAGAGGCTTCCCCCTACTGAGGTGAGTACCCCCCAGGGGAACTTCTTTCAGCACAGGTTTTCTTTAAGGAACAGGAAGGGTTCATGGCTGCAATACTTTATGCAGGGCAGTAATTCAGCATTTTTCAACCAGTGTTCCGCAGCACACTAGTGTGCCGCGGGACGTTGCCTGGTGTGCCGTCCTCTTCTCCCCCTCCCGCCCATCCCCGCGGTCGCCGCTGTTATTACCTTAGCAGCGGCCGCTCTCCCCTCTCCAGCGCATGCATTTATTTAAGCAGCGTATCTCCCGGCTGCTCTGTGTGTGATGCGCAGGAAGCAGGGCTCGGTTACCATAGTAACGGCGATACATATCGCCGCTACAGGAAGCCGCTGCCATGCTTCCTGCCGGATCACACAGAGCAGCCGGGAGATACGCTGCTTGAATAAACACACGCGCCGGAGAGGGGAGAGCGGAAGCTGTTAAGGTAATAACAGCGGGGGGCACCACCTACCCATAATGGCTATACCGGGGCACTATACTAGCTATACTGGGGCACTATACTAGCTATCCTGGGGCACTATACTTGGGCGCTATCCTGGGGCACTATACTGGGGCACTATTCTGGCTATACTGGGGCACTATTCTGGCTATATACTGGGGCACTATACTGGGGCACTATACTGGCTATACTGGGGCACTATACTGGCTATACTGGGGCACTATACTGGCTATACTGGGGCACTATACTGGCCATACCGGGGCACTATACTGGCTATCCTGGGGCACTATACTGAGGCGCTATCCTGGGGCGCTATACTGGGGCACTATTCTGGCTATACTGGGGCACTATACTGGCTATACTGGGGCACTATTCTGGCTATACTGGAGCACTATACTGGCTATACTGGGGCACTATACTAGCTATACTGGGGCACTATTCTGGCTATACTGGAGCACTATTCTGGCTATACTGGAGCACTATTCTGGCTATACTGGGGCACTATTCTGGCTATACTGGGGCACTATTCTGGCTATACTGGAGCACTATTCTGGCTATACTGGGGCACTATTCTGGCTATACTGGAGCACTATTCTGGCTATACTGGGGCACTATTCTGGCTATACTGGAGCACTATTCTGGCTATACTGGGGCACTATACTGGCTATACTGGGGCACTATTCTGGCTATACTGGAGCACTATACTGGCTATACTGGGGCACTATTCTGGCTATACTGGGGCACTATTCTGGCTATATACTGGGGCACTATACTGGGGCACTATACTGGCTATACTGGGGCACTATACTGGCTATACTGGGGCACTATACTGGCCATACCGGGGCACTATACTGGCTATCCTGGGGCACTATACTAGCTATCCTGGGGCACTATACTGAGGCGCTATCCTGGGGCACTATACTGGCTATACTGGGGCACTATTCTGGCTATACTGGGGCACTATACTGGCTATACTGGGGCACTATTCTGGCTATACTGGAGCAACTAAACTCCCTAAACTGGGGCAACTATGCTAGCTATGCAGCCGCACCCCAGCCCCCCCCCCCCCCATAGCCTGCTGCACACGGCACTGACCACTAGGTCGCACAAACACCCGGGGGCCGCACCTACCCCCCCCCCCCCCCCCCGCCGTTCCCCGGAGAAAAATTTGGTCAGAAAGTGTTCCCTGGGCCGGAAAAGGTTGGGAACCACTGCAGTAATTAACCCCTCCTGGTCCCAAAGTGCAGCCATGAGTCAATAAAAAATTCCAGCTTAAGAGGCTTAAATATTGGGGTCAACTAATACACGAGGTCGACTTGTAACAGAGTATATATGATAAATGCAGCAATTATACATCTACCAGGCAAAAAACAAAACAAAACAAAACCCAGATAAGATTGTAAACTCTAAGCAAGAAACGCCTTACACAATATATAAGCGGTGAGGCTACATAGGGACAGCACAATTACACTGTTCAGATGTAATATGTGTAACACATTGCTAGGCAGGTACTGCATACCCGTTTTAAACATTTAATTATAGAAATCAAAGTAATGCTGTCTATATTGTTAAAAGAACGTAGACGTTTACTTAACCCATCTCAAGGGATTCTTGCTGTGTCCATTGGTGCTGTGAGCTATTGAAATAATTACATGAGATAGACAGAACTCGCGCTTCTAAAATCTAAAAGGATAAAATGGTGCTATTTTTGTAATTTCACATAATGACGAAGCTGAAAAATGTCAAGTCCCTAAGATTCTACCTTTATTGTAGCATTTCTGACAAGTCTACTCTTTACTGAATCACATCTCAGAGCTGTTAAGCCATTGTGCGAGATAACGGGTGGTGATGTGGTTACCTACACATACTGACTCTCTCACACAAGACACTGGGCAACATACGTGGAAAGAGGGCTTAAAGAGACTAGGTAACAAAATTTTCAGCCATATTTCTTCTATCCTATAAGTTCCTAAACCTGTTCTAATGTGGTCTGAATTACTGCAGCCTTTTCTAGTTGTACTGTCTTTGTAATGTATCAAATCTTCTCTTCTTTGTCAACCCGGGGAGGAATGGGCTGCCTCTGTTGTAATACGGTAGGAACAAGTTATGCACGCCCCTTGCATACCCCCTCCAGGCTCTGTGTGCTTTGTTTATTTCTCACATACAGCACAGAGAGTGAGTGAGTGAGTGAGTGAGTGAGTGTGTGTGTGTGTGTGTGTGTGTGTGTGTGTGTGTGTGTGTGTGTGTGTGTGTGTGTGTGTGTGTGTGTGTGTGTGTGTACACACAGCGCTTCTCAAAAAATTTGCATATTGTGATAAAGTTCATTATTTTCTGTAATGTACTGATAAACAGACTTTCATATATTTTAGATTCATTACACACAACTGAAGTAGTTCAAGCCTTTTATTGTTTTAACATTGATGATTTGGCATACAGCTCATGAAAAGCCAAAATTCTATCTAAAAAAATTAGCATATTTCATCCGACCAATAAAAGAAAAGTGTTTTTAAAACAAAAAACTCAACCTTCAAATAATTATGTTCAGTTATGCACTCAATACTTGGTCGGGAATCCTTTTGCAGAAATGACTGCTTCAATGCAGCGTGGCATGGAGGCAATCAGCCTGTGGCACTGCTCAGGTGTTTTGGAGGCTCAGGATGCTTCGATAGCGGCCTTAAGCTCATCCAGAGTGTTGGGTCTTGCATCTTTCAACTTTCTCTTCACAATATCCCACAGATTCTCTATGGGGTTCAGGTCAGGAGAGTTGGCAAGCCAATTGAGCACAGTAATACCATGGTCAGTAAACCATTTACCAGTGGTTTTGGCACTGTGAGCAGGTGCCAGGTAGTGCTGAAAAATGAAATCATCTCCAAAAATACAGTGGACCAACACCAGCAGCTGACATGGCACCCCAGACCATCACTGACTGTGGGTACTTGACACTGGACACAGGCATTTTGGCATTTCCCTCTCCCCAGTCTTCCTCCAGACTCTAACACCTTGATTTCCGAATGACATGCAAAAGTTGCTTTCATCCGAAAAAAGTACTTTGGACCACTGAGCAACAGTCCAGTGCTGCTTCTCTGTAGCCCAGGTCAGGCGCTTCTGCCGGGGTTTCTGGTTCAAAAGTGGGGAATGCGGCACCTGTAGCCCATTTCCTGCACACACCTGTACACGGTGGCTCTAGATGTTTCTACTTCAGACTCAGTCCATTGCTTCCACAGGTCCCCCAAGGTCTGGAATCGTTCCTTCTCCACAATCTTCCTCGGGGTCCGGTCACCTCTTCTCGTTGTGCAGCGTTTTCTGCCACACTTTTTCCTTCCCACAGACTTCCCACTGAGGTGCCTAGATACAGCACTCTAGGAACAGCCTATTCATTCAGAAATGTCTCTGTGTCTTGCCCTCTTGCTTGAGGGTGTCAATGATGGCCTTCTGGACAGCAGCCAGGTCGGCAGTCTTACCCATGACTGCGGTTTTGAGTAATGAACCAGGCTGGGAGCTTTAAAAGCCTCAGGAATCTTTTGCAGGTGTTTAGAGCAGTGTTCTCCCCAGAATTTTTTTCCAGCCGGGTGGCATGAAAAAGTAGCCGGGTGGGGCGAGATTATAGAATGCAGGGCCGGTGCTTTTCTGCACAACTCTGCTTACAACAGAGAAAGAGGTGAGCCGATGACAGCCGGGTGCTCACCAAAACTAGCCGGGTGGAGCACCCGGCTAACAGAGCCTGGGGAGAACACTGTAGAGTTAATTAGTTGATTCAGAGGATTAGATTATTAGCTCGCTTAGAGAACCTTTTCATGATATGCTAATTTTTTTAGATAGGAATTTTGGGTTTTCATGAGCTGTATGACAAAATCATCAATATTAAAACAATAAAAGGCTTGAACTACTTCAGTTGTGTGTAATGAATCTAAAATATATGAAAGTCTAATGTTTATCAGTACATTACAGAAAATAATGAACTTATCACAATATGCTATTTTTTTTTAGAAGGAGATATATATACATATATATATATATATATATATATATATATATATATATATATATATATATATATATATATATATATATATACACACACACATACACATGCACACAAGTTATTGTGACATACAAAACCCAGAAACATGGAGTTGCCAAAATATCCATTTAGAATTCGAATGATTCTGCCCATGCAAAGAAAAGGGCAGTAAACATCCAGATGCTTGCTATGGGTAATAGGTCTACTTTGAAGCTTAGGCTAGGTTCACACTGGGGCACTGCATTGCAAGGAAGAGGAAAAGTTGCATCGTGCATGATAGGTGCAATGCAGAACATGCAGTGAAGCACACACAAGTTGAAAATAAACTGATGAGAAAAACAATTGTATCTATCCTCCTACTTCTAAAAATGACTTTATTTTATGTTTAAACATTTACACAGTAGATTTAATGTTTTATTAAAGCTCTATAAAGTGTCCCAGAGCTGAACTACATGAACCCTTGACCTTTTTTCATCTATCTATTGCAGTTACAAATTCTTCTTTGCTCAAAAAAAGTTGTATGACTAGAATTTCTTATTAGTGAGGATTATGCTGTAATTCTGACTAGAGATGTGGCGAACATCTCTGAATCTCTTGGGGGTTTACTACTTCCGGGTTGCTCTGACCCGGAGTAGTACGCCTGCGCTGCCCGGCGGAGCGCATCCTAGATTGTGCTCCTGTTGCCGGGCACTTTCTGCGCATGACGTCATGAACGACGTCACGCTCATGCGCAGAGAGTGACAGGAGCGCGATCTAGGACGCGCTCCGCCGGGCAGCACAGGCGTACTACTCCGGGTCAGAGCAACCTGGAAGTAGTAAACCCCCCAGAGATGTTCGCCCGGCGAACCGTTCGCCACATCTCTAATTCTGACAAGAGAGAGGCTGTCACTTGCATGCCTGAAGGTTAACTCTTTCAGATAGGAAAATAAAATAAATAAATAAACAGCCTAGTTTTTTATATGAAAAGTATGCTTCACTTCAACTGTACACATTCTATAATGCAAAGCATGCCTCGTGTTAACGTAGCCTTAGTCTTTAACTTGCGCTAGACTGTTGATGTAGATGCCATGATTTGAGACACATTCTCTTTAGATTGTGGACTTTGGACTCTCGCACAGGCGTTCTATACAAGGTGGCCAGCGGGCATTTGATGGACTGTGGGTGTCTTTGGCGCCAATCTGCTGTGAGTTGATGGTCCTTGTTGAACACGAATTGTATTATATGGAAACCTTTTGCATTAAAAGAGGTTGCATTTTTTGCATTATACAGTGGGATGCAAAAGTTTGGGCAACCCTGTTAATCGTCATGATTTTCCTGTATAAATCGTTGGTTGTTATGATAAAAAATGTCAGTTAAATATATCATGTAGTAGACACACACAGTGATATTTTAGAAGCGAAATGTAGTTTATTGGATTTACAGAAAGTGCGCAACAAAATTAAGCAGGTGCATAAATATGGGCACTGTTGTCATTTTATTGAATCCAAAACCTTTAGAACTAATTTATGGAACTCAAATTGGCTTATTTATCTCAGTGACCCCTGACCTACATACACAGGTGAATCCAATTATGATAAAGTATTTAAGGGGGTCAATTGTAAGTTTCCCTCCTATTTTAATTTTCTCTGAAGAGTAGCAACATGGGGGTCTCAAAACAACTCTCAAATGACTTGAAGACAAAGATTGTTCACCATCATGGTTAAGGGGAAGAATACAGAAAGCTGTATCAGAGATTTCAGCTGTCTGTTTCCACAGTTAGGAACATATTAAGGAAATGGAAGACCACAGGCTCAGTTCAAGTTAAGGCTCGAAGTGGCAGACCAAGAATAATCTTGAACAGGCAGAAACAACGAATGGTGACAACAGTCAGAGTCAACCCACAGACCAGCACTAAAGACCTACAACATAATATTGCTGCAGATGGAGTCACTGTGCATCGTTCAACCATTCGGCGCACTTTACACAAGTAGATGGTGTATGCGAGAGGAAGTCTTTTCACCGCCCACAGCACAAACAGAGCCACTTGAGGTATGCTAAAGCACTTTTAGACAAGCCAGCTTCATTTTGGATTACGGTGCTGTGGACTGATAAAACTAAAATGGAGTTATTTGGGCATAACAAGGGGTGTTATAAGTGGAGGAAAAAGAACACAGCATTCCAAAAAAACAAAAACAAAAACAAAAAAAACCTGCTACAGTAAAAGATGGTGGTGGTTCCATCATGCTGTAAAGTTGTGTGGCCAGTGCAGGGACTGGGAATCTTGTCACAGTTGAGAGACGCATGGATTCCACTAAGTATCAGCAGATTCTGGAGACCAATGTCCAGGAATCAGTGACAAAGCTAAAGCTGAGCTGGATCTTTCAACAAGACAATGACCCTAAACACTGCTCAAAATCCACTACTCATGCAGAGGAACAAGTACAACATTCTGGGATGGCCATCTCAGTCCCCAGACCTGAATATACCTGAAAATCTGTGGTGTGAGTTACAGAGAGCTGTCCATTCTTGGAAGCCATCAAACCTGAATGAACTAGAGATGTTTTATAAAGAAGAATGGTCCAAAATACCTTCATCCAGAATCCAGGCTCTCATTGGAATCTACAGGAAGCATTTAGAGGCGGTAATTTCTGCAAAAGGATGATCTACTAAATATTGATTTCATTCCTTTTTCTGGTGCCCAAATTTATGCACCTGCCTAATTTTGTTTAAACAATTATTGCACACTTTCTGTAAATCCAATAAACTTCATTTCACTTCTCAAATATCACTGTGTGCGTCTCCTACACCTACATGATATATTTAACTGACATTTTTTTTTCATAACAACCAACGATTTATACAGGAAAATCATGAAGATTAACAAGGTTGACCAAACTTTCGCATCCCACTGTATATCTGAGTGTGCTGATCTTTCTGCAATACAGAAGATTGTTGATGTGACATGACAATTTGTTTTCTGGATTTTGAAAATAAATGCAAAATTTTGCTATATATAATCAGTCTTTTCAATAATATATTAACATGCTATATAGAGATGACTTAACTAAAAGCACAATAAAGCGAGATATGTAATTACGGTAAATTCACAAAACCACAAAATATGGGACACACACAGGCCATTACCCACAAAACTGAGAACTCAGCCTTGTCCTTCCTTCCAACCCTTGTATGTACAAAACAGGAGGATACACAGCCCCACCCATTCATGCCAAACCAAGCTGCCTGTCCCACTACCACACAATCCCTGACTTAGTAAAATGCCTTTATTACTTCATGACACATCTGCCACCCTGGCTCATCCACCCTCAGCCTTGTGCAGCAACAGCCAAACCCTTTCAGGAGGAGGACTGGCTGAGTGTATTAAATGGCCGTTCTCACTTTTTTCTTCTGCTGCACCCACATTATACTGCTGCCTTACTCCCTACCTCAAATGCAACAGCCCCATCGCTCTTTTCCTAAAATACACTGTATCGACCCGTCCAACCCATTGCCACAGTTGGACCTGTGCTGTGCCCTATGGGAATATATTTGCTAGTTCTAATAATAAGAGGGCTACAAACCGTAGTTTTCTAAGTCTGTTCTCTGTGCTCTTTGTAAGGTTGTTTGTCTCCTCCTTCCACTTGTAGCTCGTCTTTTGTTGAGCGGTCAGTAGTCTCATTAGTTCCTGCATGGACTTTCGGCAGCTGTCTTCCATCTCCTGCAGTTGTACCTCATAGCCTTGCTCCTTCACAGAGAACTCATGTGTCATAGTACTTATCTAGGGGGAAAAAACACAGAAAAACAGACATGGCATATTTGCCTCATCAATATTAACAGCAAATGTTTACTCGATGAAATTATTGCTTTACAGAACTGTAACTTTCAATGGCAAAGTGTAAATGATTCTACCATGAACTTAGGATTCTACTTTATATCAAATCTTCTAGGTATAACCAAGGACTTATTGACCCACACAATTCTTCCTCTCAGTCTCTCATGCCAATCATAAGAGACTGAGTAAAGGTACAGTGATTTTGGTACACTTACTATCATCACACATAGCATGGTGCAGAGTACAAGTAGTAGGAGCCATAAATACATACGGTACACAGTACAGACAACGCTAGAGGGAGAATCCTGATTTTACAAGATCACAATCTATAGGGGAGTAGCTTGGGGATACTACATAAAGTGACAAATGGGTTAGTGATTGAGGCTGCAGGGTGCGGACATCTGGTGCAGATGTGGATAGGTCTCAAGGTGACTATTATATGCTTGTCTGAAATGGTGCATTTTAAGGATACGTTTGAAGATTTCAAGGCTTGGATCACGGTGAATAGGATAAGGAGGGGTAAAACCTGTGACAACTCATGCTACAGTGAGGGCTCGTTTCCATGCAGCTCAGAGCTCCATGGCTCTTTACTGAATGGGATCGTGGGCTGAATTGCTCCGAAATACAGCAAACCATGCATGGCGATTCAGCTGTGAATCGCCATGCATGAATGGAAATGCAGACAGTGCAATTTATGCACTGTCTGCTGCCCCTGCAATCCTGTTTCCATAAGCGTGCCTGAAAGCACACTATATGGAAATGAGCCCTGAGAAGAGATTACCAAAACAGAAAATAAGAGGGTTTCATGTGAGGAGCAAAGGTTGCAAAGTGACTTAGAGAGTAGCGAGTAGGAAAACAGGTGGAGTTTGACGCTGGTGAGTAGGGCAGGATGTTAAAACTCTTGCATATTTTTTCCTGTGTATTTTTTGTATGATTTTGTATTTTTTTTTATTGTTCCTACAATATAAGTTTTAGGGGCTTTCTATTCTTCATTGATTTCAGTTTGTAAGCTATGCAACTGGTAGATGTAAAACAAACATTTTTAGGAGTAGGACAGATTATTTATTGCTTCAGTTTATTTTCTGTTTAGGTTTGTTTTTAAGGGCAGAGCACCAGGACAACAGTCAGACAAGTGTCAAAATAATCTCTCACAGGTTTAAGATTTTACAAAAATCATAACGCTGCTGTGGGAACACCCTTATAGGGTTTCAGTAGCAAAGGGCTTTTCAAAGCTTGGTGTGTGCTAGCCCTAACAGCTTATCTTTTTCTGGACATTTGTAAACAACTCCATCCAATGGTAAAATGATTGTAGAAACTGCAGAATAATTTAAAAGGTACTGTTTTTGTAGGATTGCATTGTTCCCATACAGAACGAATTCTACATCTTGAGGTGAATTTTCTACTTTAAGAGAAAACAACCACATGGGCACAGATGCAGCCATATGTATGTGATGGATTGGGAAAAAGTGCTGGTTGTTTCCCCGATATTGAATGAGGACATAATCATTTTCAGAACCACATGAAAATGCTGTTGAGATCCAAATGCCTTGTTTCTGAATTCTCTTTTTTTACATTAACCATCTGTTTGTTGGGTGATTTGTATGGATGCATTTGAAAATTTTATTGTAATTTATGGAAAGTGCTTAGTTATTTAATTACTGTTCTGAGATATACATAAAGAAATTTTGAATGCGGTACTCAGCCGCAGTCATTTGTGCTCTTTTCACTTTGTTCCATACACAAAATGCTAGCTCTGGGATGGGAAACTTTTGGTGCTGCAGCTGTGCCAAACCATATTTGACATGCTAAGCAGCCATCATCTCTAATTCTGCAATGTTCAAAGTAAACCTGTCTGGTCAAAGAATGAGGCCTGATCGAAAACTCCTGTTTATGCAGTCTGTGAGTACTTCGCTCACCCTGTATTGACTTACTCTATACCCTGGAAGCTCAGTTATTTTACACTTTTTTTTTTCATCAAACTTTATTGCTCAAAAAGTCAGATATATATAAACATAAACTTTGTATCATAAGCACGTGGTTACTGAATATGCATACATGGAATTGTCATTCTTGTATAATAGCACAGTTATTTCATACACTTATTTTTTGTTGTTCTTCCATAGGATACTCAGGGACATTACATTTATATCCCCCCATCTAGGAATAGCAACCTATTTCTCATTGGGCAGTTGGTCCTAAGGACCCCAATGAGCTACTAGTGGTCGCTTGTATAGCGTGTATTAATCATATATTAGTGGTGTAGTATTTTCCAGCATCATTCAGCATAAGCAAAGAAAAGACATAAGTCGTGGAGTCAGCAATTTAAAGGAAATAAAGAAACATAACAGAAACATAACAGAAAGAAAGGAAAAATATATGGTGAACTTATTATTGTGGTTACCATTGACGGTCTGAGCTTGTCATGTTTAATTATCTGGTCCTGATGATGACGTTAAGGCTTGATCTCTAAGTCAATAATATAACGCTAGTTTCGTATCTAGTTGCTGTTCTATGGAGTATTAGTGTCCTATCCACAAATTAGGCATGTTAAGGGGGCAGACTCTCCCTGTATTCTGGTATCTAATTTTTTGTTCCATCAGTATGTTCTTCTGAACTGTATATTTTAGGTGTTCAATGGATATATGGTTGGCTGACTTCCAGTTATTTGAGATTAGTGAAAGGGCTACGAATAGGATGTGTGCTATTTGCGGTCTAACTAGTATAGGAAATTCTTCTATTCCCACCATTAATAAAGCTAGTTTGGGGAGGAGTTTGAAATTTTGTTCAAGAACTCTTTGTATGAGAGCTTCAACTTTTTTCCAAAAGGCGAAAATTATTGGGCATTCCCAAAGCATATGTAGCAAAGTTCCTTGGTCGGTAGAGCAGTGCCAGCATAGAGGAGATATGTTTTCCGAGAAGGATGCTATCCTTCTTGGAGTATAGTACCATCTATATAGAATTTTGCGAGATTGTTCCCAGTGGGTGTTACATTTGGATAATTTTAGGATCATATTTGTAGCTTTAATAAGTTGTTCCACTGAGATCTGAGTATTCAGGTCGTTAGACCAATTAAGGGCAAAACGCTTGAGAGGTGAATAAGGGTTCATTTGTAGATTTTCGTACCATGTTGAGATATCTCCCCTATGCGGGCCCTTGAAGTTTAATAGGGTAATGATTCGGGTTGGTAGTTGTGGAATTCGTAAGTCTCTTGATTTGATCAGGTGAAATATTCTATGATATGAAAAGAGTTGAGACTGGGGTAGATTGAATTCTTTCTGGAGTGCTGCAAAGGTTTTAATTTTGGGGCCTTCAAATAAATCATTGAACAATATTTCTTTGTTTACACGCCAATGCTGTAAATTAAGGTCTGGGATGAACTGATGGAGAACTGATAGAGGGATATTGGGAGTGTGTGTTTGAGCTGTGTCGGGAGGATGTTTAAGGAAGTGTTCCCATGCCAGAAGTATGGCCTTAATCGTTGGGTATTGGGACAAAGGGGTCTTTGCGCCTAAAATCATACCTCTTATTACTATGTGGGGGTCTTTAGTTAAAAGATATTTTTCTATTTCTACCCAAGGTTTCTGCGATTGTGGATCCCACCAATGTTTAACCATGTCTAGCGAGGCTGCATAGTAGTAAGATTCCAAGCATGGTAGGCCCATGCCGCCCCATTTTTTTGGTAGAGTCATTACTTTGTGTGAGACTCTTGCTTTTTTCCCTTGCCAAATGAACTGAGACACACATCTTTTCAGATCTAATAGGTATGATTTTTTTAGTGGTATATTGATTGTCCTAAACAGATAGAGAATTTTGGGCAAGATGAACATTTTGAAAGTGGCTACCCGGCCCGACCAAGATAGCCATCTTTTTGATAGACCTGAGCACTCGTTTTTAATGGCAGTTAATAAGGGGATATAGTTGCGGGCATACATTTTTTCAGTTGGAAAGGTTAACTTAATCCCTAAGTAAGGAACTTCAGATTCAGCCCAGGGAAATGGGAAGGTCTTAGAGATATGATTTTTCTCCTTGAGGGTTAAATTAAATGCTAGGAGGAGAGACTTATGATGGTTTAGTTTATAGAAAGAAGCTGAAGAGAACAGTTTCAGTTTTTCTAATAGATGTGTTAATGATTTAGTTGGGTCGGTCAGAATCAATGCAACATCGTCCGCAAACATGCTAATAACATGATGGTTACCCCCAATTTTGACCCCTTTTATGTTGTTATTTGAACGGATTCTTTGAGCTAAGGTTTCCATCATTAATACGAATATAATGGGAGACAGGGGGCATCCTTGCCGGGTGCCATTTGTGATGTTGAAGGGTTTGGATATGAACCCTGCTGCATTGACTCTGGCCGATGGTGTTGAATATAAAGCCATAACTGCTGCAAGTATAGGTCCTGATAGGCCAAACTTAAAGAGGGTACTTCTTAAGAATTGCCAATGAACTCTGTCAAATGCCTTCTCGGCATCCAAGGTTAGAAGCACCGAAGGCATTTGACAGAGTTCCACATGTCTGATCAGACCCATCATGCGCCTTGTTCCATCTCCCGCTTGCCTGCCTCTTGTGAATCCAACTTGGTCATAGGACAATAAGTTTGGGGTTATCTGCATCAGGCGGTTTGCCAGTAGTTTCGCGTATAATTTAAGATCTGTATTTAACAGAGAGATAGGACGGAAATTAGCTGGAGACGACTCATCCTTCCCTGTTTTAGGAATCACCGTAATTATTGCTTCTAAATATTCACTGGGTATAGTACTTCCATCTAGAAAGGAGTTGAATAAGGATAAGAGGTTTGGTACTAGGGAGCTGGCAAGAGTCAGAAGATACTCATTGTTAAAACCATCCGGGCCTGGGGCCTTGTTACGTTTGAGAGTCTGTATTGTTTTTAGTAATTCTGACTCTGTGAAGGGGCTGTTTAGGGATTCTAATTGTGTTGGAGAGATCTTGGGTAAATTGATCGATCTCAAGAATGTGTTAATGGTCTCCTCTGAAGGTTGTGCTGTTGAGGGATCCTCTTTGAGATTGTATAGTTGAGCATAGTATTCGCTGAAAAGATCAGCTATCCCTTTAGGATTGGTTATTTTTTCTTTAGACGAAGGGTGTGTCATAGTATGGATTTTAAATTTATTGCGTCTGGCTTGCAATTGTTTGGCTAGTAATTTGCTGGCTTTATTGTTTTGAGAATAAAATGTTAAGTTGGCTTTTTGTAGCATATAATCATACTGATACAGTAGGTGGCATCTTAACTCTTCCCTCAGGTGGAATAGATCTCTTTCTATTTCTACTGAGCTATGATTTTTGAGAATTCTTTCTTTGGCTTGAATGGAGGCTAGTAGGTCATTGTATTTTTGGAGTCTTTGTTTTTTAATTATGGTCCCTTGTCTAATTAGAAGACCCCGTACAAACGCCTTATGGGCTGACCAGACAGTGGAAGGACTATTCCCAGGAACATTATTTCTCTCCCAGAAGTATTTTATTTCCTCCTTAAGATTTTGTAGGAAGGGCTGATTATTAAATAGAGAGTTATTAAGTCTCCATAATAGAGGTTTCTTAATTGTTGGGCCATCTCTGATGCAGATATGGACTGGTGCGTGGTCCGACCAAGTTGTGATTCCTATAGAGGTGGATATAACTTCTTGTAACATAATTTTATCAGTTAAAAAGAAATCAATTCTTGAGCTTGTCTTGTGTATGTGCGAGAAGTAAGTATAATCTCTTTCTGTATTATGCCAAATCCTCCATGGATCGTATAGGTTAAACCAATTTATCTGTTTGTCTATTTGTATATTAGATCTGGTAGAGGTGGCAGATGAGTCCCTTGCTGTAATTATGCTGTTGAAGTCGCCTCCCATCAGAACCAGACCTTGTTTAATCTTATTGACGTGCTCAAATAGTTTATGCAAGAAAGTTTTTTGCCCTGAATTGGGGGCGTACAGACCTACTAGTGTGACCAGTCTATCATTAAGATGTCCTATAAAAATAATGAATCTACCATTAGGATCAACTTCTATTGAAATTGGGGCTACTGTTAGATCTTTGCAGAAGGCCAGTAGTACCCCTCTTTTTTTCTTTGTAAATGTGCTGTGATAGATGGTCGGAAAACTATTATGGTTGCAAAGATGTATGTCTTTGGCTAATAAGTGGGTTTCCTGGGCAAATACCACTTGGGTAGAGTGTGATAACACTTCCTTCCAAAAAACATGCCTTTTGAATGGTGAATTTAGACCCCTCACATTGTAAGTTGTACATTTCAAAGACATCTTAATACATTAGTACGCTTCTTATCAGTACACTTTCTAATGACATAAGTTTTGATAAACTGCCTGTTTGTGGAAGGGGGCAATGTGTCTATTTGTTGAGCCATATATTCCATATTGGTATGCAATTTGGGTGGACCAATGATTAAAGCACCATATATAAACAAATAACAACAGTAACAATAATATATTAACATAACCCATGCAGTTCGCTGCACGATCAGGTGTAGCAAAGTTCTATGATCTACACCAATTTTGGAGCAAAGGTATTCAACCAGTGTCTTGGTATAAGCCTTCCTGTCGAGATTCTCAAAAGGCATTGGAGAGGGTAGTTAGCCAGAAAAATCTATTGCCTGGCCTCAACGCTTAGATTGAGCCTGCCAGTCCTGTGTAATTTTTGAGGAGCTTGTAGTGTTCCGGAATCGTGAGGATTCATTCGGAATCTGGATCTGCAATTGTTTAAACAGTTTGTAACCGGATTCATATGAGGTGACCACATATTGTTTGTTTCGGAAGGAAAAGATCAGTTTTGTGGGGAAGCCCCATTTGTATTGAACTTGTGTATCTTGCAATGCTTTTGTAAAAGGCTGAAGAACTTTGCGGAGTTGCAATGTAGCAGGAGATAAATCTGAATAAAGATGCACATGAGCATAAGGATCTGGTAGAGAACCTGCCTTCCTCAGGGCCAGCATCAAATCTTCTTTCACTTGATAAAACAGAAATCGTGCAATCACATCTCTAGGGATTGTGTCTGCTAAAAAAGAGGGCTTTGGTAAACGGTGTGCACGATCAATTGTTAGTTCTATATCCGAGACCTGAGGCAGTACTGCTTTGACTAAAGATTGGAGATAAGGCTTGAGCTCGCTTGTAGTGATCTGCTCTGAGATGCCATGGAATTTCAGATTGTTTCTCCTATTTCTGTCCTCCATATCTGCAGATTTTGATTTCAGCCATTCAATATCTGTTGTGTGGGCTTCAGTGACATCAACCGTGATATTGTGTTCTTTAGTAAGCTCTGATATCTTGTATTCAGATCTGTTTACTCTTTCTCCCACCGCTTCTAGCCCTTGTCTTAGCTCAGTGGTAATGGCAGATAATTCTGAGAAAAGGGACGTTTTGAATGTTAGAAGTATGTCCTTAATATATGCCTGTGAGGCTGGCTGGTCTGTGGCAGGGAATGCTTCAATTGGGTATGGCGCAGTGAGGCCTCTGCGGCCTGTATGTGTGTCATCATGCTGACCTACCCTGTCGTTGTCCATCTGGTCTTTTTCTCTGCGTGGTTTCGACTTTGCTGGACTGTCTGTGGGGGATCCGGAATCCGGGGTATCTGTTTGCCCCTCCGAGGACAGTTGCTGTTGCGGTTGTGCTTGTCCGCTCGCTTCTTCCAGCTGAGCTGCGGGCTGCCGCGTGGATCTCGAGCCGGCGCCATCTTGCCGGCGCACCTCTGTCGCTGGTGGATAGAAGTCCGTCAGTTTTTTGGGGCGGTAAAAGGCTCCTTTCCTCTTTCTCGAGGGATCTAAGTCTGCTGCTGACTCCTCCATATTCTCCGCAGTGTTTGTTTCAGGTGGGTTCATGCTTATATGCCGCTTTTAGCCAGGCTTAGGACGGAGCTCACTCACTGCACGTCCGTTCTCCTCTCCACGCAGGCCACGCCCCCCAGTTATTTTACACTATACACTAGCAGATGACCGTCCAATGGGCCCAAAAGATACATCCCTCTGTGATCAAAATCTGATCATAGGAGGAAGCCATTCCTGCCACACACTGCAAATAGACTTTTAACAGATTTCAGCTTGAAATCTATTAAGAATCACTGCCCAGGGGTGTGACTACAAATCATGGAGATACATCCTTTCCCTTGTCTACCCCTGGTGACCCTCACAGCCCATTGTGTAAGGGTCATAAAACAAGTGTGGAAATCGTAATCTTTACACTCATAACAAATGTAGCTACAAAAACACCTGATCTGAAGGATAGACCCAGTCATCGGAGGAAGTAAGGTAGTAGTTGGGGCTCCCCTACAGTTCTGGGCCCCTCCTGCAGTTGAAGTGGCTGCTCCCCTGTAGTTATGCCCCTGACAGTGTCGCAGAGCAGGGCCAGCTGATAGGCTGCCAATAGTGCTCCCTCGTGGCCCCTGCAGAATGCTCGCAGCTGAGCACACATGCATCTGTCTGGCAGCCTTCATCAGAGGAAGTGAGGTAGTTGTTGAGGCCTCCTTACAGCTCTGGGCCCCCCTGCAGTAGAAGCAGCTGCCCCCTTGTAACTATGCCCCTGACAGTGCCGCAGAGCAGGGCCAGCTAACAGGCCATCAATAGTGCTCCCTGCAGAATGCTCATGGCGGAGCGCACACACACCTGTCCGGCAGCCTTTACTGGAGACCGGAGGTGTTGTAGTGACTTGGAATCACAGTTATTTACTGATCTACCATTGCAGGTGTGCAAGCTATCCAATTATGTTCGGCAAATCCATGACAGAGTTTTGTTTTCTAGTTGTGGATATCCACAAATTTAAGTGACTCCATAGGTCTCCTGTACTCACATGCACCAGGTCCTTGTTTAATAACATCATCAAGCTATGGCCCAGTACACACAATAAAGTTGAACAATTTCAATAGCTGCAGGAATGGGGAGGAGCAAAAGGATACTTGCCAGCATCACTTCCTGCTGCCATTCTCTGCAAGGATGTGCGTGTGAGGAGGAGGTGGTTAGGGGTGAGGAGGAGGGGGCTAGGGGTGAGGAGGAGGGGGTTAGGGGTGGGGAGGAGGGGGTTAGTTGGAATTTGAAATACTGATGCAAATTTTTAACGTAAAATTTCTGGGAAAATCATAATAAATTCTGTCTGTAACTGTAATAATTCCTAATTTTGTGTAATTTTTGCTTCATTTGTGCTGACTTTACCGGTTAATAGCAAAGCTCCCATACACGCTCTTGCCACCAAAATTACTACATATATTAAGGAGACTAGTGGGTACAAGCAGGGCAGTGGAGTCGGTACAAAAATACACAGACTCCGACTCCTCAGGTTAGGATTCCACCGACTCCGGCTCCTCTAATTCGCATATCACAATTTTGTTGATTGAAAGTATGTAACATGAAATGCATCTCTTAACTGACAACACTTAGGAATTTTAAAATACAACTGAAGTGAGAGGGATATGGAGGCTGCCATATTTATTCCCTTTTAAACAATATCAGTTACCTGGCTAGCCTCGAATACTTTTAGTCATAGACTAAAACTAGTCCTTGGTAAGAGTACTTGTACACCACAGGAAAAAAAGAACATCTATCAGACCCTATGCAATATAACTGTGGGCACATGTAAGAATGATGTGCAGGTACTCTGCAGGGGAATAAGGAGATTCTTCCTCTATAAAGGCTAGTACACACTAGCAATTTTGATTGGCCAATGATTGGTCAATTTTACCACCTCCATGTAGTATGAGGGCCAAACAGATTTTCAATTCTATGCAGATTATATAGGTAAATGGTCATACTACATAGAGGTGGTAAAATTGACCAATGATTGGCCTATCAAAATTGCTAGTGTGTACTAGGCTTTACACATTCTTCATGCACAATCTGAACCAGGTTTAGGGGTGATAGACAACACCTCTGTGTTCAATGTGCACAACATTCTCAGTGGATTCCCTGCAGCTCTGTGGAGAGTGCATATGTAGAGTATAGTACTACTGTGGAACAACGTAAACCTGAGACTAATGAAATTAAAGTTTTATACATACATGGGGCTTCCTCCAGCCCCCTTCGGGCTAATCAGTCCCTCACTGTCCTCACTCCACCACCTGGATCTTCTGCTATGGGTCCAGGTACTTGAGCCAGTCAGGCGTAGTCCGCAGGCACACACTCCGCTGCTGGGAGCGTACTACACCTGCGCAGCACTATTGCACAGGTGCAGAATGTTCCTGACTGTGGGAGCAGCACGCGGCCGGACTGCGCTGACTGGCTGAATTACCGGGACTCATAGCAGAAGATCCAGGTGACGGAGGAGGACAGCGACTGGATTAGCCTGAAGGGGGCTAGAGGAAGCCCCAGGTATGTATAAAACCCTTTAATTCATAGTTACCAAACCAAATTTTAACAACATATCAAATTATTTGATTTCATGAGCAAAGGGAGTGCATACATTTACACAAACCAGCATCAAGGCAGAATTATTACCATCTCTATTACTGACACCGCTACAAATCAGGCTTTATTCTTACAGCATAGATGTTATTTAGTACCGTATATACTGTATATAAAAGATTCCTGTGTACACATATACTGTACAGTCACAATCAGATATGTATATCTGACTTTAAAAATTCGGGGACTGCTTTATTGAAGCAGCACAAGTAACAATTTTTTTATTGGTTTATTTCATTTTTGTGGACTAAGCACAGCTATTACCGTATATATATATAAATTATTTATGATGACTATTATCTGAGAAATAGAACATTTTATCATATTTTCTATTTTCGCAATGGTGACAATATCATGTATGTGGGATTTGCAATTCACTGCTAAAGTCGGCACAAAATTTAGCAAAATGACAAATGATTACACAAAATAAATTGAATTTACAAATCGTAATTACGTATGGGTGTAATTGTGAAAATGTACGTGAAATTTCACGTAATCTTAATTAGCTGATTACCAATCACCACTAACCCTGCCATCAGGTGAAAATACAAATATGTGTAGCGTTACCTGGAATTTGACTTTCTGCTGTGCCTCTATGGCCGTCTTCCTCCACTCCTCTACTTCCTTCCTTAGCTGTTCATTCACCTGCACAAGTTTCAGCCTCTCCTCACTCACATCGCTGCTCTCTTTTCTTTCAGACTCTAATATTTCATTCAGCTTCTGAATTGTCTCATGACACCTGGACAGCTCCTCCTCCGTGCTAAAAGACAAAAAAAATTAAAGTTTTGTGTGTGTGTGTGTGTGTGTGTGTTTAAATCAACTACACATTTCCCAGGAAGCTAAACAGGCTTTATCCAGCGATGTACACATAGGTTGTGGTGATTAGAAATGTCCAATGAGATACAAAGAATTCTGAGTTGATGCAGGATTATGCAAATGTAAGCAGCTTGAAAATGGACCAATCGAAATCACGCCAGTAAGATCCAATTGGTCCATTTTTAAGATGCATATATTTACATACAACATTTGCATAATCCTGCAGCAACTTGGAATTATTTGCAAGCCATTGACTATCCCTAGTGGTTATTCTACCAGCATCCCAAACAATGTCCTAAGGTTTATTAATGTAAGCCATTCACTTTGGTTTGCATAGCACAGCAAATCTACAGCAAAGCAAGAAGTTTGAAGCAACATTTTTTTGTGAGTATTGAGAAGACAGCAAATCTTGATACAAGAGTCCCAAGACATAGGAAACCTTCTGTGACAGGTTTCTCTAGAATATAACAATGCTGAAATGATTTTTTGATAGCATGATCCTTGAGGTCTGTTGGTCTTGGGAGGGTGAGAACAGGTTTGGTACAAGACTGAAAGAGCTACTTGCCTCTTTTCCATCAATAGCAGCCTCTAGGCGTACGTTAAAAAAGGGTGCCGGGAAAAAAGGGCGCAGGGTTTTAAACGATAATCATGAATAACGTTTAAAAAAAATTGTGCTATATTTCGTTTAAAAATAATGTTTTATAAAGTTATAAATCATTAAATAATGTGTATGAAATCAGCAATTTTAAAAACATTAATCTTCCCTGTTTAAAAAGTGAAATTTATAATAACGTTTTATAAAACATTAATAAGAATTTTACTAAAGCTATACCTAACCCTACTCTCACACAGAACCCTCCCTGTACCTATTCCAAACCCCTAGACCCCCCTGTTGGTGCCTAAACCTAAGACCCCCCTCTGTTGGTGCCTAAACCTAAGACCCCCCTGTTGGTGCCTAAACCTAAGACCCCCCTGTTGGTGCCTAAACCTAAGACCCCCCTGTTGGTGCCTAAACCTAAGACCCCCCTGGTGGTGCCTAAACCTAAGACCCCCCTGGTGGTGCCTAAACCTAAGACCCCCCTGGTGGTGCCTAAACCTAAGACCCCCCTGGTGGTGCCTAAACCTAAGACCCTCCTTGTGATGCCTAAACCTAAGACCCCCCTGTGATAAGCATTAATAACGTTTTTAAAAAAAAATTGTACGGTTTTTCGTTTAAAAGTAATGTTTTAAAAAAATATTGTACTGTTTTTCGTTTAAAAATGATGTTTAAAAAATTATAAATCATTAAATAATGGGTAATCATGAGAAGCAGTTATAAAACATTAAAAGTCTCCGGGCGCCGCTTTTAAAACGTTATTTTTCTCCGGCGCCCTTTTTTCCTGTTGGGCGCCCATTAAACGATATTTATTATGGGAGTGAATGGCGGCGTCCTTTTTGTCCACCTGCCTCATGCGCCCAAATTTCCTGTTTCCGCCTCTAGTGTTAGCCGAGATTAGTTTTTGTGTGTGAACAAAACATGATGGGGCCACAGACCTTGTACTCTGAATCTCCTCCTTCCCTTCATTGTTAAGACTTCTACACTTTTTCACTTTTGCAGAGATAACGGTTTTTACTAAAGTGAATTATTATTAAGTGACACATTTTCTTTAAAAGAACAAGTTCATTTACATTGCACTTATTGTTATTGAACTGGCTTGTGTGTTTCTAAAGTAAACCAGAATATTCTTATTTCCCTAACCAGTGACCTCCCAGATAAGAGGTTACGGGTGGAAACTCACTCACATATAGGGAAAGGAACAATTGTCTTAGGCAGAGAACAACACTTGCTGGAATTGTGTGTGTTTTGTTGCAGATGGCAAAACGCGTACGCAGTGGCGTAGCTAAAGAGCTTTGGGCCCCAGTGCAAGTTTTACATTGGGCCCCCCAATCATTCTATACATAACAATTCATATTGCGAAACAAAACCTGCCAAGGACAACCACAGTGTCAGAGGTACAAGAAGGGGATGGGGACCAGTTAATGATTACAACCATTCAAAGTATATATTGAAGTGATTATTACCAGCATAGCAATATTGAAGACAGGGGCATAGCAATAGCCATAGCAGATGCTATGGGGTCCTGGAGCATATGGGGCGCAGGTGGTACTTCATGTATTCACCATTAACTTTCTTGTTTCTCCACCCTCTGACTTGGTCTCAGTGCCCATGAACTATTTGCAGTGTTGACCGCATGAGAATGTAAACTGCCCAATTAACTCAGATCTAGGGGCAGGTGGCATTGCTCATGAATGGCTACATTTGAGGGTCCCATGAAAGTTTTGCTATGAGACCCCACAATCTCTAGCTACACCACTGATTCACTGATTGAAGACCTAATACTGGCGTTAAGGGATGGCCCCTAGTAGGCCCTTCTAGTCCAAGGGCCTGGGTGCGGTCGCAAACGCTGCATGCCCTATTGCTACACCACTGTGCATATGGCAGCACTAGCCATTGCCCCGCTCAGGAAATGCACGTCGTTAAGGCCTCTTGCACACTGCAAGTGATTCCGATTCAGATTCCGCTTTTTAATCAGTTTTTACATCCGATTCAGATTCAGATTTGCAGTGTGCAGGGAGCAAACTGCAAATCTGAATCGGATTTGGAAGTAAAAACCGATTAAAAAGCGGAATCTGAATCGCTTGCAGTGGGCAAGAGGCCTAAGAGTTCATCCATGTTTTGAGTTTGCGTTTTTCCCTGCAATTTTAAATCACGCAGCTTTCTGCTTTTCCTGCACAGCGCGTACATTCGCAATTACAATGTATTCTACCGCATCAAAAAAATTGCGGGACAAATGTGAAAAAAATTGCGGAACAAATGTGAAAAATTGTGTGTGGGAAACTTAATCGCAAATGTGAAAACACTATGGTAGAAACCTGTGAATGGCTAGGTAAAATGCTCCTGCAATGTGCATTTCCTGTATAGGTACGTTTCCTCTAGGGCATACATGTCAAACTCCGGCCCGTGGGCCAAATCTAGCCCTCAGAGCCATTAAATTTAGCTCTCAAGTGGTTTCCCCACTTTGCATTATGTTTGGCCCACTCTAGACCACCAGGGAAGTTATATTGGAGGTGAAGCCCTAGAAAACCAAGCAAGCCATATGGGGGAGTTAGAGGGAAAGCACTAAACACTAGGGAATTTGACACCCCTGCTCTAGGATGACACATCCATTTCTGAAATGGTTGTGGCACCTGTGCTGATGTGAAACTGAATTTGAATCCCATAGCCATGCCAATGTATGGAGAATTACATGGATACTCAGCCTTACACTTTGTCATGTTTGATTATGGCCGTTAGATTCAGAATTTTCTTATCTTAAAACAGAAGTATTGACAGCTTGACCAAAGAGATGACCAGAATCTTTTAGGTAAAGGTCACACATGCATCGATTTTACCCGGCAGATTCAATCACTCTGATCAAATCTACCAGAAATCTATAATATAATATGGCGCATTGATTAAAATTACGATCAGACCAGATGGACAATTAAGATCCAGCAGGCGTGGTGGGGGATCCACTGTAGATTGACTAGTATATATACACACAATATAGTATATACAGTATTTTATAATATATTGAACAGAGCAACGCTGAAGCTTGATATATTTTCAATAGATTTCATGGTGTAATCTATTGAAAAACTATGTGCAGTGAAAGGATGGACTCGGACACCGTCTGATCACATTCAGATTAGGGCTTATTCACACTGCAAGAGCTTGTTTTTAAGCTCGAGTGATTTGAAAATCTCTTGCTAATGCAATGCTATCGGGGATTTTTACAAAACTTTTTCTGCTGTTATGGTTTGGAGTTATCACATACTTTAGGAGCACTGGCCCTTTAGTAGTCAGTGCCAAACAGTTGAATGCTGGGGATTCTTTTTATCTACAGTATAATATATTCCTCATCTTCCATTTATTTCCCTGCCTAGCCTATCTGAAACATGATCTGAAACCTGATCCCCTGCTCACTTGTGTTTACAAGCAAGGCTGAGGTGACTCAGCGATTGGAGGAGAAAAAAAAAAAAAAGGCCAGTGCAGTTCCTAGTATACACCTCAGTGGGAGTGTCTGAAGACTCTGGGAGGAGGGCAGCTAATGAATACACAATGAGCAAGAGAATGGAGGGGGGGGGGGGGGGGACAAGAGTCAGGGAGGATATGATGTCAGAGTTAGCTTAGCAAGATGGCTACTGCCTAAAATAGGATTTTCTGCTTTTCATTTATAAAATTCACAGGAATAATTACGTGGATAGCACAATACATCTGTTATGCAAGTAAAACTAGTATTTATCTACTTATATATATATATATATATATATATATATATGTGTGTGTTTTTTATTTCTAGGTTAGCATGGGTGTCGCTTGTTCTTTAAAGCACACCAGAACTGAGGGTGATATGGAGGCTGGCTTGGCATGTGTATTTCCTCTTAAACAATGCACATTGCCTGGCTGTCCTGCTGATCTCCTGTCACAAATTGTTTTTAGCCATAGACAAGCCATTGTCAAGCATGCATGTCAAGTGATCTGACTGAAGTCTGACTGGATTAGCTGCATGCTTAGGTGTGCGATCCAGACATTACTGCAGCCAAATAGATCAGCAGGACAGCCAGGCAACTGGTATTGTTTAGCAGTAAATAAATATGGCAGCCGCCATAAGCATCTCACTTCAGGTTCCCTTTAAGATGTCAGCATAGTCATTTTCTTTTTTTCCTTACAATATAGGTATACACACACAAGTTAAATAAAGGCAAGTTTCTTACTGTATTAGACACAGGCTTTTCCTCTAAACTACATCATGCCAAATATACGCTTTCCACTCAAGAAGAATATTTCTGTACACATTCAACAATGCAGCAGAAAAAAAGGACGGCATTTCAGGAAGTCTAATTTTCCGACAGACAACTATGGTATATTTTAAGGATGTTAAAATCTTGGTTAGAAGTACTTTGTACCATTACATTATGCATCGCCTTTCAGCCAGCACACTTCCGAGACACAATACGGGCTGAACTTCTTTTCCCAAATGCCACAGATCAGCAGGCTGTGATCCATTTCTTCCACCTAAGAATAATGTGCTAATCAAAAGTGACTGCAGGTAAAAATCACAATGTAATATTGTCATCTTGCGGTTACTAATTCAGGACATGGAACAATAGCTTAAGTGTGAGAGCTTTGATTTGCAGCAGATGCAAACAGCGGATCCAGACAGAAAAATATGCCCTTTGGAGAATTACAATGGTAGCTGCAATCACAACTTTTCAGAATACCGGTATTACATATAGATTTATGCTGATGGAAAGCAGGAAGAGCGGATAAAAAAAAGCAAAAAGAAAACAAAATGACATGAAAATGGATCAGAGCCATAATCAGCAGGCTGCAGATAATGGTTTAGTCAGAGTTATTTTTGTCTCTGGCTAATTACATTATTTGTGTAAATAAGGTATTACACAGTGTAAGGATTAAGAGATGATAAGAATATAATGCAGAATCCGTAAGAAAACAGTATAGATTGTAAAGCTGGGTACACACGATACGTTTTTCAGCTCAATTTTCCACCCTATTCTCTTATCTTCCGCTCGTTTTTCTTATCTTTTTCCATTCACTTCTATGAGAAATCGAGCGCCGAATCGATCAGAAGGAATATCGGAAATTAACTATCGACTCCATCTATTGAGAGGAAAAACTTATGGAGTGTACCCAGAATAAAGAGCAATGATGCATTTAATGTTGTAGGAAGGGGACTGTGGTAGTAGATTTCAAATATGGAATACCGGGAGTTCTCAATTTTTGCCAGTGTGGTGGTGCTGTCAACATAGATATAAGCTTCACGCTAAAGCTTTCTACAGAATTAAATCTCAGAATCTCTGTAGGATACCAGCCCATAGGGAATACCTTGGGCATACCTAACCTATTTCTGCAAAATAAAACCTTACAAGAAATGTGAGAAGAACAAAAACTTTTCAATCTGAGCACTACACTGAAGTTGCGTGGAAGACAATTACCTTCAGAACGTCTACCTTATCGTGTCTCCCCATATTCCAGTTCCCTATAAGGAAACCTGAGATGAATCATGTAACAGCATTTATACTTACCTGGGGCTTCCTCCAGCACCCTTGTAAGTAGTGGGCTCCCTTGCCATCCTCCCAGGCTGGTTTCTTCTCTTGCGGTAAGCTCTGGTAGTTGCTGACTGCTGCACATTCAAGGCCCTGACCGTGTGCGGCTTTGGTCATGTTTCCATTGCCTTGAGCGTTCTGCACTAGCGCAGTTACAGCCTTAGCAAACAGCACATGCACAGTGCAGCTTGGTCTGTGCATAAGCGTTAAAGAATGCCTAGGCCAGATGGGGAATTTACTGGTCCACGCTGTGGGAGAATGGAGGATGGAGGGGGAGCTCACAGCCTACAGGGGGCTGGAGGAAGCCCCAGGTAAGTATAAATGCTTGTACATATTCCTCTCAGGTACACTTTAATACACATTTGCAGAACCATGATTATACAAAACTATTTATGTAATGAAATGTAATTAATTAACACAATGATTGACCTGGAAGATCATGTTATTTCAACTTAAACATTAGCAAAATCTCCAACTAAAAACAGATTCATTCCTTCCTGTTGCAGAACATAGGGAGCCGAGGAAGCGGCGCAGGATAACATAACAGGGCAGACAGGGTTACTGGGGAGAACAATGCTCTTGGCCAAATCCATTCGACAAGGTTGATCACTGACCAAAGCAACAGGGAGCATTGGAGGCCGTCATGCGCACAAGATTTTTAGCAGAGAGTAAAATTGCAGGTCGGGTTCCATCTGGTGTGTGTACGTAGCTTAAAGAGGAACTTCGGCCTAAACAAATATACTGTCATTAATTACATTAGTTATGTTAATTAAAATAGATAGGTAATATAATATCGTACCCACCCTGTTTTAAAAGAACAGGCAAATGTTTGTGATTTCATGGGGGCAGACATCTTTTTGGTTGAAAGGAGGTGACAGGGAGCATGAGACACAGTTCCAACTGTCCTGTGTTCTGATCACCCCTCCCAGGCTTCAAATCTCAACACAAATTTGCGCCAAAATAACAGAAAGAGAACATCAGAAATCCCATCATGCTTTGCACAGCAACAGGGGAAAAATGCCGGGGCAGATGTCTTTGATGGGGAAGAGCTTAGCTTCTGTGCAGCTAAAAATGAGGCTTGGGTAAGAAAAACAAAGTTCTGATGCTGTGAAACTGTTAAAGAAACACCAAGCCTTTTCAGTGCTGCCGAGTACATTTTTAGTCTGGAGGTTCACTTTAAAGTCTACTTATTATCTCTTTCTCTCATTTACCATAGTCACCCTTTCCCATAGACAGGATTTCTCACATTCTTTTTTCCTCCCTTACCCATAGACATGATTTCTCACAATGTTTCTTCCTCTTTTGGAACTCCTTCCCTAAATTACTTTGACACTCCATTTTAAGTAATGTTTAAACGCAACCTAAAAACACACTTCTTAAAGCACGCAAATCTGTACTAAATTATTTCAACTGCTTATTGAATTATCACTGCTTCCAGCTAAACTTTTCATAAAGAACCTAGTTCCATCTGATTTACAGAAAAACATTCCTTCTGTGTCCAGGCCTTCCGCCTAGAATGCAAGTATGAATCAGGGCCCTCTCCTACTGGATCTTGGCACTGCTGTATTTTCTGACTGCCCCATTTATGTGTACTTAGTAGAAGATATACCATACATCAACATTTTGATTCTTCTTGCCCTTATATGTAAAATATGTATGTGTGCAGTGTCAGTGCTACATAAATGAACATCACTTTCTTTTCTTTACAGTTATTTCTGGTAACAACATCTCATCATGTACACTTCATGCCCGGGAGTGTGTGTATAGCCTTAAGTAATGGTCTCGTAGTTTCTGTCTCACCTGTTATTTACAGAAGTAAACCATCACGCATACATGCACACAGTCTCTTAGCAGTAGCAATGGGTGGCACTGAAGAGCTCAGTGGCTCTCAGCGTAGCACTGTCATAGGATGCCACTTTCCCAACAAATCAGTTTGTCAAATTTGTTTCCTGCTGAGCCTGCCACAATCAATCATTAGTCCTGCTGCTGTGAAGCAAAAACAGCTCAATTGCAAGGCCCCACAAGCTCACAAAAGAAAAAAAAAAAAAAAAAAAAAGGTCTGCCACATGCTGAAGCTGGATTCATGTAAAAATCATCCTCAACTACAGCACACACTATCATGTTCCCAAGTGCCTCTGCAAACAATGTGAACATAAGACCTGTTTATCATGAGTTTTATGAACTGGGATTCAATAGATAAGCAGATGCACACAAGCTAATGTCCATCACCCGCACACATTAGCTGAAGTGGTGTAAAATATGCAGTTACTGGGTTCTGGTAGGGGAATTTTACTTTTAGAGGGATCTGTCACCATTGCAATCTGCCAGTTTGACAAACAAATCCAGGTTTTGTGGTTTGCCAGGAGAATGCAAATTGTCAATCTGTGTAATACCAACTGTAAAAGTCCAGCAGTGGAAACAAAGGTGTGAATTGCCTTCACCCTTGAGTTACAAGCTGTACAGAAACCTAAGATCATCATGCACAAGGCCAGACATTAACAGCAGTAATGTACAGTTCATTTTTGAGCAGTGGAAACACATCGTCTGGCAAACAATCTGCCCGTCTGGCAGAGGTGTTGTGTTTAAAATACCAGGCAAATACTCTCTTCTGCATTCTTAAATTAATCTGTAAAGTCTGGAGGTGAAGGAATAATGATCTGAATCTGTTCCTCATGGTTTGGGCTGGGCTCCTCATGTTGCAGTAAAGCTCACATAGATATTCATTAATTTAATTTTATAGGGACTTTGTCCTGTCAGTATGAAACATCATATTCTATATTGTATGAACTGGGCTTACAATCGTAAAGCTCAATAGCACACATATAACCCTGTACATGTGGAAAGTTTGGAAATTTCATCATTAGCGATTTGTGACATGTACTGATCTGCTGGATTTCAGTTACCTCGGATTGGCCTTTTATGTGACAGAGTCCTTGGGATAGTAGAGAGAGAGAGAGAGAGAGAGAGAGAGAGAGAGCGCGTTAACGAGTTGGGCATGCGTGTGTGTACTTTGTGTGAGGTGCTCGGTGTGATCACAGCCAGTAGTGTTCATAGGTCATCATTGCCATGTCATGTTACATGTCATTTCAGGGTCTCTTAGATCAGTGTTTCTCAACATTTTATTGGTATGTACCCTTTTTAAAACCCCGTACTCACCAAGTACCCCCTAGCATAGTAAACATTATCACAAGTACCCCTTGACAAATATATATTTAATTGTAGTACATGATAATTGGTTCTAAACAAAGTCCAAGCATTTACTATTGCTTTTAATTATCTAAAATACTAATATGGTGTTGTTTAAATAAGATTTATAATTTTCTAAAACTCTGCATTTGTTATTCTTGGTTAAATATATCAAGCCTGAGTACCCCCTGGAACTATCAGGAGTACCCCCTGGGGTACACGTACCACACGTTGAGAACCTAGGTCTTAGATGGTATGCTCTATGTAAGTTTGGTTACATGTAAGCAAGTAAAATGTTTGTGTATGTGAAACATGGCTCCTAAAAGAGTCTGTGACATAGCAGTGTCCACGTTTCCTGCCAGTCAGTGGATTAGCCCAGTTATGGAAAATAAGTAGCATGCTCCTACCAATAACTCATTATGGGCTTGATTCACTAAGACAAATACCACGCCTTATCGGAGTAGCATAGCGAGCAAAGTTAGCATGCCTTATCAGAGTAGCATAGCGAGCGCTACGAACCCGCAGGTGCTCAGGACAGGATGAGTGGAGCTCTAGTCATTGCCAATTAGCAGGCATAAGTCAGTAGCGATCGCTATGCTACTCTGATAAGGCATGTTATCTCTGATAAGGCATGTTAACTTGGATAAGGCATGCTATTTGTCTTCGTGACTCAAGCCCTATGTGTTCAAAGTTTTCAGCTTTAGCTTTTCTCCTCCTTCTAATGAACAGTCAAGGTTAATTTATTTAAAGAAAACCTGTCCTCCTGTGTCCCACGGCTGTCTCGCTGCAGCCCCCGGAACGCACAGGCGACAATTTGTTGCGCTGTGCAATATTTACCTTTGGATTGACTAACTACATCTTACAGTCCAAGGGACTTTCAAAAGTCTTCTTCATCACCACTATTCGAAGGTGTTGATTCTTCGGTGTTCAGCCTTCCTTATGGTCCATCTCTCACAACCATACATTACTACTGGGAAAAAACATGGCTTTGACTATATGGACCTTTGTTGACATCTCTGCTTTTTATTACATTGCTCAAGTTTGTCATCAATTTCCTTTCAATGATTAAACATCTTCTGCAGCGATCTTTGAGCCCAAGAACACAAAGTCTGATACTGCTTCCATTTCCTTCCTCTATATTCCAGGAGGGTATGGGGTCCTGATGCAATGATCTTAGTTTTTTTTATGTTGATCCTTAGGTTAACTTTTGCATTCTCTCTCCTCTTTCACCAAGAGGTTTTTTAATTCTTCACTTTCTGCCATAAGAGGTGCATGATCTGCATATCTGAGGTTGTTAATATTTCTTCCAGCAATCTTAATTCCAGTTTTTGCTTCAGTCAATCTAGAGTTGTGCATGATATACTCTGCATATAAGTTAAGTAAATACGCTGACAATATACAGCCTTGTACTCATCTTCCAATATTGAACCAATCAGTTGTTTCATGTTCAGTTCTCAAAGTTGACATACTGGTTTGTGCCTAACAGTAAACAACTTATACAAACATATGACTCGTAATTTGTATGTGGAAAATAGTTTTTGTCACAATAACACAGCAATTAACCTCCTTAGCGGTAACCCCGTGTGTGACACGGGGTAAGCCGCCGGAGGGTGCCGCTCAGGCCCTGCTGGGCCGATTTACTTAATTTTTTTTTTGCTGGACGCAGCTAGCACTTTGCTAGCTGCGCCAGCACCCCGATCGCCGCCGCCGCGCGCCCGATCGCCGCTATCCGGTGCGGCGCGCGCCCCCCCCCCCCAGCGCTGCCTGGCCAATCAGTGCCAGGCAGCGCTGAGGGGTGGATCGGGTCTCCCAATGACGTCCCGACGTCGCTGACGTCATTCCGCCCCGTCGCCATGGCGACGGGGGAAGCCCTCCAGGAAATCCCGTTCTTTGAACGGGATTTCCTGATCGCCTATCGCCGGAGGCGATCGGCGGGGCTGGGGGGATGCCGCTGAGCAGCGGCTATCATGTAGCGAGCCCTCGGCTCGCTACATGATTTAAAAAAAAAATAATTAAAAAAAAACTGCTGCGCTGCCCCCTGGCGGTATTTTTCATACCGCCAAGGGGGTTAAAACAAGTTTGATCTCCAATAAATCTCCCAGGATTGCACCATCCCTTTAAAACCAGAGAATTGTTTGGCCACTATACTTGTAAACTAACTCTCCCTGCATAATGACACCCCTACACAATTGAGTCATTCAAACTATCTCTATAAGAATGGTCCATAGGGAATTTCTCCAAGGCAGACGGCCTTAACCCTATATGGTCACAATCATTGACTTTCAAGATTCTGATATCAATAATAGTATAGCAGCTTGGATTGTATAAATAAGTCTTAGTTCAAATGCCTCTGCTCTTGTCAAACATCATGCATGATTAGTTGAATGGCCATGTGGTTACTCACACAATCCTCCGGGCGAATCGATAAAATCACATGCTGATCCAGGCTTACTTACTTGGACCGCTCCCCAGTGCACATGGGAGGTCCCTCTGCGACCAATCAGTCTCCGCTCTGTGCCGTTCAGGCTTGATTGTTGACAGTACATTTGCCTCCTGTTAAAGAAGTTAGCCATGCGGGCGTCCCCGCACCTCTGGGGGGCTTTCCTGGTTAGGTGATCCATACTCCCATCTCTTTAGGCACTTGCCATAATTTATTGCGATCCACACAGTCAAAAGATTTGGTATGGTATAGTCAGTGAAGCAATACTAGATATTTTTTTATGGAAATCCCTTGCTTTCTCCATAAGCTACCGAAGGTTGGCAATTTGATCTCTGGGTCTCCTGCCTCCCAGAAAGACAGCTTGCTCTTCCGGTATTTCTAGGTTCACATATTGCTGAAGCCTAGCTTGCAAAATCTTGAGCATAACCGTGCTAGCATGTCAAATGAGGGCAATTGTGTGGTAGTTTGAAAAGTCCATGGCATTGCCCTTCTTTTAGATTGGAATGTAAATTGACATCTGCTAGCCTTATTTTTAGCAATGTCATAAAAAAAGCCCATAGAACTTCACTCTTTAGAATGCCTGGCTCTAGCTCAAAAAAACACACCATCAGGGTTATCAGTGATGATCTTGTTTGTATAGTTATTTTGTATATGCTTGCCAACTTTTCTTAATTTCTTTTACTTTTGTTATGTCCCTACCATTTCTGTCTTTGATCACATCCATTTTAGTGTAAAATGTTCTTTGATATCTTTAATTTTCTTGAAGAGATCTCTTGTTCTTGCCTTTTGTTTTTCTTCTTTTTTTTAGTAAAGTTTTTGTAAAGCCTCCTTAGACAGCAATTTTCCTTTCTTGCTCTTCTTTTTCTTAGTTAAAAGTTATTTTTTGCCCCCTCTTGCATAATAGGAATCTTTGTCCATAGCTCCTCAGGTACTCTGTCTACCAGATCTAAACCACTAGATCTATTTTTCACTTCCACTGCATATTCATAAAGGATATTAGTTAGGTCATACCTGAATGGTCCAGTATATTTGCTTATTTCAATACTAGTGTGAATTTTAAAATAAGAAGCTGATGATTGGACACGATGAGAAGGCAAGATTTTGATGTTGGGAAAAATTGAGGGCAAAAGAAGGAGCGGATGGCAGAGAATTAGGCTAGATATTGTCATGGAAGCAACAAACATAAGCTTGGCCAAGATTTGAGAGACAATAGAGGATAGAGGGGCCTGGCTTGTTATGGTCCATGGGGTTGAAAAAAGTCAGACACTACTGAATAGTGACAAACTATTTACTCATTCAGCAAGATGGAAATTTGCTAGGCAGTCCAACCTCCAAAAAGTGAACACACTTTCCAAGCTCATAAACAAGAGCAATTGTATAGTGGAGTTTCACTTTAAGGGTAATGATTACACGCTTGGCAAGGAAATGGTTAAGGTTAGTTCTATATTAACAGCCTTCTGGCAGCATTGTTTGTGCCAATTTAGCAGAGATATAGTAAGTATGTTTTTTTTTCACAATAAAGTACATTTTATACAACACTGAAATGCCAGTTTTACAGATGCATTCCAATTTCTGTAAATCAGTAATCTCAGGTGTCACATGATGAGAAGTTAGTTTGGGCAGCATACGCCTGTAATAAATGTACACTGTAATTCTGTTTATTCACAGCTGAAAAAATTAAAATAGCCAGCACCACATGGTCTTATCTCATAATGATGAACAATGCCCTGTAGAACAGTAATCTACATAGTAATCTCAGAAAGCTTTTGCAGCGCTTGACTTTGTATTTTTTTAAGCTATAATTGATGGTTAAATGGCTCTGCTTACTTCAGTTCCAGTTGTTTTATTTTCTTTTGTGCCCCTCGCAGGCTTATCTGGAGGTCATCTTTATTTCGTTCCGCAATCAGACATCGCTGTTGTAGTTCCTCCAGCTTCCTATAATCTTTCTCATTCACCCGGCCTTCTCGATACACCTGCAACAAGAGATTGGATGATGCTGACACTAGATCACTATGAAGGATTGAAGCATG
The DNA here is from genome assembly GCF_040937935.1 of Hyperolius riggenbachi. Classification (NCBI taxonomy): domain Eukaryota; kingdom Metazoa; phylum Chordata; class Amphibia; order Anura; family Hyperoliidae; genus Hyperolius; species Hyperolius riggenbachi. Next base: position 207,853,572 of record NC_090646.1, on the reverse strand, counting down.
TTTGTCGGATAAGGACCACGCCGAAAGACCAAAAATGACAGATGGCAGAGGATTATATATGATAAGCAGCAAAACTTTGCAGCTTCAAGATAATGCAAAACAAACTCCATTTAAACTACGTGAGGGAAAAGTGAAGTGTGACATTGAGATTTCTTAAAATGAGTGCTATTGTTTCTATTGGTCCAATTTATTCCAGTGCTGCTCACATCTCATTGCTTATACACAGCAGACATAATACATAGAGTTCGCTTCGAGAAGCACTCAATGGCTGTACAGAAACTTTTGCTAGCAAATGCCACCTGTAATGAATAAGTGCCTCTTGTTTTCTGCATTGAGCAACATGATTCAGGTGAACATGACTAAGTTGGGTTTGCACAGGAAGAAGAGGTTAGTGTAGGCAGAGGAGAGGGTAAGCCTAATGTTAGGTACTGGAAAGGGGGAAGGTTATTGTTCAGCAGAAGAGAGGGTAGGCTAAGGGACAGGGAAAAGGTTAGAGCAGGGGTGTCAAACTCAAATACGAAGAGAGGTGAAAATGCAAAGTCGGACTAAGTTGCGGGCCAACTTCAATGTCTACTGGCCACCTTCCTCCCTTATAAAAGTTCCCTAGTGTCTAGTGACCTTCCTCCCTCACCTATACAGTTCCCTGGGGTTTAGCGGTCCTCCCTCTCTCCTCTGTACACCCTCCTACCCCTAAACAGTTTCCTGATGTCTAGTGGTCCCCTTCCCATGCCTAAACAGTTCTCTGGTGTCCTGTGGTCCCCCTCCCTCCTCTATACAGTTCCCTGGTGTCTAGTGCTTTCCCCCTCCCCGTATGCCTTCCCCGGTGATCTAGGGATTCACCTCTAATATAGCTTTCCTGGTGGTCTACAGTGAACCAAACATAATGCAAAGGTGAGAAACCACTTGCGGACAAAATGTGATGGCTCTGTGAGCCAGATTGGGTTAGAGTGAGAAGAAAAGTCAGGAAAGTCAGTGTGATGTAGGTTAGTATAAAGGGAACCTAAACTGAGAAGGATATGGATTTTTCCTTTTAAAACAATACCAGTTGCCTGACTCTCCTGCTGATCCCGTGTCTCTAATACTTTTGGCTACAGCCCCTCAACAAGCATGCAGAGCAGGTTCTCTGACTGAAGTCAGACTGGATTAGCTGCATGCTTGTTTCAGATGTGTGATTCAATTACTAATGCAGCCAAAGAGATCAGCAGGAAGCCAGGCAGCTGGTATTGTTTAAAAGGAAACATCCATATCCCTCTCAGTTTAGGTTCCCTTTAACAATGTAGGTCAATTCACTAGAATCAGGCCTAAACAAAAAACATTCTATTCCAGCAGTGCAACGAAAACAAAGATCTCTAGTTTGTACTGTACATCTTGTTACAACTTAATCTGAATATCACATAATAGAATGACACCTTCCTATGAAAAAAACAAAAAACAAACACCGTTTAGGACAGAATCCCCTAATGTATTACTTGTGATCCACTATGTGATGAAAAAGTGTACATGTCAAAGAGCCGCATGGTAAAATGGGCATAAGGTGTACCGATAGTAGAATCTCTGTAAATGTACTGCCTTATCTTTCCATAGTCTCACACTAACCTCCCCCTTATGTATGCCTAACACTAACCTTCTCCCTATCTACATCTAACACTAAGGCCAAACTCACTGCCATAAGCTTCTCCTTTTGAAGTGAGGCCATGTTCAAAAATCAATTCACCGACACTGTATCACCACTGCTATATATACCCACAATGCCTACCTCCATCTGTCGCCACAATTCCCCCTGTGCCTTACCATTGCCACTGTAACTGCTATGTGTCTCTGGCACCCATGGGGCGGCTCCATACCACCACCACTGTAGATGCTACGTGCCTCTGGCTCCCAAGATACCCAATAGGTGCCACCATTAGGGCCTATGGCGGCGTCAAATTTACCAGGTGTGTACCGAGCCTAAATTACCTAGTTTGAATAATTCTGATCCTCACAGCAACCATGTGTGAAACTACAGTCCAATTCACTGTTGCTTAACTATGTGCATACACAGTGAACCAAACAGTGCAACATAAAAGTTCCAAGTGCAGAGACATCACTCTGTTGCCTCAGTGCTCTGTCACTATTCCTTAAAGAGAATCTGTACTCTAATATTCTTACAATAAAAAGCATACCATTCTATTCATTATTTTCTCCTGTGCCCCTCTGTGCTGTTTCTGCCACTCTCTGCTGCAATCCTGGCTTGCAATTAACAGTTTTAGGCAGTGTTTACCAACAAACTAACCAGCTTCTAATAGGCTCAGCTAAGGGCTCTTTCACATCAGAGCTTGCGTTGGAGAACGCTCAAAGCATACGTTTTGTTATATGCCTTTTACTGCGTTTTGATATGCGTTGCACTGCAGTGAGTGTGCGTTTTTAATCCGTTTTCAATGCGTTACTGCACATAGAAAAACGCAGGTAATTTTTTTTTCTTTTAGTTGTCAACTTTCTACATTGTTCCTCTGTTGCATTCTGGGACTGATTGCCTGCGTTAACGGATTAAAAACGCGCATAGTGTGCGTTTTACATTGACTAACATTGTAACGCATAAAGCTAGCGTTGGCCAAAAAACTGCGCCTGGGTGCAGTGGAACGCAACGCACAAAAAGGCTGCGTTATATGTGAAAGCTAAAATGAAAGTCTATGGACTTTCATTTCACCTTGGGTAACGCAAACTTTATCCTTTGCGTTGAAACGCAGAAAATCTGCCCTAATGTGAAAGAGCCCTAAGCATAGTGTATGAGTCATTCAGAGTATGCAGGGGGCCTGCAGAGGGTGTGTATCGCTTCTACCAATCACAAGCAGCCCTGCACATTCCACACAATCAAGCTTTAGCCCGACAAACAGGACAGAGGAAAGATACATTGATTTATTACAGAGACAGTGCAGTTAGGAAAGACTCCAGTAAGCCAGAGCAGATTAGAACAGGCATAGGAACTTATAGGATAGAAGAACTAAGGCTGAAAAAATTGTTACAGAGTCTCTTTAAGGATACACAATGGTACGTGACATGATGAGATAGATGTGTGTATATCTTGCCAAGCTCACAGATAACTGTGATGTGTTCCTCTTTTTTTTCTTTCCCTGCCAGAAAGGGTTAAACATCTGGAATGCAAGTGACTGTCTAGTTGTGACCTGGACCTGTTAAACCCTTTCCTAACAGAAAATGGCTTCTGAGAGTAGGAAAGAGATAAAAGGGGTCAATAGTTCATAGAGGTTAGCTCTGCCATACCTTAGTGAATGAGTCATTGAGCAAAGACAATGAAACAGTAAAAATGTAAAAAGTAGATTTAAATATAAAATATTTTGCGGTACTTTTGCGGGGTGATAATTTCCAACAGGATAACGGACAGCATGTAATTAGTTAGCAGGAGGTGATGCACACTGTGCAAGCATAAAGTGTATGGACTGTATGCTGTATTGTATGCCTCTCATGGCAGCCTACCACAAATCTTACATCCAATTTTTCATGATGCGCAATGCATATAGAGTTAATGTAGGCTAAAACTCACAGCCACTATATGACTTTCTAATCATGCAAGGCCACCTGTGGAGTATTATGGCTGCCCCTACCCTTGTACCATTGTACCTTTTTTAAGCAATGTCTCACTCAGCACTCGTTCATTGCAACAGACTTTAGTTTGCTCACAAAATCCTCCTCTACTTAATTACACAGCCAATGCAGAACACTGAGGCAAAAAGAGATACCCAAAGTGAGGAGCAGGCAGGTAGCAATGCTAAAAGATCCTATGGAAGTCAAGGGAAATGTGTGCAGACCTCATGTCTTGTTACAGCTTCATTTGATTAACTTACCTATTACTCTGGCACTTGATAACATTTGAAAACAACACCATGTAGGGTAGAATTCCCTTATTACAGTACATATGACCCAAGCAAGGTGATATGTTAATTGCGCTGGGTAAAGGGAATGTGTAATGAGTGGGGTGATAGCAGGCTGCTAAACTATGGCTTAGAAAATATGAAAGTGGTAAATGTGGAGTGCTAAATATAAACCTGCACATTGCAGCTTGGGAATTGAGTGGTTAAAGTGTATAAGAGAGCACCTGTGTCCTTGTAGAGCGAGCTCTTACCTTCTCCAGCTCTTCCTCTGCAGCACGCTTTTCTCTCAAGAGACGCTCAATAAGGCTTTGTTTCTCACCACATTCCTGAAACAAAGGGTGTATTTCACCAATGAAGGAGGGTTCTTTGTACAGCGCCACAGTATATCTTGGCGCTTTATAAGTTATTATTAATAATAATAATAATGTTTCTAGATGTATACAAAATTATGTAATAATAATACTATGCAAATATTAATAATGCAAGCTTTAAAAAAAAGTTTTGGGATCTAAGACCACAATTGTCAGACTGGAGATTGATATACATTTGTAACGTGTTTTGTTTTTTTGTTTGTTTTTTTGCCCTCAGGTGCACCTTTGAGCTGAAGGGGATGGCTCTGGGACGAAAATACAGCAACTTTCAAATGATGCTTTTGCCGGATTGTCACCATGGAAGCAAATATGATTTAAGGTGCCAATTAATGGTACAATTTTCAGCAAAGAATTGCATAAGTGATTAAATAATAAATGTGATCAGACTGGCAGAAAATCAATATCGATGTCCCAAATTGACTGTGAACAATTCTAAAGGTGATCATTTGATGACAATAAAAAAATAATAAAAAAAAAAAAATCATCCGATGTGATGGATAGGAAGTACAAAATGGTTTCTGGATGGTGAAATAATCTATGTATTATGCCATTTTATTTCCTATCACATCTATCTGAACACTTGGGGGATTCCTCGTGAAAATTGTACCATTAGTGGGCACCTTTACACACTTACCTGCACACACACCATCAAACTGCATTGAATTATTATTATTATTATTATTTTTTTATTTATATAGCGCCAGCATCTTCCGTAGCGATGTACATAATACAAACAAACAAATGGATTGAATGGATTGTTAGCCACATTCTGTAAAAAAGTGACTGACTGAGTGATTGACAATCAGATCATAACTCTTCCAAAAAGCACTGTGGAAGTGTAGGGGAAAGGCAGTTAATGCCATGAAGACGGATATAAAGTAAGGCAGTATGGAAGACAAGGGGCAGCAAGAGCCATATGCCTCGCAAAAAGTAGATGAGCGTAAAAAGGACAGGAGACCATTATCTTGGGGGAGCAATAGAGTTCAAGATAGGTTTTTCTAACTTGGCAATTGCTGCCACTTCTCTTAGAGAAATAAACCTGCAGGCATTTGCCATAACTGATTAAAATCATCAAAACTGTGTAACAGACCAAGACATTGAGCCCCTGCATACCGGCTTTTAACCTGAATAAAGAAAATAAGTAGTGCAATGAGCTTGGTTACTACAAGTGTCGGGTCTCAATGTAACCTACTCCGCTCTCAAGCATTTATAAGCCTCCAGCGCAAGTAGTCATTAAGGCTGTTTTCTACCCATGGTTGCAAACAGTAAAGGACTTCTGGCTGTAAGGATTTAGAAGCTGTAGATCAATGTAACATGACATCCGGAATCACGCAGCCTCCTGAAGCAGTTAGCCAGATGCGTAGCCCTAGCCTGTCAAGTCCGAGCCTGAATGCCCTCTCATGAGTGAGGTGCAGGAGTGCCACTTTAGGAGCCAACCTCTCTTCTGTTCCTTTTACTGCCAGGGGAGCATAGGGAATCCATGAAGACTCTCCATTAAAATCTATTAACTGATCTTCTCCATGTTTTTCAAAGGCTTTCCCCTTAGGCCTCTTGCACACTGCACGCGATTCCGATTCAGATTCCGATTTTTAATCAGTTTTTACATCCGATTCAGATTCTGATTTGCAGTTTGCTCCCTGCACACTGCAAATCGGAATCTGAATCGGATGTAAAAACTGATTAAAAAGCGGAATCTGAATCTGAATCGCGTGCAGTGTGCAAGAGGCCTGAATCTTGATCCCTCTGGATATCATTCTAAGGCGCTTTTTTATATAGATTCCTCACCCTTCCTGAATGTGTGGCCTATCTTCCTTTTTTTTTTTTCCTTAAAGAGGACCTCCAGAGTAAATAAGAAAATCCGGCAGCCTGAGAGTAAAAGAAGGTTATATTTACCTGAGAAGCCTTGTCCTGCGATGCCGCCCCCCAAGTCCCTGCATCACCCGACTTCCGGCGCCTGGCTCCGCCTCCTCTCTCTACCCAGAGAAAACCGCCAAGCTGTTTACTGTAATAGGCGCCGGAAGTCGGGTGATGCAGGGACTTCGGGACGGCATCGCAGGAGAAGGCTTCTCGGGTAAATATAACTTTCTTTTACTTGCAGGCTGCCGGATTTTCTTACTTACTCCGGAGTTCCTCTTTAACCCAATTTCTATTGATAGTTGGTCAGTGTTTTCACAGTTCTTAATTTGTCACTTTCTCCAGCCATTTAATATTCATAAGTCTCTGTAGGCACCTGTTTGCAAAGATCTGGATGTTTGCAGTAATGGGTTGTGTGAACGTCCAAGTTTAATTTGCGTATAAAAGGACTGCTTCTATTTGAGTCAGAGGCAATTCATATTTGTGCAGTTAAATCAGCACTTGGGGTCAACACAGCCCATTTGCAAGGTCTTTGATCCCACCACTTAAAGGACCTACGAGGTGAAGGAAATTAACTATCTTTACTTACTTAATCTTTATATTTACTTACCTGGGGCTTCTTCCAGCCCCTAGTGGTCACTTTGTCCCTCGCTGCAGCTCTGATTTCTCTGGTCCCGCTGGCAAGCACTGCAGCAACACCGAGCCCCGGTATGCGTCCGCAATGCATGCCCCCGACACCAGGAGCACACTGGTACATTACGCTCTGGATGACTTAGGCGCAGCAGGGTGCGGTGCGAGCGCATGTCCGCACATGCACAGAAGACACCGACCCGCCGTGACTACTAGGGGCTGGAAGAAGCCCCTGGTAAGTAAATATTGTTGTCCCTCCATTATCCCCCGCCCCCTCGCATAGCAACACAGCACGTCATCAGCTACACAGCTGACACGCGCGTGTGCAGCCAGGCCAAGCGATGTCGCCGACTGGCGACATCAGTTGGGAATGTGTACGGGCCCTTACACTGGCAATTCAACTAACAATTTCACACATGTCCCGAATTGAATACAGCAGCACCTATCAATAGAATTTTAGAAAACTTAATTAGCCATCACAGGGCAGAAATGGAAAACACAGAAGCCTCTCTCACCCTTTTAGTAAGTGTGGCAACAAAGGTGTCTGTTTTATGGATATTGAGAGGAGTCAAGGTTGCTTTACTAAAAATAAAAATGTGCATTCTTATGGTGAGTACTGAGGGTGAGGTACACATTAACAGCGACTCCTTACTTAAGCCAGGAATGATGTATTTCAGAGACACTAACCTCCTAAGGGTAAGGCTGCCTATGAAGCTGCATGATGATGAAAATTGTCTTGTGAGACTCTAAATGCCCTAGCTCTATTCACACCATAGGAAATGAAAGGGAAAGGAAACGCTTTCATCCACAGATTTTACCGCCTCTTCCTAAATTACCCCTAAAGTGTTAAATGGTAGTATTTGTGTCTAATGAGCACTAAACACTGCTGAATGATAAGGAACTGTGCTTTCTATAGAACGGTTACCATGTCTTGAAAATACAGATCGCTACCATTTACAGAGAGGAAAAAAAATCCACAATGCAATTACATTTAATTTAAATAAGGGTTGTTGCTAATTTCACAAAAGTCCCTCTTTGCTGAATTTAAGAGCTAAATCTTCAGAAATGATGTAACTATGCAATCTGGGATTCAAGATTATGGCTAAGCTGTAGTTAGGATAGGATGCACTTCCTCAGTACAAATCCATAGAGATATTTAGCATATGGCAACCACACATCTGTGCCTATGTATTCTCATGTAAAGTGGATGTATGGAGGCCAAAATGTAAACAAACACTTGACACATTGAACAGAGAACAATGTACCGTCTGCAGAGCAGAGATGTCATCCGTCAACCGTGAAATCTGTACATTGGAGAGTTTCCTGGCATTTTCCACCTGTAAAAAAAAGAAAAAAAGGTTGCATACGGTACGCTAAGAAAACATTCAAAGATGTGGCGCAGGCCGCAGGAATTACAGGTGGAATACACAATATTTATTAGTTTCAATAATCTTGAAGCCAAACCCCGGCACAAATATTTTCACAGTCTTGTTCAAGGACTCAGAGGTAAACTTAAAGAGGAACTGTAGTAAAAATAATTAAATGAATAAAAGGTTTTTTTTTTTTAAATATAATAATTTAAAAATGATGTACCTTATCTTCCGGCGTATAAGACAACTGGGTGTATAAGACGACCCCCCAACTTTTCCAGTTAAAAAATAGAGTTTGGGATATACTCGCCGTATAAGACTACCCCTCTTCCAACGCACACCAAATAAAAAAAATAATAAAAAAATCATGTACTGGTGCTGTGTATGAACAAATACTGGTGCTGTACTGTATGTGTTACCCAGTATATAACAGTATATAGTCAATTGACTTGTTCCATTGGTCAACTCTCCTTAAGTAGACTGGTCAGCTTTCCTTGTCTACCTGTTTATCAAGGCGGTATGGAAGAATAGATTGCGCTCCCTCAGCAGGGAGATCTGAGAGGCGGTAACAGGATAGGGAGTATCACTCGGCATCAATGACACCCGGCGTATAAGACGACCCCCAACTTTTCAGAAGATTTTCAAGGGTTAAAAAGTAGTCTTATACGCAGGAATATACAGTAGTCAGTGTTGACCCATTGTAAAATCTTTCCTCATCCTGAGTTACAATTCCGAAAATGTTTGGGTGCTGAAGAGTGGTAACAGACGGATTCAGGTTTCCAAATTTCAATAACCCAAACTCAAACACCAACACTACTTCTAAGGCATAAATGTAAAAAGGGCGCTGGGAAATTTGGGCATAGGGCGATGCCGGAAAACATCTTACCCTGCTGTGACAAATTTCCCAGCGACATTAATCGCTATTCCCCCTCCGAGGCGCCATGCAGTGGGGGGTAAGATGCAATTTAGCTTCCAGCTATTGCTCGTGGCCGACTTGCTCTATATTTATCGTAATTTGGGCTTAGTCTTTTGCCAGGGCCCAAATTACTCACTGAGCACAGCTATAGCTGTAATTTGCCCTTTTTACCTGACTCGATTTCTTTTAATTTTTGTATGGGTTCTTCCCAGGTTTCCTCTTAGAAACTGAAAACATACTGGGTTGGTAACTAGTGTTACATGCTCTGGAAATCCTGTAAGAACGCCCCTGGCAGGCGTTTTGAGCAGGGAATCCCTCTCCCTGTGTTTACCTCTGAGATGGCGACAAGTAATGTCGCCAATCTCGGGGGGCTATAGCACGGCGGTGGGGGGAAGGGGTGGGCAAAGAGCAGCAGTGTGGAGACACAGAGGCATGTCATGAGGTAGCGAACATGCCTCTGGGTCCCATCTGCCCCCCCCCCCCCCATCTGCCCACCTAAGGGTGTCTTTAAAGTGAACCTGAACCGAGTAAAATTGTTAAAATAAACACATTATGTATCTGCAAATAAATATTACATACTCGCCTCACCGCCAGTTCCTCTCAGAAGCTCACCATTTTCGTCTTAGAACGATTCCTTCCAGTTCTGACAAGATTTTGTCAGAACTGAAATGTATCAGTTGCTGTCAATTGTATAACAGTTGATGTCAGTTTTAACTGAAAGGACAACTGATGAGCAAGGTCCATGTTTCCCTGTGGCTCAATTGGGTGATAATAAAGTTAAACCGTGTGCTGACCAGGAAGCTGTTGTGGGGTAATGGCTATTTTCAAAAGGGAGGACGGAGAATTCCATCTCAGTGGACAAACAGGACGCAGGAGAGGAGAAAGAGATTGATAAGTAAACTACACGGGAGGTAAGTATGATATATGTATGTATGTTTATATTGCCATTTTTCAGTTCAGGTTTGCTTTAATGTCAATAATTTTTTTAAGTAATCTGCAAAGCATTGGGAAAATTTGCCATTCCTATGTGAACTATCACTATTAATAATAACAATTAACCTAGTTCCAGATCTTGCAATGCATGGGTTCTTACAATTATGGAAAGGAGAGTTCAGTGGTACGTTTGACAACATTGATTTTTGTTTTTCAATTTTGGAGCTTTTAATATGTCTAACAGGCTGAGTCAATGGAGCACAGAAGATAAATGGGATCGTTATCTGCTCAAAACTTTTTCTAAGTTTTAAGTGTTGCATGACTTACAGTGATAAAGCGTGCATTATTAAAGCACATCTCCACACTTCTGTCAAATGTGATACTGTAAAGCAAGACAATTAACTATGTTGTTCCATTAGTGCTATGTGGATGGGATTTCTAATTAACCGCAGAACACAACACTTGTTTTTTCTGCTTGCTTGAAGTTCAGCTTTAAGAACCAGCATTCGCCGTGTAGCCCCATTTGTTCTATTTCCCTCTTTAGCGCTTTCTCACGCTAGAAACAATAGAAAATGTGTCCATTAACACGTGTGCATTTTTTATGCTTTTTTGACACGTTTTAAAAGACCCAGTTTAATTGACTTGAATAGAAAACGTGCTTCAGTGGAGAAGAAATCAAGCATGAGGGATTGTGCCTAACACAGTGAACACATTAATCAGCGATATTGATTTTTTTGAAGCCAACTGTCCATCCAAGTATCAAATCAAGTTGCCCTCCAGAAAGTGTTGAAGAGAGAGAGATGATTTACAGCTAAAGCCTATGGAAACTACATATCATTATGCTAATTTTAATGCTGATAGTTGGCTGGGTATAGATGGTTAGAGGTTACTAAAACATTTGCTGTGAAATCAGCCATATTTCCATAATATGCATCACTAAAACCTGGCACGTTAGTGCCTCCAACTTAGGTGAATGCAGCACATTCAACATACATTACAACAGTGAGCGCTTTGAACTGTCTGCACCTCTAACAGGTGAATGGAGTGAATACAAGGTGAATGTGCACATGCTACCTGCATAACGACAGCTTCTCAGTGTCTAAAACTCATCCAGTACAGAAAGTCCCCTATTTACAAATGATTCAAGTTACAACATATCACACTTGCAAACAAAGTTTACTTGTACAAAATACACAGTACGTTATTTTTTGTTTTTGTTTTTTTAACATCTTTCTTGTTACATTTGTTGTATAAACGGTTATTAGTTTCAAAGACTTTAAAAACTACCAAATAACAAACATTGTTTATGCTCTATGTCCATTACATTTTTTCCCCCCACATACTTGCTTCAGTATTTCTGTTAATTAAAAATGACCCAATTCGCTATAGTGCCCCTTTAAAAACGGATACATTTTAACTGATCAGGTCTTCTGCAGTAGTGCAATGTGAGAAAGCTTTTAGTTAAAATGTATAGATGTGGCATGAGCCATAGGAAAACATGGACATTTCCTTCACCTGAGCTGAATATCAGTTGTCCGTTCAGATATAACTGACAACAACTGATTCAGTGTAAGGGCTCGTTCATGCTATGAGCGTTTGCGTATTTTGTTAAGTGCTGGCGATTTTAGAAATCGCCCTGAAAGCACTTGTGCAATGTTTTCCTATGAGTGTTCACGTGTGCGCATTTCGATTTTTGACAAATCGCCAACGCGCTACATGTACCATTTTCTGCACGTATTTGCTCAGTGCAAGGTATAGGGACATCGCAAAGGGCTTGAAAAAGCAATTTGTATATCAATTTCCCGATTGCTATTTAGAATAAATGCATTGTATTTATTCTTTTTAGGGTCAAAGAGTTCACTTCCTGACTGGCTAAAGTCAGGAAGTGAAAATCTCAATCGCTGAGCAAAAGTGCTTAGAAAAGCGCTTTTCTGAGCTAAAAGTGCATGGAAAAGCGATTTCAAAATGCTCAATAAATCGCTCAGCGATTGCGATAGCGCTGGGGATTTGTAATGTGAACAAGGCCTAAACCAGGCTTTAGGACTGTTTCACATTGCCAGTGATTTTGCAGTGATTGGAAAACCACTACTGAAGTGTCTCCCTATGGAAGCATTCACACTTCAGCATTTTATTATTGCATAAGCGATGCATGTGGTGCTTTGGGAGTGACCATGAAAAGTTGTGGCAAAATGGCGATTTTCGCTGTGAAATAGCCCTAACTGATGTTCAACTTGGTCCAATTGCTTGCAAAGACAGTACTATGTATGGCCAACCATAGTGTTTTTTTTTACTTCTATAATGTTAAATTAACAAGGAGATGGATATATATATATTGCATTTGGCTAAAAATCTGCATTTCTAAACATTGGGCAGGATGTTTAATTTCTTTGCCATTTTAATCCTCACGTATCCAGACTGAAAGCTGTGCATTTACAGGAAAGCTGGTAACGTTAAATAAAATGGAATAAAAAAAATATGCAGCATCCTGTTGGCTAAATACCATAGTATTTTACATGTGTTGATTTTGTAGCTTTTACAACTGTTGGCACCTCTTGTGCTGTGACTCATGCCAGCGGTTTAGAAAATGTTCAGCGCCAATGTAAGATGATCTTTCTGCAGACAGGCCAGATTTCTTTTTGCAGCGCTCTGTAGGTTTATACTGCCATTTAATATTTAATGCAGTAGATGCAGACATTAGAATGTGCTGGCTCACAAGGTTCCCATCTTTGTGTCCTTTTGCTCATTTCACTGTGGTTATAAAGGTTCTGCTCTTACAATCCAGCAGATAACCCTGTACAGAGTGAGGCTATAGGAGGTTTATTTAACCTGAACATGGTTATACGTAGGCCGATCCAGCTCTGTTTGTGAACTAAGCAGTCTGGAATGCATTGTCTGAAAAACGTGCATTACTGAGCACTGAGAAGACAAACCACGTGCTGCGTAGCCTAAACAAATGTTTTACAATAAGCAATGTTATTGACATTACATACACAGTAAAAATTAGATTGTATACCCTTCCTTCCGAAGCTTTCTCAAAATGATTTATTCTGCTATTTTGGTCTCACCATGTGGACACAAGGTTTTTCCTCTGTGTGCAGGACCTGATATTTTCACTGACTAATGAACTTTCACTGCAGATTAAAAACAAAACAGTAGTGCTCCAATTGACAATATGAGCAGCCTTGGTAAACTCAGGGCCAGTCCTCAAGCCCCAAAATATAGAGAGATCAATAAAAAAGCTGGAGTACCTGGCACTCGAAAATCATATGGCACAATGGAACACATGAACAGAGTTATACACAGAATAGAGACACCGAGAGCCCAATATAGTGTAGTATGTACTGGCATGTGGGTATGACAAGTAAGTATCTTTTTATACTCACAAACATGGGTTACTGTCCAGGTAACCACTATATCAGCAGGTGAGGAGATTAGACCTGTCCCCACTCAGGATTAAGAAGTCGCTCTCTGTAGATAGAAAATAAGAGGCAACACCCCGCCACCAAGGGTGGACTCAGGAACTGTATAAGCAGACAGAGGCGCTAAAAGGACAAAATATTCTAAAATGTTTAAAATGAGAGGAGGCGGAGGTGGACTTACCTCCCCCAAGCAGAAACACACGAGTGTTGTGTATATTCAAAACAACAAAAATTATTTATATACTCCAGAAAGTGCAATGCGTTTCGCAGGCATCTCCCGCTTCATCAGGCAATAGAAACGGAGCATAAAACTTAAATAAGTCCGGTGCAAAGCTCAGCGCCTCTGTGACAGAGGTGCTGAGCTTTGCACCAGACTTATGAGCTTTATGCTCCGTTTCTATTGCCTGATGAAGCGGGAGATGCCCGCGAAACGCGTTGCACTTGCACTTTCTGGAGTATATAAATATTTTTTTTTTGTTTTGAATATACAGAACACTTGTGTGTGTCTGCTTGGGGGAGGTAAGTCCACCTCTGCCTCCTCATTTTAAACATTTTAGAATATTTTATAGTTTTGGTGCCTCTATCTGCTTATAGAGTTATACACAATACCACTTAAGGAAGCCTATACGTGTGCAGCTCTTCCCGACTATAATGATGTCAAAATATGATCAGCTGTTTGATCACAACATAAAACAGTGCACTGCACATGATACTGTACGTTTCTTTACACCTGACCGACACACAAAAGGACCTTATTTATATTAAAGTGGTGATCTAATTACAGACTGCCACTTCTTTACTGTTCTTTTTAAACTGACTGCACCATGAAGATCGCCATTTAAAAACACAGTGATCTTATTTTTTTTTCAATAACTAATATTAGTGCTGTGATAGTCTACAATGATTTCCTGAAAAAGGCAAACCGCAGCTTCATACACTTAAAGTGAGATTAGACTCCAAAAATTAAAATTTCAGAAAGTTCTCTTAGGTACATAAAACAACATTTGAAAGTATTCCCTGTGTGAAAAAAAAAGTTTATTTTCACTGCAAACATCAGTACAGGTTTGTTTATCTTTGACTAGTTGATAAATGTAATAATTGCCGGCCAGGAGACACTCTCTGCACCCCTCCTTTGAAGTGACTCAGCTGTTGTCAGGGTGATGTGACTCTTCAGCAGAGTGAGGGAGGAGGGAGCAGGATCAAGACACATCCTGGCTGGCAATTATTACATTTGCCAATTAGCCAGAGATAAGCAAGCCTGTACTGCTCTCTGCAGTAAAAGCAAATGTTCGTATGCACAGGGAATGCTTTCAAATGTTCTTTTATGTAACTAAGAGTAGTTACTGAAATTTTAGTTTTGATAATATAATCCCACTTTAAATAAAGCCTCAGATCGCATTTTGCACACAGTCACCAGTAGTCTTATGCGGTTTTCTCGGTGCCCTCCATTGTTCTGAATGTACCATGAGCTTCTGCAGTGAACAGTGGCCCAGGTGAAGGCGAAGCCTTAAAATAATTCTGAGGCCTGCGAGTGATACTACTCTGTTATGGAGATGCATCACTGGTGAGTCTCAGCACTACCTCAATACCCAGCTTAAAGCCAGCAATTAGGCATCACAAACTGAAGAGGCCCAGGAACATCTAAAACAACTGTGGAGTCACGTTAGGCATGTATCCACTACTGGCAAACGAGGCCTAACATGATGAATAAAACATCATTACTATTATCTGATGATCACCACAGGAATGTGGCAATCCTTGGCAATCAGCTGGTTTCCATCATTATAAATAGGGCCAAAAGACAGCCCCATTAGGGATATTATGAATGATCCAGCAAACCTGCAATGACCAGATTTAAAATGACAAACTATTAAGAGGTTAGTATTTGCCAGTCACCAAGGTCTTATTAGATCATGGTCAGGATTGCAGAGAGGTTTTCTTTTAACAAAATAGATGAATCCAAGTAATATATGGTAAATTTAAAAAAAAAATTCACTTTGGATGCCTCATGACCTTTCAACAACCCCACCAATACTTACCAAGGAAGGGTTGCAATCATTTACCACCTAATGACAGACAATTTGGTTTTTATAGAGCAGCCTTTCTCAACCTTTTTACCCTGGAGGAACCCTGCAAATAACTTTTGAATCTCGAGGAACCCCTGAAAACAATTTTTTGATCTCGAGGAACCCCTGTTTTTATTTTGCAGGAGGCATGGTCTTTAAAAGTATGTGTAGCTTTTTATTTCACTACTCCCTATTACACTGCCACTCATACTGTCTCCTGAGCCCCCAATTTAGTGCTTCTTGTTACAGTATACACCTATTCTAGTGTGCTCTATTATGCTTCCCCAAGATAGGGGAAAATGCCAAGGAACCCCTGCAGAGTGCTCAAGGAACCCTGGGGTTCCAGGGAACCCTGGTTGAGAAAGCCTGTTATATAGTATAGTACAAAATAAAACACTACATGAGTAGGTTTTTCCCGGTGCAGAAACTTGCAGTATGAAATACAGTTTGACAAAAGCATGCCTCAGATTCTAAATATTGTTAAAGTGAGCAATTCTAAAGTAATGGTTCCTGTTGGGCTTTATTTAGAAAGGTTTTGCGTCATACGACAGAACCTATTTGGTCTAAACAAACCTTTTGCAGCAGTATTCAGTGTACCGTATATACTAGTGTATAAGCCGACCCGCGTATAAGCCGACCCCCCAACTTTTGCCTAAAAAACTTGGGAAAATGATTGACTCGTGTATAAGCCGGGGGAGGCAATGCAAAGGTCTAAAGTTATTGTTCCATTTGACATACACTACACAACAAGCACCCAATCCAGCATATGTGGCGTGGTTTAGGAGGATATGCGGCCATGACTGTGCCCCTGCTCCCCTTCCAAAGCAAAACGGAAATTATAGTTGTGTGCGTCTCGGCCAAAGTATCCCACTCTACTACATAGTGCTGTGTGATTAGGGCACATATGTAGCCAACTAGCCATGACTGTGTCCCCATCCCCTCTCCAGGGCAGAGCAGTATGTAAATAAAACATGCATTTTAGCCAGAGTATCCCCCTCTACACAATGATGAATGTATGGGGCACATATGCAGCCATGACTGTCCTGTCCCCTCTCCAAAGCAGAGCAGTAGGTATGTAAATAAATCATGCATTCTAGCCAGAGTATCCCCCTCTACACAATGATTAATCAACAGGGCACATATGTAGCCATGAGGGTTTCCCCTGCCCCTCTCCTGAGCGGAGTAGTATTTAAATGACAGCGGTGTCCCCCGAGTGCCTCCGTTGCATACGTACTGTGATTTAGCTGCACTGACAGTGTGAGCTGTGTCTCCCACTTCCCCTGTCAGAGCGGAGTGGCATGTTAATATCAGCAGTGTGCTGATCCGAATGCCGCTCTCCCTGTGTGCACAGTTAAAAGCAGCGGCTTCCTCCACTTACTTTCTAAAGTCCGTCCGTGCTGCGGGGATTCCTCTATAGCAAAATATATATATAAAAATACAATTTCTTTATTAATCAAAAATACAAAAGAGTGCTTTTAAAAACAGCATGGGATGGCCACCCCACCACAACCAACCTCAAGTCACTACACATGCACCCACACACAAACACACCATGGCCGTATACAGAGCACCCCAAGGAGCTAGTATATAGCAGAAAATGCTTGCTAGGTACAGTCTCCAAACAGTTCCATAAATCTTCACCTCCACAACAAGGTATCAGTCAGTCCAGCAAGCTCGGTTAGTGGTTTTAGCAAGTCAGTATTGCTTGAGCAGAGAAAACCATATGCAGTATAAGCTCATATCAAACAAGCAGCCATTGCCGCAACAGTTAGAATAAGCAGTTCCAACTTCATTGTATATTCAACATAGTCTCACCACATTGGATCCTTGCTGGGTACTTGATGATTCAGACTGAAGTTCTGCATAGTTGGTGCTAGATCGCACGTCGTGTGCAGGGAGAATACCCACAAGGTGTGTGGGTGGAGCGGAGCGGCTCACCGCCGCGGGTCCAGGCACAATTGCCCAGTTAGCTAGGCTGGGCAATGTGCTAGGCAGTTGGATCTCGCCAGGTGGATTCCGCAGCTAGGTGGACGGGGCGGTGCGGCGTCCCATGTGAGAAGGGAGAGCGCTCCCGACAGTTTCGCCGGCTTCCTCAGGGGGGGCGTGGCTTCCCTCCGTACTCACACTCATCCTAAAGACTACCACCACAACCAATCACACATAGGCAGGGGAGGCGCATCCAGGGCGGCCAATGGCGGAGATGCAGGACGTAAGCAGTAACTAGATAAAAAAAAGAGGAGCACATTGTGACAGGCGTGGCACTGTAGTAAAACTTGCGACTGTATGCATCGCCCAACACAAAAGCACACTGCTCAGCCCATCTAGAAGTGTGCCTCGCCCATCACAGTAGCCCAGGTCCCGCTAATCTCCCCCAGGGCAAAACCTAGGATGAACATCCCCAAGCCAAATCAGGAAACAAATATTTAAATTAGAGCTATAATTCTATGCTCTGCCCAGATGATATCCGGATTCAAAAGATTGATCACCATATTAGCAACATTATAGACACTATTCACTATGAAGCATATATATATAATATATATATATAATATATATATATATATATGTGAAGATGGTCCCAATGTTAAATAGATAGAAAATTGGTTCCAGTCCCGATATATATGTGGGATGGATACTCTTGCCTGCTGCCTGGACCGACCTTTGCTAGTTACTGGATACTTCTTGCATGGTACCTGAACTGGATGATAAGTATCTTCCAACTATTCCGATCAGTCATTTGAACAACCTTGCATGCAGTCTCATATGAACTATATCACATACTGCCCGGAGCATCCATTGCCTGTTGAATAACTTTGCATGTAGACTTGCATGGACTATCTCATAACCTGGATCATCCATTACCTCTTGAATAACCTTGCATGAAGTCTTGCCATCTCTGCTATTAATGACAAATGACGCCGACAGCCTCATCCTTCTGAACCAAGCTAATAACCCTGTGTGATACTGATGAACTATTGAACTGTGTTACTAGCCTCATTAAGGTTCTAACAGGTTATTCATCTCTACTTCAGTCTATATACCTTGCATGTTAAGACCTGGGGGTAACCGTAGTCAGGAGACAATGTGTCCTGTTCACGCGGGGGCTTGTCTATAGGTGAAGACATAGTATAGATTGGGGCATAGAGACTGACTGGGGACATAACCTGTCAAGCCTTACATAGAGACTGTAGAGGCCACAAGTTTACTATCAGTACAATTTGAAAATGTAAGGGGCTACATGGTTATCTTTTTCCAGGAACCCCTTTTTTATACCTAAAACCATCCCTGAAGGCACTTTCAGATGTCAGGCCACTTAGGCTGTGTTATTATCTTTAGTTTATATAGCGCCAACATCCTTGAGCCTGTAATACTTCCAGAGATGTGACAAGTGTCCAAATATCGAATCAATCAGAAATGGATCATATAAGGTGCATTTATATGTTACTTGATGGCTTGAAGCCCATTGGAACAAAAGAAGGCAACTACCTTATGTTAATAGTTTGCCAGAGGTCCCACTCGGATTCAAAATCAGAAGGAAGAACACCAGTAAATAATTTTTCAAAAGGAAACATGTATGTATGACAAATAAACTGGCACATATGTTTGCATTGTATGAGGTTTGTTGGCTATAATTAATCCCTTGTGAAAACTCATTTAGTAAGCAGGTCTGCATAGGTCAGTGACAATATATTTACCTCTTTACGTGTTCTTGTCGCAGCTTCTTGAATTATCTTAGCTATAACTTCCTTCATTTTTTCAATCTCTTCTTGTTTTTGTTTCTCTCGAAGAAGTGCCTGCAAAAGATACAAAGACAATGCATAAACAAATCATACATGATAAAAAAGGAAAGAGTAGAACACGACATTTCCTATAGGATGACTCATGAGTCTATAGTGATGTGTCATTATAGAGTAAACAATCTTACATTGCAGACCATACTGCTGTATAAAGATACATCTTGTATTATTGCCCCAACTGCAAATACATAACTCAAACAATAAAATACAGAAATACAAGACAGGGATAGATTAAAGAAACTTCTATACCATCAAAATGAATTTATAGAAAAAGCTATCCTGCCTAGACTAATAACACAATTAAAGCAAACCTGAGCTGAAAATAACGTTCTGAGATCATGAATATACCGCAAGTAATAGTAACCTAGAAACAGAGTATCATATTTTTATTTTCAGTTTAACCAGTTCACCCCCAAGGGTTTTTATCCTAACGGACCAGAGCAATTTTCAGTTGTCAGCGCTCCTCCCTTTTATTCCCTAATAACTTTATTACTACTTATCACAAGAAAATGATCTATACCTCGTTTTTTTCGCCACCAATTAGGCTTTCTGTGGATAGTACATTTTGCTAAGAATTTTTTTATTCTAAATGCATTTTAATGAGAAAAACAGAAAAAAAAAGAAAAAAAATCATTATTTCTCAGTGTTCAGCCTTTATAGTTTTAAAATTAAACATTCTCCTGTGGATAAAACAAACACGTTTTATTTGCCCAGTGGTCCCGATAATTAAACCGTTTAGATTATGTCCCTACCACAATGTATGGCGACAGTATATTATTTTGAAATATAAGTGGTTATTTTTCTGTTTGTTCTGGCCATAATTACAAGCCCCTATGTAATAAATTAAAATTAATTTTCCCCCATAAAATATAGAATAAAAAAAGCTGAGTCCCTAAGGCAACTATTTATTTTATTTTTTTAAGCTGATTTTTTTTTTTTACAAGTGTTTTTTTGGGGGGGGGAGGGTTGGAAGTGTAATTTTATTAATGATGTGTATATACTTAAAAATGTATGTATTTTGTAAGTGTAATATACTTTTTGGCCACAAGATGGCGCTGGTGAACACTCATAGGACGTGTTCACTTTTTTTTTTTTTTTTTTTACACACTTTATTAAACTGTTACATTTCCTGTTTATGTGAATGGACGTAGCCGCTGTTCGCGGTCACGTCCATTCACTCCAGGCACTGCGATTGGGTAGAGGACTGTTCAGTCCTCTTCCCCAATCGCCCAGCACGGGATCCCGACGGTAATGGCGGCGGTAGCGGCGGACACACGGCGGTAGCAGCGGCGGGAATGCGCGACGTATTAAAACGTCATGTTGCTGTTAATAGCGGTAAGCATGACGTTTTAATACGTTAGGATGTCGGTAAATGGTTAAGATTTGACATCTTAAGATTGAATTCTAAACAGTGGCCATGAGTGTCTGATGCAGAATCTGATTTGTTAAGCTGTAAAAAAAAAAAAAAAAAAAAAAAAAAAAAAGAGGTAATGATCATTTGAACTTTTCAGTAAGGACGATCACAGATATGCAAATTCTTCCGAGTTGATGCACATATATGCAAATGTATGCAGTTTGAAAACGGACCAATCAGCTTAAACCCAGATTTAAACTGATTGGACCTTTTTTCAAGCTGCATATGTTTGCATAAAAATTTGCAAAATTTCTAAAGTTTTTGCATCTCATTGATCATCCCTACTTTTCAGCACTAAAACCTTATCAGAACTGTTCCTTTGGGCCAGACAAGTAGCAGCCATGTGACTTCCCTGTGTATTTTTTTTCCCTAGGCCTGGAAGAAGATCATATCGTCACATTATAGTGAATTACTACCCAATTATACTAGTTACGACATTCTTACATCTTGGTCTCCAAGTCCAACCTCAGAGACAATAATGGGGGACCATAACACTATCTTAATGCTGCATTCTAAAAGTATGAAAAGTGGGACAGAAAACCAGGACTGGATTAACAAAAAAAAAAAAAACAGTGTTGGTTGTTAGGTGGCAAAGGCCTGCAACCTCCATGAGAGTCTTATCGAAATTGCTAAAAGGTTAGTCAATTATTAAAGTAGTATGCATGCACCTACAGCAAGGAATCATCTTTAATAGATCCAGGACATATGTATATATGTATATTTTGTATATGGGATATACAAAAATATTTGCCATGCGGGTGCTGCTTGTCACTGAAGTTACACAATTTCTAGAGCACTAACTTTTTAGCATTCCCATGATGCTACAATCTGACTTCGATATTGGCTGCAAACATTAAAGCCCCATTTTATAATGCATACGGTATGTCTGCAGCTGACCAAGCCCTTCCCTCTAGCATATTATCACCCACATGGTATAGGGTGGAGCTGGGAAGGGCAGCAGCCAGTCCCTTCCTGTGACCTCAGATTACTTTAGTTCCCACACCTTCTTCTCCTCCTATTTGTGGCCAGTAGAGCAAAGCAGGTGGTTTCGGTGCTGAAGCTGGGTGTGGCTATAGCAATAATGCTATACTGCGTAGGATGCATAAGGGTAATTCGGGGTTACGGCAATCAGTCATTTGGCTTACCCTGTGCCCAACTCACCAGCAGCGTAGTAATACATACGCCAGTAGAGGTGGTCAATGGGTAATTCTGATGTGCATGAAAATTGTATGCAGCTTAGACTTAGGCCAGTCAAAATTCCCAGGAAGTGCATTTATTGGTCCCATAACAAGCTACATACAACCTGTATAAAATTTGCATGCAAGCCAGAATTATTTACATCTTGTTGACCATCTCTAGAAGCCAGTGCTGAGCAGAGTGGTATCTGCACTCATCACTAGTGTCTCTCTAAAGTGGTTTAATAACAACAGCAGTTAGAAACAATCTCTTATTACAGAGCATGGTGATGAGACATCCACACAGTTGTAATAAACACTTCAGGGTGGTTTGGGAAGGGTTGAATGCTTTATAAGACACTAAGGGCCGGTTGACACGGGCACTCAGGCGCATCACGATTTAGCTGATGCTAAACGCTTCTCTGCAAATGGGCAGAGAAGCGCTTGGCAATGGTTCCCGTCGTTTGGCAAATGTGTTCTGTTTTGACCCCACAAGGGGGACACTGAAGCGCAGCAGTTACCCAACCCTGGATGCTACACGTAGCATCCAGGAAAAAACAAGACAACGACAGAAAAAGAACGGAGAGCAACACAACTCTGTCAGAATTTACATGCAGATAAACGCTTGCAGAAAACTGATCGAGAAGCATGATATTTAAGAGTCAGAGAGATTGAGGAGAAGGCTTCTTAAAGGGACTCCGAGCACCTCTCATGGGCATGCCTTTAAGCCAGACGACTTCCAACAAAGTCGTGCTAGGACCACTCTGGAGGAGCCTCTTGCAATGGCCATGCGTGTCATTTCCTCTTCCTGCTTCATTCAGTGATGCACTTCTCTAACAGAGAAGACAGGAGTGACCTGGAAGTTATAACATAGCCAAGATGGCACAAAAAAACGTGCTGGTGTCTGTTGTGAGGGGTGTGCGGACTGACTTGCAGCTTGGATCAGAGAGTGCTGTGGTAAAGGCTTGCAAGCTGTGCAGTGGATGGAGCCTGCTTATTGTGTGCCTGCACTGTGGATGGCTGCAGGAAGATGCCCGGGTTAGCGCACGGCTGGTGGGATCAAATGCACGAGAGAGCACCGCAGCAGTGATCAGATGTCCCAGGGAGAGCAGAGCTGGATGGATAGTTGTTCCATTTCATATAACGGTAGTTGCACTTCATATGGGGGCTGTTACTGGTGGGAGGGGAAGCCCCTTTCCAGCTGCAAAAATCCCCATATGAAATGCAATAACCACCCCTATATGAAATGGAACAATCACCCCGTATGGAACCTTGCAATAATCCCCATATGAAATGCAACAACCACCCTGTGTTGGAGCTGCAGCACTTCCTACCCTTGGCTTATAAGCGAGTCATTAATATTTCCCTGGTTTCTGAGGTAAATGTTGGGGGGTCGGCTTATACGCGGGTCAGCTTATAGGCACATACATACGGTAATAACGTTTCTTTTTTTTTGGCCCCTTTCACACTCGGGCGGCTCCTGCTGGTACTTTATTCATTGTATTTATAAAGCGCCAACATATGCGCATTGCTGGCAATCCTATGGGATTGCTCACACTGTTTGCATCGTGATTGCGATGTCCGCCAAACGCAAATGTGTTGCATGCAGCATTTTACGGCCAACTGCTATGCGATTCTCATTCACTGAAATGAGAATCTCAAAACACAATTGCAGGAGAAATTGTGGAACATCACCATGCAAAATCACGATTGCTAGGTGATTGCGATTGTGTTTTGTGATTTCCAATGTTAATATGCATACTAATATTACAATCTTTTTTTTTTTTATTAACCAAATCTATGTAGTAGAAGTGAAAGCTGAATGAATATTCTTTTAATTGATACTTTAGGTATTAATATTGAACAAAAATGATTATATTATTAGTGTGCACCTTAAAGGTGCGTACACACACACACACACAATTTTAATTGGCCAATTTTACCATTTCCATGTAGTAAGAGAACAGATTATGTAAGGGCTTGTGTAACAGATTGCTGTAAAAACAGGGCTGTGGAGTCGGAGTCGAGGAGTCAGAGTAATTTTGGGTACATGGAGTTGGTGGTTTCATTAAACTGAGGAGTCTGAGTCGGATGATGTTTTGCACCAATTCCACAGAACTTGTAAGAATTAGACGAAGGAGTCTGAGTGGACAAGTCAGAGCAATTTTGGGTACCTGGAGTCAAAGATTTAATAAATTGAGGAGTTGGATGATTTTTGTACCGACTCCACAGTCCTGTAAATCACACAACATGCTGGATCTGCTTCCATATTGTATTTGGATTGCATGTGATTTGCATACAATGCTTTCCTATGGGGAAAAAATATCATGCATTTTTAGAAAAAAAAATATGGTACTGTATTTTTCCCCCATCAAAAAAAGGCGGATTTAAAAAATGCTAAATGCATGAAAAAGGCAATTGTAAAAAACAACGAAAAAAAGATAAAAACACCCAGGAGAAAACGCAGAATCAGACATGGCAGAAAGCTCATGGTTTTCCACACAGACAAGTGTGCTCCCAGCCTAAATCTCCATCGGCAAGTTAATTTAAACTTACCTGATGATTAACAAGAGTTAAAATTCTTTTCTGCAGTCTTTTAAAGCAGATCACATGCAAGGCAAAAACAGATATTTTAAATGAGTTGAAATAACTGATAGAATTATGGAGGTAGTTTCATTGAATGCACCCTGGAGTGCCTTTAAGGTGTCTATCTAGATTTCAGCTTTTAAATTCAAGGGCTTCTGTAGCTGCAATGTGAAATACAAAAAGGAGTAAAAGCAGATAGACTGGCAATAAAGTAGACAAAAAAAATGTAGAGTAGAAAAGCAGTTATGACATTGGAGGAAAGTTCCTATTTCCTTTCACTGAAAAAAGAGACATATGTGGTTTATGTCAGTGTAAAACCCAATGAAGTTATTTTTGGCTAGAATGAACTGTGGAAACTCTTTAATACAGTAAACTGTCACATAGCAAATATAAAAAGGTGCCACTGCAGACATTCTGATATTGCCAGCTAAAAGATGCTGATCCTCTGGTTAATATACTTCTATGTTGCTCATCTGCTTTCTGGTTAAAGGGAACCCGAGGTAAAAAAAAATCAAAAAAAAACCTGATGAGATATCTGTATTAATCCTCCTACTCCTAAAAATGAATTTTATTTTTTTAGACATTTCATTTATTTTTACATATTTAATTTTTTCATTTTATATTTAAATATTTACAAAGTATATTGCATGTTTTGTTGTCTCTGCTCAGTGGCAGCCTATTAAGTGTCCTTGAGTGAAAATACATGAACGATTAACCTTTACGTCCCTCTGCTTTCTGAAGCTGTATTCTGCCAAGAAAACTTTTAAGGCTGTAATTTTCTTATCAGTGATGTTTACTATATTTCTGACAAGGTACCGACAAGACAGAAGCGGTCATTTCCATGCCTCAATATAACCTCTTTCAGGCAGCAAAACAAAACAAGTAAAATAGTCTGGTTATTAATATGTTTAGTACTGTGCATACACATGTTTATCTCATGTCACATGTCGCCTCGGGTACACTTTATTCAAGTCCAAAAAACTATACTCATCCTTGGTGCCCAATAGGTGGCCCTCATTGCTCTAAAGTCCATGAGAAAAGGGATGCATACACTGTAAATAACTGTTACCTGGAGAAATCATTCGTTATTATTTATAGCATCATTTAAGGACTGATCACTGTACAGACACACTGCTAGTCTCCCAGCCAAAAAGCATGTTCTGATCCATGGGGAAAAAGGGGCGGAACAAATGAGCAGTATATTGCACCCAGTGGAAATCAATAGAATAACAATGCAGTTGTGCAGGAGTGATGCAATCGTTAAAGGGTAGATCACTCAACACAAATATGTGCAATAGAAAGTAACAATTATGTAATAAATTATAGTGATAAGCAGTGTTGCTCGCAAATTTTCGCTAAAGTCATTTTCGCATCAAAAATGGCATTTTTGATTTTGAGTAAATCTGCGCAAAAATACAAAAATCGTCGAAAATGTGAAAAACAATTATTTTTACTGCAAAAAAAATCTATTTTTTTATAGCAAAAATATGAAATATTTATTTTAGCTCAAAAAATTGTAAAAAAAAATCCCAAACTTATAACAAAACTAGACAAAAGGCCTGTCCGTTTTTTTTAAAGGGGCACCAGACCTGGCCTCAACACCGCTCCCCTCCCCATGAAACGTGTGAATGGCCATGCACGCACACCAGTCCCCCCTGCACCCATCCTACTCTGCTGTCCTAAGTCCGTCCGCATGCCGCGCGCGCACGCCAGATACAATGCACGGATACAAGGACACAGGAGGACGCGGAGACAGGGGATTTATTATATAGGATGATTTTCCATAGTATTTTCGCTTGAAAGTCGAATTAAACGTTATTTTTGTGAAAATTAATACAAAAAGAATATCTGTGTTTTCACTCATCACTGGTGATAAGTTAGAGCAATCAAATAGCATGCAAAAATGATATTCTTGAAATCTATGTGATTGCTATGGGTTACTTCCCTCTGCAAGCTGCTTTTTTTTTTTTTTTTTTTTTTTTGCTGCATAGATCTGTAATATATGTAGTTATCTTCTAGGAGCACACAGGAATATCTCAGTAAATCTGTGCCGGGCTAAAACTAGCCTCCTCTACTGTATGTAAGTTGCCCTGTCATTCAGTCTTAAGTTGGCCACACACCACTGAATTTATATATAATTTTTTTCATATCTGAGAACTACGATCAATTTTTCTATTTGTAACTTTTGAATCATTTGGCCAATTTTTCCCATAATTATGGAAAAAAATTATCAAAAACTACTCAAAAATTGCTTGGGGTTATACATCAAGAAACTGACAACCTATCTACACAAATCAATTTTCTGAAAAATTGATCAGAATTTTCTGCCACTACCAATTGAATTATATCCCCCCCCAAAAAAGAGGGAAATTCAATCACATTTCTCACTTGATAAAACCCTAGGACTTTCGATTTTTTGAACAACTGGAAAATGTAATCTTATTAATGTATCATTTGTGGCCACCTCAGTCGGACGTTTGTGCGGCGTCGCGTTTGGGGGCGTTGCAGCGGCTGTGCGGTCAGGCTTTCAGTAGCCTTCGCGTCGCGTTCCGATGTGGTCACGTTTTTTCTTCCCCTAGGGGGACATTATCCGCTGTGGTTGGCCGCCCCCTGGAAGCTACATGTCGCTTCCAGGGGCAACTCGAACGCTAGCGAAAATCGGGACCCAAACGCCACGTTCGTGTAAACGCGTGTAAAAGCTCGGTGTAAACACTCCCATTTACTTGAATGGGAGCGTTTAACGCTAAGTCCCAAACGCTGGCGGTAAACGCTCCGCAAGCGTCCGTCTGGACCAGACCTAAGGAAGAAGAGAA
Organism: Hyperolius riggenbachi; assembly: GCF_040937935.1. Lineage (NCBI taxonomy): Eukaryota > Metazoa > Chordata > Amphibia > Anura > Hyperoliidae > Hyperolius > Hyperolius riggenbachi. Next base: position 207,826,362 of record NC_090646.1, on the reverse strand, counting down.
GATGATGAGATTTGACGTTCTTTCTGACCCACAACCACCTTTTCTGTGGATACTTTTCTTGTTTAGAGTTAGAATCAGGGGAATCTTTAGTCAGTTAGAATCTTCTGGGCGTTGATTGTTTACTTGGTCTACCACTTTGCAACATGTAAGAAGTTACAACATTTCAGCAGAAATCTTGTCTACTATCAATCTCTTCCCCACAGCTTGCCTTGTACTGCCTAAAGCACTACATAGCTTTGTAAACCTCGTTTGAGATGGGCAGTCTCATTCACTTGCATTGAAGAGGACTACACCGCTTCATAAACCACTGCATGCAGTAGTGGTGCTGTACATAGCACATCCGGTGTGAACATGCTGCACTGTACTTTATAAAGAACAACAAACAATTTGTATTTCTGTCCTTCAGCAAAGCTCATAATTTAATGTCCTTACTGTAGCTCAGGTGTGTATTTTAACTAATTTACTTAAAAGGGGTTCTGAGGGGTATAAAAAAAAAGCGTCACTTACCTGGGGCTTCTACTGGCCACCTGCAGCTATTAAGTCCCATGCTGTCACTGAAGCCCCCTCGGTTCATCGCCACCAGTGACCTGCTAATTATTTGTCTAACTAGATGAATAGCACCCAAGCTGCGCAGCTGCAGCCACACGCGTCATCGGGAGCTTACTGCGCAGGCATCTATTGGGAAGTCATTTTTATATGAAGCCAGTACCATTGTGCTTAGCGTTAACAAACACCTTATTTTTCTCTGTCTTGTATTCAAGGCTGGAAAAATCAGCAGCTGGTCTTTCAAGGTCTATTTTTCCTATCAATAAATACACCACAACATAGCAGCTTATTAACCAAAATACTGCAGGCTTTAATGATGAGAATAGATTGTAGCTGATTAGTTTCTCTGAGATTCTGTGAGAAGGATTTAAAGGAATACTATCAATACCCAAGTGTTCTAAAATGACAGTGTACAAATAATGTCTAAGTAGCTGTGTAAACATTTTCCTACTTTTCACGTTAAATGTCAGAGGCAAAAGCTGTAATTTATTGAGGGTAGGATTTAGCTATATTGGGACAAATCAATTGCAGAAGGGGTGTCGGCTTCAATGCACAGCCAGAGTTGCATATCACACTACAGAAAGCAAATATCAAACATATCAAACTCTGAAAGCAAAAGCAGTATAAAAAGCTGTGACAATTAATTACACTTCCTCTGCTCTCTTCAGACACATCAGTCAGAAACACAGGACACAGAAGCTGCAGCTGTTGGGAGCCCTCTCTCTCTCTGTCACACACAGAGTTACACATAGAGTTAACTGATCAAGTGTGAGGGGAATTTCCCCTCTCCTCATGGCTCAGTTTTGGCATCAGTAAAGTTTGAAAGTATTTTGAGAACAGTAAACAAAGAGGTTGCTACTAAAATGTATACACCAGTACTTAGCAGCACTTCCCAAACAATTCCTGTGTCAATTGAAAAAAAATATGTGAATCGATAGTATTCCTTTAAGCTTATTAGACTATTCCCTGTTTAATAACGTACTAATGTCATTTATTGGTTAGTTTTGCTGTGATGCTTGATGATGTAAAATGCCTTTATAAATCGGTAACGTGAAAGTAAACTTTGAGTGAGTTCTGATCATGCTTCTCCTCTAGTCTGGTTATTTCTCATTCCCGATGCCACAGATTGACTGATTACTGAGGCCAACAGTGGTGTGTGCGTGTGTTGTGTGCCTGGAGTCTTGAGAACAACCCACCATTATTATCATCCTTTCAATGACCAGTAGCAGAATTCAGAAATAAATGAAACTGTGTAGGCTCGGTTCACATTGCATGGATCAAAAATCAGTTTTTACAATGTGCATCAGTTTTTCATCCAGCAGTTCCATTCGGTTACTGCTCGGTCAATGCGAGGCATCCGTCGATCTGGAATTATCACAGACTCCCTATATTTGCGCTCTATTTTGGCGAAATGGACCGATCGGATCAGTGTCAACCAGAAGGATGTGAACAGATCCTATTGATTAAGAAAGGATCCATTTGCATCTGTTGGGTCCCGTTCCCTTTTTTTTTTCGTTGAACGGAAAGTTTATTAGGACAGTGTGCATCGACACTTACTTTCAGGAGTGCTAACTAGAAAAACCTGAAATCTGATAGTTCATAGTTACATGTTTTATGCTGTATGAGCTAAAATATAGTTCTGAATATGGTCAATTAAAGCAACCACCTCCAACTTCATTACATAATCTATATCTGTGGAGAGTTACCTTTACCTATCCCAACCATGCCCACTCATGCAGACTGATGCAGCAGAGAAGCATGGAGAAGGTAACGTTCATGTCAATAAGAGTTAGTTGTGGGTTGGAAGAGGAGGAGAAACATTGTGCAGTGTCTTCCATTTGCTAGACAAGCATACACACCTGGAGCCATTTACACTTGTTATGGGACCTGTGTCCAGCATTTCAGACAGGGCTGAGGAGTAAGAGTAATTTTTGGGTACTTGGAGTTGGAGTCTGGGTTTCATAAGCAGAGGAGTTGGATGATTTTTGTACCTACTCCATAGCCCTGGAATGGCTGTGAAGTCAGAGTCAAGGAGTAAGAGCAATTTTGGGTACCTGGAGCCGGAGTCGGTGGTTTCATGAACTGAGGAGTTGCAGTAGGATGATTTTTGTACCGACTCCACAGCCCTGATTTCAGAACAACTTTTTTGGGGGTCAAGAATGATTGAAAAAACAAACAAACACATAAGCTGTAGGGTATTTACTTAGAAAAATTCACCCTCTTTAACTTTGTACATTTGTGCATACCTGAAAGGCTGATGTGCAGATCATTTCCGTCCAAACCGTCAATACACTTTAGAAGATTGACATGGGGCATATTTGAAATGTAAAACCTTCACTACCTAGGCCACACATTACAATTTAAAACAAATGCTGGAAAATTGTGCATGCCTAATTTCTGATGTTCAAGCTTAACCCACCAATTACAGCGCCGCTCATCTGAAAAATAGAGACATACAAGCGTGGGATCAATGATCCAAATGATTGCCACATTTTCACACCACTTAGCTCAAGTCAGCTTTATCTGTGAATGTACCCTCGGCCAAACCAGTGGAAATGCCTGCCGGAGAGACACATATGGTCGTGAGATCTTCTCATGCTGCCACTGGATAATTGGGGCATTTGGATAGTAATTAACACACGTTTTAATAAGTATAGTTGGAGCTGAGGTCAGCTAGAGAGCTTCACACAGAAGCAAAGTATGACCTCTTTTAAGGTTTCATTTTCTGTTGGGTGGGCGCCAAAAAGCTGGTGTGTAACTCTAAACTTGATAGCAATTATATAAATTGAAGTGACACTAACATAAGATCTCATGCTAGGAAGCACATTAATTATTTAATTAACTTCACAGTGTCAGAAGCCATCAGTAATGCACAAAGTGACGAAAAATGGTGCAGCTGACAAATCAGATTAAGCAACATGCCTAGCACAGAAGATTATTCAGATTTCATTGTATTGCTATACTCTACTTAATGTAAATTCCCTTTAAATGGATTAAAAAAAAAAAGGTTGATTACAACAAAAGGAGAGAAAGCTAGCTCTGCACTACAACAAACCTGTCATAGGCAAGTGGCCACTGCAGAGCAGTACATGGAAGGAGCTCTGGGGACGACATTTCTCACTGCATTTCTGCTTATAGAATCATTTTCCTGAACATGCATATAGACATAGGGTGTTGGAACTCTCGCACGCTGTATGCTTATTCCAGGTCACTCTCTCAATCTAGCCTGAAAGACATGGGGGGATTGGTGGCAGCTGCCACATACTAACTGTTGGTCGCAGTAGAGAATGTGATCATGCTACAGCGACATGATCACTTCATTACTGAAGATTAAAATATGGCTGAGAGAGTTAATCTTCTCTCACTTTGATTGTGACACAGAGCCTCTAGTACGCTATAGGAATGAAAGAAGCACTCAGGGATCGGTGCCAATCGCAATCTGTGCCAAAATCAACAGCATTGGACCACACAAAGTTATCGTTGTGAGGCCTCGGCTCAAACACTTTGAGAATGGGTGATTTTAGCACAGGTGTAGCGCTCATGACTTAGGCAAGTATACTTTTGGGGGTCCAGATCGTTAGTAGAAATGGTCAGTGAGATTTGATTCTAGCTTGTATACAGGTTTAATGCAAACTGTATATACCTTGGAAATGTCCCAATCCAAATCAGGAGGACATGCATTTTATTGTGACTGGCCCATCTCCAAACGCCATTTAATTTGCATGCAAGGCAGAATCATTATCTCTACATGATGGTTAGCGTTAGGGAATGTTAAGTATAAAAGTTATTAAATTGGGCAATTAAAGACAATCTCCGGCCTCCAAAAAAGTTTTAATGGCAATACATACATGTAGTCTATGCACTGTGTACAGTTAGATGAACATATAAAGTTTACATCTGGTACATCGTAGTGGATAGAACAGACGCACATTTATATCTGTAGTAGCATCTCCATCTTTCCCTTCATGCTGATGCCTCGCAGGTACATCCTCAGCATTGTGCCCTCCCCTCCAGCCTGGTGCCCTCCCCGGCTCTCTGCCTGCCTGGATCAAATTCTCTTTTTATATTGTATAGGAGAGAGAAGACACAGAAGAACAGCTGCAGCCTCTGTCTTATGTCTGTTTGCTATGTTTTTTTTTGTTTTTTTTTAGATGTCTTGTCTGCCTTCCTGTCTGGATTAGATCACATCTCTTTTTACAGTGGCTGTGGGCTGGGAGCAGGATATGGTGTGGGGGGGAGTTATGACATCAATTCCCCAGCATCCTTTGCAACTATGGTTTGGAAAGGAAAAACATTGCCTGAGCCCAATTTCACACTGGGGCCGGGGATTTTGAGAACATATATAGAATATGGACCCTGGGGTGACAAAATCACTATTTATTATGTGTGATTTAATAAATCTTGGCAACTTAGTAGGTTTAAAGCAAACTGTTATTTATAATTTAGGTTCTCTTTTAGGTTTGTATCTTAATTGCTTAGTGCAGAAGTTCTTTTGAGAATCGGGGGTTTCCTAATTTGCAAAAATAATTAAAGGACACACACAGACCAATGTTGGTCACTGCAAAGCTACAGCCATAGCAGGTAATTACTGGTCATGTCCATTCTGGAGTGGAGACACTTAAATCCAACCAACCAAAATGTTTCAAGATCTACTCATTTTACCAACACTGATGTAAAGATGTATGCCTGCTGCACAGTGTGAAGCAGCCTGAGTTACACCAGTCAATGGCAAGCTGTGTGGCCGGTATGCCTAAACCATGATTGCTGCTGGGCAAACGGCAAGGTAGGTGAAATACACATGAAGAAAGCTCAGAGTCTTCTGCATACAGTCCTGGATTCATTTTAAAAATTCAATGGTCCACCTGCAGCATCTCTTCTTATTTGTCAGATACTTTTTGGTTCTGTACAGAAGGCAATTTTTAATTGATCACATTGGGCACACAGCTGGTGGCAACTGACAGCATGTAGAATGGCTGATTGAATGCATTTACAAAATGCATGCTACTGTTATGAACCATTAAAATGACTCATATAAAGGCTCCATATTCCTGTAAAGGATAAGTGCACTTAGGATGTAAGTGCAGTAAATCAACCCAAGATTAAATTCTAATCAATAATGTATTTATAATGAGTACTTTGTGGATGGGTATTGTTTACAAGTGCTACCCCTTTAAAAAAGGACAAGCATCATTTTCAGGATGCAGGTAAAGTAGGCGTTAACATACCAGCTTATGCTGCTGACCATCTAGTTTAGGGGTGTCAAGCTGAAGCACATGAAGGGCCAAAATGAGAAACACACCCCAAGTTGCTGGTTTAGATTGCTCATTTAGATTTACCATTTTGGAGCACATCTGCTCACACACTTTTAGCATGCATTGCTTCACAAAGGCACCCTCTGAAAACACCTCAAAGCTCGAGTGATTTCTTCAGCCCCGGAAAAGCTAGCTTTCACTGCTGCGTGGTATTTGGCTGTGGTTTAAAGGGGAACTTCAGCCTAAACAAACATACTGTCATCAAGTTACATTACTTATGTTAATTAGAATAGATAGGTAATATAATCTCTTACCCAACCTGTTTTAAAAGAACAGGCAAATGTTTGTGATTCATGGGGGCTGCCATCTTTGTCATGGGGGCAGCCATCTTTTTGGTTGAAAGGAGGTGACAAGGAGCAGGAGACACAGTTCCAACTGTCCTGTGTCCCGATTACCCCTCCCAGCTGCACACTCTAGGCTTAAAATGTCAAATTCACAATGTAAAAAAAAAAAAAATTGCAACCAAAATAGCAGAACGAGAACAACAAAATCAGAAATCCCATCATGCTTTGCACAGCATCAGGGGAAAAAAGCCCGGGCAGTTTTCTTCTGTGCAGCTAAAAATGAGGCTTCTATAAGAGAAACAAAGTTCTGATGCTGTGAAACTGTTAAAGAAACACCAAGCCTTTTCAGTTCTGCTGAGTCGATTTTTAGTCCAGAGGTTCACTTTAAGTAAACATTTACAGCTGTGATTGCAGTTTGCCTTCTAATTCTTGGGTTTAAATTTTTTTTGAAGAATATACTTACTTCCATGTTTGGTATCAAAATGATGACTTATATTGTGCACCTTTACAGACACTGCCTCATAACACAAAATTCATTTTGATTTGTCTTTTCAAAACACAAGCCTATACTTGCTTTCCCATCTTTCACTATTGTCTTTCCTCATCAACTTTTCTGTTTTGGGACATTTTAGGATTGATATTTTTAATCTCTGCTGAACAGCACTTTGCACCACTTGGCTACATTACCCTCTTCCCTTTGCAGTTGAGAGATTAAATCTTTGTGTCAAGCACAACAGAGTCATTGTCATCTTGTCCAGTTCATGCCTGCTCAGTGCATAGCAAAGCACTTAAACCTTCCTATACTCTCCTATGCGTGAGTATACTGAGCTGTAGCTGCAACGATCGTCACAAAAGGTTAATTTCCCTGCAGCAGAGAAAAAATGGGTGGATTTGTACTCATAGGGAAAGACCGGCTGTTGCTTCCCTCCCAGCTACTCAACTACCTCCTGTGGGTGATGAAGGTATCTATCATGGTATCTATGTTCCCCAATATTTGTTTTGTACTATGTACAGCACTACAGAAGATGCTGGCACTATATAAAAAAAAAACAAATAATAATAATGGCATAGGGGACTAGTCTAGACAGCCCACAGACTGCTGTCCAGTGGCAACAGAAGGCCTTTCCCTATCCAAAAAGGCACTCAGCGTAGTGTCCTCTATGCCCTTTTTTATGCTCCATCTACAGAACCCCTCCCCTGTAGGATCCATGTTTCCCTGGAAGTAGTGGGGCCTCAAAGTGGGTGGCATTGAGGAGAAACTCATGTATGCAGATGACATTGCCCTATTCTTGGCAAACACTGACTAAGTGTTTAACTAATGTCCTTGACTTGATAGCTGCTTTGGCATTTTATTCTGGATTAGTTATTAACTGGGATAAATCCATGATTTTTCGCCTATATCCTCTCAGTACACCCCTGGGCCAAAAACATAATTTTTCAAGCAACTGATAAGGAGATCAGCGTCACAACAGATATTTTTGTGCTGAAAACTTTTAGAATCAGTGGGAATGACGCATCCTAGACATACCAGGAACATTAAAAATCCAGAGACCGAATGTGATTTACTCCACTCTGTTGCTTCTGGTCACAAACTAATGCTGCATAAACCTTTTTTCACACAAAACTATAACATTTAAACACTCTGATTAAGGCTATTAGACTGAATATTTGGATCTGTGCCAGGAGATGGGCTTTAAAGTGCAGTGAATGTGGTTGAAGAGTGAAGTTAATGTCTAAACACAGCCATAACCTCTTTAAGGTCCCATCATGTAACTTAAATGCTGTTCTCAATGCTCCAATTTCCACATGGCTTCATCAGACCTTTTGATCATGAATTCCTTTCCTAATGGCTTACAGTTAAAAGTTCGCATTAGCTATTTCCCCATAAATTGTACTTGACTTGTGCAAAGCCCTCTTGCAGGAAACATAGTACATGCTAAATGAAGCAAGATGCATCTCCAAATCACACCATCACAGGAAAGTTGTCCAAGTCTTGGTATATAATTTCAATGGAGACTTTAGCATTGTAGGAAAAGTCACATTTGTAGATACTGAACTATACCTAAGGTTTTTCTTGGATTTTCCTGTGTCAGTTTTATGGGGGAGGGTCTCTCTCTGTTTTCTATAGTCAAATAATAAGTCTTTTTAACAACAAGGAAGTCCTCCCAGAATATCTGCAAAATATGGTTCAGCACCTAGCAAGTGAAACAGTACCGAACAAAGCATAGATAAGAAAAGGAACATCAAACTTAAGTTAATTTGGGAAGCATTTGAGTACTTTTTTGCTTGCTTGGGGCTGAAATGGTATTTATTGATAATCTTTGAAAACATCTCCTGTGAGAAACCCCAAGAGAAATCTATACATTGGGCCAAATATACCTTATAGAACTGATTTGAACAACAAATGTGCTGCTTCTGTCTATCAGCAGAATTTCAAGGTTCAATGTGGCCAGTTCGATGACGGACAGCTATATTACGGCCTATCATTTCTGATGACCTCTAGCCATGGATCACACCAGAATCAATTACCTGCAACATTGCACAAACACAGAAAAAATACACACTGTGGCCTAAAGCTATAAAGTATTACTTTACAGATTTACTGTCCTTTTAAGGCAAGAAAGTAGCAGGCAAATGTCAGTTTCTAATATTTCTTCTTGCAATTCTGCCATATTAACGGCCAATCCACACATATGGCTGAATCACAGATAACAAATGGCTCTTTCCTCGATAAACCATCACTTCCAGTCCTGTCAACGTAACCAAGTAAGAGAGTACAAAGAGGCAGAAGACATACTCAGCTGCTCGGTGTTTGCAAACTATATGTTCACAGCGTGGTTGAAAATGGTTGCATGCAGTGTCTGATGGGCAGACATTTGGCTCAACTGCCTGTCTTGACTAGGTTCAATTGATACGACACAGTGTTAAGCTGGCCACTAACGATCCCATTTCTAGCGAAAAATCGTTTGAGCGATCAGAAATTCTGATCGGATTGGTTGAAAATAACCTTAGTTGATGAGGCACAATAATTTCTGAACGATTATAAAAAAAAAAAAAAAAAAAAAAAAAAGATTATAAAATTCTGATCGGATTGGTTGAAAATAACCTTAGTTGATGGTCACAATGAATTATGAGCGATTATAAAAATAGTGGTCCGATTGGATTTTTGTCAAACCAAAATTTAGATTTTCTTGATTGGTTGTGATAGATAGGAAGCAAAGATTGGTTCGTTGATGGTGTAGTGAACAATTTTTCTTCCGATCAGAATTTCTGATCGCTCGAACGATTTTTCGCTAGAAATTGGACCATTAGTGGCCACCTTAAGTATTACAAGAATGCAGGTCTCAACTGCACACCAAATATGGTAGACATGCAGCAGCATCAGAAAGATGATAAGAGGCATCGAGGCAGATTAATGAACACTAGCGCAGGGAAACAGAGCAAAACTGCTGAAAAAGGGGAGCTCAAAGCAACCAATCAGAATCCTTAAAGGGAACCTAAACTAAGAAGGATATGGATTTTCCTTTTAAAATAATACCAGTTGCCTGACTCTCTTGCGGATCCTGTTTCTCTAAGGGCCCGTTTCCACTATAGCGTTGCGGAATCGCCGGCGAATCACCGCAGGCAAATCGCATGCGGGTGCGATTCCGCATGCATTTTTTGCCGCGATTTCGCATGCGATTTCGCATAGGTAAGGCTGTATGCGAATTTAACCATGTCACTGCCTGTGTAAATTAACATTAATACCTATGCGAAATCGCATGCGAATTCGCGGCAAAAAACGCATGGGGAAAACGCATGCGATTTCCCTATTAAATACATTGCGTGCGATTCGCCTGCATTCCACACGCAGGCGAATTCTGAGGGCCCTACCATGCAGATTTTTTTTGCACAGAAAAACGTGCGGGGAAACGCACAAGTGGAAACAGTCCCATCCACTTGTACTGACTGTGCGAATTCGCATGCGGGAACGCATGCGGATTCGCGATAGTGGAAACGGGCCCTAATACTTTTAGCCACAGTCCCTCAACAAGTATGCAGATCAGGTGCTCTGACTGAAGTCAGACTGGATTAGCTGCATGCTTGTTTCAGGTGTGTGATTCAGCCACTACTACATACAAAGAGATCAGCAGGACTGACAAGCAACTGGTATTGTTTAAAAGGAAACATCCCTCTCAGTTAAGGTTCCCTTTAAGGCTTCTTGCACACCAAGACGTTGTGTTAGGTGCCACGTTAAGGTCGCATAACGTGCACCTAACACAACGTATGGTGCTGCAAAAGCCGACGGTAGAGTGAGCCGCGTTCGGCGGCTCGATTCCTATAATGTCTCCCAGAGTGGCGCTGATTGGCCAGCGGGACCACGTGATGCGGAGCGAGACACTCTGCATCACGTGGTCCCGCCGGCCAATCAGCTGCCGCCAGTGCAGTGAATATTAAGTAGCCATGTGCGCGGCTACTGTAGCTGGCTCTCCCCGCCTCCTCTCCGCCCCCCACTGCGCATGTGCAAACAGTCTAACGCGGCTATAGCCGCTCCAACGCCGTAGCATGCTGCACTTTGCACCGAACGTGCAGCATTACATGTAACGCAACGTGGGCTGTGTGAACAGCCCACTTGTGTTACATTGCTGTGCGTTGGGGGAGCGTTACAGGCGCACTAACGTGCGCCTGTAACGTCTTGGTGTGTAAGCAGCCTAAAGGGAACCTATACTGAGAAGGATATGGATTCTTCATTTTAAAATAATACCAGTTGCCTGACTCTCCTGCTGAGCCCTGTGTCTCTAATACTTTTAGCCACAGCCCCTGAACAAGCATGCAGGCCAGGTTCTCTGACAGAACTCAGACTGGATTAGCTGCATGCTTGTTTCAGGTGTGTGATTCAGCCACTACTGCAACCAAAGAGATCAACAGGACTGCCAGGCAACTGGTATTGTTTAAAAGGAAACATCCATACCGCTCTCAGTTTAGGTTCCCTTTAAGGGGTCAGAGACTGCTGGTACACAAGTAGTTAAAGATTAAAAAAAAAAGAAAATGCTATCAATAAAAGTACTAAGAAATCCCACAGTCCTTTTGCGCAACCAGGAGATTCTTCCTAGGCAACATCATTTTACATGGATACTCACACACTGCTGCCTCCTGCACGGACATATGCTCGTTACAGAAAACTTGGGTCCTTTATAAATGATTACAAGTTTTATATGAGAGATGTGGTGACTAGTGTCAAAATTAAATCCAGTTTAGACATATGCTAATATGCAGTGTTGAGGGTATGCAGATTAGGTAGTCTTGTATGTAGCAGGTCTGCAGAATTTAAATGAAGTCTTTATTTAGTGCCTGTTAGAAAAAAACATGCATGCATCTGTTTTTTGTTGTAAAATAGTATTTTTCTAGATTTCCAACTTTGTATCACAAACCCAATTTTAGCTAAGAAGTCAGAGGAGACATAACGCCACCATATAGGGAATGCTTATTGTTTACTGGCACATTATCACTCCCACATCTCACAGGGCTCTTTGGGCAGAAGCCATGGAGTGTCTAACATTCCACAAACATTGACAGACAGCTTCTTACTTGGCTTTTCAGTATGTTGGCTTCCTCTACAATCTGCATACTGTCTCGCACTCTGGAAACAGCTTCGTATTTCTCTTGCTCCATTTCTGAACATTTTGCCTGCAGCTCTCCAATGTGTTTTTCCAGTTGCGTTCTCTCTGCCTTTATCTGTTCCGAATCTTGTGTAACCGCTTTCAACCTTCATCAAGAAAAAACAAGAAATAAGGTTCATAAAAAAAAATATACAAGGATGATATAAAGAGTCACAACAGGGACAGTGTGCTTTAGATTTTCACAGAGGAGGTTAACTTTTCCCTTTAAGCAAAAAGTATAACTAGAGCACATTTTATGCTGAAGCGTGACATGCTAGGTTTAATGCTTTCTATTATTCACCTGCCAATGTCTGATATTTCTATGTAGCTCGCTCATGAATCAGACACAACCACAAGCATTCTAAGTAGCGGACAAGGTCATGCATAGAAAGCACATTCAATCATAGAATATGTGACTGTGGCTTCATTTTACAAGGACAGAATGCTCAGTAGCAGCAATCTAGCTGTTCATACACTATGTTCAATTGTAAGAGACACCACAGTCACCAGTAATAACACCTATTCAGCACTCGATTTTATTTATCAGTGTTTTCATTAACTGTGCTGCCTTATAGAAATTAATCACAAGCAAACTGCATTGGGCTTTAAGCCCAGTGATCTTCTGTAGGATTGATGACAGTTGTTGTGGAAGACAATTTGAAACACGAGAGCCACTGTTTTCAATTACAGCCCAGGGTTTGAAACTTTAAAGAGGCACTATAGTGACATATAGTAGAATGCAGTAAACTATTTAGAATACCTACTTCTAGGTAATTTCTCTGGTCTCAGAATCAGAAACCCCTCCTACATCTATGTATTGCTGTATATTGGTGTGTAACCCCCCCCCCCCCCCCAAGCATTTTTGGACACAAGTATATTTTCTAGCTGTCATTAGAACGCTCATCTCAGAAAACAAACATTTTTCAGAGATCACATGACAGGACTAAAGATGCCACCACCTGTGATAAATTTCAGAATGTAAACTGGTGTTAGAAAAAGATTTGACAATGGGCAAACACCGACTAAATAATGTATACATGAATATTGTAAATTAATAAATAATAAGTCATGTTATTCAGGTTTGTTATTTTCACTAGAGTTCCGCCTTAAAGGACAACTGACCTCAGAGACATGGAGGCTGCCCTGTTTATTCCCTTTTAAACTATGCACATTGTCTGGCTGTTCTGCTGACATTCTGCCTCTAATACTTTTAGTCATAGACCCTGAACAAGCATGCAGATTACCTGTTTGAGTCAAGTCTGACAGCATTAAAGTGATCCTTAAGTCTCTAAAAAAATAAAAAATAAAAAAAATAAATAAAAAGATTTACTCACCTGGGGCTTCCCTCAGCCACCTGCAGCCGATCGGTGCCCTCGCAGCCCAGCTCAGATGCTCTCAGATGCTCCTGCACCCGCCGACGAACACTTCCAGTTTGGTCGTCACCGGCCAACAGGCATGGGAACGCAAATGATTCTCCGCGTTCCCAGCCATAATATCGCCCCCTATGCTTCTATTGCGGCCTCCTGGTGTTCGCCGGCGGGTGCAGGAGCATCTGAGCGGGCTGCGAGGGCACCGATCGGCTGCAGGGGGCTGAGGGAAGCCCCAGGTGAGTAAATCTCAATTTTTTTTAGACACTTACGGATCACTTTAACCACATGCTTGTTTCAGGTGCGCGATTCAGACACTACTGATGCATGAAAGAGGAGTAGGATGCCAGGCAACTGGTATTGTTTAAACGGAATTAAATATGGCAGCCTTCATACTCCTCTCACTTCAGGTGTCCTTTAAGAATTAGCATAATAGCCAAAAATGCATGTTACAATCCTCATCATTTTATCCGCATTTCCAGTGACAACCATGCTAAGCTACTGGGCCATAATATCCATGTGAACCAGAAACGATAAAATGTAACCAAATCTCATATAGGGAATAGGAGTATGCTACAAGAACATTTACTAAGTGGTAAGGTCAATCTGATTGTAGCCAATAAGGTGTGGCCTGCTTTTGGATCAAATAAAATGCAATCATTTATTACTTAATTTATGTCAACCATAATGTATGGTAATGCTTTCTCAAAAAGCCAGCAAACAAATAAATAAATGAAAATAAGTTTTTAATTTCTCATCACAGTTTTAATATATTTATTCACTCATATGGATAAACTCATAAAATAAAACTTTGTTAAATAAAAGCACAGATGCAATTTCATTCCCTAAAAATCTTTTGTTCTGTGTTATCCAGCCACATAAAAAAATCCAACAGTTCACCCAAGCCTGCTTATACGGGCTCCCACATGATCACTTCACACCCTCGATCTTCTCTCCCGATTCCAGTGAACTGACAATAAGAGTCATCAGAAGGGAGAGGGTGAGGAATGACTGCATGGAAGTCCGTAAGTTAAACTGTAGATCTGACTGTTTTGTAGGCAACCTATATAAAATTATACATTTATACTATTTTCTAGTAAGAAACCGCACATGCGTTTTTATGAATTCTGTTTCAGGATAAACCAGTGCACCCATTTACATACATGGATCCAGTACAGGATAACTTACATACCATACAACCCTGAACTCCAGGATATCTTAAAGGTACATATCCCTCCCGCAGCTACCCAGTGAGAGACCGTCATTGCAATTTATATTTGTGCTGTACTTTCCCATGTTTTTAGGATTGGGGAAATAATTTTCTCCTATTTAGAACTGTGTTGGAGTGAGATAAAGTGACTGTTTACAGCTTCCGTTGTGTTACGACCTGAGGTTTCCCAGATTTTATTATAGTTACTGTGGCATCCATGTAGAGTATAAACTAAATTCTCAACAGGAAGGGTCCCATTCACTAGACATACCTGCTTAGAAAAGGAGGGGAGGATCTAAGAACATCTATTGCAAAGCAATTGTTTTCTTAGCCTACATTATTAGTTCTTGTAACTGAATCTCTGCGTGTTTTGAGGGTAATATATGACATAGGGTCTCCATAATGCAAAGTCTTTGGTTAATGGGAAAAAATGAAATTACATTCTGTCATTTATAAACTTAGTTGGAGGACATCCGTGGCTATAATAACTACTTAATTCCAGGCAGAATTGATCCAGGGATTTCATCTGACTGCCACCTGGAGTCGGGAAGGATTTTTTACCCCTTTAAAGGTTAACTGGTTTAGGGCTCTTTCACATCTGCACAAACGCTAAAGTTTGCGTTAACGAAGGTAAAATGAAAGTCCATAGACTTTCATTTTACCTTTCACACCCGACGCTGCGTTTCGGTACGTTGCGGTTCTGACGCACCTGGGCGCAGTTTTTCGTCCAATGCACCCGGGAGCCGGCGTTTTCCGTCGGGTTCAATTGATAGCTACCACCACTGATTGGGTCGCACCGCAGATACCCGACGTCACGCCACAGGCTATCAACGAGTGCAGGACAACGGCGTCGTCTGATGTGAAACAGCCCTCAAGCCTTCTGAAGCTAGGAGCACACTGGGCAGAATTGCTAGCATTGCATAAAGCACATGCATTTTTTGCCCATAATGAAAGTTTATGGGCTGCACAAAAAAACACATTTTTTTAAAACATATAACTTGCTGCATACTTCTCAAAAACGCATGGAAAACGCACATAATGTATTTCAATGGAAATGCAGAGGATGTGTGTTGTACTGCATTTTTGACGCTTTTGTTTTTTTAGTTTCAAAGACTTTTATTGAATATAGCAAAAACATATTATGTCAAATTGCAATATCATTAGCAAATGTCTTACAAAATTGGAATACAGAGCTCAAATTTGCTTCCTGTAGACTGGAAATACATAACAGTAGAAAAGATAAAATAAATGAGATAGTAATATCAACAATAAAACAGTAAGCTTAATTGTGGCGAACTAGATGATAGCTCCTGGTTAGTCATAGACTGAGGAGCTATGTGAGAAGACACTCTTTCCCGTTTAGGGAGACAAGAGTGTTGTCAGGTTCATTAACGGTACAAGGGTGAAAACCGTCCCAGGAGGGGACGGGGTATATGTTGGATGGTCATGCTCTCTATAGTTATGTAGGGTGAGTCGGTGGCTATGATTTAATCGTAGGGGTATGTGTAGGTTCTCTTGGAAGGTATATCCTTAGGTGTCCTCTCGTATGGATCTGGAGACTCCTCTAGAGCAAGCTTTGTCTAGCCAAGGTTGCCATACTTTAGTGAAGTGGTCATAATGGTCGGAGATTCTGGCGTTCAGTTGCTCACATTGCATAATGTAATTAATTCTATCACAAACTTGCCTATATCTTAGGTCTGGTTGAAGCCATAAGTGGGCTATATGCATTTTTGCGGCTAAATCAATATATTGTGTTGCTTCTGTTTTTTTAAAAGAAATATGATGCATTTTACTCCACTTAAACAGGGAAACTATTGAAAAACTGCAAACGCATACGAAAAAACACCCAAAAAATGCAGAAACGCATTGTTTTCTGCACAGCCTAGTGTGCTCCCAGCCAAAGGGTTGTTTCCCCGGACCAACTTGGATATGTGAGGGTGCAGGAGAAAAGGTATCTAATGTACCAAACTAACTGTAACTATGTGTACAGACATCATATGATTGAGACACTAGCGGGCACTAAGTAGAGCATTAGGTTTACTAGTTTGCCTGAAATGAAGTTTAAATTATGCCAAGGAGTGGATAATAATGGTAGTGCTCGTCTTAGCAGGATGCTTAAGGTGCACACACACCTTTGATGAATGTTGCCTGTTGGGGATCGGGACCCGATACCCTTGGGCGACATCACTGGACCGGGCTACACAGACTTTTGTCATCTGTGTAGCCGATGAAGCACTCTGTTGCTATGTGGAGGGGTGGCAGAGCGTTGCATGCGTGACATCACGCGGTGGGCGGAGGAGCAGCGTGGACAAAATAATCGCCTGGCGCTGAGGGCTAGTTGATCTGCAGGCGAATCGCTTGGGGGTTGGGAGCCATTGTACACATGCCTCATTATTGGCTGAGGCTGTCATTATCGGCCGCCTCAGCTGACTTCGGGCGTGTGTGCGGGCCTTAAGTGTCTAGTACTTGTGTTATAGTTATAGCATAAGGGTCACAGGTTTGAATCTCAAACCATGGCACAATGTGCATGGAGTTTGTATGTTCTCGTCATGTTAACATGAGTTTCTTTCAGGCACTTCAGGTTTTTTTCCATAACCCCAAAACATTACAGTTGGTTCCTCCCTTTCTTGCAAAAAACAAAACAAAAAAACAAAACCAAACAACATAAAGTGGCCTTAATCTACAGTCCGGACAATAATCTATAATTATGGTTGGATTAGATTGCGATTTAGAGAAGATCACAGTCAGTGACAAAACGTATTCAATGTCCTGTAAAGCACTGCTGAAAATGTCGGCGCCATAAAAATGAATTTTTTTTTTTAAACTCTACAAATCGTTTTAGTATCCTGAAGCAATATTAATTTTTATAATCCTTAAATTCTTCTGTGGATAATCTGCATTTAATACAACCTCATCACCGGCAATGTGCTTTTCATCAGTTTTCTTTTGCCGTATATCGTTTTTCATCTGTATATGCGTGGGATAATTCTGCGTTCATAGGATATAACCATAAAGCAATTACTCAAACAAAACCTGCGGATTAATTAAAACAGAGCTGGAGCCTGCATGGAAATAAGACCATTCATATTCAGTATAAAAGTAATTACCTGGTTTCTAATTGTGTTACTGCAGTGAGGAGCTGTTGCACCCGTTTGTCTGACGCTTCTTCCTTGCCCCGGGCTGCCAACACCTCTTCTTCCTACAGAGCACAGAGAATGGCTGCAATATAACCCATTTGCAGTACTAACAAAAGCACCTGGATCTCTTTCTGCTCGTAATGAGCTGGAGAGATGGCAAAAAACATCATTACACATATATTTTCATAGCTCAAAATGTTTACTTATTGATTTTTTCCAGTTTCAATTATAGTTTGAAGAATAAAGATGCCCACAGACAAATCTCTTCCATCTTTGCTGCCCCTTTGGGGGCTGTTGAAAGCAGTGAAATATCCACTGGTTTATCAGTAATGAGCCAGGGCACATGTTGGATCAAGATTTCACACATCTACCATTACAGAGACATTTCTCTGCAAGAAGTCCAATACGAACAAGCAGAGCGAAAGGCATTGAACAGCGGAATAATACAATATTCATTTACTACGCTAAATGGAAGATGATTAAGTCAGGTTGGCTTTGCAGCATTGGATGAAAAAATTTGTCACCTAGAGACAATTTCACGTTTCAGGATCATGCAATACTTAATTATAAAACAGGCCAAGGACACAGCCTGCAGTTTCTAGGCTAAATTGCACCCAGGGCAAGGATGTAAAAATTGTGCCCCCCCCCACCCCCATGGACTCACAAACCCTTACTCTTTAGGGACAGTCACAGGTCACAAATAGATCGTCCTACTTACTAGTGACCAGCCGCTCATCCAAGAGAAAGCAGGGACCAGGAAAACACACAGGCTAAGAGAGCCCAGAAAGCAGATTCCTCCACGGGCACCGCACACTGACAGCCTGCAATACCACTACAGGACATTAGGTGTCATCACGCGGTGGTGACGTGAAGATGACTTGGCGTTGGACGCAGGCAGCCCATCAGGAGTCAAGAAAGGTGATCGCACTGGTAATCTTTCTTTTTCCATTTTGCTGCAGTGCGTATCACCAGCTTCCTAGCAGTTATAACCCTTCTGCCTGCGCCCTCCTTCTACTTGCCAGTCTGCGCCCAGGGCAGTCGCCCTGCCCGCACTGCCTAAGAAACAGCCCGGTTCTTAATAACCCTGTCAAAGAACCATTAAAGTGAACCTGTATGACCGCATATTGCGACCAAACAATGTCAGCATTCGATAAACTGGACACCCTTGTATTTAGCCACTCGCAAGTGCCATTATTGGCAGTCCTAATGCTAATAGGCAAGTATCAAAGGTTTTCGTGGTTAAAGGGTAACTGTCAGGCATAAAATCAATTCTTTATTTTTATCTGGTAGACAAGTAATACGGATGCTAACCAGGCAATCCAAAAGTTAAAATGTCTTACTTTTCTTGTTGAGAAATGATTATTTCCCAGTTTACCTGACTCTAATTTGGTACGTTGCCACACAAAGGAAGTTGCTGGGCATGCTGGGTTGTCCTTTTTTGCTTCTGTACATTAGTAAAGCCTGAGGGTAAATAAAGAAGCAAAAAAAGACAACCCAGCATGCCCTACAACTTCTTTTGTGCGGCAATGTACCAAATTAGAGTCAGGTAAACTGGGGAATGATCATTTATAAACAAGAAAAGTAATAGAGATTTTAACTTTTGGATTGCCTGGTTAGCATCCGTACTACTTGCTTACCACATAAAAATAAAGAATTGAGTTTTGATTTTATGCCCGACAGTTACCCTTTAAGGAGGTTGGGTGAGGGGCTTAATGTCAAGGCTTTAGTGGACTGGTAGATTAGGTAACAACTTAATGCTGAATTATGATAGGTAAAGAGGTTAGGATTAGGTATTGTTGAGCCTTGAGTTAGAAATAGATGAAAAGTCAGGGTTAATATTTGGAAGCAGGAAGGGAAACGGTTAACAGTAGGCACTAGGCACCTATCATGGCTATCAAGAGAGGGGTAATGATAAGGAACAAGTTAATCATAGTGTCATATTTCAGAAACATGACATGGTTTGTGTTCTGCAAAAGGCAAAATTTGGGCCTACGGTTTGACAACGCAGGTGGTTATGGAGGAATTGAGTGTTTTGGGCAGCACGCTGACATAGATGGCTTTGACACTTGTCACTCATATTAATAGACAGACTGCTTATTGGCATTAATTCAACATGTAAACCTCTCTCCATGCTTTCAAAGAACATGTGATAATACTGTACCTGATATCTGTACACAAGAGGGCCTTGACCTTTGTGTATGCTATCAGAGTAATTCAACCATAAAAACATAAAGCACTTAGACTAGACAATATGTTTCATGCACTATACCAACCATTTTATCTGGTCTAGAAAGTGCCTGAAGATGGCCAAAAAGAAAGTGAAAGTGCCTCCATCTCCAGCATGCAACTCTATCACCACATTGTCTAAGTATTTTAATTAAGATTTGTGGTTGAAGGAACCAGTGTCTTTCCTGGAGGAAGGCTATCATTTAACATGCTTAGCTTAGCATTTTAACTATTTTATTTCTTTTGGATGCCTTTGTATCCTTTTAGTACATGAACAGGTGGAAGAGCACTTTGAGTGTCAATATCATAGAATACATTTTTCCTTAGAATGCAACCTTCTGCTACAGTATAATAGAAATAATTTTCTGCAAACATGGCAAAGGTGGAAAATGTATGAAACCTAGAACTAAGTATGAAAATAGCACAATCGATACTAATGACAGCAAGTAGACTTCGCTAGTATCTGTTGTGGAAAATTCAATAGGAGGACAAGGCAGATTAGTGTATAAGTGCATATAATCAAAAGTTTGTGCAACAAAGAATATCAGCAGGATCACTACATATAAGGGCACATATACAGTAGTTATGAAGTACCAGTGGCATTTCCATTTCATCAGTTTGATTATAAAGTAAACGGTCAGAGCCACTGTAGCACAAATCTGGAAATAACTACTCTGGTAAGTCATTAGGCATTAGGCAATGAAGGACACATCACAATTCAGCAGATCTTCAGCCTTGAGGACAATGTAGTCAATGGCCATCAAATCGACCTTACGATAGATCCCTCTCCGATTGAATCTGATAAGAGTGGGATCTTTTACCTGCCCACACACTGCAGACAGATTTCAGCATAAAAATCTATTTAAAACTATCCTAGAACCGCCGCCTCTGTCTGCCCACTTGCCGTCTCCACCCCCCATGTGATGGGTCTTCCCTACCTCCCTCCCTTGGGGTCCCAAGTGTGCAAGCAGCTCATCTATCTGCCAGACGCCTACTGTAGAGTTTTCTCTGCATCATCGGGGGGGAGGGGACACAAGGTACAGGTAACCCCGGCGATGAAGAAAAGACACTTAGGAGACATGCAGAAGATGGGTGAGCTGCTTCCATGCTCCCCACAGGCTCGGGAAGGGGGGGGGGGGGTGTAGGGGAGACATTACATGGGGGACATGGAGTATGGCAATCAAAATATCAAACCCCATCACCAGTGTGCACCTGACCGAGCCCTTACGAGTGAGATCTTTCCAGCATGCCTGATTAAATGATCTAGCTGGAAATCGATTGAAAGGCTATGTTGCAGCATTGATCTCAGCCAGATTTGATCAATATTATAAAATAGGGCGGATATCGATGAAGTAAATCAAGTAATGTATGAGCACCTTAACAAGCTATGCTGAGCATTACCAATGTCAAGATTGTGGCACTTTGGATCTACTCATTAGTAATCCACAGTTTAAAATGATCTTGTGTTACCAATAATCATGCTTTGAAATACTTAAAGAGAATCTGTACTCTGAAATTCTTACAATAAAAAGCATACCATTCTATTCATTATGTGCTCCTGGTCCCCTCTGTGCTGTTTCTGCCATTCTCTGCTGCAAACCTGGCTTGTAATTGCCAGTTTTAGGCAGTGTTTACAAACAAACTAACCAGCTTCTAATAGGCTCAGCTAAGCAGAGTGTGTTAGTCACACAGAGCCTGCAGGGGGTGTGTACAGCTTCTAGCTAATCACAAGCAGCCCTGCACATTCCAGTCTGACTGCCTCAGCCTGACTGTGCCGACTATAGAGAGAAGATTAGATCATATAACAGAGATAACACAGCTACTGTGCAATTAGGAAAAGCTGCAGTAAGCCAGACCACATTAGAAAAGGCATAGGAACTTATAGCATAGAAGAAATAAAGATAAACAATTTGTTACAGAGTCTCTTTAAGAAATAATTGTCCCTTACTGGTATAAACTATAAGGATAACTCCATTTGTCACCAACCAAATGCACCTAAAACATTTCAACTAAAAAAACAAAAAAAGTTTCCAATAAAGTATTTACTTACTCTCTTATTTGCTTGGTCCTCCACAGTTTCCAGGAGTTTGGTCAGCTCTTCAACTTTCAAAGTTGCTACTTTCAAGTCCACTTTTTCTTGCCTGTCAATGCACATTAGATTAAATAAAGAAGCTACTGATACGAGTTCATGCTGTGAAAATGCATTTGCACAGCACCTTGTAATAAACTCAAGATTGTAATGGCGTGTTAAGGCTATGTCCGCAAAATGCATCCCTGATGACGGACAACCAAATTGTCAGAAACAAGCACAAGTTTGTAAAATGTCATTAAACTGGTCACATTACGGGAGCTGTACATGCTATTATATACCCATGACAAAACCTTAATATTTTCCGCTATCACCTTTGTTATCAGTACTCTGGTATTTTGTAAATAAGCACCCAAGTAGCCCATTACAGCGCATTAGAAATGAAATTGTGCACAAGTATAGTAAAAAGTGGTACCTGAGCTGCTTTGTCAGCTGGTCATTTTCCTTCTGCTGCTCATTCACAGTATGTAAAAAATGCTGGTTCATCTTAAAGAAAATAATAACAATAATCATAACTAAAGAAGATATTTGCAGTGCCAACAACAGATGTAAGAAATGTTAACGTTTATTGATAGAATGGCCTTAAGAAACATGTACAAAAAACTGAATCTTTACTTTTTTTTTTAAAAAAGATTTGGGACTATGATTTGTGTTTTCTTTTTTGTTATTGTCTTTTTCCTCTTTTTTTCTCGCTTCTTGTCTCTCTGTAACACAGACTCCCAGAGCTGCAGACTCAGACAGCTGTCTTGGCAGGCTGAGCAGCATGATGATGCCAAGCAAGCACTGGTCCTGCCCACACAGTTTGCTAATAACGTCTACTTTACACTCACGTGGCTGTTTCCAAACCAGGAATGTTACAGAAGCCTCATTTGACACGAAAAAGGTAGCATCAAGATACACTGCTTCCCAAGTTATCAGATGGTAGATTGAGAGCTAAGCCTGGAGTTTTAAACTTTTAACTCAGAAGAAGTATAATTTGTAGTTAAACAAGCACTCAGCTGCTAAGAAAGGGGTCCAACTGTTTGTTATCTATTCCTAAAATGGTGCCAGAGGAAGGAATCAGCTTTGCAGGTCTAGTACAAATTCCCATAAAGTTCCATGAACATGACTACAATTCCCATTGACCAGGTTGTTTCTTTCTTAAAGGACTACAAAGACATCTTTTACGTGGGTGTGTATGATCACCAACGCGCCCGAGTAGTGGGGAGCATACTGCCCCTGCACAGCAGTACTGCGCAGAGGCAGTATGCTCTTGACTACGCGGACATGTTAGCGCTCACACGCCCCTGCACAGAAGACGCTGACCCATCAGAGGTCGGCAATCCTTATAGGCTGCCAGCAGGACTCTGGAGAGGACCAGAGCTACAGTGAGGAACACAACTTCTAGGGGATGGCAGAAGATCCAGGTAAGTAAAACTACATTTAGTTAGTGATCTCAGAAGTCTTTTAAAGTACAACTTACCTGAGGGATTTGGAGGCTGCCATATTTATTTTCTTTTAAACAATGCGGAGTGCCTGGATGTCATGTTGATCCTTTGCTTTTGATACTTATAAGCCCATGGACTCTGAATAAACATGCAGATCAGATGTTTCAACCTACCTGGTGGTAACTTCGAGCTACGCTTGGGTTAGTTGCCGGGAGCTCAACGCAGAGCAATGGCGCACAGCTGGCATTTTTACTCACCTCCAAGGGAATCCAGACGCCAGCACACCTTCTTCCTGTCCTCAGATGCTCTGGATCACTCTGGAGAGACAGTGCCACCCGGAGGAGGAAGGAAAATTGCAACGCTGGATTCCAGGGAGGTAAGTGCTGGGGCTGCTGCAGGCATTCTGGCGGCATGATTTTTTCCTGATTTTAGGGTCTGAAACGCACTGAAAGACCTAAAATCCAGAAATAATCATACCACCAGGGAGGTTACATTTGACTGCATTTGCTGCATGCTTGTTTTAGGTGAAGAATTCAGACACTACTTATGCATGAACGATTAGCAGGGCAGCCAGGAAACTGGTGTTATTTAAAATGATTTAAAAGGAAATAAATATGGCATTCTCCACACCCGTCTCACATCAATAATCTATTCATAGGACAAGGCTAGGAAGAGATTCAGATGACAGTATTATAAATCAGGTGATGTGTTACAGAGAAATAATGTTAAGCTACAGCTATGGACTCTTTCCTGCAGAATGCACTAATTATCATGGAAAAATATGAAAGTCGGGGTAGAGTTTAATGATATACATCTTTTTTAAATAACTGGCCCGGCGCCGAAACACATAATGACGCAATAGGTGTGACGTAGCTACAGAGGTACTTCCCACCCCCTGACGGACCTAGCCGGTGTATGGAGTTCCATCCCACACTACTGGCCATAGCGTGGTAAAGCCGGGAAAGTGTCAGCGTTCTGGATGGTGGAAATGTTCCTTGCACTGATATGTGCGATATGCCGTCAATTATTCTACATTTTGTAAGTGTAACTTTTAAACTTTTTATAAGCGATTAAAGAAGTTAATGCACCAGAGAGCGCTCCTATACCTTCTCTTTTTGTTTCATGTTAAAGAAAACCCCTGAAAAAACCCTCTGGGGGATAATTCCCTCAGGAGGGGGAAGCCTCTGGATCCTAATGATCCCACCCCATCCTCCTAAGCCTTTGGCATTCCAGCGCTGGAAGACCCCAAATGTCTACAAGGTAAATATTTACCTACCACGAGCCAGTGCAGACACAGTAGCAGCTCTCTGCTCGGGCAGAAATAGCCGAGCCTGACCGGGTACGCTCTACTGCGCAGGCAATTCATGCCTGCGCAGTTGAGAGGACCTGATTGTGCTCGGCCATTTCCGCTGGAGACTGAGCTGAGAGCCGCTACTGCGCCTGCGCTGGGGAAGGTAAATATTGCAGGTGCTACTGCACCACAACCAAAATCCTTAGTCAGCTGTGGTTTTGGGGGAGCCGGCGCCCGATTCCTGAGGCTTAGGAGGATAGGGGAAGCCTTATTAGGCTCCAGAGTTGCCCCCCTCCCGAGGTAAGCGGCCCCAGGGTTCTTATTTCTTCTTAATTACAGAGTCTCTTTAAATACCCTGGTTTCAGCATGAGAAACACTTTCTATAGCTATGTATTGGTATGTAGTCTGTCCTCGCACTGAGGCTTAGCCAAGGCTGGTTATTATGTGGGAAAAAAATAAGCAATTTTATTCATTATTTATTACTATTATTATTTAGTATTTATATAGCGCTAACATCTTCCACAGCGCTGTACAAAGTATATACATATAGTCTAGTCACTAACTGTCCCTCAGAGGAGCTCACAATCTAATCCCTGCCATAGTCATTTGTCCATGTATGTATTTTGTAGTGTATGTATCGTAGTCTAGGGCCAATTTTTAGGGGGAAAGCCAATTGACTTATCTGTAGGTTTTATGGAAATGGGAGGAAACCGGAGTGCCCGAAGGAAACCCACGCAGACACGGGGAGAACACACAAACTCCTTGCAGATGTTGACATGGCTGGGATTCGAACCGGGAACCCAGCGCTGCAAGGCAAGAGCGCTAACCACTATGCCACCGTGCTGCCGGCATTACCTTATTTTGACTACAATTCCACTTTAACATATAAACCATGGTAACTGTGACTTGATCTGTTATGAAAGCACCTGAGCAAAGTCCCAGACACACAGCAATGAATCACCTTGATGCAGGAAGGATTGCTCAGTGCCACATAAATGCACAATGATAATAACATTCAAAAGGAGAGTTCAGTAGTATTGGCTGGGTGTAAACCATCACAGTTCACAATACCCAAAAGCACAGTGTTGCAATGTAGACAGCCAGCATGTAACTGAATCACCTCTATGGCTCTACTGCTAAGAAGCAGGAGTTAATTCAGAAAGCCAATGATGCTAAGTGCAGCTTTAACCTCAATTATTTTATTCACCCTAGCTTATAATAAGTGTACAGGAGGTGACAGCAAATAAGGATGGAGCGTGTATGTGTCTTGGGTGCCACACTGCAAATGCATTACAAATCAATTATGGAGCTCTATGATAAAAGTTTCTGTAATATCTGATAAATGGGCTGACCGCACATTTTCCCAGCAAGGGGGAAGCATGGAATCTTTGATGGATTATTTGTTCTTTCTTCAAATATTACCAGATAAAAAGCATATCTAGTACGGGAATGGACTTAACCTGTGATTTCAACACACCATTACACTTGCCTTACACAGGAGCTCATAATGGGCCCTAAAATGTGTAGAATTCATACCTCAACAAACACAGGGACAATTTAGCAGTATAGATTCAGCCATGCTTTCTGTTACATTTCACACATCACAGTCATTAATGTCTTTATGAAGCAGTCATTTTGCTTACCAGTTCCACTTTCTCACGATCTCCGTGAAGTTTTTTACTGAGCTGCTGAAACTTTACAATCTCGTCCTAAAAAAACATGGAGTAACGTAATCATAATTTCACCTTTGTGGAAACTAGATGAGATTGCATGTCACAAATACAGGTTATAACAATTATTACTACTGCCTGTTTGTACAGTGGTATCACGATTTCTGCGGTGAACAATGCACAAATTACACCATTCAATGGCGATTTAAAGTTGATCATCAATACAATCTTGTGTGTAGCCCAAAAAGGATGTGTTCTTTGCCTCTGAAGAAGTGGCTATAACCTGTGAAACGGCTGTTAGGCTACACTCTCTATGCTGTCTGTCACTGTTCTACGGAGGTATTAAAGGTTGCATTAGTTTAGGAACCTATGGTCTGGTGCCCGCATTCTATTTACTCCATTGTCATTTCAATCTTGATTGTATAGTCTTACTAAATCTATGTAGTACAAGGGTAAATAAAGTGTATATACTTTTGAATGGATACTTTATGTTGTCTGAATTATTGCACAGAAGTAGTCAGATTGTACAATCAAGATTATTATGTTAATGGTCACCTTAAGCGTTTCAAAGGACATCTACCTCAAAACATTTTAATGTTTAAAAGACATACCGGTACATATAAATGTACATTTTCTTTAATATGCACCATAAATTACATTTTTCCTATGTCACTGTCACAGTAGATAGTGTAAATCTGACAGATCTGTCAGGTTTTGACTGGTCCATCTTCTCATAGGAGATTCTCAGTTATTTCTCTAATTACAAAAGCACTTACTGAACCGTAGTTGGTTAGTCCAGTTGCCAAAGTAATGTGCAAACTAGTAGGGAAGCTGGCTGCCATCTTTGTATACATCCCTTCCAGGGAGTGCTTTTGTAAAGAATAACGTTAATACTGCGCATCTCCCATGAGGAGCTAGACTAGTCCAAAATCTGTCAGCTTTTCACTACCTACTATACAGTAGCAGACCTATCAAGTCCCACCCAGGTTTAAACGGATTGCCCCATTTTCAAGCTGTATATATTGGTATACAAATTTACATAAATCTGCACGAACTCTGAAATATTTGCCTCTCATTGATCATCCCTGCATGTTAACTGTACCTAAGAAATTTTTCCATACACCACAACATTTACATGTATATCTGTAAATAATGTTGACATAAACATTACTGTATTCCTGGTAAAATAAGCATTGTGCAAAGTCCAGAACCCAATAGCGTGCATAAATTATCTATCACTCTCCTGGCTGGATTGTTCTAATAATCTGTGATAGGGTGGCCATGAGTTACTGCACTTCACTGCTCCATGCACACTATAATTAAATAAAGCAAAATGAATTCTAACAATGACTGATCTATTCATCTTTTTACAAGCCACTTTGTACTGAAACTAAACCATCTAAGCATCGCATATTTGAGATTTTAAACACGCAGGAAAAAATGGTTTCATTACAAATTGTTCCATCCCCACTCACAGTGATCATTTTGTTCAAGAGATAAAAATTGCAACTATCTAATTTCTGATATACATTTATCACTGATACATGGATTCAGGCTACGTGCTGGCTATACAGGAAGTGTTGCCATATTTCATTAAAGGAAACCTTCAGTTTTATTTGCTCTTTGTTTGAAAATGTAAACAGCCTTCACTTAAAAAAATATCACTAACCATGAAGGAGTGTTTTATCTATATGGATGTATAGACCTATGCCATGGCGGGTACATTACCCAAACTGGACTAGTGCCTGGTGCATGGCCTTCAAATTTTACCTCATGAACTGAAGATACTGACTAAAAAGACATTAGTCACCATATACACGGTTTACAAATCATTATTAATTAGTATTTTAGGATACTTTCTTGAAATGAAAACCCTAAGGCAGGGTATAACTGTGACTTTAGATGTTACGTTTCTTAAATGTAAACTCACTTGCGTTAGTGCTTTAGCTGAGGCATTGTCTGTGGTGTGGTCCTCAAATATTGACTTTCTACTTTGTTATAATGTACTGTGGTCTGGTGTATATTAATAAATGTGTTGCAATTTGATACTTTACACACTTTGTTTACTGAGTTGTGGCTTTAACCAGGTTTGATACATACACATGTGGGATGTGGGGGGAATCCGGAGTGCCCCTGAGGAAACGCATGCAGACACAGGGAGAACATACAATTTTTTTTGCAGATACCGTACTACCCTAGCTGGGATTTGAACCGGAGACCCAGCGCAGTAAGGCGAGAGTGCTATCCACAATGCTACCGTGCTCATCATAGACGAAACATGTGGAACAAAAATGCTATGTCCTAGGTTGTTTGGGTGTGAATTACTGTATCTATTGATTTCTTTCTGCCTACATTTTTTTAATATTGCTTGGAAAAGATACACTTATTTTTCCTGCCTTCTACCTTTCATTTTGAGACATTATGATTCTCTGATGAAGCAGCCGTAAGTGGAACCAGGCAGCCACAGAGAAGGAAAAAGGCCCCATATAAACTTTTTGATGTAAAAAAACAAACAAAAAGAACAAAACCAATACAACTGGGCCTTCAAGATAAATACTCAAGTTTCCCAGGTCAGCCTAATTCTGCACATACGGTAACTGATTTCTGCATCATAAATATGTTTGCAATACGTTTCCTTCCTTTTTACTTGAAAATGATATATGTATCTTCTCCGTAAAGTCCGAGTGTAAATTTTGGGGAAATGTCTGCATACTGAAATCATAAATTATGGCCGGGTATGTAAATGTAAGAGCACCACTGTATGTATTCCATGAATTACTTAGTGAGGGAAAAATTAAATTGGCACTTTTACTTAGGGGGGTACATAACATAACCTGGTACCAAGTTTAATATATTTAAAGTGTCTCAACAGGATATTTTTCACAAACGCTTCCATTTAGCTGGCTGCTCTGAGATCCTTAATTGCAAGGGGTTTCTTCATATCAGTAGCTAATAACCCTGTTCCCACAAGAAATCTTCACCCTTCCTTGAATAGAATTATCAGAGACATCTGTGTGACATGAACAAATTACACGGCGAATATTGATCATTTCTTGGTTGTTCTATTTATTTCTTTTTTTAAAATCACCTTGTACTTTCAATTCTCTTTGTACCTCCCCCCTTTTCCATAAAGTTATTTTTTAACACCCCCCTCCATGAGAGAATTCCACAACTTTCTTCAGGATCAATAAGAATACATATTGTTTGGACACTGAATCACAATCCCTTCATAATCTTACACTGGTGGAAAAGGGGTGGGGAGATCAAAGCAGGCTGACCTACCTTTTTAGGATTAAAACTTTTGCCCTCCTCACTGCTATTGTCTCAGTCAGGTGAGTAGATACAAGACTGTGCTCCTTAAGGTCCGTACACACGCCGGACTGGAGGCAACGACGGGTCCGTCGTCACCTCCCGCTGGGTGGGCGTTCCAACGACTGTCCGGCGTGTGTACGCACAGTCGGCGGACTGATACGGCTGTTTCTGAGCGATCCGCCTGGCGGATCACAGCAAGCAAGCAATAAGCTAGGGGGCGGAGGGGTATTGAACATATCAAGACAAAGTAAAAACTGCAGTTGCAAAGTATATTGTGAGTTATATTTTAGCTGCAATCTACCTACTCTGTAACCAAAGGAACAGTGATATGTCCCCATTTCTGAATTACTGGAGGAAAAGTACTGCGGTCATAACTATTTCACCGACTCCAACGTGTTCACCTCCTGGCTGGCAACGTTCTCATCAGAACTTATAAGGCTGCAGAATGTATTAAATAGTACTAAACGTACTAAATCCTGGAGTTTTTATCATCTGGTAAAATGTCTTGGCACCAAACACTGTACCCTTCTACAGAATGAAATTTTAATTAAAGCAAAAGGTAAAAGTTATTTCTTATAATGGGAATAAGATTATTTTATTCAAGCCAACTGCCCAAATTGCCATGTGACAGCATGAATTACATCTTAATTAAACAAGACGGTAATCTTCTTAAAATCGCACTGAAGCACACAGACCCTTTAGTGCCCTTTACATTTACATTTGTGTTAGAGGAATATTCAGGTGATGTCTAGTGAATTTTATGTGTGCAGCAATGCACTCTATATTATGTTGCCAGTTATTAATCAGCTTCTCCACCTATTAGAGATTTAATCCAGGCAGTTGCTCCTCATCTGCACGGTCATATGACCCCTAATTATATAAGGATGATGAGCCAATCTAATGCTACTGATGCACAATGTGATCTTCAGTCAAATAGAAAATGTCCAGAACACTGAACAGATATATTCATTTCTCCTAAAGACCTGGATGTTAGCTCATAGTTTCCGTTGCTAGTTCTTATTGATAGCTTTAAAGTTTATGAATTTTGCAAAAAATAATAGTCTCTAAGAAAGACCAGCCAAATTATGTGGTTTTACCAAACTACATTATTTAAGAGGCACCGTAGTGACATAATGGCCAGCAGTTACAAAGCTTTACCGCATGCGGTAATGCAGAAAACAGCTGAATCTACCGATCGTTTAGTGAAATGTCAATTCACTAATGCTGTTACCGCATGACAAGCTGAAATGTCTGACCAGTGAGGTAAATTACCGACTTGTGCGGTAATTACCTAAACACGTTAGTGTCAATTCACAGAGATATGAGCATGCGGTAAAGTCGGGAGAGATGTTATTTATTTCAAAAATGAAAAGGAAAAGGGGCACCCCCTATAGGTAATAAAATATCTGTCAAAGGACAAATAGCTGGTACAAAAAAACAAGAGTAGATACAAATTCTCTCTTTATTAAGCCAATTTACAAACATTCAACACAACTAAAAACAAGGCAACACCATGCCCATCCCAAAAAAGCCCCTTATATAATATAATAATGGCAATAAGCCCTAAACACAGTCTGAAATACTGCATACAAAATTCTATGTAATTTGCCAAATGCAGAAATAGTGTGTACAATTCCTGAGGCGCAGTGGTAATAATATTGCTGCGTCACAATCATAAATCAATCAATAGAGTAATAAGTGACACTGCACCACTGCAGAATAACAGGAGTGAAACGCACATAAATCAATGTGCAGAAAAAGTTAATATTCAATAAATATCTCCTGAGCTAAGCGTCCATATAACAAGTGCAACACAATAATATGTGAAAGTATGACCTCATAGAGGAGGATAAAGTGCAAGTTTGATACAAACAGTAACGTGAAAAATATATACAGACAACATGTATATATCAATAGTGAAAGTGGATAGCGTGATATCCTGGTGGAGAAAGAAAAAAACGAGAGGATAGGCAAAGAGCAGGAGATGTCGGCAGGGCTTACCTAAGTGAGGTGATAAAGAGGGCCGGTCCGGGACGGCTGCGTGGGCGCTCCCGCACCTGTGTTGCACTTGTTATATGGACGCTTAGCTCAGGAGATATTTATTGAATATTAACTTTTTCTGCACATTGATTTATGTGCGTTTCATTCCTGTTATTCTGCAGTGGTGCAGTGTCACTTATTACTCTATTGATTGATTTATTATTGTTGTTTGTTGGTTTTTTTGTACCAGCTATTTGTCCTTTGACAGATACCGTATTTTATTACCTATAGGGGGTGCCCCTTTTCTTTTTCATTTTTGTAGTCTTGTAGTCAGGTCGATGACCTTGCCCCCCTTACTTTTGACACACTTGTGCTCTTATTTGCAAATATTTATTGCATGATTATGCTTGCTCACCTTCTTTTGTCTAAAAGATGTTCAGTATTTATCTCCACCTCGGATCTGTCAGAAAGTAGCAAATACCATTTGAAAGCACATGCCTGACTGCAGAGTTCAGAAAGCAGAGAGCCAATAGGAAAAGCCTCCCCCCTCCTGCTTTTCACTCAATTTGCCCCGACCTGATTTTTTTTTTTATTGAACAGCCCTTTGCGAATGCAGTAAATGATTCAGGATACCCCCTTTTATGGTAATTTTCCTGGTTTCAGCACCATATATATTTAGCCCTGCCCTCCCAGAGATGTTTAGCCTAGGCTGGCTATGCTGCATTCTCTCCCCCTCCCATCCCCCAAGCATTCTAGGAAAACATGTATATTTTGTACTGGCTTCGGGACCCTCAGTAACCAAACATGCGGCATAGATCGACACTTGTCCCA
Source organism: Hyperolius riggenbachi (assembly GCF_040937935.1). NCBI lineage: Eukaryota > Metazoa > Chordata > Amphibia > Anura > Hyperoliidae > Hyperolius > Hyperolius riggenbachi. Next base: position 207,794,041 of record NC_090646.1, on the reverse strand, counting down.
CCTGTAATAAATTTTGTGATGTATATCGAGGAGAGGAAAGTTTGGGGAAATCTTTTACAATGGGCAGACACTGATAATAGTTTATAAATGAATATTGTATAAAAATAAAAAAAAAAAATAAATAAAAAAAAGCAATTTTATTCATTACATTATTTTCACTACAGTTCCTCTTTAAATCCTAGCTTATGTTATACAGAACTGCTCTACAGACCACCTTATGTAGCCTAAAAAAAGAAGAAAACAAATGGGACCCTGCATACTGCTTCTGTTGTGGATATTTTTAATTGAGAGAAAAAAAAGAAAAGAGACAGACATAGTATCTCATACATAAATGGACTCTTATACAGTTAAGCAAAGTGCAATATACTTCCAATAAATGGAAACATGATTAACTCTTATGGGATAGTGTACTTTGTACTTCAACGCTGCCCTGTAAACTATGCTATTAAAGTGACTGTAATAAGTTTGAAAGATGTAAACTGTGTGTATGATGATAAACTACACAACCAGAGCTTACCTTCAATAAAAACTTTCTCTACTCTAACACTTTCACAAGTGCTCTGACAGAACGCTCATATCACAAAGTAGAAGTCGGTGGACATTCAAAGGTGAGGATCGCTGTAGTACCCTTTGTGGTGCTACAATGAGAATCAGTCTGTAGCAGCAAATCAGCCTACTTTATCGAAGAATTGGTCTTAACATTATGAGAATGTTACCTTATTAATATTAGCTAACATATTATATTTCACTTTATATTGCAGGAGAATTGAAGCAAAGACCAGTGTATTTGCTTCAATTCCCCTGCAATTACTGCATTTGCAATACCCTGACTTCAACATAGGGATACCTTACATAGTTACATCACTGGGCATTACCTAGTAATTGTAGCCATGGATGGCTTTCAACGCAAGGAAAGCATCTAAGCCCCCTTAACATGCAGATATAGAATTTGCCATAACTACTTCCTGTGGCAATGCATTCCACATCTTAAAGCGGAATATAACCTTGCATTTCAACTTTGCTCTAAAACATTATTTACAGCATATTATATGCAAAAAGCATTTTTTTTTTACTAGACCAGCATTGGAAGGGTTAAACACAGAGGTTTAAAGTTCTGTGGAGAGATATGCAGAAGTTCAGATTGTTACATTCTATTTAGTTAAATGTATCTATTGAGAAATGTTACACACTCTTTGGCTGTCCTCCAGCTCATTCTCAGTCAGAGACAGTGAGTCACATTCAACACTTAGATACATTTATGTAAACAATATGTATCTATGTCAGCTTCGGATGCGTCTGCAGAAATCTCCAGGAACTTTAAAGCCCTGTGTAACCCTTCCAATGCTGGTCTAGTAAAAAAAAAAATGCTGGTTGCATATAATATACTGTAAATAATGTTTTAGAGCAAAGTTGAAATGCAGGGTTATATTCCGCTTTAATCACTCTTTATGTAAAGAACCCTTTCCTAAATAAATGGCTAAAACGTTTTTAATAAATGGCTAAAACGCTTTAGTCCTCATTACTATAAAAAAATGAAGCCCTGTGTGTGTGTGTGTGGGGGGGGGGGGGGGAGAGGAGGTGAATTTAGGCTTACCACACCTCCCGTAGCACAGCCTCTGCTTCCGTTCACCCGCACTGCCTCCCGTTATCTTCCTGGTCGGAGTTGTCGGTGACCTGTGCCCCAGGAAATCCTGTGCTGCACATGGTGTTTCTTAGGATGGCTTGTGCGAGCCAGATGCATCATTGCAACAAGCTGCCATAAGAGGACACTTTGCGCATGTGCAGCACAGTATTTCCAGGGTAAAGGTCACCAACCACTACGACCAGGAGTAGTATAATGGGAGGCAATGTGAGCAAATAGAGGCAGATGCCAGGCCACGGGAGGTGTGGTAAGCCTATTGGTAAGCCTTTTGGTAAGCCTATGCCCCCCCCCCCCACACACACACACGCACGCACGCACACACACACGCACACAATCATTTTTTTAGAGTTTAATAACTTTAATTTCATTTAGAAATCTGACATGAAAGGAATACAAAAACACACATGCTGGTCCACATGGCCCCCAAAGTCCCCATGCAACACCAAGAGGCTGGATAGTGTACTGGTTAAGGGCACCGCCTTTGACAAGGGAGACCAGGGTTCAAATCCTGGCAGGGGTAAGTAACTATTCGGTAAGGAGTTTAAGGCAAGACTCCCTAATACCTGAACATGTCCCAGTCACTGCAGCTCTAGAGCGCTTTGCGTCAGACAGGAAAAAAGCATTACACAAATGTTCGGATTATCGGATAAGCCAGAGGAAGTGTACGGGAGAACCCCGGTGCTCCCACCACCAAGGCATTTCAGAGGCTACTATCTTCTATCTAGCTGCGATCTTCATTCCCTGCAACAAGCATCTGATCTGCATACTCATATTGGGGCAGTGACAAATATGTCACAAATATTAGAGCAGGGGTGTCAAACTCCGATACAAAGTGGGCCGAAATTGTACACTGGGACCTAGTCGCGGGGCCAACCTCAATATCTACTGGCCACCTTCCTCTCTTATAAAGTTATCTGGTGTCTAGTGGTCTTCACTCCCCTATACTGTTCCCTGGTGTCTAGAGAACCCATCCTTTCCTATGCATTTCCCTAGTGTTTAGTGCTTCCCCCCTACCTCCTCCATATGGCTTCCCTGGTGTTCTAGGGCTTCACCTCCAATATAGCTTCCCTAGTGGTCTAGAGTGGGCCAAACATAATGCAAAGTGGGGAAACCACTTGAGGGCCAAATAGAAATGCCTCTGGGGGCCACATTTGGCCCACGGGCCGGAATTTGACATGTATGTATGTATGTATGTATGTAGTATCAGTACAGAAGTCAGGCATCGGGCATTGCTAATTAGAAAATGAAGATGGCAGCCTCCTTAATCCTCTTGCTTCAAGTTCCCATTAACTTGCCACCCAAGCTTGAAACCTTATGCTGTTTTTTCCCCCTACTTCAGTCACTAACCATTAACCATTCAGTCAAGAAGTCTAACACTAACCAGGCCATATACTGGTGCCCAACACCAACCTAACATTCTACTGTCACCAAACCCTTACACTAAACTTACTCTCACATTAGCACTCACTACCTAGTTTCATCCTCTACATTCAGTCTTTGTGCTGCATGAAGATAAATTAATGCTGGAGGCCTGGAGCCTGTTCTAAGATCACACAGTATGTCTGTGTGGTGTCAGTGCTGCTGAATGCTAGGCAGGGCCTTGCCCGTGCCAACAATCCAAATTTGTAGCTAAAAGTTAATCTAAACTGCACTGAAAAATCCACATAAATGACCTTGAAGGTACCTGGAGGATGAATAATAAAAGTACATACAGAAGCATCTTTCATCTGGTTTTACCACAGTGGGTCAGCTTTTCCAGTTCACTGATGTGACAGGTTTATTACATTAGCGCCACTGAAATTTCGGCTTGATTTGGGCAATTTTGCTGCCTAAAAAAAATAACTGTAAGGAACCGATGTATTAGACAGCATTTACTTAGTCTGATTACAGAAAATAAAAATTATCTTCTGTAGGTTTGGAATAGTTCATGGAAATTCATTATTTTACCGGTATCTCAATTTACCATTTTTGCCACAAATTGTTCTTTTATAATGGCCATGATATGAAGTTAAGAAGGTAAATTTTGGCACCTAGAGGCGCATTATTAGTAGCTAACTGCTTCCGTGCCTGCTATGCCGCAATTTGTATACCCACAAGCATTTGGCGCCCACAATTCTATCAGGTGCCTTAATTTAGCTTATTTGCCACTGATCGCGGTGGCACCCAAATTGATTTACTTGCCGTAAATCGTGGCTCTGCAGCAGAGGGTGGGTTAAGGTTGGTGGTCTGGTTTAGGGTTAGGCGCCGCCGGGGAAGGGGAAGTCTTAGGTGTTAGGGACCACAGGGGGGGGGGGGGTAATGTCTAATTAAAGCAATACTATAATAGCCACAATCCCTTGGGCCCTTTCTTCCAGGCGCTTTTTTTTTTTTTTTTATTATTTTTTTTTTATGTATGCATTTTATCTGCTTGTGAAACTCCGCATTCAAAGCCTACATATAACTGCACATTACAAGAATACAAACCCTGGGCAAATCTCTCCATAGCCAAATTATTTGCAGACCTATAACCATAATCTCATATGTATGGGCAGTGTATAGGCAGATGCAAATGTTACAAGCATCGCTGAATGAGTAGTGTGAGAAAGCATTCTTTACCACATGAATTACATTTTTTCAGTTTTATATATTTTCCTTTAAATACACAATCAGAGGAATTTGGCTGAGAAGTGGATACCTTTTGCTGTTCTCTCTCTGCCACATGTATGCGAGCATTAGTCATATGTTCCTGGTACTGCTGCTGCAGGCGATCCATTTCCTGTGCAACCATCTGCCACAGCTCTAAGGCATGCTCCTTTTCCTAGGGAAGCAAGGCACAGATTGAGCTCTCTTCCACTTACAAACAATATGCCAGTTCTCGGCACCTTAAACATACATCACTAGCTCACAAAGCGACTCTAACCAAGAATTTCTTCTTTTCTGCCCAGTCTACAAATACTATATTATTATCAATAAAACGGGACGAGAACAGCAGAAGAGTGAAGCAATTCTGAACAGCCAGAACTGCTGTGATGCAACTGTGAGGTCGTTGCCTGCAGGCAGGGGGCACTGTTGCTTCAGCTATTTTTTTCCCCTGGAAGCTTTTGTCTGAGGATGAAGGACTGAGCAGTATATTGCTGTACCTTGTGTACTCCAGATAGGATTTCTATTCTAACACCATATATGAAGAGCTAATTTAATAGGTCACAGATGTTTCGTCAGTTAGTGTACATCTGTGTAGTTTAAGAAAGCTGTGCCAGCACAGCTAAAATAGCTCTTACCAAAGTCATAAAAAAAAAAAAGCTCTCTTTTTATTTTATTTTTTCTTATCTTATCCTGACTGGGCTTTAAGGGAAAAAGAGAAATACTCCTTGGTATGATAATAACATTAGGGCCACCAGTTCAATTGTTGGGGAAGGGGTTTTGGAAATAATGCAACGGGTTTCCAGCTTACTTGGTTAGCAAGTTGCAGTTGTTCCTGGAGATTTTTAATCAATTCTTGTTCTGTAAATGCCTCACTAGCCAGAGCAGCATCTGTAGGCAGAGAATCCAGCTGTGTCTCCAGGGACTCTTTTAGCTGTTGGTGAAGCCTAGAAGAAAAAAAAGCAAGTTTTTTGAGCTTTTCATTTCTTGCCACCTTCCCTCCCCTCCCTGTCACTTTACATGCGGCGCTTTGTAACTATCCGCGCTAGCGCCCCTCTAATTAACTTTCCATAGTTACAGATTTGAAGGGGAATTACACAATGACATTATTCACATTATCGCCTTTATCTGATGTTATGTACTATGTGCGTGACGGCTTCATTAGTGCAAGACTCATGAAAATCTAGAGACTTGGGAAATTGGCAGGGAGGATGTAAGCTGCCACTGTGCCAATTAGAAAACTCGCTGCCAAATGGATAGAGCCCATATCTTTGTACAGCTTCTAGAGATATGAAATAGAGACAATATTGTGCGAGCTGTACACATGCAAACAACATCAAATAAAAACAAATGAGCCCATTGGATCAGCTATGCCAAGCAAATGCACTGGAAACAGGCTGATACAAACATTTGAATTAGAAAAACTGTTCGTACATGGAAGGGATTTAAAGAGAACACGGGGTGGGTTTGAAGAATGTTATCTGCATACAGAGGCTGGATCTGCCTATACAGCCCAGCCTCTGTTGCTATCCCAAACCCCCCTAAGGTCCCCCTGCACTCTGCAATCCCTCATAAATCACAGCCACGCTGCTGACAAACAGCTTATCAGAGCTGGCTGTGTTTATCTCTATAGTGTCAGTCTGCTGCTCTCCCCGCCTCCTGCAGAACTCCAGTCCCCGCCTGCATCCCTTCCCTCCCTGCTGATTGGAGGGAAGGGACGGGGCAGGGACCGGAGCTATGCAGGAGGCGGGGGAGCAGCTGAGACTGACACTACAGATGTAAACACAGCCTCACAGCAAGGCTGTGATTTATGAGGGATTGCAGAGTGCAGGGGGACCTCAGTGGGGTTTGGGATAGCAACAGAGGCTGGGCTGTATAGGCAGATCCAGCTTCTGTATGCAGATAACATTCTTTAAACACACCTCAGGTTCTCTTTAAAGCATCTTCCTCAGAAAACCTCAAGATTTCGGCTGGCATTATGGTCATGTGTGTAAATATGTAAATATATATCTCTATATCTCTATCTCTCTCTCTATCTTACATATGTCAAGTCAGTGCAATAAATAAGGGATGTGTGGACATCCCTGCTGGAAATTTAATGCACTGCCTACTGAGGAGGAAGTGACAAAAAACTGCAAAGCTGAGAAAGGGTAATGTGGCTGTCTCTAAATGGACTATGTAGAGTGGCACAGATACTTAAAGAGGAATTGTAACCAAGGATTGAACTTAATACCTATCAGCAGCCGATACCCCCATCATATAAGAAATCTGTAACTTTTTTTTTCAAATAGACCATAAGGGGGGTCTGTATGGCTGATATTGTGGTGAAACCCCTCCCACAGTGTGATGTCAGGACCTAGGTCCTGACAGTCTACTGTCTGTAAGCCTTGTTGCATTGTGGGAAATAACAGCTGTTAACAATTGCCTATCAACCAGTATCTCCCTCTGTGCAGATCTATAAAAAAAATAATAATAAAAATAAAAAAAAAAACAACAAAAAACCGTTTAGCCCATCGCAATGTTAGTTGGTGCGATTATAAAAAATGGCAGTTGGTGCTGTCTAGTTTTTTTCTTGTCTTCCAGAAGTAAAGATGACGACGTGCAGGCTCATTGTGGATCAAACAATATGAACAAATTACATGGTGAATATCAATCATTTCTTGATCTCTCTTCTATTTTTTTAACATCACTTTGCAATGTATTGATTTTGACTTTACATGGAAAACAGGGGCTCTGAATTAATTCTGAGATATAGAAAAAAATGCATTACAAAGAGAGTTTTGTGTTCCAGAGGTACTAGTATGTTCAGAAGAGTAATATGCAAACTAGTACGGATGGCAAGAGTGTCAGGAGGAAGTTCCTTATTATCAGGAGAAAAGTTTGTTTGTTGTGACCATTCCACGCTACCTACTAATACTTAGAAGTTCAGCTCAACATGCCATCACTCTAGCATGGTATTATGCTTGCTCCAACAGCTGGAACCATGGAATATTTATATTTGTAGTTTTTATCGTACGTATGCTCGATTTATGAACATTTTCTCATGCTTTGTATCAATTATCTGGGCTTTCTTTCTTTAAAGTGTATCTGAATTCTAGATGTCTTTTTAAACTAAAAGGGATTTGTATTTTTCCTCCTAAGCACGATAATAGACATACAGGAGCTTCACTTTGTCATTGTGAAGACCCATTCCTCAGAAATCCTCATTTGCTGCCTTAGGCCTCGTTCACATCAGGGCCATTTCTGTGCGCTTTTTACAGCGCACTGCCCTGTGCGATCAGCAAGGTATTTACTTCCCCATGTAACTAATATAGCTGGTTCACATCTATGCACTGCGCTGAGCAGCGTTACAGAAACGTAGGGTTGCATGCATTTCTGTGCGTTGAGCTGGAAAGCGCACATCAATGCAAGTGAATGGGTGTGCTTTTTTAGCGCATAGAAGCACGTACAAGTGCATAGAAGCGCATGCGTTTTTTACCCCTAATTGAAGAAAAAAAATACATTTACATACCAAAACAAAGTTTTATTGACAACTGCTGCTGGTACAACAAGCAAAACGTGCTTTAAAGAAGCGCAGCGCAACGCACAGAAACGCAGACTAAAGTGCGCACAAGCGCATGCGTTTTTTACCACACGCTTTCACACGTTTTTCAGCGCAGCAGATGTGAACGAGGCCTTATAAATTCTCTCTCAACAGGAGACGCTGGCTCTTTCTACTGCCCGACCCTCGTCAATTTCTAAATCACAACTTTCTAAATCACAACAAAATCACTGAACACCAGTCCTCGGAGGCCACATCCATGACAGTGTTAAGGATGGAATGAAAAATGAAGAGATGTGCTACTTGATAAACAATACCTTTCCTGATTCTGACCGAATTTGAGCTTTGTGAGGATCTCGGCACTTATGGAATGGCGTTCAACATCTCTGTTCTATATAATGTTAACTTAGAGACACTTTAGATACACACGCCATATTTATGTGGGAGAATTGAGTGTGTGTACAGTTATCCCCAGAGTTTGCTCAAAGACACAAATACTGGATTTATAAGTGACAGCAACCCTTGAATCCATTATTTCAATCTCCCCCCCCCCCCCCCCACGCTGGAAGCCAATCCATCGTGCCCTGCACCATTGTCCCTCCTCCCCTCCCCATAGAAACCGTACTCATCATTCTGCTTTGGAAGAGCGAAGTATCTATGCAGCACTCAAACCCCAAACTGTCTTCATCCCTTCTACGACAACCGTTGTATGTACCTTATGAGGCAGAAATTAACAGTTAAGAGACTTAAAGAGTACCAGGTGCCAGTTATGTAATTTAAAGAATTTGCTAAAAAGCAAGATGGCAGCCCCCATGGCACAGAGACAGTTCATTCTGCTGCTCTGGTGAATGAGGTTAAATGTGAATTAGTAAGACAATGTTATCTTGGAACACAGATCATAGCAGAGATCTGATAAAGTGAGCCAGAGCTGAACTGTTTTTTACGTGAAGTCAACAGCCTTCAGTTTAGCTATAACCAGTAGCAAAGATGCACTTGGAAGGCTGGAATGGCAAAAAAAATACAGGTAAAGCAAAATTGTGAAGATGAGAAGAAATACATGCGGACAAGTTAATAGCCATTACTGTGCATTAACAAGCAGCACAGCCAACACAGTGTTACAGCAAGATATAATTTTATCTTCTTAAAACAAAAAGGTATTTGCAATAATTTAGCTTTAAGTAAGCAAAAAAAATCTCCCATGATACATCACTCTTGAATATGCAGATCACCCGTTAGTGTACTTAAAAGCAAGACACACATCCAGAACCACTGTTGGCCATACTAATCCAACATGCATGCAGCTGTTTTGGACTTCTTGTTCCTCATCAGTACAAAACACGTATTAATATGGTTCTATGAGGTAAGACTTGGATAACCAACTACTATAGAGTACCCAGGGCCAGTATTTTCATGGTGAGCTAAAAAAAACTGAGATTTTTTTTTTATGAACCAAAATGAGCCACTGTGAAAAGACAATGTGTAGGAAAAAAAGAACTTTCAAAGTCCATCTTCAGACAGTGATCTAAGCAGTACAGACTGATCTCTTAGTAGCAGAAGGTCCAATTATACCCCTTTTTCTATCTTCTATCAGAGCTTTACTGAAGATCCAAGGAAAAGGTATGTTGGGCTTTACAGGATTATGTTCACCATTACAGCAAACAAACCAAGCCTTCCCCTAATTATTTTTACACAGCTACATAAATTTATAACTCTACAATGTCATCTCTCTTTGCTGACCAGAAATGCAGAATTTGCTGCCTTTGTTTCATGAGAACTGCCTTACTTTTTGGAAATTCTGAAAATTACATTATGTGCATATTTGTAAAGAGCACCTGACAATGGCTCCAGACATTTCAGGATTATCCCTGCCTCTAAACTCTCCTAACTGTCTGCTTGCGCTACAGCAGTGTTTCTCAACATTTTATTGGTATGTCTCCCTTTTAAAACCCTGTACTGACCAAGTACCCCCCTAGCATAGTAAACATTATCACAAGTACCCCTTGACAAATATATATTTAATCGTAGTACATGATATTCGGTTCTAAGCGATTTCCAAGCATTTACTATCGCTTTTAATTAGCTAAACAGAGTAACCAAGCAGCTCGGGGTGACACAAACCACTAGGAATGTATAGGGGGTAAAAGAGACCGAAAAGCCCTCCTACTAACAAGCAATGCCTGGTGTAATTTGCCTTCTGAAAAACAGAAGTAAACTTGCAATTATTCAGCTATAAGTGAACATTTGTGGTTGAAACTATAGGCTTGCTATACACCAGCAGTTCTAGACGCTTGCCTAGCTTACAGTGGCAAAAAGAGATAATTTGCATATTCAGTAGTGGTGCATAGTGGGTAACCACAAATGTTCACTTATAGCTGAATTATTGCAAGTTTCCTTTTGTTTTAAGAAGACAAATTATACCAAATTTGAATTAGCTAATACACTAATTTGGTGTTTAAATAAGATTTATAATTTTCTAAAACTCTAAATGAGTTATTCTTGGTTAAGTATATCAATCCCGAGTACCCCCTGGAAACATCAGAAGTACCCCCTGGGGAACGCGTACCACACGTTGAGAACCTAGGCGCTACAGCATCAAGTCAATGTCCAATATTCAAGGCAGTGCTGTTGACCCTTCAAAGCTCTTCAAAAAGAAGATCAATAATTCCTGAAACAAACATACTTCATGCTTCAGACATACAAACAGAAGGTCCGTGTGGTATCCTCTTTATGACAGAAACATACCTATAGCATTATTTTGCAAAAGAGTTCCTAAGCTGAGACACACTTTAAATAAAATTAGATTAACAGAAAGTGTGAAAAATCCTTTAACCACGTTCAATAACAAATAAGTTCATATCTGAAGCACAGCCAGTTATGGGAACTCACTTGACACTCATATTAGGCATACATTTTTATTTTGACAGTGATTTCATCATTATTAATGTATAACGGTGGAACTCCAGAAGCACCAACCCCCTCCAGCCTTTAAATACTCCTGTGGGAAGAAAAGGTGATAACTCCATAAGAAGGCTACTTCCAATTTCACCTGCTCTCATTCTTTCTTTAGCAGGTCTCTCAAACCCTTACACTGTCGGCTTCACTGGATTAAAGCGGTATAAAAGCCTGACATAATATTCAATAAAAACATGTTTTCCTACCTTTTTATACAGGGCTGTGGAGTCGGTCCAAAAATCCACCGACTCCGACTCCTCAGTTTAGGATTCCACCAACTCCGACTCCGACTCCTCTCATTTGCATATTACAATTTTGTTGATTAAAAGTATGTAACATGAAATTCGTCTCTTAACTGCCAACGCTTAGGAATTTTACAAGACAACTGAAGTGAGAAGGATATGTAGACTACTATATTTATTCCCTTTAGACTAAAACTAGTCCTTGGTAAGAGTACTTGTAAAAGGTACAAACCGGAACAAAGAACATCTATCAGGCCCTAGGCAATGTAAGTGTGGGTACATGTAAAGGTGGCCACTAATGATCCAATCTTTTTCATCCAATCTTACCATTTATATGTAATATAAGGTAACTGCCTGAAGTATCCATTCAGTATATTCACTCAATTTACCCTTATACTACATAGATTTGGTAAGATTGGATGAAAAAGATTGGATCATTAGTGGCCACCATTAGAATGATGTGCAGGTACTCTGCAGGGGAATGAGGAGATTGTAAACAGACAACACCTCTGTGTTCAATGTGAACAGCATCCTCAGTGGATTCCCTGCAGCTCTGTGGGGAGTGCATATGTAGAGTATAGTACTACTGTGTAACAAAGTAAACCTGAGACAGATGAAATTAAAGTTTTATACATACCTGGGGCTTCCTCCAGCCGCCTTCAGGATAATCAGTCCCTCGTTGTCCTCCTCCACCACCTGGATCTTCTGCTATGAGTCCAGGTACTTGAGCCAGTCAGGCGTAGTGCGCATGCACACACTCCGCCGCCAGGAGCATACTACACCTGTGCAGCACTATTGCGCAGGTACAGAATGTTCCTGGCTGTGGGAGCGGCATGCGGCCGGACAACGCTGACTGGCTGAATTACCAGGACTCATAGCAGAAGATCCGGGTGGTGGAAGACAGTGAGGGACTGATTAGCCTGAAGGAGGCTGGAGGAAGCCCCAGGTATGTATAAAACTTTACTTTTCATCCGTCTCAGTTTCCCTTTAATTTGTAGTCACCAAACCAAATTTTAATAACATATCAAATTATTTGATTTCATCAGCAAAGGGAGTGCATACATTTGCATAAATCAGCATCAATGCAGAATTATTTCCATCTCGTTGACCATCTCTATTAGTGACACAGCTACACATCAGGCTTTATTCTTACAGCATAGATGTTATTTAGTATATATAAGAGATTCCTGTGTACACATCATATATACAGTCACAATCAGATATGTATATCTGACTTTAAAAATACGGGGACTGCTTTATTGAAGCAGCACAAGTAACTAATTTTGATTGGTTTATTTCATTTTTGTAGACTAAGCACAGCTATTACTGTATATATACTGTATATATACATTATTTTTAATGACTTTTATCTGAGAAATAGAACATTTTATCATATTTTCTATTTTAATTACAGTTACAAATTCATTAGGAGTCGGTGCATTTTTCCCCGACTCCAGGCACCCAAAATTGCCCGACTCCACGACTCCGACTCCACAGCCCTGTTTTTGGCTCCCTGCACACTGCAAATCCGTTTTCCGATTCCGATTCCGTTTCCGATTTTCCTTGAATACATTCAACAGAAAAACGGATCAAAAAACGCAGCATGCAGTTAAGATTAAAAATCTGAATCGGAATCGGATGTAAAAACAGATTAAAAATCTGAATCTGAATCTGATTTGCTTGCAGTGTGCAAGAGGCCTTTATATGCCACACGGTTATCATATTTGCATTTGTGCATAAGTATTATTATTCATTTAGAAATTAGAAGTTCCCAAAAGCACAGTTTTTTGCTTTGAGAGCTGCCTTTGCATTTTATTCATAACTGGTTTTATTCATGTTGTATTGAAGGCAGAAATGCTTTCAGTGTCTCTCTGTGTCCAGGAGCTTCTGCACAGTCAGAGAATGTGTCACATTCCTCACTTGATACAATTAAGTAAACACACGATAACATTATCTTCACTTCGGATGCGTCCAGATTTCTCTGCACTGAACTTTCAAGGCCTGTGTTTAACTAATTGAATGCTGTTCTAGTAAAAAAAAAAAAAAAAAAAAAAAAAAAAAAAATTATATATATATATATGGTGGTAGTATATAATATGCTGTAAATAATTTTTTACAGCAAAGAAGAAATGGTGGATTTCATTCCCCTTTAACATGATTGAAAAATAGGCTAAGTGATTAGTTTGTTTAATAAAGATTGGCATAAAAAGAGCTACGAGACAGACTGGGTGGGGTTGGCTGCAATATCCCAACATGCATCTGTGAGGCACAGACTCCCAGTATGCCTCTTTGTGCATTATCGAATGACCAGGATCTCGCATGTCATGTAAGCGGAATTCAGGTACCATGATATATGCTTTGCCTTGTCCAACAATGGTGCATTTTTTATCTAAAATATGTACAACTGCATGTAACAGTACGGAGATACCAATGAAACAAGCCTGTAAGAACAATTTCTTGCAGGCAGAACACGATCAGACTACCACATGTAGTGGTAGTTATATGTTTATATAATCATACTGTATATTGAATAGTATTACAGTGGAAACATGAAAAATCATTGCAGGGCTGTGGAGTCGGAGTTGGAGTCGTAGCAATTCTGGGCACCCAGAGACGGAGTTGGAGTCGTTGATTTCATAAACTGAGGAGTCGGATGATTTTTGTACAAAATCCACAGCCCTGTTAAGTATTTGGCTAAGGAGTCGGAGCCATTTTGGGTGCCGGAGTTGGAGTCGTGGTTTCAGAAACTGAGGAGTCGGAGTCGAAAGATTTTTGTACCGACTCCACAGCCATGGAAAAATGTGTTCTAAAATCAATTTCTCAAAAACAGGAAGACCGATATAAAGCTAATCAGAGGGTTTATCATATTATACTCCACTGGCTCACTGGATAAATTCTCATAAATGCATATATGTTAATGTTTGAGTATGATTGAAACATTCTCAGCAATAATTACCACAGCTATGCTTTACCTCATATTATCGGCACGTTTTCATAGCTGCTTCTAGGAATCAGACACAGCGTCTTGGGAGGTGTTAACCCACAGCTGCAACCTAACACACAAGCTGAAAATCAATGCACTAAAAACTACCTGAATTCAACCTGACAATATTTCTAGCCTCCAGGCACTCCGAGAATAACAATGTGAGTGATTTAATGAAACACTTAATATTTATGACAAAAGGTTGGATAAAGGACATATAATAAAATGGAATAAACGCATTAAACATTTTTTCAGCAACAAATGATTGTATTAGAATGCTAGATTAAAAAAGATCTTGTTGAGAAGTTGGGCAATATGTTGAATTGCTGTGTAGATCACGCTTGCACAGTATGGGTGCACTTATCTTTGCAACTACTCTGCGATGCCAGTAGTTCCAAATGCTGCCCGAGGAGTGCGGAAGAGCTACTGGACATCAACATTGACATCAACTGGGGATGGCTCAGGAATGACGGTATGGACCAATGACTGGAAAGCTTCTATGGCATCCAGAGCCTTCCTTCCATGTAGGTATGTATTTACTCCATAGCTCCCAGTGGCAGTGAGTTCAAAGTGACACTCTCTGTGAGATGAAACAACCACTATGTATAAAATGCTCAAAAAATGATAACCACCTCAGCTTTCAGGTGGATCATGTGCTTGTTATTAACAAGAAGCTCTTTGCTACCTGAAAGCTGAGATCGTTCTCATTCAGTGAGCGTTTTATACATAGGAGTCGGTTCATCTTACGGGGAGTGTCATTTTGAACTCACTGCCACTGGGAACCATGGAGCCCTCTGCAAAATCCACAAGACCTGCCAAACAGGACTCTTAAATGGCCAGGTCATGCCGCAATCTTAAGGGACTCATTTTTTTTCACCTCTCTGTCTTGTTTTTCTTCCTTCTCTCAGTTTCTCTCTTTCCCACGGATGGATTGGGGGCATCTGATTCAATCATTGCTGAAGAAGCGTTTGAGTGCCACAGACAGCAGCAGATTACCCCCCTGGTCCTTTCCTAGGTCCATCGTTTACATATCCTTCTAGCTAAGCTTTCTGGATCTATGCCTTGTATATGTACTGTATATGCACTTTACTGTATATGCACTTGTATGTGCACTGTATCTACTGTACGTATCTAATGTATATCTGCTGTAACTTCTGAAGCTTGATGCACCGCTCTGTTTTTACTGTACCACCACCGACCCTGTGGTGCCAAAACCAATTCCGAGTACAACCCCCGTTGTACTTGGCGAAATAAATTCTGATTCTGATCTATGGCGTGAAGGAACAATCTGTTTTGACGTTATTACCCTATTGTCTTTCGGTGTATAGTGGAGAGCACAGCAGGAATTATATTCAAAAATGACAATTACTGGAGCAAACCCATCTTTCAAGCAATTTATTGAGCGACTATATTTTGGACTGTGGCGTAGTGTATTTATGTCATAGGTATGTAAGTAAACTGAAATGCATTTCTCACTTTAGTATCCCTTCAAGGAAACAGGCTACAACTAGGTAAAAAAAAAAAAACAACAACTTAGCATGCTTCATACTATGTTCACTGCCGTACATGAGGAACTAAGTAACGGACTCAGAATAGTAACGGACTTCTGTTCGAGTTGGTTGTAGAAAAATCTGACCTGCATACTTTTTCTTGGATGGCAGATTGTGTTGTGATTCATTTGATAAACAGCATGCATCGGAACAGCAGACCCAGCAATAAACACTGCCACGGTACAACATTTCTGTTAATAAGGATACACAACTGCTGTGGCGTCGTGTAAACTGAGCATTGGAAGTTGGTCAGTCAAGTTTACTAAGTAGCCACTCCATATATTATTTCCTAACGGGCAAACAAGCTATCTAAACTCCAGGCAGCGATGCAGCAGCAAAAAACCGCATATGTACTACCATGACCGTCTATAGAGAAAAATAGTTTTATTTTTTTATTTTTATTGACACATCCACAAGTTTACGTATTTCAGACTTCTTTCCTTACTCATAAACCATTTAACACATTGACATTCAGGTATAAAGACATTCTTCTCACTATCAACTAACATTACAATCTGTGACTCAAATACACAGAGTGGTAGAACTATGTATGTGTCAAAATGGGGACTGTTTATATGCATCGTGTGCATTAATAAAAACACATCTGATATACTGTGCAGGTCTCCAGGGATGTGAACTGGATGTTTCCCCTTTCATGAGGTATAGAAAAGATAACAAGGTGGTAATAATCCTTATAATAATGTGAGTACGCACTATTAAACTGATGGTAGCACTGGTAAAATTGCTGTGTTTCCCTAGAGAGAAATTTAGAAGAATAGCCACATTAGCTAACAAGGGGCACAGTGTAGCTTCAGTAGAGCATAGCAACACACTGCAGAAGGCCAGTGTCACCCAACAACAGGTCACCAAAGCTCAGCTATTTGCTTTGCGAGAGTCTACAATGGATCAGCAGAAGAGCACAGTGGTTTAGTTGATGACTGTAATTGCCCATACTCACGGGCTACAATTGTCGCCGCAACACGCGGCGCGCGCGTGTTGCGTCGACAGGTCGCCCGTGAGTATGCGCCGTTGCACGGGCGCGCACCCCGAACCGTCGCCCGTCGCTGATGTTGCCAGGCGATTGGCGCGGTCAATCGCCTGGTGACAGTCGCCACCGCAACTCCGCCGCAACTGTCGCTAGTCCGCGTGAGTACGCGGGCTAGCGACAGCAACCTCCATTGAAGTCTACGGAGCTTCCGGCGGGGGGAGGAGGAACGTCGGTGACAGCTTCCGTCGGGCCGCTGGTCCCTCTTCCGCGTGTGTACGCGGAGGGACCTAGCGAGGAGTTGTCGCCGGCCTGTCGCCCACACGCTCACGTGTGCTGGCGACAGGCCACAAATGCTGCCCGTGAGTATGGGCCATTAGTGTTGTAATCCAAGCAGGTAACTTGAAAGAGCTACACAGCCAAGAATGATGACTCAGTTCAGTGTGAGAACCTGCTGTTGTAGCCCACAACCACCTGACAAGGGCAACCGATTTTCTTCAAAACATGACACCTACAGATTGGGCATTCCTCACTGCATTTAAAATAAATGCTAGACTATATGGGACATATGTATGTATATATAAACGGCGCTGCAACGATAAATTAAAGTCCACTAATAGTCCACTTTTCCTTCACAATGAATATAAAAGTTCTTATGTGTATGCGCTTCTTGCTGAGTGTAGCTGCACCCTTCCAAACACTGTCCAATATTGTAGATAGCGCTCCACTTCACTTAACACGTAATAGGGGGTCCCCCTAGGGACTGCACTCACCCGTCCAATCTGACCACTGCTAGACTGGTCAAAGTGCGCGATGGTGTCCTCCTCGGTCAGGCTCCTCTGCTGCTTAATGTGCCTTGCTGTGGATGGAGGGGTAGAAAGGTTGACAACCTCCTCGGTCAGGCTCCTCTGTTTTTCAGTGCGCCTTGCTGTGAATGGAAGTGCTGTCCTGTGTGAATCCCATTCAGGCTATGTGCCTTCCTTTTACCTCAGAGAATAAAACATCCCATAGCGTAACTCCGTAAAAATGATAAAAGGTTTATTCAAACTTAAAATACTCACAAGAGTAGAATGATTGACAGCCTGTAGAGTAAGTAACGGGCTCTCCCCCGTGCCTCCCGGGTAAGGCCGCGTGGTGTCACCGCTAATCCGCTATCTGGCTGGCCGCTCATACAACGCTGTGCGCTTCCGTGTTGTCCTAGCGTGTCCTCCGGCTCCACCCTACGCGTTTCGTCACTCCGAGTGACTCATCAGGGGCGTGGTTTGCCGTAGACACCAGGACCATTTATATTAAGGATACGTAATTCCGCCTCCCGAGTGGCTGATCACATGTAAGCCAAGGGGGATGTACCTTGCCTCCGTAATAGGAGGTTGCCGCATGAGGGAAGGGAGTCAGTGAAAAACGTAAGGGCGCCGGTGCGTAAAGGCGCTAGTGCATCTTGGGGTATGATGTTGCCACATATGTATTTACACCACATCCCCCAAGCTAGTAAAAAACAACAAGGGGCCGTCGCTAAAAGATGACGCCTATGGCAATGGAGGGAGTCATGCGTTCCAACATGATTTCCCTCCTGGGTTGAGAGCCCGTCTCAAGTATTCACAATGCATAACTTTTAAAACAACATTTCATCACATAGTCCAATTGCCGATACGACATAATACAAAATTTCTAATAAAAGTTACAAAGTTTCATATCTTCCTCCGCCACATTCTATGCCATCTTGTGGTCAATTTAGATATTGCACATATCCATTTACTTATATACAAAGTCTCATGTGTTTCTTTTCCCTCTTCTATGCCATCATGTGGCCAGAATAAATAGTGCACCTGTCCATTCACTTTCACTCACAAAGACTATTATTGAGCATCTACCCTTCAGATCAAGTGCTATATTAAATATCAGTTAATTTCATATATTTCCCGGCATTAATCAAATGCTTTTAGGGTTTTTCAACTATTAGCAATAAAGCAGTTAAGGTCCAATTCAATGTTGTGCCCCCTTGGTCTAAGGGTTCCCATATTATAAATACATTTGGTTTCACGTTTAGATATATCTCTAGTCCTGTTGCATCCTCTCCATGAATAATTAGCTTTTTCCAAGCCACAGAATTTGAGAGATTGTTGTCTTTTACTAGCTTGGGGGATGTGGTGTAAATACATATGTGGCAACATCATACCCCAAGATGCACTAGCGCCTTTACGCACCGGCGCCCTTACGTTTTTCACTGACTCCCTTCCCTCATGCGGCAACCTCATATTACGGAGGCAAGGTACCCCCCCCTTGGCTTACATGTGATCAGCCACTCGGGAGGCGGAATTACGTATCCTTAATATAAATGGTCCTGGTGTCTACGGCAAACCACGCCCCTGATGAGTCACTCGGAGTGACGAAACGCGTAGGGTGGAGCCGGAGGACACGCTAGGACAACACGGAAGCGCACAGCGTTGTATGAGCGGCCAGCCAGATAGCGGATTAGCGGTGACACCACGCGGCCTTACCCGGGAGGCACGGGGGAGAGCCCGTTACTTACTCTACAGGCTGTCAATCATTCTACTCTTGTGAGTATTTTAAGTTTGAATAAACCTTTTATCATTTTTACGGAGTTACGCTATGGGATGTTTTATTCTCTGAGGTAAAAGGAAGGCACATAGCCTGAATGGGATTCACACAGGACAGCACTTCCATTCACAGCAAGGCGCACTGAAAAACAGAGGAGCCTGACCGAGGAGGTTGTCAACCTTTCTACCCCTCCATCCACAGCAAGGCACATTAAGCAGCAGAGGAGCCTGACCGAGGAGGACACCATCGCGCACTTTGACCAGTCTAGCAGTGGTCAGATTGGACGGGTGAGTGCAGTCCCTAGGGGGACCCCCTATTACGTGTTAAGTGAAGTGGAGCGCTATCTACAATATTGGACAGTGTTTGGAAGGGTGCAGCTACACTCAGCAAGAAGCGCATACACATAAGAACTTTTATATTCATTGTGAAGGAAAAGTGGACTATTAGTGGACTTTAATTTATCGTTGCAGCGCCGTTTATATATACATACAGTCTTCTTTTAGCCTTAAAATGGCAGCAGGCAATTTAGATGTCTTTGAATACCGAGCTAAGCATAACATAGATTTAGAGGTTATATTTAATGTAGAGGATGATAATCACGATGACATTAAGAAGGAACTGGAAGAAAAATTCAGGTGCCTAGAACATACCCTATTGAAAGAGCAGACCACCTGGTGGGATGTTACCACCTTAACCAAATATATAAATAAAGGCATAATTCCGCAGAAATTAAGATGGGATCTTACTCCAGATGATGGAGAGGAAGGAGAGGAAAACGATAAGGAATGGGGAGAATACTTTGATGGGTGCGGAATAGGCCTAATGGAATTATTGGTCAAAAGGAAAACAGCCCGCCTTGAGCGATTAGGGAGGGAAATTACACAAATTAAAGTAAATCTTGAGGCCCATAAGGAAGAAGCTCTATATAAAACTATGTCTGAACGAACATGTGAGGTTTTGATTAAACAAGAAAGGGATATTATTATAAAGAAGAAAAGAAAATTTCAAATAGATTGGAATGCATTTAAATTAAAAAAAGCATATAAGTGGCAAATAAAGAACAAAGGAACTATCCCCCCAGGTCCTAAACCTAGAGAACCAGAACCCGCCCCAATCGGACAAACAACTCCGAGAAGATTAATAAATTCAACTCCCAGGAGGAATGGAGGAACAATACCGAAAAGAATAACATATCAAAATATAAGGAAACAGCAGGATCTAGTAGAAACACAAGGAGGAGGGAGGTTTAACGCCAATAGGCGGATCCCCAGGGAATCGAATGGAACAGAAAATGGAGGGAGATATCCAGTACAGCAAAGGGGAAAATATGAAAACAAAAATTCCCAAATACCAACAAATAATAGATATGACCCTTTACGACATGAACATGAGTACCAACATTTTTTAGGGTACAACCAGGGACCTCAGAGGCCACCATGGAACCACCATCCCCGGCCGGACTACGAACCTATGCAGCAACCTACACCTGGGGGACACAAACGAAGACCAGAAGGGGGGTACGAGGGGGGAGGCGCATAAAAACGAAGAAGAGAGAAGTAGGAAAAGGTATATTTAACATATCAGGGAAAGCACTTAGTCAGGAAGAATTAAGATTGTTAGATCAGGGCTTAAAACACGCACCAAATCAGCCACTTAACAAGTTTAACACGTATATAGATCTACAGAAATTTACCAGGACGCTGAATATTAAAAAATATTTTTTGAACAGAGAAGGTCCAACAAGCAGAATAAATCCGATTAGTCAATATCAGCATACAGGGATGAAGAATCGTTCTCTATTTAATCCACAGTCTAATGGTAATGGAAATTCAGTAGATGTCTTTAGAAGAATGGTGGAGAGTGATCTTGAAAAAATGGAGATAAGGAAAACTAAAGGGATAATGAAACTTACTCGGAACCTACTGGAAGACAAACAGCTAGTCATCAGGCCGGCAGATAAGGGAGGGGGAGTGGTTGTGATGAGCCAAGACCAATATAACACTGAACTAGACAGGATTGTCTATGATACAAGCACCTATATAAAATTGAGAGGAAACCCCCTGACCACTTATACTGAAGAACTAAGAAAGATATTGCGGGAAGGCCTTGATGAGGGTATCCTTGAGGATAAAGAATTTGAATTTTTGATGCCAACAGCACCCAGAACACCAGTGATCTATCAGGTACCCAAAGTGCACAAAGATACAGAACACCCACCAGGACGACCAATACTGAGTGGAATAGGATCCCTAACACATAGACTAGGTCAATATCTAGATTATTTCTTACAGCCATTGGTAAAAAATCTTCCACAAACAGTTAAGGATACAAAACATATGCTGCAGATATTGGAGAATCTGGAGGTAGAACAAAATGACCTATTGGTGACAGCTGATGTAACTGCACTGTACTCTAACATCCCACATCAACAAGGAATGGAGGCAGTGCAATACTATTTGGAGAAGGATCCTGATATGAGAATACAGCAGAGAGATTTCATAATGAAGTTACTTAATTTTGCCCTGACAAGGAATTATTTCTGGCATCATGGAGATTTCTTCCTGCAGGTGAAGGGTTGTGCAATGGGGGCGGGGTTTGCCCCCTCCCTAGCAAATCTTTTTATGGGGAAATGGGAGGAACAAGTTCTGGGTGAGGGAAGGGACAATAGGGTTAAGGAGTGGTGGAGGTTTATAGACGACCTCTTTCTGGTATGGGGGGGGGGGAAGTGAAGATCTATCAACCTATTTTGATAGTTTAAACGGCAATAATTTGAATATTGAATTAACGATGGAAGCAGACAATCAGTGTATCCATTACCTGGACCTCAGTATTGAGAAAAGAGGAACTACGCTAATTACTACAACCTTTTTTAAACCAACAGACAGAAATGGGTATCTTTCAACCCAGAGTTGCCATCACCCTAGGTGGAAAAAGGCCATTCCTAGGGGACAATTCATGAGGATGCGGAGGAATTGTAGTAAACTAGAAGATTACGTGAAGCAATCTCAAATACTGGCTGAGAGATTTGTTGAGAAAGGGTACGATAATGTGGAAATACAGAGGGAAATTATGGAAGTGGGAAGAATAGAGAGATCAGTACTTCTCAGATCGGGCCGAGGGAACATAACAGGACCCCAGCCAATGGAAAACCTACCGTTCATCACAGATTACTCGACCCAATACAGACAAGTAGAGCAAACCATTAGAAGACACTGGCCAATAATAAAGAAGGACCCTACGCTTGGGAAGATTCTACCAGAGGCTCCACGATTCATCTATAGGAGAGCAAAAAACCTCAAAAGTTATATGGCCCCGAGCTGTGTCAATCCACCGAAGACGGTTATCCCTTTCTGGCAAAAAGATGGGTTTTTTCCGTGTAGAGACTGTGTGGGATGCCGAGAAGCTAAATCAGTAAAAAGTAAGGAGGTGACCTCTACATCTAGAGGACTAAAGTATAAAATCAAACAGAATATAACCTGCAATTCCAAAGGGGTGGTCTACATGGTATGGTGCCCGTGTGACACTCAATATATTGGACGTACCACAAGACAACTTAAAACCAGAATAGGTGAACATATTGGCAATATTAGGAGGGGATTCACAGGCCATAGTGTCTCAGACCATTATAGGGTGCACCATAACTCAGACCCTAGCTCTCTCAAATTCTGTGGCTTGGAAAAAGCTAATTATTCATGGAGAGGATGCAACAGGACTAGAGATATATCTAAACGTGAAACCAAATGGATTTATAATATGGGAACCCTTAGACCAAGGGGGCACAACATTGAATTGGACCTTAACTGCTTTATTGCTAATAGTTGAAAAACCCTAAAAGCATTTGATTAATGCCGGGAAATATATGAAATTAACTGATATTTAATATAGCACTTGATCTGAAGGGTAGATGCTCAATAATAGTCTTTGTGAGTGAAAGTGAATGGACAGGTGCACTATTTATTCTGGCCACATGATGGCATAGAAGAGGGAAAAGAAACACATGAGACTTTGTATATAAGTAAATGGATATGTGCAATATCTAAATTGACCACAAGATGGCATAGAATGTGGCGGAGGAAGATATGAAACTTTGTAACTTTTATTAGAAATTTTGTATTATGTCGTATCGGCAATTGGACTATGTGATGAAATGTTGTTTTAAAAGTTATGCATTGTGAATACTTGAGACGGGCTCTTAACCCAGGAGGGAAATCATGTTGGAACGCATGACTCCCTCCATTGCCATAGGCGTCATCTTTTAGCGACGGCCCCTTGTTGTTTTTTACTAGCTTGGGGGATGTGGTGTAAATACATATGTGGCAACATCATACCCCAAGATGCACTAGCGCCTTTACGCACCGGCGCCCTTACGTTTTTCACTGACTCCCTTCCCTCATGCGGCAACCTCATATTACGGAGGCAAGGTACCTCCCCCTTGGCTTACATGTGATCAGCCACTCGGGAGGCGGAATTACGTATCCTTAATATAAATGGTCCTGGTGTCTACGGCAAACCACGCCCCTGATGAGTCACTCGGAGTGACGAAACGCGTAGGGTGGAGCCGGAGGACACGCTAGGACAACACGGAAGCGCACAGCGTTGTATGAGCGGCCAGCCAGATAGCGGATTAGCGGTGACACCACGCGGCCTTACCCGGGAGGCACGGGGGAGAGCCCGTTACTTACTCTACAGGCTGTCAATCATTCTACTCTTGTGAGTATTTTAAGTTTGAATAAACCTTTTATCATTTTTACGGAGTTACGCTATGGGATGTTTTATTCTCTGAGGTAAAAGGAAGGCACATAGCCTGAATGGGATTCACACAGGACAGCACTTCCATTCACAGCAAGGCGCACTGAAAAACAGAGGAGCCTGACCGAGGAGGTTGTCAACCTTTCTACCCCTCCATCCACAGCAAGGCACATTAAGCAGCAGAGGAGCCTGACCGAGGAGGACACCATCGCGCACTTTGACCAGTCTAGCAGTGGTCAGATTGGACGGGTGAGTGCAGTCCCTAGGGGGACCCCCTATTACGTGTTAAGTGAAGTGGAGCGCTATCTACAATATTGGACAGTATATGGGACATATGCAATTCACTTTTTTTTTTCCAAAGTTTTCTCCTAGGTGATATTTTCACACCTTATCAATAAAATGCTTATCAATCAATGCCATCAGCAAGCAAGAAAATACTCAATCATTTTTCAATTGCAGAGTGCTAAAAACTTCAAAAATGATCTCCTAGGAGTAAAAGTGAATTGCATATGGCTCAATGTGTGGCCCCAGGATACGCGGTCGGGCCCAGTTGCTCCCATCCTTGTCAGAAGAAACCCACAAGGCATGGTTAGGACTTTACTTCCAGCAATTCTGTGAGGTATAGAGATCTGGCTTCTAGGAATAACTATGGTTGACAGTGGTCAACAAGTGTAAAGATCAAGCTATTCGACAGATATCCGCTGCTTTCTCAGATGCACAATCATATCGAACGGATCACAAATTGGCCTAAATGTCAGGGCTACCAACATTACAGAAAAATGTGTTAACTGTGCTGTAGATGAGTAATCAAGGAAGGGCCCTTCAATCCTGAAAGTCGCAAACGCGTGACAAGGATAAAAAGCCAAAGGAACTTTTTTCAAATGGAAATCACATTGCAAATAGCACAGCACTGTATTTGCTATATGATTTGCATGAACTTCCATTGACTAGATATGAATGCAAGCACAGGAAAACTGCAGAAGGCACAGAGATTGCATTTTGACCAAAATCGCAATTTTGATGGTGACCTTGCAATCAGCAAAACACATGCTCGGATTGAAGCGGATGCAGTGTGGAAGGTCCTGAAAAAACATCTGGATTTTATCACAGTGCGTTGCTGAGCACTTCTTTTTCTTATTACGGTATATTTGAATACAAGTTTTAACCTCCTTGCTGGCTTTAGCCAGATCTTAACAACAAAATTAATAAAACAGGTTAAATATCTAAAGAGGAAAGTAAAGAGTTCTTCGAGGAGGCAGTGGACTCCTGCTACCTCAGGGCATCAGAGCTTAGGTCACTGTACACAGTAGAAAAAAAAACCTACCCTAAAGTCATACATATTTTAGATTACGGCACCTAAAGCCCAATTTATTGTGATCACTTCAGCTGCCAGTTTTTAAGTGATCTCAGGACATGTTTGCTTAGGGCCCGTTTCCACTATCGCGAATCTGCATGCTTTTTCTGCACGCAGATTCGCACAACCAATACAACTTAACCTGTTTCCACATGTCAGGAAAGCAGAGCGTTTTTCTGTGCAGGAAAAATCTGCACAGCAGAGCCATCAGAATTCGCACACCGCAAGGCGGTGTGTGATTCGCATACAATGTAATTAATAGGAAATTTGCATGCGTTTTCGCTATGCGAATTTTCCATGCGAAATTGCTTACGTTTTCACCTAAAAAAACGTAAAAGCACACAGACAGTGACCTGGTTAAATTTACAAACTTACAAAAAAGCCCCAGTGAAAACGTACGCAAATTCGCTGTAAAATTTGCATCCGCATGCAAATTCATTTTCCGCAATGCAGGGCTGTGGAGTCGGAGTCGTGGAGTCGGGCAATTTTGGGTGCCTGGAGTCGGAGTCGGAGTCGGGAAAAAATGCACCGACTCCGACTCCTAATGAATTTGTAACTGTAATTAAAATAAAAAATATGATAAAATGTTCTATTTCTCAGATAATAGTCATTAAAAATAATGTATATATACAGTATATATACAGTAATAGCTGTGCTTAGTCCACAAAAATGAAATAAACCAATCAAAATTAGTTACTTGTGCTGCTTCAATAAAGCAGTCCCCGTATTTTTAAGGTCAGATATACATATCTGATTGTGACTGTATATATGATGTGTACACAGGAATCTCTTATATATACTAAATAACATCTATGCTGTAAGAATAAAGCCTGATGTGTAGCTGTGTCACTAATAGAGATGGTCAACGAGATGGAAATAATTCTGCATTGATGCTGATTTATGCATATGTATGCACTCCCTTTGCTGATGAAATCAAATAATTTGATATGTTGTTAAAATTTGGTTTGGTGACTACAAATTAAAGGGTAACTGAGACGGATGAAAAGTAAAGTTTTATACATACCTGGGGCTTCCTCCAGCCCCCTTCAGGCTAATCAGTCCCTCGCTGTCCTCCACCACCCGGATCTTCTGCTATGAGTCCTGGTAATTCAGCCAGTCAGCGCTGTCCGGCCGCATGCCGCTCCCACGGCCAGGAACATTCTGCACCTGCGCAATAGTGCTGCACAGGTGTAGTATGCTCCTGGCGGCGGAGTGTGTGCATGCGCACTACGCCTGACTGGCTCAAGTACCTGGACTCATAGCAGAAGATCCAGGTGGCGGAGGAGGACAACGAGGGACTGATTATCCTGAAGGCGGCTGGAGGAAGCCCCAGGTATGTATAAAACTTTAATTTCATCTGTCTCAGGTTTACTTTGTTACACAGTAGTACTATACTCTACATATGCACTCCCCACAGAGCTGCAGGGAATCCACTGAGAATGCTGTGCACATTGAACACAGAGGTGTTGTCTGTTTACAATCTCCTCATTCCCCTGCAGAGTACCTGCACATCATTCTTACATGTACCCACACTTACACTGCCTAGGGCCTGATAGATGTTCTTTGTTCCGGTTTGTACCTTTTACAAGTACTCTTACCAAGGACTAGTTTTAGTCTAAAGGGAATAAATATAGTAGTCTACATATCCTTCTCACTTCAGTTGTCTTGTAAAATTCCTATGCGTTGGCAGTTAAGAGACGAATTTCATGTTACATACTTTTAATCAACAAAATTGTAATATGCAAATTAGAGGAGTCGGAGTCGTGGAGTCGGAGTCGGTGGAATCCTAAACTGAGGAGTCGGAGTCGGTGGATTTTTGGACCGACTCCACAGCCCTGCCGCAATGTGGAAACAGGCCCTAAGTGGTCTGCCTGGTCACATGCACTGTCCTGAGGAGAAGAGAGTGGGAAGGATGCACAGGAATTTTCTTGGTGTAAGTTGTTGAAGGTAAATACAATTGTAAACAGTCACAAATTAAAGGCTGATTGCTGAAGAGGCGTTCGATAGGGGTTGCCTGAGTGCAGAAGATCTTTTCTCATATTACTGTGAACAGTCATATTGGGTGACACTAGTCTATATTTACTGTTTATTTACAATAGGTTTATAATATGGAGGGGCTGAGCTAAAGGCAAAGGGGCTGGACCAATCTGAATCCTGGAAAGGATACACAGCAATAGATTGAATCGAAAGGTTAATAGCAAATTAAAGAAGGCACTTGTGATGTGTGGTGGAGAAAATGCAGAAGTACCAGCACCCAACTTTACACTTCATTATGATTATAACACCATTAAAAGAACAGGAGCTTTTCGAAAGATAATGAACATACTAATTAGCTTTTATACTACAATCTATTTTTAATACGTTAACACATTTGATGGCCTCAGAAATTACAGATTTCAAGTTTTAATTGCATTTAAAACATAAGTTCAGGCACAGTTATTGTATGCATTTAACATTATTTTAAAGAGCAACTAACCCCTTCCCCCATGCAAAATGTATGACTGGTTGATAAGTGAATACAGACAACATATAAAGGCCAAGAGGTGGACAGTATAGCTGTCTTGTGGGCCAAATGTGGTTCTCGCGGTATTACAGCTTGGTTACTATTTTCTTTGGATTTAGCTAGTGGGCGAGTCAGTCAGGTGTGATCATGTGACACCCACAATAGGTAGAACAACCGATGATACACTACATTTCCCAGGATCCTTGCATTACACTAATTGTCATGTGTCTACATTAGGAGGCAGCATTTGTCGCTGCAGAAAGTAGGTCATGGGCAGTTGCAAGAACTCATATGGTAACAGAAAGCTATTGGCAGGAAAGGCTTTATTTTACTACAGATAGGTGCATAGCTGCAGGCAAGAGGAGCTACACAATGGGCCTGATTCACAAAGCGGTGCTAACCTAGTTAGCACGCCTAAAGACTTTAAAATTATCATTTTAAAATATGGGTGTTTCACTTAAAACACAATGAGCCAATGACAAATTATCTTTGCTTTCCAAGCTTTTCTTGTGATAAAACGAGCAACTTTCTTGCCGTGGCAGCCGTGCAATCAACCTATGAAAAAATGACTCCCAGGAGCAGCCTACATGCACACACAGCTCTTACTAAAAGTGCTGGAGTGGAGGAGGAATGGTACTCATAGCCATGGCAACAGGTTTCATCATCCACCATGTGATTCTTGTATGCAGTGCTAGGAATCTAAAAACAAACGACTCTAAAACTTAAGGGCTCATTCACACCAGAGATGATTTCTGGCATTTTGAAGTCAATACTTTGCGTTAACCAAGGTAAAATGAAAGCCCATAGACTTTCATTTTACCTTTCACATCCAACGCTGCATTTTGGTGCGTTGTGGTTCGAAGCACCCGGAAGCTTTTAATCGTCCAACGCAGGCCATTTCCCGTCGGGTGAATTATAACTACCGCGGCTAATAAGCGTCGCACCGCAACATGCCGATGTCCACTCCGCAGATCATAATGCTTCCAGGAAATTGGCTCCTGCAAGCTTCATGCAATGTGAAAGAACCCTAAGAGGTCTGTGTCCTCTGTCCCAGAATTGGGGAGGGGGCGGGCCTCACAGAAAAAGTGTCACATTGAAAAGGCTGTAGGTCTATGAATATCAACCTGGTTCCGTGTTTACAGCTATGCCCAATATAAAATAGCACACATACCTGTAAACATTCCAGAGGACAGGAGATAAGCTAGAAACTAGAACAGACGAAGAGCCTGCACATCCTCCGTAGACTACTAAAGTGACAGTGTGCTTGTAACCAAGTGTGCTAAAGATTGGGCTCTGATGAATAATTAAAATTCTTGCATTATTTATTTTACAACCTTTTTTTAAAATACAGGCATATCACCTGTAGTGTTTACAGTATAGTATAACCTGTTAAGCTTGGTTCACATTACAAAAGACGTCTTGAGCAATACTGTATCCATATCGTAGGGAAAACTGTATGTTGCAGGGATGTGCTGTGGTTCACTGCAGGGTCGGCTGCTGATTGGTAGCAGATGTGTGCCGGTTATCAAATGACTGGCAATGCAGTGTGCGGTGTAAAAAATTTGCCCAGCCAGGATTATCTGTTGTGAAAAATGGTCAAAAAGGAAGACTGGTGGGAATCAGGTCATAGTAAATCGTTGACAGCTTTGTCCCATCCATTTTGACTTGGCTGCCTGTTCCATCACTGCAAGGCAGCGAGCCAACTTTGAGGTGCCGATTAACATAGTTACATAGTTATTTGGGTTGAAAAAAAGACATACATCCATTGAGTTCAACCAGTAGAATATTTTCCTCAGAAGCATTCACCTCAGAACTAGGCATGACAGGACACTATACGAGAACGTTTGTTCCAACCAACATTAATCACTACAGAACAATTAAGTAACTACTAAAATGTGCATGACTCAGAGTGGTTTGTGAAAGAAAGTAAGGAGCAAAAGAGAGCAGATTCCAATCTGCAAATCAAAGCACTCAATGAGTCATGAAAATTGTAATGTAGAAAATATTTATTAGCCTACTAAAACATATTCTAAACAGTATATATACCGTATTTTTCGGACCATAAGACGCTCCGGACCATAAGACGCACACAGGTTTGAAGGACAAAAACCAGGGGAAAAAAAAACAACTAAACCTGGTGCATCCATTGTACAGGGGCATCTTGTGGATCCTCTCCCCTTCCCAATTTGTCCCCCTTGTACCTCGTGTCCCTGTTTCCCCTCTGTACCTTTAGTGTCTCCCTTGTGACCTCCTCTGTCCCAGTGTCCTCATCCGTGCCCTTTGTGTCCTCTTAAATTCCTCCATGTCTTCTGAGGTGGCCCCTGTGTCTGTCAAAGTGTCCCCTGTGTCTATCAAAAGGCCCCCCCGTGTCTATCAAAAGGCCCCCCCGTGTCTATCAAAAGGCCCCCTCGTGTCTATCAAAAGGCCCCCTCGTGTCTATCAAAAGGCCCCCCCGTGTCTATCAAAAGGCCCCCCCGTGTCTATCAAAAGGCCCCCCCGTGTCTATCAAAAGGCCCCCCCGTGTCTATCAAAAGGCCCCCCCGTGTCTATCAAAAGGCCCCCCCGTGTCTATCAAAAGGCCCCCCCGTGTCTATCAAAAGGCCCCCCCGTGTCTATCAAAAGGCCCCCCCGTGTCTATCAAAAGGCCCCCCCGTGTGCTTTTAGATGCCCCCTGTGTGCTATTAGTTGTCCCCTGTATCATTTTAAATGCACCATGTGGGGCATTGTAATGGGGTTTTTAGGATGGTAATTAGTCTGTATGACTGTCCCAGCGGCTGTCCTATTCCCCGTCTGTCTAACTCAGCGCTGTGGGGTTTGCAGGAGGGCTACGAGTCTAAGTGTCCCCGCGGCTAAGTGTCCCTCTATACACGTGCTCCCACCCCCTCCTCCTCTGCCCCGTCCCCCCGACCACTTTGCCCGGCTCTCTATGGGATATGTGGGGAGTCTGAAGGCTGCCGCTTACCGCTGGATGTTAGCGCCGATCAGCGGTAATCCTCCATGATAAAGCCGCTGGGTGGTCCGTGCACGCTGCTGAAGCCTTCCTCCCTTCACTTCCGCTTACATCATCAATGCGGAAGTGAAGGAAGGAAGGCTTCAGGAGCGGGCATGGACCACCCAGCAGCTTTATCACGGAGGATTACCGCTGATCGGCGCTAACATCCAGCGGTAACCGGCAGCCTTCAGACTCCCCACATATCCCATAGAAAGCCGGGCAAAGTGGTCGGGGGGCGGGGCAGAGGAGGAGGGGGCGGGAGCAGGTGTATAGAGGGACACTTAGCCGCGGGGACACTTAGACTCGTAGCCCTCCTGCAAACCCCATACCACTGAGTTAGACAGACGGGGAATAGGACAGCCGCTGGGAAACGGTATTTTAAAGGGGGGTGACAACTGGCACCAGTAAAAATTGCAACATCCGGACCATAAGACGAAGGCACATTTTCCCCCCATGTTTGGGGGAGAAAAAGAGCGTCTTATGGTCCGAAAAATACGGTAAAACCCCCTAGAAAAAGCAGTTGAAACACGGTCTAGTAATGCACAGCACCCAATGTCCAGCCACTTATACAAAAATATTTTGTATAAGTGGCTGGACATTGGGTGCTGTGCACTACTAGGCCGTGTTTCAACTGCCTTTTCTAGGGGGTTTTATATATACTGTTTAGAATATGTTTTAGTAGGCTAATAAATATTTTCTACATTTTCAATTTTCATGACTCATTGAGTGCTTTGATTTGCAGATTGGCATCTGCTCTCTTTTGCTCATGACAGGACACTAGCTCCTTTACTGCTCCAGTGTGTGTTCCACAATCAGCATAGGTCTGGGTCTCAACTCATCAGAATGGCAGGCACACCATGTAAATGCAGATACAGAATTTGCCATAACCAGCTCCTGTGGTAGGGTATTACACACTTTGCCTGCTATTACTGAAAAGATTTCCTTTCTGAAACAGTTGATAAAATCTGCTTTTAGCCATACGTTCTTCATGTCCTCTTACCGTTTGTAAGGACCCAGGAATAAAGAGCTTATTTGCCAGGCTTTTAAACTGCCCTTGATGTATCTAACAATGTTAATTAGCCCTCAAGTCATCTCTTTTCGAAGCTATATAAGCACAGGCTAACCTGTCTTTGTAAGCAAGACCTTGCATCACTTTTGGTTAATTCAGTAGCTTGTTTTTGTACCTGTTCTAAAACATCAATGTCATTCCTGTAATGTGGCGACCAAATCTGTCGCTTATTCTAGATCTGGCCTTACAAGTGATGTATACAGGGGCAGGAATATACAAGCATCATGTTTTTATCCTATTTTATGCACCCCAATATGTTATTAGCTTTGGCTGCTATTGCTTGGGGTTGAATAATATTGTTTAAAGCGGACCCAAACCAAACATTTTTTTAATTAAAAATATTTAGTTGCACCACTCTGACACATACAAAGATAAATAAACACTCCTTCAAGCCTATGAGCATTTCAGTGCATGCTTTTCACCCTTCTCTTTTCATAACTAGGATTATACTGGGGGCAGCCATTTGCAATTCCTCCATTGCTGGACACCATCTACTCCACCAGTTTGCCGGAAAAATCCCGGCAATTTGAAAGGAAGGGAGGGGTTCCTCCAATAAATGTAAAATACTTTATATTTGTCATCATGCAGCTGAAAAAAGACTGCTATTTATTATTATAAGTTAGAAAATAGATTTTATTTCTGAAATCTTGTATTTTTAATTTGGGTCCACTTTAACCACTTTACCCCCGCGCGTACGTATTTCTCCGCCCCTTTTTCCATCCTTTAAAAACCAGGGACGGAGAAACACGTACTTTCCGCGTTCCCGACGCTGTCCGCGCTCCCGCTCGTAAACACGCCGCCCGCCGCTAGTAAACACGCCGCCGCCCGCTCGCCCGGAGATCAATGAACGGGAAAATCCATTCCCGTTCGTTGATCTAAGCCCCACAATGACCCGCTGCTCTCCTATGGGCAGCGCGATCATTGTGAGAAGAAACTCACGTGTCCAGCCTCCTTATTCTTCCTCCAAGCTTCCGGAAGGAGGCTTGGAGGTCGCAATAAAGCAAAAAGTTACTGTGGCCATCTTGTGGCCAAATAGTAAACTACACCCTACACATTTTTCACATACAAATAAATGACTTTTACACAAAAAATTAACTCATTACCTCCCACACTCCCCATTTTTTTTTTTTTGTAATTAAAAAAAAATTCAAAAATTTACAATTAAAAAAAATACATAATTAGTTACCTTAGGGACTGAACTTTTTAAATATTTAAGTCAAGAGGGTATAACACTGTTACTTTATAAACTATGGGCTTGTAATTAGGGATGGACGCAAAACTGAAAAAAATGCACCTTTATTTCCAAATGAAATATTGGCGCCAAACATTGTGATAGGGACATAATTTAAACGGTTTTATAACCGGGACAAAAGGGCACATAAATTTCATGGGTTTTAATTACAGTAGCATGCATTATTTAAAAACTATAATGGCCGAAAACTGAAAAATAATTTTTTTTTCCCCACATTTTTCCTATTTTCCCATTAAAACACATTTAGAAAAAAATAATTCTTGGCATAATGTCCCACCTAAAGAAAGCCTAATTGGTGGCGGAAAAAACAAGATATAGTTCATTTCATTGCGATAAGTAATGATAAAGTTATAGACGAGTGAATGGAAGGAGCGCTGAAAGGTGAAAATTGCTCTGGTGGTCAGGGGGTAAAACCCCTCAGTGGTGAAGTGGTTAATGTACAATCAACCAATACCCTGACGTCTTCCACATCAGATGTCTCAAGCTTTATCCCACTTAGTTTATATTAAATCATGCATTGGCACCATACATTAATAGACCTTGAATTTAATCTGCCATTTACTTGAGGCTAGATTCACAGTGGGACGTTGCGTTTTGATGCCACGTTAAAGTCGCACTGCAAGCTTGCAACGCGCCCAAAAAGTGGCAACGCAGCGTTACCGTCGCATACAGCAGATACAGTAAAAAATACAGGCAATGAAAAGTATGCTTCCAAGTCATTACTGAGCATGTGCAAACAGTCCAACGCAGCTAATACAGTGTATAACGCACTGCATGCAGTACTTTTACTTAACGTGCAGCGTTAGACACCAACGCAACATGTGCACTGTGAACAGGGCATTGATTTTTCATTGCAGTGAATTATTCTGCGTTAAATGCTGTTTTAACGCGCGACTTTAACGTCCCACTGTGAACTTAGCCTGAGAAAATACCCATCCTGTCAATATCCTTCTGTAATACCGCTAGGTTACCATCCTGAGAGTTGACAATAGTTCACAATTTTGGATAGTCCGCAAAAAGTAAAAATTATGTTGTTAATAAAACAAACTTAAAGGGGCACTATGGCAAAAAAAAATTTTTTTTTTCTTTTTTTTTTTTTCTTCCTCCCCCTCAAACTCTTCATTCATTCACAGTGAAAAAAGATTCATGTACAAAAAATTCCCATACATTCTAAAATGAGCAATATAAATCCATCAATCATCTCTTAAGCTCAGTCAATAAACATAATCAATCTTCCTAACAGTATACCTTCATTATACAATATACAATATACATATCTACTCTCATCTCTAAATTCCATCAACTAATCTAAATTCCAATAAAACAAAGCGTTTCCATCCCATAGGTATAGATTCTCTAATTTACAGAGAGACAAAAGAGAAAAAGCAGACTACCACACCTACCCTATCATTCACATCACACTTCCATCTCCATTCCCATTTATTCCCTCACACTTCACGACCCGGGTCCAGTTCCCCTTTTCTCAGCATGCTGTTATATTTCTACATTTGTATCCCTCCCTCTTGCCTGTGGTCACAGGGCCCCCATTATCCATTTGTATTCATCTAGTTTAATAAATTCTTCCCATTTATCCCATATAGCTTTAAACTGTTGTTCTTTACCTCTCAACATATAAGTCAATCCTTCCATGCGTTGTATATGGAGAATCTCTTGGAACCATTCAGTTAAAGAGGGTGCTAGATGTGACTTCCAGTGTCTCCCAATCAATATTCTTGCTGCATTAATCATATGACAGTTTAAAGTTTTCCTATATTTATTCACACTGTACTCGTTATGATGTATTAAAAAAGTGGCTGGTTCGTCTATTATTGTTGTGTCTGTTATCTTAATTATATACTCTTTAACAGCCTTCCAGAAGCCTCTTATCCTTGAACAGTCCCAAAAGATATGGAAGAAAGTACCCTCCTCCTCCCCACATCTCCAACAAATCCCATCCACATCCCCATATATCTTATTCAGTTTAGTTGGTGTCATATACCATCTAGAGAGTACCTTATAACCGGATTCCTGTATCCTTGCTGAGATTGAAGTTCTATATGATAATTCTATTATTTTCCTCCACTGCTCATCTGAAAAAGAGCAATTCAGGTCTGTTTGCCATTTTTGTCTCAATTGGATCGTCTGATCTTCTTTATCCAATAATTCTCTATAAATTTTTGTCATCACCTTTTTAACTCTCTGCGTTGATCCACACATCTGTTCCATTTTTGTTAGATTTCTGGAGAACTCACCCTTCTTCCCCTTTGACACCACAAAATGGTGGAACTGCATCAATTTCCACCAGCTTAAATTAAGGGATGGGAATTCCTCCCCCACCTCTGTTAATGTTTTCCAATCCTCTCCTTTCAGTAATGCTCCCGCTCTAATTCCAAGTCTATCCCCCCCTTCTATTCCCCCTGTCTTATCACATCCTAACTTAAAGTCCGGGTTATCTATAATTGGCATAAGTGGGGAAGGGGTGGGGGCTAAAAGATTTTTATCTCTAAATTTGTTGAATGTTTTTATTGTATGGTTCACCAGTAAACTCGCCGGGTGCTGACTCTCATATGAAGAGGTGTACCATAATATATTATATAGTGGGAATTCTACCATATTTTGTTCAATATCTATCCATCTCCTCTCCTCAGGGTTCCCATGCCAATCAACTGCTCTTGCCAAGACCGCTGCATTGTAGTATAGATATGGATCTGGGACCGCCAGGCCTCCCTTGTTCTTAGGTTGAGTTATTCTAGTAAATTTTTGTCTTGGTGGTTTATCCATCCAAATAAATCTTGTAAATTCCCTTCTCATATCCATAAAATACTTCATAGGTATAGGGATGGGTAGTGTTTGAAACACATATAGGAGTCTTGGCATAACGTTCATCTTTAATATATTAATTCTTCCAAACATTGATAGTTTAATCTTTCTCCATCTTAACAGATCTTTTCTTATATCGGTCAGCAAAGAGCAATAGTTTAGCTGATATATTTTTTGGATCTCACCCGAAATTTTTACTCCTAGATATGTAAATGCCTCCCCCATCCATTTAAATGGAAAATTTACTTTTATATTATCAATTTCTGTCATTAGTAAATTGATCCCCATAGCCTGGCATTTTTCCCAATTTATTCTAAAGTTTGAGATCTCCCCATATCTCCCAAACTCTAACATCAAATTTGGAAGCGAGATGTGTGGATTTCGTAAATAAAACAACAAATCGTCCGCATAAGCCGCCACCTGATGTTCTTTTTCTCCCACCTTTACCCCCATTATATCCCTATTGTTCCTAATTGAATTCAAAAATGGCTCCAAGACAATTGCGAAAATCATTGGTGACAGTGGGCATCCCTGGCGTGTCCCATTATGGATCATTAAGGGTTCCGAGAGAACCCCATTAACCCTCACCCTAGCTGACAGTCCCTCATACAGGGCAAGGATCCAAGTCCTCATGCTCTCCCCCAGGCCAATATGTATCAATGTCGCTTTCAGAAACTCCCAGCTGACCCTGTCAAATGCCTTCTCTGCATCTGTTGACAACAACATGACAGGGTCAGCTGAGGTCCCAACCCACTGCACAAGATCCAACGTTCTAATGGTATTGTCACGCGCCTCTCTATTTGGCACAAACCCTACCTGGTCCGCATGTATAATCCCCTGCAGCCAGGGAGACATTCTATTTGCCAGTATCTTAGCATATATCTTTAAGTCCACGTTTAGCAGAGATATTGGCCTGAAGCTAGAACACAAGGAGGGATCCTTACCCTGCTTATGTATCACCGCTATATGTGATTCCAGTGAATCTCTACCCCACTTACTCTGTCTCCCTCCCTGCTCAACCAGTGAGTTTAAAGCTCTTAACCAGTGAGGTTCTAATTCCTTGCTAAACTGTTTATAGTATTCCAAGCAAAAACCATCTGGCCCAGGAGCTTTACCATTCGCCATACTCTGTATGGCCATTCTTAATTCCCTAGCCGTAATGGGCGCCTCCATTTTATCTATCTCACTTTGATCTATTTTTTTCAAGCCTGAGCTTTCTAAATACCGCGTTATTTCTTCCTCACTAGGTTTCTTTGTTTTTAAATTATATAATTTTTCATAGAATCGCCTGAATACTTCAGCCTGGGCTTCACTACTGTGATGTTTTATTCCCTTAGGATCACATATATATGGGACATAGCTTGCTGTCTGTTGATCTTTTAAGGCTCTAGCCAACATCTTACCCGCTTTATCTCCATGTTCATAAAAATGTCTTCTACATCTCTGCGCTGCATAGCGTGCTCTTACGAACATCATTGATCTCAGTTTCTCTCTTTCCGCCGTCAGATTGCCCAGAGTCTCAGGAGTCTGCATATTTTTATGCTCACCCTCTAGAATAGTTATTTTATGTATACTTTCCAACATATCTCTCTCCCGTTCCCTCTTTACTCTACTACCCTCTTGAATTAATATCCCACGAATCACACACTTATGTGCCTCCCATATTACTGTAGGGGAGGAATCTTCCACATTATTAAAACCAAAATACTCCTCTATTTCTCTTGTTATTCTTTTAGCTGTTTCCTCCCTTCCCAGCAAGGATACATTAAGTCTCCAGCTACTGCCTCTTTTTTTCCCACCTGTGTTTCCCATTTCAAGAAACACCGGGGCATGGTCCGCAAAGGTAGTTACTCCTATTGCCGAGTCTATTCTTTCAGAGAGCAAATTATGTGAGACCAAGAAATAGTCCAATCGTGAGTAAGTACCATGTGGGTTCGAGTAGAAGGTGTAGTCTCTCTCTTTTGGGTGCTGAACACGCCAAATATCTATCAGCTGGGATTTAATCAGTCTCTGCCTTCCCCTGCGCACAGCCGCCAAAGAGAGACTAGACCTTCCAGTGGACGTATCAACCCCAGGGTCGAGAGTAAAGTTAAGATCCCCTGCTATAATCTTAGAGCCCTCTGCAAACCCATCCAATGCTTCCAGAGCTCTGTCCATGAACGACATTTGAGCCATATTTGGGGCATAGATATTCCCCAATGTTAATTTCTGGGAGTTAAAACTTCCCTTAATATATAATATTCTGCCCTCCCCATCCACATAGCTTTCAATGTTTTCAATTCTTACTGATTTAGCGATCAAAATTGCTACTCCCTTCGTCTTAGAGTCCTGGGAGTTGCTATAATAGATGTATGGGTATCTTTTATCAGTCAATCTAGGGTGCACCTGGCCCCTTAAATGTGTCTCCTGAATAAATGCAATATGTATGTGGGCTTTATGGAGATATTGCATCAGCATCGTTCTCTTTTCGGGAACGTTTAGGCCACAGACATTTAGGGATACCATCTTAAGTTGGCTCATTTATCGCACCATGGATCATCAGAGATAATGCAAGCATGGGGGGCTGGATCCCATTAGTCGTATACACATACCAAAACATAACCCCACCCCATTCACCCCACTTCACATTCATTTCAAGTATTGGCAAAAGCCAAACAACCATTCCAAGTGGATCACATCCACTCTGTCCCCTATGGGGACACTCGAGACCATATCTCTCCATAGGAGGACCTCCATATCCTCCCACAAGACCCATTTTCATGGTTTCTGAGGGTAGAAGTGTACCCATGATTCGGCCACCCGCTCACCCTACCAGACCCGCTCCTCCAACTCACCCCCCGCTATTTCTCATCTCCCCCCCCCCGCCCCCAGCGCCAGGGGGCGGCAGCAGACCCCCGGCGGCGCGCGCCCGACCCGCGCCGGGACAATTCTCCCGCGCGCGCGTCGCCCGCAAGGCCCCCGGGGGGGCGCCCCCCGGCGCCAGGGGAGGGGGGGGAGGCCCAACAGGCCCCCCCCCCCACCATCCCCCAGGGGAGAGGGACCACGGGAAGGGGGGGGGGGAGGGCCCCCCCCCGGCCCCCCCGGGGGCCGCCCGATATTCGGGCGGCCCCCGGGGGGGCCCCAGGGGAAGCCCGCCCACCCCCCCACCCCACCGGAGATCATCATCTCACATATCCCTCCAAATTATAAATATACTATTATCCATTAAGCATACATGTGGAAAAAAAAAGAAAGAGAGGGAGAAAAAAAAAAAAAAAAATTCTTATTAACACTTATCAAACATATACGTGCATATATTATCATATCATCTTCCCCCTCGCCTCTTTCCCAACCTATCCCTCCATCTTCCCCTCCCCCCCCCCCCCCCCATCTAAGTGCACTTATTTTATACCTATATGATATTTTTATCTGTGTTCATTTATTAATAATTGCAATTCACCCTGCAGTATTCTTCTCTTCATACCTTATTTTCATCCTAATTCTGTGTATATAATATATTCGATTTAACTCCCATTAATAACCATATCATACACCAAGTGCACCCCTATTCATCTACAACCTATTCATCTTAGTGCACTTATTTTATATCTCTACATCATTTCTATCCATGTTCACTTAGTAAAATTATGCTATCAATTCACCATACAGTATTCCTCTCTTAATACCACATATTCATCATATTTCCGTGCACATAGTGACTGTACATTACATAAAAAAATAAAAGAAAGAAAGAGGGATAAAGGAAAAGAAAAGGAGAGAAATAATCCACCCCCTTAAGAGTCTCCGGGTGTCCCCCCCCTCCTATCTAAGAATATATCCTCCGGGTTCCAATCGGGCAGTTCTATTGCTGGCAACTCCATTGTCCTAATCATCTCTGGCAAATCAGATGGACGTTTTAAAGTAAAAGTCACCGGTCCCTTACGTGTTATCAATGAAAAGGGAAACCCCCACCTATATGTCACTTCAGCTTTTTGCAGTGCCTGTAAAAGCGGGCGCAATGCCCTTCTCTGCCTCAGCGTGATTGGGGACAAGTCCTGGAACAGAAGTAATGCTTTACCATTATACAGGAACTGTATCTGTTTGCGTGATGCAGCCATAATGCTTTCCTTATCTGAATAGTAGTGCAAACGGCATATCACATCTCTCGGTTGATCAACGTTCCTAGATGGCGGTTTTAATGCTCTGTGTACTCTGTCCATCAAAACTTGCTGCTCAGGTCCCCTTCCTAGGGCACTATTAATTACTTTCTGTAGCGTGTCAGCCAATAAGTCGGGTCCCACCGACTCAGTTAGTCCCCTGACTCTAATATTATTTCTTCGGGATCTGTTTTGTAAGTCCTCCACCTGCGTGCACAATGTCCCTGTTAGCATTTGTTGCTTCACTCTTTCCCTCCGGATATCCGCAACCTCTTCCTGCATCTTTTTAAAGTCCTTTTCCATTTGTGTCGCCTTGGTCTTAATCTCCTCCACCTCTACTCTGATAGCCTGGACCTCCTGCGTGGTAGCCACGAGTATCCTGTCCATTTGTTCTGTTAGGTCCTGCTTTGTGGGAAGATTTTTTAGATACATCCACACCTCTTCTAAGCTGTGCCCCTCTCTGTCTGCCGCTGCAATTCTTGGAGAGCCCCCCGCCTGCTGGGTCTTTTTCTCTAACATTTTGGCTGGATTGACTGCTGGGCCTGGGGAGAAGAACTCAGCTGCTGAGCGCTGCGTACCTTTTGCTGTATTCGCTGTGCTCGCCGTCTGCTGAGGTGAGGCCGGTGCAGTGTTCTCCACGCCCTTCTTCCTGTTCTTTCCTGCCATCAGTTGTTCCGCTTAACAGAGCGGGTCTCTCGATTCCTCCTCCGGAAACAAGGGCATCGGCAGCACCAGCGGCTAGTCGCCCAGGGAGTCCACCTCACAAACACCGGATCCAGGGGGCACAGGCAGCGGATGCAGAGGATGCAGAGGATGCAGAGAGCAGAGGCATCGGCAGTGCAGGCCATAGGCCGTCCAGGGATCCACCTCACGCCAGCATTACCACGCTACATCGGAGGGGTCGGAGGACGCGGGTCAGCGGGTACGTGCACGAGCGCGCCTACGTCATGACGCACCTCCTCCCGGCAAAAAATTTTAAGTATGTGCAAACAACTAAGAAGTACATTTTTTTCCAGAGTAAAATGAGCCATAAATTACTTTTCTCCTATGTTGCTCTGAA
Source organism: Hyperolius riggenbachi (assembly GCF_040937935.1). NCBI lineage: Eukaryota > Metazoa > Chordata > Amphibia > Anura > Hyperoliidae > Hyperolius > Hyperolius riggenbachi. The sequence continues at coordinate 207,753,033 of NC_090646.1, read as the reverse complement.
ATCTGACAGAAGTGACAGGGTTTTGACTAGTCCATCTCTTCATAGGGGAGTGTCAGGGATTTATTTATTTTCAAAAGTACTTAGTGAATGGCAGCTGCTCTGTCCAACTGCCAAAAAACTGTGTAGCGAGCAGGGAAGCTGGCCAGCATCATTGTTTAAATCCTTTTTAGGGAATATCTTTATAAAGAATAAAAGGCTTGCTGAGAATCCCCTATGCAGAGATGGACTACTCCAAAACCTATCACTTCTGTCAGATTTCTACTACCTACTGTTAGTGACAGCAGCATATGAGAAAAGTAATTTATGGCTCATTTTACTCTGGAAAAAATGTACTTCTTGTTTGTCTGTTTGCACATATTTTAAATATTATTGTTCGTGCCCCTTTAACCACTTAACAACCTCTGCCACGCTTATCTACGCCCCTTTAAAATTCACCTGAGTCACAGGGGCGTAGATAGGCAACTCCTGTTTATTTTCCTGCTGTGCGCGATCGCGTTCGCGTGCGCGATCGCGTTCGCGTGCGCGATCGCGTGCGCGATCGCGTCCGCGTGCATGCGGACGGGCATACGCGTCGGGCACCCGCTGGTCTGTGATTGGCTGATGTGAACATGTGTTCACAAAGCCAATGACAGTGCTTATTCATGCAGAATGTGTGTAAACATTGTATCAGTCACTATGCTGTTACAGTTACTGAGATCACTCTTGAGAGGATCTCAGATAACTAACACAGCATTAGTGACTGATCAGCATCAGTGAGGTTTTTTTTAAATAAATTATACCCCCATTAAGCCCATTAACCCTTGCCTCCCTTAAATGTGAAAATTGCTGTGGTTTTTAGGTGAAAAACCCTGTGGTAGAGAAGTGGTTAAAGCGGTATAAAACCCGGACATAATATTCAATAAAAAAATGGTTTTCCTACTTTTTATATGCCATACGGTTAGGATATTTGCTTTTGTGCATAAGTATTATTATTCATTTAGAAATTATACGTAACTAAAGTACACTTATTTTACTCTGAGAGCTGACTTTGCATTTGATTTATAACTGCTTTATTCATCCTCTAACTTAATCAGAAAGAATTTATGCTTGTCTGACTTTGTTCAGGGGACCCAGCAGTGTGAGAGAAGGCTTTGTTTACATTTCTCACTTGATACAATTTAAGAGAAGATAACATTATGTAAAGTTCGGAAGCTCTGCAGGCAGGGAAGCTTCTAAAGCCTGTGTTAACCCTTTGAATGCAGTTCTAGTAAAAAAAAAAATTGTTGGTTGTATATAATATGCTGTAAATAATCTATTAGAGCAAAGTAGAAATGCTGGGTTTCATTCCGCTTTAAGAGAGAACTGGACCCTTTACTGACACCATGGTAAGTAGCATCCATTTGCTACACATTACTACTGGCAACCTCCGTTTATGCAGCAGGATGTTGTGAGGAACATTGTGAAAAGCTGCTTAAAGGGAACCTTAACTGAATGGGGGTAAAGAGTTTCACTTACCTGGGGCTATTACCAGCCCCCTGCAGCAGTCCTGTGCCCTCGCAGCCGCTCTGAAATCCTCCGGTCCCCCGCAACGCGGACCACAACGTGTACAGAAATACGCGTTGCCGCATTCCGCACACGTAGATATGTGGCGTATCTTTGTACGCGTCGCGGTCCGCAACAGCGCTAATTGCAGTAGGGAATGTGTCCAATAATACGCATGGTGGCCGGCCGACTGGTGAGTCGTCAAAAACGAAACTAAGTGACAGCGGGGGATCGGAGGATTCCAGAGCGGCTCCGAGGGCACAGGACTGCTGCAGGGGGCTGGTAATAGCCCCAGGTAATTGAAGCTCTTTACCCCCGTTCAGTTAAGGTTCCCTTTAACCCTCCTGGCGGTAAGCCCGAGCTGAGCTCGGGGTAAGCCGCCGGAAGGCACCGCTCAGGCCCCGCTGGGCCGATTTGCATAATTTTTTTTTTGCTGCACGCAGCTAGCACTTTGCTAGCTGCGTGCAGTGCCCGATCGCCGCCGCTACCCGCCGATCCGCCGCGCCCCCCCCAGACCCCGTGCGCTGCCTGGCCAATCAGTGCCAGGCAGCTCTATGGGGTGGATCGGAATCCCCTTTGACGTCACGACGTCGATGACGTCGGTGACGTCATCCTGCCCCGTCGCCATGGCGACGGGGGAAGCCCTCCGGGAGATCCCGTTCTTTGAACGGGATCTCCGATCGCCGGCGGCGATCGGAGGGGCTGGGGGGATGCCGCTGAGCAGCGGCTATCATGTAGCGAGACTTTGTCTCGCTACATGAAAAAAAAAAAAAAAAAAAAAAAAAAAATTTAAAAAAAAAGATTTGCTGCCCCCTGGCGATTTTTTTGCAAACCGCCAGGAGGGTTAAAGGCCAAACATATTACACCTATTTTTTTCAACTATGTACATTTGCATTCAACACTTCATTGTAAATCTCTTTAGGCATTATTTTGGTTTACACATACCAGTGCCACACTGCTCTACATTCTTTTTAATACAAATGGGCACATAAGCATTATAGACAAATACCCAGTCTACTGCTTGGTACTGAAATTCAGAATGACAACATTGTACGTAATGAGATGTTCATAACCCATCTTCCAAAAATGTATAAAAGCCTATGACGCAATATTTGCAGCTTCAAACCCCCGCCTGAATGCTAACCCTTTCCTGAAGAGCCTAAACCCAAAATATCACATATCTTAATATTCTTTATTAATTTAGAGAGAAAAAAATAATAAATCACAGCCATAGACGAGCCTGGATTTACATCACTGGAGCCTATAGGCAGAGGTGGCCTGGCACCCTAGACTTTGCTCTCCCTTAGTATTAGGTAGCCAAAAGGTATCCTCAGTATTAAGTAGCTAGTGGTACCCTCGACTGAAGGGAGATCTCATCAGTGGAATGCAGAGAGGTGGGTGAGTAATCTCATTTATGCTTTGCTCAGGACTATGCTTAGGGAAGGAGGGAGGGAGGCACTAGGGCAGGGGTCTCAAACTCGCGGCCCGCGGGCCATTTGCGGCCCGCGATACAATATTTTGTGGCCCCAGGGCCCCAGAGCTTGTAGGGGCCCCCAGTGGCTACAAGAGGAAAAAAATTTTTTTCAAATCGGCCTTATAGTTTTTGAGAAAATCGATTTTAAAGTTGCAAAGGAAAAAAATACACATTTAAAAACCCGCCGACTTTAATGGTTAATAGCAAATCCACCTTAAATGCTAGAAACCCTAAATTTGCAGGATATGTTAAGGAGATCATTAGGAATAAGAGGAAAAAACAATTTTTCAAAAAGACCTTATAGTTCTTGAGAAAATCGATTTTAAAGTTTCGAAGGAAAATAGTATACTTTTAAATGCGGTAAATGTCACTTTTAGTAGCAAGAACGGTAGTGTAATTTTACATGTATCAAAAGAAAGAGCAATACATTTCCTGACAGAGTTTCCAGGGGGTCCATATGCAGCCGCAGCGCTTTGGCCAGGGATCGCTATACAGCCGTAATATGGCTGTATGAAGATTCCGGGCATTTTTTCCTATTTTCCCAATTTTTTTTTTTATGTTTAGAGTGGGCGGGCAGAGGCGGCGATCCGCCGCGATTGACGTCAGGAGGGGCAGAGCTGAAGCTCTGCCCCTTCCAGTAAATGCCGGCGGATTGCCCCCGGGGCGATTTGGGGGCTCTGCAGCCCTCGTTTTGCGGCGGGGACACGTGAACTCCCTTATGCGGCCCAGCCTCATCCTGACTTTGCCTCCTGCGGCCCCCGGGTAAATTGAGTTTGAGACCCCTGCACTAGGGGATGGGAGTGAGCCTCCTTACCATAAGGCACTGTAAGCTTGTACCTACAGGTGCCTGATAATGGAAAGTCCGTCCCTTGCCGTAGAACAAACGTCAGCAGTAACAAACATAAAAAATACATGAACAATGTCTATATACTGTATACCGGTCAACAAAATATAATACAAAGGGTTAAACTGGGTCTGAAATAAATTCCCACATTCGCCTAACTGCTAACAACTTAGGAGAACAAATTTTCCTTGTTTTCTAAAAGGAGAGCTAAAATAATCTTAACTATCTTTGTCCCTTTTAAAGCACCTCCCCGGACTAATTGCGTTAATGTGATAAATGGTTTCTATGAATTAAAAAAAAAAAATGGTTTGAGCTCATTTCATTTTATTTCTACATTTCAGTGGTTCAGTCCACACTGCAAATTGTAACTTTCACAAAGCTGCAGCTGATGAAGCCGTATTGAGAACGGTTGGGTGGTGGTGAAAAGCAGTGGATGTGGTAACTTACTTACACACGCCTACTTAGTTCCATCATTACTGATCCCTACATTTGAGTTTCCCTTTTAACTTCGGTAAGGATTGAAAGAAAAAAAATGTTTTACAGTCTACAGTTTTTTTTGTCTTTGTTTTTTTTTGGGGGGGGGGGGGGCAAATATGTGCTATATGACCCTGGGGTGATCTACGTGTGATAGATACTGTATAATTTGCATCCAATGGGCTCTAGTAAGCCACTTTTTATTTCCCTGGTGGAGGGATTATCTCTTCACTAGTCAAGACAATTGTGCTGGTGACGACATCTGTTTATTTTCTATTTCACCGGGCGTCACTGGCTAAATCTTTGAAAGTACTGAGTGTTTTAACTTGCATTTTCCAAAGATGATATCTGTGGGTGTATACTTTGTTTCATACAATCACATAATATTGCATGGATTTGTGACACATTTGCTTGAATAGCATACTATTAAAGAAACACTGAAGCGGAAAAAAAATTATGAAATAATGAATTGGTTGTGTAGTACAGCTAAGAATCAAAGCATTAGGAACAGAGACATAAGTCTAATGCTGGATACACACGGTTCGTTCCCGCACTCGATTCCCGTCGATTCATTTACTTCTGACATGTCCGATTCGCGTTTCGATGGATCGTTAGGTCGATTTGCCATACTTTACATGGCAATCGACCTAAAAATCATCTAAATGCGCTCGGAAATGTTCGGGAATAATCGATTCGTCGGGAATCGAGCGGCGCATTCGATGTGGGTAGTCAGCATAATATTTGTTTCCAGTACAGGAAAAATTAAGAAACTCCAGTTATCTATGCAAATAGCCATTGAGCTCCACGACTTTGAAAATCCCAGAGAGCTCTGACTTCTGATGAGGTTATCTCAACTGCATTGTGTTTTTCTTTTGCAGAGAACAGTTCAAGACAGGTCAAAAGTTCACTGCCTGTTCTGTAAAAACATTGAGAATGCTGAGTAATGTGTAAACTAATTAGAACACGATGCAATGTTATAAAAAAAAAAAAAATCTGCATAACTGAAAATATAAATATGAGAATTTGTTTTTGCTACCAATGTTCTAGTAATTACCCCTACTACACAACCAATTCATGATATCATAGTTTTTTTTTCACTTCAGTGTCTCTTTAAAGACAACTATAATGACTAAATGTCAACTGCTAGTCTCCCCAGGATCCCTGTTAAAGTAAATCTCAAAATCTGTCATTAAAAGGCTGAGAAGGTGGCCAACTTGACCTCCAAACATGTACTAGGTTCCTGGCTGTAATGCCTTCTGAGTTACAGAACAAACACGCAGACCGCAACAGTCAGAACACCTGATCTCTATGCTTCCTCTATGTGAATTATTCAAAACATATTCCCTATATTGACATTAGTAAAGATCGTTGTCTGACCCACCATGTCATAAAACTTATATCATTTATGAATTACATTTAACACTAAAATGTACATCTTGGTACCAAAACACAGCTTAATATAACAATGGTTTGTCATTTTAGCTCATGGATATTGAGATTTTAGCTCATCAGTATTTATAAAAATTTAAATCCATCAGACATCCACTAATGCTGCGAAGCCTGCCTGAGCATAAAGAGTCATTATGTCTGAATTTTTTTGGAATACAGTATACAAATTGTGGGTGAGCTCACCAAAAGAGTATGCATAAAGTAGGCAAAGAATGGTATAGCGCCAGATCCAGGTCCATTCGCAGCTTGACTGGTGGTAGCAGAAGATGGTGCTCCACTGCAAAGGGTAGTATTTCCTCAAATCCAGGCCTAATCTTCTAAATCACAGCATATAGGATACTATTTTTTTTTCTTCTTCTTCATACAAGACTGTGATTTAGGTAACCCCACAACAACAACCAGCCTGTACATATACATTTTGTTAATGTACTCTGCAAATAAACCAAACTACTCTCTTCTGAAACACGACTAATAAGATGGCATGGGCAAGAAGAGAACTATTTTCTTTCTACCTCTGTAAATGAACTAGACTACATGCATGGATGAGCATCACCTCCTAAAACAATTTGGGACCAAATAGCTTGGGAAGCAAACAAGAAAAATGGGGTTAAGGACAAGCCAGGCTCTTTACCAGTGTGTTGCCAGAATATAGGTGCAAAGGAGTGACAAGGCGCATTGTATGCCCCCCATCATCTGCCAGCAGTCACATACAGTACCCTGGTTTCTCCTAGCCGACACAGGCAACCCTTAAAGAGGAGCTGTTAGGTATAGGGTCTCAGAGAAAAAAAACACATATATCAGTAGCTAAATATTGTCTGTACTTACATTACATATGCATTTCGCTGTCCACGTTTGGATTTCACAGAATTTTTATATCGTATTTGCAGAGATTGATGCTCCTGACAGCTCATGGCAGGTTCCATGTTTGTCTGTCTTGTATGAAGCCAATTGTGATGTAATATCCTCCCTTACCCTGCTTCCTGATGATTCGACTCACAAAAAAGATCCGGATCAAAGATCCTAATGGTTCATGATCCGGACAACACTACTGTGCAGTGAATATTAATTAGCCATGTGGCTAGGAACAATAGCGGACTCCTGCAGTATACCCTAACGGAACATGTGCCCTGTGAACAGTACATGGATTTTTCAGTATTGTGAGCTGGGCTGCAAGTTACAAGCTGCTGTAACATGAACCTGTAAATTCCCACTGTTAAAGCAGCCTTAGGGCAGGATAGGGAAATGAAGGGGAGGACCAAGGGAGTGCAGTGGGGAGAAGAAGCAGCCCCAGAATGCTTTGCAGTATCTGTTATGCGGCCTGCCGGCCTCCTTAGGAGCTTGAGAATAAAGAGCCTTGCTGTTCAGAAAACATCAAAGTAAGAGAGATTTTTAACTTCAGTATTGCCTTTTTGGCTTCCTTCTAAACTGTTTAACACAGGAGAATAAAGGTTTAAATTAGCTTTTGCAGCCTGACAGTTACTCTAAGTTTTTCCAGCAGTTTCAGACAGCCCCAAAAATGCGGGCAAGCATTAAGACAACTCAATGGGCTCCCTGCACTCTGGCCATGTCCTCTCCTGCCCAAAACAATCATTCAAAGTCATCTTATCTCAAGTGACAGTCTACAATATGTTTACTTGTATCCTTCGACTTTGGCCCTTTCCTCTTCAGAAGGGGAAAATCCTCTGCTGACAGTTCACAGGGAACCAACTTCTGCTTATCTCCCCTTCATAGGACAGATCAGAGTCCTCAGCAGTGAGACAGAGTATAGCTGTACAATTGCTAGCAAACCTTTTACCTAAAACATTCATGAACGATCATTTTCGGCCAATAACCATTTTGCATGCGTATACTGTATAACTTAAAGACAGACAATGCACTTTTTGCTTCAAATTACGTTTTTTGAATATTTTGGAGGACAGTCTGAGGGCATGCCTGTAAGAGCTTTCTGGACACACTGTCACCTGAAATATCAAGACCATTTGGGGTGAGAGACTGGACTGGACAACTCTGGCCCCTTAAGGACCAGAGCGGTCTTTTCTCTTTATAAACAGTGATTACGGTTATTGGCTCACAAAGTCAGGAGTCAATGAAATTGGCTCCTGACCGAGTTACGGAGCTCTGCTGTAAGCGTGACAGTAGAGCAAGCCAGCTGCAGCAACACAGTAACTGTGTGAAAATGTGGAAAGACGGGCATACCTAATCGAAATGTATTCCCTTGCAGGTTCACATGGATGGCATAGATTTCAACTATGCTGGGCCGGAACTTAATAGCACTGTGCAACACTATACAGTACATCCTGACACATCAAATGCACACACTGCTGCTGGGTATATGTAAAAATATATACAATCATGCCTTGTTAAGCATATTATTAAATCGTGATTTTTTTTTTAAATTTTTCCTCATTTTCACCTCGACGCAAACCTTACACCTTTGATGGCCAGATTACTCAGCCACAAATGTTGGGGCACTTCAATATTATGTAATAAATACACTGTAATGTAAAGACCTGAGTTTATTTGTACGTGGAAATTGTCAGTTTAAAAGTAAGTCAAGGAAAATGACTGCACCCACTGGCCTTCAATATTAAAGTCCGTCAGTGCTATACATACAATAATAATAATAGTAATAACATGGGTCAGCCACACAACAGGTCGACATGTTTTGAACTACTTATTCTTAGTCATAACCTAAACAAGGCTTGGATTGGATGATATAATAAACAACTAGCTGAATCATGATAGTCACATGGAAAGGTAAATTAAAGCAACGGTGTCAACTAAAAAACAAACCCAACAAATTAAAGTGAACCCGAGGTGAAAATAAAAAAGGAAGAGAGATAGTTTTGAGGCATTTGTAAAAAAATGTAATATTTAGGAGACACCAGCCAAATCTGGTGTGTATTGAACCAATGCACCCCAAGAGACCGTTTAAAGTAGCTCTGAAGTAAAATTGAGCAATATAAGCTGAGCATATGTTAAAGGGATACTGTAGGGGGGGTCGGGGGAAAATGAGCTGAACTTACCCGGGGCTTCTAATGGTCCCCCGCAGACATCCTGTGTTGGCGCAGCCACTCACCGATGCTCTGGCCCCGCCTCCAGTTCACTTCTGGAATTTCTGACTTTAAAGTCAGAAAGCCACTGCGCCTGCACGCCCGTGTCCTCGCTCCCGCTGATGTCACCAGGAGTGTACTGCGCAGACACAGACCATACTGGGCCTGCACTGTGCGCTCTTGATGACATCAGTGGGATCGAGGACACGGCAACGCAGGCGCAGCGGTTTTCTGACTTTAAAGTCAGAAATTCCAGAAGTGAACTGGAGGCGGGGCCGGAGCATCGGTGAATGGCTACGCCAACACAGGATGTCTGCGGCGGACCGTTAGAAGCCCCGGGTAAGTTCAACTCATTTTCCCCTGACCCCCCTACAGTATCCCTTTAAATATATTATAAGAGGTTATGTTAGTTGCAAAGTGCATGAGAAAATGTTTTTGGTTACAGAGCTATTCCTAGAACTATTAAGTGTCATAAGAATGAGTCTCCACTAAGATTTTTCAAGCCTTCTGTCCTTTATCTACTGAGTGACTTCACTCATCAAGCTCAGCTCACCATACCCCCACTTTACCTCGCTGCCTCTGCTGTCTGGTACTACTGTAAATTTACAATGCAGTTTTTGCAGTAGAGAACTGCTATTTATAGAATTTTTCATCCCAAGCGGTTTCTATCACTTGGATTTTCTTTCAAGTGCATCTCTGGAGAAAGACTAAAATCCTTTGGTTAGCATTTCAGCCATTAAGGAATTAAACTACATGCACACCTTCAATTGCGGTCACCCTTAATGATCGTTAATCGATTCTTAGTGTGACAATTTTGGGAATAAGTGATGAGTTAAGGTTACATACACACTTTCAACTGCTGTCACCCTTAATGATTGTTAATGGATTATTAAGAAGACAGTTTCGGGAATGAGTGATGTATAGACAAGCTGTTAAGCTAGAACTGAGCAGTGTGTGCCATTTATGAAGGCGGAAAGAGGAAAATGGAGGACACAAGTAAGTGGCATCTAACAGTGCAGAGGGCAAAAGCACAGTGCACTTCTTTTCTGATCAGCAAACCACAATGGCAAATCCCTAAATGACGTCATGGGGCTGCTGTACCCATGCTATATTCTCAAATGAAACTGCTAGAACAATCGTATTGACTGAAGGTTATCCAGTGTGTATACCAAGCTTTATGGTCAATCGTATTGTTTTGGTCAAATGACTGTTCTGAAGCAGTAAGCTAAGCTGAATTGAGCAATTGTGTTTTGTGTAGGCCGCAGCCACACAAAAAAGGTGGAAAAAAGAATCACCCTCTGCGCCTGTCTGTGTCATTCACAGCTAAGGAGTGATTATATGGATTAGGCATCAGCAACAGGGAGAGGATTCCTTCTACCTTCAACTGCAAGGCTGCATCCCACCCCTCCTCCAAGCACTACCAATGACTGCAAATAAATCTCAACTTACTTCCTAGGACAAGCATTTGACACAAAGAAATGGCAAACCAGGCTAGAAAGCATTAGCTTCTTAAAGGGATACTGTAAGGGGGTCGGGGGAAAATTAGTTGAACTTACCCGGGGCTTCTAATGGTCCCCCGCAGACATCCTGTGCCCGCGCAGCCACTCCCCAATGCTCCGGCCCCGCCTCCGGTTCACTTCTGGAATTTCTGACTTTAAAGTCAGAAAACCACTGAGCCTGCATGACTGTGACCTCACTCTCGCTGGTGTCACCAGGAGCGTACTGCGCAGGCCCAGTATGGTCTGTGCCTGCGCAGTATGCTCCTGTTGACATCTGCGGGATTGAGGACATGGCAATGCAGGCGCAGTGGTTTTCAGACTTTAAAGTCTAAAATTCCAGAAGTGAACCAGAGGCAGGGCCAGAGCATTGGGGAGTGGCTGCGCGGGAACAGGATGTCTGCGGGGGACCATTAGAAGCCCCGGGTAAGTTCAACTCATTTTCCCCCGACCCCCCTACAGTATCCCTTTAAATGATACCAGTGGCACATGAATACTTTGCTTTAGATACATGAATACATTCTGCAGCATGATTTTAGCTTTTACTTGGCGTTCTGTTTTAAAGTGAAAATAAACTGATAAGGTAAACAATTGTATCTATCCTCCTACTCCTACATCCAACAGTTTTATGTTAGGTTTAAGAACTTTAAAATTACATTCATAGCTTGTCTCAGCGCAATGTAACAATCTGTACTGTGTCTCATAAAAAGCTAAAATACATTAACTATTGACCTTTTTCATCTATCCCCTGCTCTCAGAAACCCAGTTCTCGGTTCTCTTGGGAAACCCATTCCCAAGAGTGCTAAGGGGCAGAATTAGTGAAATTAGCAATTTTTTTTGCTGATTGTCATAAAATAACCCATATACTGTGTGAAGCTAGCACGTCCTTTTCAGTATGCAGGCATAGTGCTACTGGCAGTGAGGCAGCTGCTAATCAGTGGCTGTTACTGCTGCTGGCTCAGTGGCAGTTGCTAATCAGTGGCTGCTACAGTGGTGGCTGATAACCTACAGGGGAGCAAAGGTGGAGGCAGAGTGGAGATACAAGATGTCTCCTGTATGCGGGAACACATTTACAGCCTGAATGCCACTTAAAATGAACAACTGTAGAGCGCTTCGGCTGGACTTTGCACATGCCTGGCATAGGCAGTTACCAAACTTAAAGGGAGTCTGAAGCGAAAATAAACTTATGATATAATGAATTGTATGTGTAGCACAGCTAGGAAAAAAAATTAGTAGCAAAGAACAGAGTCTCATATTGTTTCCAGTACAGGAAGCGTTAAGAAACTTCAGTTGTTATATATGCACGAGAGCTTCTCTGAGCTCTCTGGACCAGATTTATCAAAGCATTACTGACAGTTTTTTCTTCTAAAACTGTTCTAATCAGCAGAGGAACTGTTCTGCATGATAGTAAGAAACTTCTCAAATCCTATGTAATAGCGGCAGTTTAGCGTGGATTTCTAGAGCTACACTACAGTTAAGAAAAGTGCAAATCCATCCCTAAACTGCTGCAGATTAAGAAGTGCTTCATAGCAGTTCTCCAAATAGTGCAGCAGAGCAGGCTAGATGTGATTTGTGAACGGCTCCTCCCTCTCACTCTGACTCAACTTGGGTGGGAGACAATTCTATTTTCTGAAGCACTTATACATTAAAGAAACAGTGAGGGGCAGCTTCAGATAAGCTTTTACTGCAGGGAAGTTCAAAGTGTTGTTAGCTCTGCCGTTTCATAGTTTAAAATACAGGACCAGATTTATCAAGAGTGTCTGAGACAAAATATTAGTAGGTTTTTAGAAATCTGTGCAGAACTGTCTCAGACATCCTAAGAAATCACTAGATGGTGCAGATTTCTCCTTAAACTGTAAGGACTAGAAGGAGCTAGGAAGGTCTCTCAGGCAGTACAGTGTGTGAGGGGAATAGCTGTTGCTGAGGTAACCAACACACCTGCTGTCAGCAAGCTCTGAGTGAGGGGGGATGAGCTCTCCACAAATCACATCTAGCCTGCACTGTCTGAAGAACTGCTAATGAGCACTTCTTAATCTGCAGCAGTTAAGGAATGGATTTGCACTTTTCTTAACTGTAGTGCAGCTCTAGAAATCCACGCTAAACTGCCGCTATTACATAGGCTTTGAGAAGTTTCTTACTATCATGCAAAACTGTTCTGCTGGTTAGAACAGTTTTAGAAGAAAAAACTGTCGGTAATGCGCTGATAAATCTCCCCCACAGTGTGTGGTTTGTACAGGTAGTCCCTGGTTAACGAACGAGTTAGGGACTGTAGGTTCGTTCTTAACCTGAATCTGTTCTTTAAGAGACACTGAAGCGGAAAAAAATATATGATATAACGAATTGGTTGTGCACTATGAATAATTACTAGAAGATTAGTAGCAAAGAAAATATTCTCATATTTTTATTTTCAGGTATATAGTGTTTTTTCTAACATTGCATCATTCTATAATATGTGCAGATTACACAACACTCAGCATTCAAAATTATTCTTTCAGAGCAGTCTGAACTAATGACCTCTCCTCTGGCAGAGAAAAAGAAATTTGTTCGCTAACAGTTGAGATAATAAAAGTCAGAAGACAGCCCTCTCCACGACTTTGAAAGTCGTAGAGCTTAATGGCTTTTTTGCATAGAGATAACAACTGGAGTTTCTTAACTCTTCCTGTACTGGGAACAATTAGACTGATGTATCTGATCTTAATGTTTTATTTCTTAGCTGTACTACACATACAAATCATAATATCATAATTTTTTTTCGCTTCAGTGTCTCTTTAAGTCGGAACAATGTGCTATCTCTGTCCCCTGTACCTCCTCTGTGCCCTCCTGTGCCTCCAGTGTCCCCCTCTGAGTCACCTCTGCACCTGCTTATACAAGTTTAAAAGCCATTTTTTCTTGTAGTTTTTGAGAAAATCTATTTTAAAAAATTCAAAGTCCAATTTTAAATTTTTTTTGGGCTTGTTACATTGGAAACACTGAATCCATGCCGTTTGCATTGGCGGGTTGTTCGTAAGTCGCGGACTACCGGTAATTGCAAATATATGACAGAATGATGCAATGTTATAAAAAAGCCATATAATTGAAAATAAAAATGAGACTCTTCTTTGCTACTAAAATTCTATTAATTATATGTATTACACATATAATTCATTATATCATAAGCTTGTTTTCACTGCAATAGGGTCGATTAATAAAAGGCTGTGCAGGAAAAAAATCTTGTCGGGAAAATACCGCATTCGGTATTTTAGACTTTTGTGTGCTAATTCATAAAAATCTTTACAGTTGCGATAGAAATGCGAAGATTTCCTGAACTAAGCTGGCGGTAATATGAGAAGCTGCCTGAGTTGTTACCGTATACACTCGAGTATAAGCCGACCCGAGTATAAGCCGACCCCTAACTTTTGCCCCAAAAACACAAGAAAAACGATTGACGCGAGTATAAGCCGAGGGTAGGAAAACCAGCACCCAGTGAGGACCTCCTAGGGCTCTCTGTTCATCCCATTTAGTCCCACAAACACCACATTTGATACTGGGAACCCCTTAATTGCATCAACTTTTCAACAGTGCACATATCTCTGCCAATGGCTGTCAATTCGTCTTTAGTATGGGCCTTTAGTTGACACCAGGAATTAAATGAACAGTTCCATAACTCAATATTAGTCCATCACATCAAGCAATAAAAGTGCATGCAGAAAGTTTAAGCTTAGGCAAATTATTAGCAGCAAAGCACTGACATTTGCAAGCTGGGTGATGCAGCAGTATTATTCCATACTGTATCACTTCTGCAAGTAATGCAAAAATCCTTAGAGCTATATACAGTAATAAATGAAATGCTCAACATTATCTGCAGGCATGTGCACATTTGAACACACCTGGCTTTATTCTAATTTTGCACCTTTACCCCCTGGCACGTGCCCCCTGCAGAGCTGTATGTCCAGTTACATCCCTCCACCACCGGATCCGTATTGTGTGCTTATTGTTCCCCCCCCTACCGGAGCGGTATTGTAGTTACGTTACCCGTCATATGTGTGTGAGTGACAGAGCATTCACTCACCAGTTCCCGCCGCCAGGTTTCATCTTAGCTCGTCAGATTCTCATCTCTATGGATTTCCTCCAGTGGGCACGCAATGTCAGGCGCCACTAAAGGGCGTCAGAGATGCAACGGGTGGTGGAAAAGCTAAAGATGAATCCTGGAGGTGGAGCCGATGATTGAATGCTCCGTCACTCACACTGCATAACTGCCGGGTAACGAAACTACAATACCGCTCCGGCGGGGGGCATAAACACGCACTACCACTCTAGCGGGGACCACATTAGCACACAATACCGATCCGGTGGGGGCATATTAGCATACAATATCGCTCCGGCGGGGGGGCACATTAGCACGCACTACCGCTCCAGCGAAAGGGGAATGTAATTAAACATACCGTCCTGGCAGGGGGCACATGTGTGCGGAACCCAGGCGTTATCTATGTATGCGGCTCTGGTGGGGGGCACACAGTGACGCGAGTATAAGCCGAGACCCCCACTTTGGTACCACTTTTTAGGTCCAAAAAACTCGGCTTATACTCTAATATATACGGTACATTTCTCCGTGCAGAGACAGCATTACAATAAAAGAGGCATCCCCAACTTCCCTTTAGATGTGCATTTTTTGTTATACTGCCTCTGTTTTCCCTGAATCTGCGCTGAATCTGTCTAGTAGTATTTCTAAACAATCTATTTGATTGCCACAGCTTAGAAGAACTTCAAGAAATGTTACACATGCAAGCTTTCTGATGTGAAAAACATCTGAAAACAGGTACCCAAGAGGTTAAAAAAAACAGCCTGCGGTACTCCAGGAAGCCTTGTTTGTTCCCTCCTCGCCGCTGCTGCCTGGGAGATCTGCTCCATTAACTTTGCTGTTATCGCTCTCTTATCACCTCTTCAAAGGAGACAGTAATTGCACGGAGAATACCACCTGCTCTAATCTTTATGAATTGACAATTTAGGCCCAGTGCACACCAAAACCGCTAGCAGATCTACAAAACGCTAGCGGTTTTTGGTGCGGATGTCAGAGATTTGGCCCAGTGCACACCGAGCGGATTTGGATGTGATCCGCCGGCCGCATCCACCTGTAAATCCGGTTGGCTAATGTATTTCAATGGGCTGGTGCACACCGGCGGTTTGAGGTTTTTAGCAAACCGCAAACGTGAAGCAGGAGACACGTTTGCGGTTTGCTACAAACCTCAAACTGCAGCCCATTGAAATACATTAGCCAAGCGGATTTACAGGCGGATGCGGCCGGCGGATCGCATCCAAATCCGCTCGGTGTGCACTTGGCCTTATTGACATTTAGGGACGTGTCGAGGTATTCACCGCACAAGGCGGTAATTTACCTCACTGCTCAGGAATTTCAGCTCTTCATGCGGTAACAGCTTTTATGAATAGACACTTTGCTAAGTGTTCGGTAAAGTCAGATTTTTCAGCATTATCGCATGCGGGAATGCTTTATGAATCGAGGCCCATGTGTTGTAATCCACATATGTGGAATCGCAGGGTTTTCAAGGGGCATTGTAAACATAAATGCATACGTATACTTTGCAATGCATTAATGACAAATGTTCAATATACAGCTATCAAAAACCCCTTACAAGCCCAAACAGTCCAACCCTCTTACCCCCAATCCTCACCTGTGCCCTTGTGTCATCATCACCATCACTATATGATCTGTGGATTGGATTGACTCCCGTAAGAAGCAAAGGTTTTTTTTTTGTTTTTTTTTAAATTAGGCGATCTTGTGTTTTCCTAGTGAACCTTGTGAGTCCTGTGTGGCATACCATGTTGTATATTTAAAAAGTTTCCATTATGAATTGTATTTCTTGTGTTGTGAACATGCTAACAAACTTTCCCCAAAAACGCACACAATTTTGTATGCTTTTGATGTAATTTTTCACATGCATTTTTTGGATATCATGATTTCTGCCTAGCAATAGCTGTTTACCTACTAATTAACATACAACATTTGCCTATTTGCTACTTTGTTGCGTAGGTTGACGAACAGTGCGATGTGATTTTCCAGGATCACAGAAAACCTATAGACATGTGTTCCTATGCAGTGCCAAAAAGGCAGCATGCTCTCAGGTTTTTTTTTCATGCACTTACAGTGGTTTGCAAAAGTATTCGCCCCCCTTGACGGTTTCCACATTTTGTCATATTACTGCCACAAACATGAATCAATTTTATTGGAATTCCACGTGAAAGACCAATACAAAGTGGTGTACACGTGAGAAGTGGAACGAAAATCATACAGGATTCCAAACATTTTTTTTTTTTACAAATCAATAACTGCAAAGTGGGGTGTGCGTAATTATTCAGCCCCCTTTGGTCTGAGTGCAGTCAGTTGACCATAGATATTGCCTGATGAGTGCTAATGACTAAATAGAGTGCACCTGTGTGTAATCTAATGTCAGTAAAAAATACAGCTGCTCAGAGGTTGTCTAAGAGAATCTTGGGAGCAACAACACCATGAAGTCCAAAGAACACACCAGACAGGTCAGGGATAAAGTTATTGAGAAATTTAAGGCAGGTTTAGGCTACAAAAAGATTTCCAAAGCCTTGAACATCCCTCGGAGCACTGTTCAAGCGATCATTCAGAAATGGAAGGAGTATGGCACAACTGTAAACCTACCAAGACAAGGCCGTCCACCTAAACTCACAGGCCGAACAAGGAGAACGCTGATCAAAAATGCAGTCAAGAGGCCCATGGTGACTCTGGACGAGCTCCAGAGATCTACAGCTCAGGTGGGAGACTCTGTCCATAAGACAGCTGTTAGTTGTGCACTGCACAAAGTTGGCCTTTATGGAAGAGTGACAAGAAGAAAGCCATTGTTACATAACACTGCACATCACTCAGAACACACCATCCCCACTGTTAAATATGGTGGTGGCAGCTTCATGCTCTGGGGGTTTATAAGAGAAATGCTGCGCTGCCCAGAACAAAAAACAATCTCCACAATAAAAAACCTTAAAAGTCAATGATCAATGTCCAAAGAGAGTTCTGTGAGTGCGCTGTGGTCAATCCTGTATGTAGCTGCGTACGATCACGTGACCTGCGTCAGGCGGAGCAAAAGAAGAATGGGCAAGGATTTCAGTCTCTAGATGTGCAAAGCTGGCAGAGACATACCCTAAAAGACTGGCAGCTGTAATTGCAGCAAAAGGTGGTTCTACAAAGTATTGACTCAGGGGGCCGAATAATTACGCACACCCCACTTTGCAGTTATTTATTTGTAAAAAATGTTTGGAATGATGTATGATTTTCATTCCACTTCTCACGTGTACACCACTTTGTATTGCTCTTTCATGTGGAATTCCAATAAAACTAATTCATGTTTGTGGCAGTAATGTGACAAAATGTGGAAAACTTCAAGGGGGGGCGAATACTTTTGCAAACCTCTGTACAGGCATTTGGAAAACCACAGTATATGTAAACTAGCCCATTCACTTTAATTCCTGTGCTGAAAAATGCATGATATGGAAATGCAGCCTGTGTGCGAGGAGAAAAGGAGTTACGTGTGCACTTTAGGACTCCATTTCCTTTATGTATATAATTGACTTGATTTTTTGTTTTTTATAGATGTTGGATGCATGCTTTATGGACATATAAAGTAGCTATAAGTGGAGTCGTTTTCTGATGTCTGTGGCAATATACAGAAATAAATAGCAATGGCTTTTTTGACATACAGGGCGCAGCAGACAAATCTATATTAGATTATAGGGCAGGTAACACCTTCTACAGCCCTGATTTTGTTACTCAAGTAGCCGGTGCGGCATACATATATACTGTATATACTCAAGTAGAAGTCTAGAAGTTTAGGTTTGATTCACTTCATAAAAGTATAGGGGTCAACACTGAGCACACTGAATAATGTGTGTACCATTAGCGACATTCCCATTTGCAACAATTTACCCAGTGGCAAGTGATACAAGGAAAGGAAATGCCAAGAATACACAGGTCTGAAAGTCCTGGCCACAAAAATTACTAAGCAAAGGGGCGGGGAAAATACTGGGCTGCATAAAAGGGAGTGAATAAGTGCAGCACTTGGGGGCCTGCATTGGCTGCATTCAAGGGACAAGAGGGGTTAATGGCTGCAATACTGTATGCAGTGCAGTCATCAACACCCCCTGGGCCCCAAGTGCAGCCATTAAGTTTGCTGGGTAGACTTATACTTGAGTCAATAAAATACTCCAGCTTAAGGGCTGGTTCACACGGACGTCTGACCGGCTTTCGGCGGCGTTGCGTTCGGGCTTTCAGTTGTGATCAGCATTTTTTTCCCCAAAGAGGGACATTAGCTGTGGCGGTTAATCGCCCCAGGACGCTACATGTAGCGTCCAGGGTCACCTCGAACGCCAGGGAAAATTGGGATCTGAATGCCACGTCCGCATGAACGCCAGTAAACGTCTGGTACAAACGCTCCCATTCACTTGAATGGGAGCATTTAATGCCAAGTCCCGAACGCTGGTGTTAAACGCGGGGCAGACGTCTGTGTGAACCAGCCCTAAGAGGATTGAATATTGGAATAGACTTATTCACAAACTCAACTTGTATTCAAGTATATACAGTATACACACCACAGGTGAGCTGGGCACAAGGTGAGCCAAATGACAGATCAATCCCCTGCTGTCGCTCAAATCCCCAGCGGTGTTAAATACTATTCCCCCTCTGAGTCTTTACTAGCAACTGCCGGTAACCCCAAACTACTCGTGTGAGGTGCGTAGTATTGCACTCATCTAGCGCTGAAATAACCTGCTTCAACCAGTGTGCTTCCTTCTCCATTGTATTTTGTGCTGGAGATGTAAACATGTCAGCTGAAGTAATCATTCCCATCTCAATAGCAGCTGATGGCAATGCAAATTATTTCAGTAAACACACACAGATCTCCAGACCAGAGGGACATACTGTAGCCACGTCTGTGCAATACAGCTTGTGACAACACTTGAAAACGCACAGAAATGATTTGGTAAGGTGTTTTTTTTTCTTCCCAAGAGAAATAGAGCAACACTGAAAACTAGTAAGATTTGTGTATCAATGTCATGAATTTGATAAATGGATGTTGACATCAATAATGTTGCACATATATTAAAGGATCTTCTGCTCATATACCAAAGCTCACCTGTCACAGTAAAATGATCACTTTACCGAATTCTAACTTGATCAATGACCATATACATTGCTAAATCTTTGTAGAAATATATTTTTTCTCTTGCAGAGATGTATTACCTCAATTGTTGCATATATATTATACACATACACACCATACATATTTATACATACACACCATACATATTTATACATACACACCATACATATTTATATACACACACACACACGTATACATACATACACACACACACACACACACACACACACACACACACACACACACCTGAGGGGAATGTATGCAGTACGTGAGGAAATACCACCGCTCATCTCTACTAATCTCTGATGTACGGTGAGCTCAGGACAAAAATCTGCACATCATTGTTGCTTCCGTTTCCTAATTACACTGTATATGTCCTTCTGTGCTGCCTAGTGGTGTAATTTGTGAGGTGAGCCTACGTTAGGCTTAATAAAGCTGTCTTTACAGACGTAAGGAAGAAGTGAGAGCTCACTGATAAAAGGTGCCATGCTGAGAACTTGAAGTGCTGGGGTGTTATTAAGGAAATGTCACTTGGAGCTGAGCTTTCCACAGATCAGTAAATTCACTTATACATTCCTTGCATATTTCGTACCATTGATTCATTTTATAATGACATTACCGTACATTGCTTTGCAGCAGAATAAGTTCAATGTGGATTAATCCTGTTATCACCCAACAGTGAGACGTACATGTACCGTAGCCCCCAAATAGACATAGGAGTTGAAAGTGCAAACACAACCCGACCCACCTCAGGGCATATCCTAAGCAAATTGGAACATTAACATGATACTTTACTGCAGTGTTTCTCAAACCGGTCCTTGTGACTCCCCAACGGTGCAAGTTTTGCAGGCAACCTCACCTATGCACAAGTGGGGTAATTAGTGTCTCAGCTACATGAAATTTACCAAGCTGAGAAACTACTTACCCCACCTGTGCATAGGTGAGGTTGCCTGCAAAACATGCACCGTTGGGGAGTCACGAGGACAGGTTTGAGAAACACTGAGCTACTGAGTCAGAACCCAATTCATTACTCCACTCAAATCTGCTAGAAATTGATGCATCGGGTGGCCCAATCGATCGGTTGAATTTCACCCGTCTCCTTGCATCCATTGTTTTAAGGTGCATATACAGAGATGCACACACTAACTGTCACCTGCAGGGGTCAGGATTTGATAGCTGGGGGATGAGTGCTGTACAGATGCCTTGCACAGTTGCTATGGAGGAGGGATGATGGTATGGCGCATAGCATCTTTAATAGGGCAGTGTGAGTAGGGAAGGAATAGGCTTGGCCTGTGCTCGGCTGAGACTATGTGGCACTCTGGACCTTTTGGCAACGCATCTGGGCTGCTGTACACAAGCTAGATTCTCAGCAGTAACGGCCCTAACTAGCTGACTTAGCTGAAAACCTTTTGGTCCCCTTTCACACTTATCACATTTTCTTGCATTGTGGTTATCTCCCCCGCCACAGCTTAACGCGAGGGCAATGAAAGTCGATGGGGACTTACACATTATGGCGAAGTGGTGCGATGGAAGTAGGGAAATCATCGCAAGGCTGCCGCAAACTCTGCAGTGCATTGCCGCATGATCCGTGCCTACTGCACGGATTTCGCAGCAATGCAAATCTATGGCAATGTGGTAAGTGTGAATGCCCTATCTTAAAGGGTACCTGAACTAACACGTGACATGACGATGTATGTACTGTGCCATTTCTGCAAAGGACTAGGCTATGATCAATTTTTTTCCCCTGAAAGGGTTAAAATTCAGGTATGTAACTTTAGTGGGGAGCCAGTGGGACTATAGCCCAACCCTCAGTGATGACAAATTAAAATCCTTAAACCACTTGCCTGGCAGAGAACAGCGTCTAAGTGCAGGGAATATACGTGTGTTTGTGTGTGTGTGTGTGTGTGTGTGTGTGTGTGTGTGTGTCTGTATACACACATACATACATATATATATACACGCACGCGCACACACACACACACACACACACACACACACACACACACACACACACACACACACACACACACACACACACACACACACACACACACACACACACACACACACACACACACACACACACACACACACACACACACACACACACACACACACACACACACACACACACACACACACACACACACAAATAGTTCATAGATTGTGGCTCTGAACTGCTATAGACCTTGTGAAAAACTGTGTCATTCAGATGAGACAGTAAAACATTACACCTACTGTATATGTATGTATATATATATATATATATATATATATATATATATATATATATATATATATATATATATATATATATATATATATATATATATTTTTTTTTTTTTATATTTATTTTTTTTAGCTTTTAAACACATAATAAAACTGAAGGGTTGTAAAGAAGTAATTTTTAGAAGAAGGAGGATATATACAATCGTTCATCTCTTCAGTTTATTTTCAGTTCAGCTTTGCGTTACATAAGGAGCATTTAGTCAATGAAGGCTTACAAGCAATTAGGAGGCATACACAAGAAATATATTTGAATACATCCAGTGTATGGTGCTTTATAAGACAGCTGACTTTGGCTTTTGGTGCCTGCAGTGATGAACTTGCATAAGAGCTACAATTTAAAAAGAGCTTTTACGCCAAGCTAGCAGAACATGTAATAGCAGCCTGTCATCTACCTATAACAGAACAATTACAGGGCGCAGCAGGCTGACTTACTCCCCCTAGTTATGTACGACCAGGGAGAAGATCTGAAGACCACGGCTGATAGAAGGCTTAGTACTTTGCTTGTTACTAGAGCAAAATGTGACACCAGGTCATGTGACATCAATAACATTTATCCTCACTTACGCCTGCCTGCAGCTTCATCATGGACTGGTATTTGCTGTTATTTTTATTTGTTTTTGCCATTTTCTGCTTTGGCTCTTTAATGCTGTAAATCTGTCAACCTGAAATGTTCCATCAATCCTATTACAGGTTGGACATGCCTACAATCGGAAACAAATTACCTTTTTTAAACTGAGCTTTTCAGATAAAGCGGTTTGCATTATCATTACAAAAGCAGAAGGGAATTAAATGCTATTTGAAAGCAGCTTTCGGTGTTATTTGCTGTACAACAAATACGCTAAGCTAAGAATTAGGAGAAATACAAGAGAAGGAATTTGTTTTGAAAATCTGAACAAAAAAAAAAAAAAAGCACAAGGCGGCAGAGGAGAGGAAGTCCATTAGTGTAAATAAAAGTTCAGCGAGACAGAAATAAAAGGAAGAATGGATAGTCAAGTAATACTTTATAGGTAGTGTGTCTCAGATATGCAGAGTTATCTTAGCAGCACAGATCCCCATCTGATTGGTCTGACTGTAGAGTACCTTCCGGTCCTTCCTGAGCAACGGTTAAATTCACAATGGTGGCGGCTGCTGCTGACTTAGTGGAAGATGCTGCTGCACAGTAGTGTCACAGTGGTGGTGGCTGCTGCTGACTTAGTGGAAGATGCTGCTGGCACAGTAGTGTCACAATGGTGGCGGCTGCTGCTGACTTAGTGGAAGATGCTGCTGGCACAGTAGTGTTACATTGGTGGCAGCTGCTGCTGACTTAGTGGAGGATTCTGCAGGCACAGTAGTGTCACATTGGTGGCAGCTGCTGCTGACTTAGTGGAAGATGCTGCTGCACAGTAGTGTCACAGTGGTGGCGGCTGCTGCTGACTTCGTGAAGGATGCTGCTGGCACAGTAGTGTCACATTGGTGGTGGCTTCTGCTGACTTAGTGGAGGATGCTGCTGGCATAGTAGTGTCACAGTGGAGGCGGCGGCTACTGCTGACTTAGTGGATGATGCTGCTGGCACAGTAGTGTTACATTGGTGGCGGCTTCTGCTGATTTAGTGGAGGATGCTGCTGGCACAGTAGTGTCACATTGGTGGCAGCTGCTGCTGACTCAGTGGAGTATGCTGCTGGCACAGTAGTGTCACATTGGTGGCAGCTGCTGCTGACTTAGTGGAGGATGCTGCTGGCACAGTAGTGTCACAGCGGTGGGGGCTGCTGCTGACTCAGTGGAGGATGCTGCTGGCACAGTAGTGTTACATTGGTGGCAGCAGCTGCTGACTTAGTGGAGGATGCTGCTGGCACAGTAGTGTCACAGTGGAGGCGGCGGCTGCTGCTGACTTAGTGGAGGATGCTGCTGGCACAGTGGTGTCACATTGGTGGCAGCTTCTGCTGACTTAGTGGAGGATGCTGCTGGCACAGTAGTGTCACATTGGTGGCAGCTGCTGGTGACTTAGTGGAGGATACTGCTGGCACAGTAGGGTCACATTGGTGGCAGCTGCTGCTGACTTAGTGGAGGATGCTGCTGGGACAGTAGTGTCACAATGGTGACAGCTGTTGCTAACTTAGTGAAGGATGCTGCTGGCACAGTAGTGTCATGTTGGTGGCGGCTGCTGCTTACTTAGTGGAGGATGCTGCTGGCACAGTAGTGTCATGTTGGTGGCTGCTGCTGACTTAGTGGAGGATTCTGCTGGCACAGTAGTGTCACAGCGGTGGGGGCTGCTGCTGACTTAGTGGAGGATGCTGCTGGCACAGTAGTGTCACAGTGATGGCAGCTGCTGCTGACTTAGTGGAGGATGCTGCTGGCACAGTGGTGTCATGTTGGTGGCTGCTGCTGACTTAGTGGAGGATGGTGCTGGTACAGTAGTGTCTCAATGGTGGCGGCTGCTGCTGACTTAGTGGAGGATGCTGCTGGCACAGTAGTGTCACAGCGGTGGCGGCTGCTGCTGACTTAGTGGAGGATGCTGCTGTTACAGTAGTGTCACAATGGTGGCGGCTGCTGCTGACTTAGTGGAGGATGCTGCTGGCACAGTAGTGTCACAATCGTGGCGGCTGCTGCTGACTTAGTGGAGGATGCTGCTGGCACAGTAGTGTCACAGCGGTGGGGGCTGCTTCTGACTTAGTGGAGGATGCTGCTGGCACAGTAGTGTCACAATGGTGGCGGCTGCTGCTGACTTAGTGGAGGATGCTGCTGGCACAGTAGTGTCACAGCGGTGGGGGCTGCTGCTGACTTAGTGGAGGATGCTGCTGGCACAGTAGTGTCACAATGGTGGCAGCTGCTGCTGACTTAGTGGCGGATGCTGCTGGCACAGTAGTGTCACAATGGTGGCGGCTGCTGCTGACTTAGTGGAGGATGCTGCTGGCACAGTAGTGTCACAGTGGTGGGGGCTGCTGCTGACTTAGTGGAGGATGCTGCTGGCACAGTAGTGTCGTGTTGGTGGCTGCTGCTGCTGACTTAGTGGAGGATGCTGCTGGCACAGTAGCGTCACAATGGTGGTGGCTTCTGCTGACTTAGTGGAGGATGCTGCTGGCACAGTAGTGTCACAGTGGTGGGGGCTGCTGCTGACTTAGTGGCGGATGCTGCTGGCACAGTAGTGTCACAGCGGTTGGGGCTTCTGCTGACTTAGTGGAGGATGCTGCTGGCACAGTAGTGTTACATTGGTGGCTGCTGCTGACTTAGTGGAGGATGCTGCTGGCACAGTAGTGTCACAGTGGTGGGGGCTGCTGCTGACTTAGTGGAGGATGCTGCTGGCACAGCAGTGTCACAGTGGTGGTGGCTTCTGCTGACTTAGTGGAGGATGCTGTTGGAACAGTAGTGTTACAGTGGTGGCAGCTGCTTCTGACTTAGTGGAGGATACTGCTGGCACAGTAATGTCACAGCGGTGGTGGCTGCTGCTGACTTAGTGGAGGATGCTGCTGGCACAGTAGTGTTACATTGGTGGCTGCTGCTGACTTAGTGGAGGATGCTGCTGGCACAGTAGTGTCACATTGGTGGCGACTGCTGCTGACTTAGTGGAGGATGCTGCTGGCACAGTAGTGTCACAATGGTGGCGGCGGCTGCTGACTTAGTGGAGGATGCTGCTGGCACAATGGTGGCGGCTGCTT
The DNA here is from genome assembly GCF_040937935.1 of Hyperolius riggenbachi. Lineage (NCBI taxonomy): Eukaryota > Metazoa > Chordata > Amphibia > Anura > Hyperoliidae > Hyperolius > Hyperolius riggenbachi. The sequence continues at coordinate 207,727,628 of NC_090646.1, read as the reverse complement.
CTGACTTAGTGGAGGATGCTGCTGGCATAGTAGTGTCACATTGGTGGCAGCTGCTGCTGACTTAGTGGAGGATGCTGCTGGCACAGAAGTGTCACATTGGTGGCGGCTGCTGCTGACTTAGAGGAGGATGCTGCTGGCACAGTAGTGTCACAATGGTGGCGGCTGCTGCTGACTTAGTGGAGGATGCTGCTGGCACAATGGTGGCGGCTGCTTCTGACTTAGTGGAGGATGCTGCTGGCATAGTAGTGTCACATTGGTGGCAGCTGCTGCTGACTTAGTGGAGGATGCTGCTGGCACAGAAGTGTCACATTGGTGGCGGCTGCTGCTGACTTAGTGGAGGATGCTGCTGGCACAGTAGTGTCACAATGGTGGCGGCTGCTGCTGACTTAGTGGAGGATGCTGCTGGCACAGTAGTGTCACAGCGGTGGGGGCTGCTGCTGACTTAGTGGAGGATGCTGCGGGCACAGTGTCAGTGGTGGGGGCTGCTGCTGACTTAGTGGAGGATGCTGCCGGCACAGTAGTGTCACAATGGTGGCGGCTGCTGCTGACTTAGTGGAGGATGCTGCTGACACAGTGTCACAGCGGTGGGGGCTGCTGCTGACTTAGTGGAGGATGCTGCGGGCACAGTGTCAGTGGTGGCGGCTGCTGCTGACTTAGTGGAGGATGCTGCTGGCACAGTAGTGTCACAATGGTGGCGGCTGCTGCTGACTTAGTGGAGGATGCTGCTGACACAGTGTCACAGCGGTGGGGGCTGCTGCTGACTTAGTGGAGGATGCTGCGGGCACAGTGTCAGTGGTGGGGGCTGCTGCTGACTTAGTGGCGGCTGCTGGCACAGTAGTGTTACATTGGTGGCAGCTGCTGCTGACTCAGTGGAGGATGCTGCTGGCACAGTAGTGTCACAATGGTGGCGGCTGCTGCTGACTTAGTGGCGGATGCTGCTGGTACAGTAGTGTCACAGTGATGGCAGCTGCTGCTGACTTAGTGGAGGATGCTGCTGGCACAGTAGTGTCACAGTGGTGGCAGCTGCTGCTGACTTAGTGGAGGATGCTGCTGGCACAGTAGTGTTACATTGGTGGCTGCTGCTGACTTAGTGGAGGATGCTGCTGGCACAGTAGTGTCACAGTGGTGGGGGCTGCTGCTGACTTAGTGGAGGATGCTGCTGGCACAGCAGTGTCACAGTGGTGGTGGCTTCTGCTGACTTAGTGGAGGATGGTGCTGGTACAGTAGTGTCTCAATGGTGGCGGCTGCTGCTGACTTAGTGGAGGATGCTGCTGGCACAGTAGTGTCACAGCGGTGGCGGCTGCTGCTGACTTAGTGGAGGATGCTGCTGTTACAGTAGTGTCACAATGGTGGCGGCTGCTGCTGACTTAGTGGAGGATGCTGCTGGCACAGTAGTGTCACAATGGTGGCGGCTGCTGCTGACTTAGTGGAGGATGCTGCTGGCACAGTAGTGTCACAGCGGTGGGGGCTGCTTCTGACTTAGTGGAGGATGCTGCTGGCACAGTAGTGTCACAATGGTGGCGGCTGCTGCTGACTTAGTGGAGGATGCTGCTGGCACAGTAGTGTCACAGCGGTGGGGGCTGCTGCTGACTTAGTGGAGGATGCTGCTGGCACAGTAGTGTCACAATGGTGGCAGCTGCTGCTGACTTAGTGGCGGATGCTGCTGGCACAGTAGTGTCACAATGGTGGCGGCTGCTGCTGACTTAGTGGAGGATGCTGCTGGCACAGTAGTGTCACAGTGGTGGGGGCTGCTGCTGACTTAGTGGAGGATGCTGCTGGCACAGTAGTGTCGTGTTGGTGGCTGCTGCTGCTGACTTAGTGGAGGATGCTGCTGGCACAGTAGCGTCACAATGGTGGTGGCTTCTGCTGACTTAGTGGAGGATGCTGCTGGCACAGTAGTGTCACAGTGGTGGGGGCTGCTGCTGACTTAGTGGCGGATGCTGCTGGCACAGTAGTGTCACAGCGGTTGGGGCTTCTGCTGACTTAGTGGAGGATGCTGCTGGCACAGTAGTGTTACATTGGTGGCTGCTGCTGACTTAGTGGAGGATGCTGCTGGCACAGTAGTGTCACAGTGGTGGGGGCTGCTGCTGACTTAGTGGAGGATGCTGCTGGCACAGCAGTGTCACAGTGGTGGTGGCTTCTGCTGACTTAGTGGAGGATGCTGTTGGAACAGTAGTGTTACAGTGGTGGCAGCTGCTTCTGACTTAGTGGAGGATACTGCTGGCACAGTAATGTCACAGCGGTGGTGGCTGCTGCTGACTTAGTGGAGGATGCTGCTGGCACAGTAGTGTTACATTGGTGGCTGCTGCTGACTTAGTGGAGGATGCTGCTGGCACAGTAGTGTCACATTGGTGGCGACTGCTGCTGACTTAGTGGAGGATGCTGCTGGCACAGTAGTGTCACAATGGTGGCGGCGGCTGCTGACTTAGTGGAGGATGCTGCTGGCACAATGGTGGCGGCTGCTTCTGACTTAGTGGAGGATGCTGCTGGCATAGTAGTGTCACATTGGTGGCAGCTGCTGCTGACTTAGTGGAGGATGCTGCTGGCACAGAAGTGTCACATTGGTGGCGGCTGCTGCTGACTTAGAGGAGGATGCTGCTGGCACAGTAGTGTCACAATGGTGGCGGCTGCTGCTGACTTAGTGGAGGATGCTGCTGGCACAATGGTGGCGGCTGCTTCTGACTTAGTGGAGGATGCTGCTGGCATAGTAGTGTCACATTGGTGGCAGCTGCTGCTGACTTAGTGGAGGATGCTGCTGGCACAGAAGTGTCACATTGGTGGCGGCTGCTGCTGACTTAGTGGAGGATGCTGCTGGCACAGTAGTGTCACAATGGTGGCGGCTGCTGCTGACTTAGTGGAGGATGCTGCTGGCACAGTAGTGTCACAGCGGTGGGGGCTGCTGCTGACTTAGTGGAGGATGCTGCGGGCACAGTGTCAGTGGTGGGGGCTGCTGCTGACTTAGTGGAGGATGCTGCCGGCACAGTAGTGTCACAATGGTGGCGGCTGCTGCTGACTTAGTGGAGGATGCTGCTGACACAGTGTCACAGCGGTGGGGGCTGCTGCTGACTTAGTGGAGGATGCTGCGGGCACAGTGTCAGTGGTGGCGGCTGCTGCTGACTTAGTGGAGGATGCTGCTGGCACAGTAGTGTCACAATGGTGGCGGCTGCTGCTGACTTAGTGGAGGATGCTGCTGACACAGTGTCACAGCGGTGGGGGCTGCTGCTGACTTAGTGGAGGATGCTGCGGGCACAGTGTCAGTGGTGGGGGCTGCTGCTGACTTAGTGGCGGCTGCTGGCACAGTAGTGTTACATTGGTGGCAGCTGCTGCTGACTCAGTGGAGGATGCTGCTGGCACAGTAGTGTCACAATGGTGGCGGCTGCTGCTGACTTAGTGGCGGATGCTGCTGGTACAGTAGTGTCACAGTGATGGCAGCTGCTGCTGACTTAGTGGAGGATGCTGCTGGCACAGTAGTGTCACAGTGGTGGCAGCTGCTGCTGACTTAGTGGAGGATGCTGCTGGCACAGTAGTGTTACATTGGTGGCTGCTGCTGACTTAGTGGAGGATGCTGCTGGCACAGTAGTGTCACAGTGGTGGGGGCTGCTGCTGACTTAGTGGAGGATGCTGCTGGCACAGCAGTGTCACAGTGGTGGTGGCTTCTGCTGACTTAGTGGAGGATGGTGCTGGTACAGTAGTGTCTCAATGGTGGCGGCTGCTGCTGACTTAGTGGAGGATGCTGCTGGCACAGTAGTGTCACAGCGGTGGCGGCTGCTGCTGACTTAGTGGAGGATGCTGCTGTTACAGTAGTGTCACAATGGTGGCGGCTGCTGCTGACTTAGTGGAGGATGCTGCTGGCACAGTAGTGTCACAATCGTGGCGGCTGCTGCTGACTTAGTGGAGGATGCTGCTGGCACAGTAGTGTCACAGCGGTGGGGGCTGCTTCTGACTTAGTGGAGGATGCTGCTGGCACAGTAGTGTCACAATGGTGGCGGCTGCTGCTGACTTAGTGGAGGATGCTGCTGGCACAGTAGTGTCACAGCGGTGGGGGCTGCTGCTGACTTAGTGGAGGATGCTGCTGGCACAGTAGTGTCACAATGGTGGCAGCTGCTGCTGACTTAGTGGCGGATGCTGCTGGCACAGTAGTGTCACAATGGTGGCGGCTGCTGCTGACTTAGTGGAGGATGCTGCTGGCACAGTAGTGTCACAGTGGTGGGGGCTGCTGCTGACTTAGTGGAGGATGCTGCTGGCACAGTAGTGTCGTGTTGGTGGCTGCTGCTGCTGACTTAGTGGAGGATGCTGCTGGCACAGTAGCGTCACAATGGTGGTGGCTTCTGCTGACTTAGTGGAGGATGCTGCTGGCACAGTAGTGTCACAGTGGTGGGGGCTGCTGCTGACTTAGTGGCGGATGCTGCTGGCACAGTAGTGTCACAGCGGTTGGGGCTTCTGCTGACTTAGTGGAGGATGCTGCTGGCACAGTAGTGTTACATTGGTGGCTGCTGCTGACTTAGTGGAGGATGCTGCTGGCACAGTAGTGTCACAGTGGTGGGGGCTGCTGCTGACTTAGTGGAGGATGCTGCTGGCACAGCAGTGTCACAGTGGTGGTGGCTTCTGCTGACTTAGTGGAGGATGCTGTTGGAACAGTAGTGTTACAGTGGTGGCAGCTGCTTCTGACTTAGTGGAGGATACTGCTGGCACAGTAATGTCACAGCGGTGGTGGCTGCTGCTGACTTAGTGGAGGATGCTGCTGGCACAGTAGTGTTACATTGGTGGCTGCTGCTGACTTAGTGGAGGATGCTGCTGGCACAGTAGTGTCACATTGGTGGCGACTGCTGCTGACTTAGTGGAGGATGCTGCTGGCACAGTAGTGTCACAATGGTGGCGGCGGCTGCTGACTTAGTGGAGGATGCTGCTGGCACAATGGTGGCGGCTGCTTCTGACTTAGTGGAGGATGCTGCTGGCATAGTAGTGTCACATTGGTGGCAGCTGCTGCTGACTTAGTGGAGGATGCTGCTGGCACAGAAGTGTCACATTGGTGGCGGCTGCTGCTGACTTAGTGGAGGATGCTGCTGGCACAGTAGTGTCACAATGGTGGCGGCTGCTGCTGACTTAGTGGAGGATGCTGCTGGCACAATGGTGGCGGCTGCTTCTGACTTAGTGGAGGATGCTGCTGGCATAGTAGTGTCACATTGGTGGCAGCTGCTGCTGACTTAGTGGAGGATGCTGCTGGCACAGAAGTGTCACATTGGTGGCGGCTGCTGCTGACTTAGTGGAGGATGCTGCTGGCACAGTAGTGTCACAATGGTGGCGGCTGCTGCTGACTTAGTGGAGGATGCTGCTGACACAGTGTCACAGCGGTGGGGGCTGCTGCTGACTTAGTGGAGGATGCTGCGGGCACAGTGTCAGTGGTGGGGGCTGCTGCTGACTTAGTGGAGGATGCTGCCGGCACAGTAGTGTTACAATGGTGGCGGCTGCTGCTGACTTAGTGGAGGATGCTGCTGACACAGTGTCACAGCGGTGGGGGCTGCTGCTGACTTAGTGGAGGATGCTGCGGGCACAGTGTCAGTGGTGGCGGCTGCTGCTGACTTAGTGGAGGATGCTGCTGGCACAGTAGTGTCACAATGGTGGCGGCTGCTGCTGACTTAGTGGAGGATGCTGCTGACACAGTGTCACAGCGGTGGGGGCTGCTGCTGACTTAGTGGAGGATGCTGCGGGCACAGTGTCAGTGGTGGGGGCTGCTGCTGACTTAGTGGCGGATGCTGCTGGCACAGTAGTGTTACATTGGTGGCAGCTGCTGCTGACTCAGTGGAGGATGCTGCTGGCACAGTAGTGTCACAATGGTGGCGGCTGCTGCTGACTTAGTGGCGGATGCTGCTGGTACAGTAGTGTCACAGTGATGGCAGCTGCTGCTGACTTAGTGGAGGATGCTGCTGGCACAGTAGTGTCACAGTGGTGGCAGCTGCTGCTGACTTAGTGGAGGATGCTGCTGGCACAGTAGTGCCACATTGGTGGCAGCTGCTGCTGACTTAGTGGCGGATGCTGCTGGCACAGTAGTGTCACGGTGGTGGCTGCTGCTGACTTAGTGGAGGATGCTGCTGGCACAGTGTCACAGTGGTGGGGGCTGCTGCTGACTTAGTGGAGGATGCTGCTGGCACAGTAGTGTTATGTTGGTGGCAGCTGCTGCTGACTTAGTGGAGGATGCTGCTGGCACAGTAGTGTTACATTGGTGGCAGCTGCTGCTGACTTAGTGGAGGATGCTGCTGTCACAGTAGTGTCACAATGGTGGCGGCTGCTGCTGACTTAGTGGCGGATGCTGCTGGCACAGTAGTGTCACAGTGATGGCAGCTGCTGCTGACTCAGTGGAGGATGCTGCTGGCACAGTAGTGTCACAGCGGTGGGGGCTGCTGCTGAATTAGTGGAGGATGCTGCTGGCACAGTAGTGTCACAGTGGTGGCAGCTGCTGCTGACTTAGTGGAGGATGCTGCTGGCACAGTGGTGTCACAGTGGTGGCGGCTGCTGCTGACTTAGTGGAGGATGCTGCTGGCACAGTAGCGTCACAGTGGTGGCTGCTGCTGACTTAGTGGAGGATGCTGCTGTCACAGTAGTGTCACAATGGTGGCGGCTGCTGCTGACTTAGTGGAGGATGCTGCTGGTACAGTAGTGTCCCATTGGTGGGGGCTGCTGCTGACTTAGTGGGGGATGCTGCTGGCACAGTGTCACAGTGGTGGGGGCTGCTGCTGACTTAGTGGAGGATGCTGCTGGCACAGTAGTGTCATGTTGGTGGCAGCTGCTGCTGACTTAGTGGAGGATGCTGCTGGCACAGTAGTGTTACATTGGTGGCAGCTGCTGCTGACTCAGTGGAGGATGCTGCTGTCCCAGTAGTGTCACAATAGTGGCGGCTGCTGCTGACTTAGTGGCGGATGCTGCTGGCACAGTAGTGTCACAGTGATGGCAGCTGCTGACTTAGTGGAGGATGCTGCTGGCACAGTAGTGTCACATTGGTGGCAGGTGCTGCTGACTTGGTGGAGGATGCTGCTGTCACAGTAGTGTCACAATGGTGGCGGCTGCTGCTGACTTAGTTACATATAGTTACATAGTTACATAGTTATTTTGGTTGAAAAAAGACATACGTCCATCGAGTTCAACCAGTATAAAGTACAACACCAGCCTGCTCCCTCACATATCCCTGTTGATCCAGAGGAAGGCGAAAAAACCCTTACAAGGCATGGTCCAATTAGCCCCTAAAGGGAAAAATTCCTTCCCGACTCCAGATGGCAATCAGATAAAATCCCTGGATCAACATCATTAGGCATTACCTAGTAATTGTAGCCATGGATGTCTTTCAACGCAAGGAAAGCATCTAAGCCCCCTTTAAATGCAGGTATAGAGTTTGCCATAACGACTTCCTGTGGCAATGCATTCCACATCTTAATCACTCTTACTGTAAAGAACCCTTTCCTAAATAAATGGCTAAAACATTTTTCCTCCATGCGCAGATCATGTCCTCTAGTCCTTTGAGAAGGCCTAGGGACAAAAAGCTCATCCGCCAAGGTATTATATTGCCCTCTGATGTATTTATACATGTTAATTAGATCCCCTCTAAGGCGTCTTTTCTCTAGACTAAATAAACCCAGTTTATCTAACCTTTCTCGATAAGTGAGACCTTCCATCCCACGCATCAATTTTGTTGCTCGTCTCTGCACCTGCTCTAAAACTGCAATATCTTTTTTGTAATGTGGTGCCCAGAACTGAATTCCATATTCCAGATGTGGCCTTACTAGTGAGTTAAACAGGGGCAATATTATGCTAGCATCTCGAGTTTTTATTTCCCTTTTAATGCATCCCAAAATTTTGTTAGCTTTAGCTGCAGCTGCTTGGCATTGAGTACGATTATTTAACTTGTTGTCAATGAGTACTCCTAAGTCCTTCTCCAAGTTTGATGTCCCCAACTGTATCCCATTTATTTTGTATGGTGCTAGACCATTAGTACGTCCAAAATGCATGACCTTACATTTGTCAACATTGAATTTCATCTGCCATGTATGTGCCCATATAGCCATCCTATCCAGATCCTGTTGCAATATGACACTATCTTCCTGAGAGTTAATGATTCTGCACAATTTTGTATCATCTGCAAAAATAGCAACATTGCTCACTACTGCATCTACTAGGTCATTAATAAATAAATTGAAGAGCACTGGACCCAGAACAGACCCCTGTGGGACCCCACTGCTAACAGTCTCCCATTTTGAGTATGATCCATTGACCACAACTCTTTGTTTTCTGTCCATTAGCCAGTTCCCTATCCATGAACACAGACTCTTCCCCAGTCCTTGCATCCTCAACTTTTGCACCAGACTTTTGTGGGGAACAGTGTCGAAGGCCTTTGCAAAGTCCAAGTATATCACATCTACAGCATTCCCAATATCCATATTAGCATTCACTACCTCATAAAAGCTGAGCATGTTAGTCAAACAGGACCTGTCTTTAGTAAACCCATGTTGATGCTGAGAAATAAGATTATTTTCTACTATGAAGTCATGTATAGTATCTCTTAGTAACCCCTCAAATAGTTTGCATACAACTGATGTTAAACTTACAGGTCTATAATTTCCTGGATCAGATTTTTTGCCCTTCTTAAATAATGGGAAAACGTGGGCTGTACGCCAATCCACTGGGACTCTGCCAGTTGCAAGAGAGTCACAAAAGATAAGATAAAGGGGTTTATCTATAACTGAACTTAATTCCCTTAGGACCCGAGGATGCATGCCATCCGGGCCAGGTGCCTTGTCTATTTTTAATTTATTTAGTCTTGCCTTCACTTCTTCCTGCGTTAAGTATTTAATATTACAGTTAGAAGATTGAGACTCTTCCGCCTCTGTAGTTTGCAACAGTGCTGTTTCTTTTGTGAAGACAGAAGCAAAGAAAGCATTTAATAACTCTGCCTTACCTTGGTCATCCACCATTGAGTTCCCATCCTCATCCTTTAGGAGTCCTATACAGTCAACCTTTCTTTTTTTAGAGTTAATGTACTTGTAAAACTTTTTTGGGTTAGATTTGATATCCTTAGCGATTTGTTTTTCAGCTTCAATCTTTGCCTGCCTAATTTCTTTTTTACAATTTTTATTGCACTCCTTATAATTGCTTAGTGCAGCCTCTGTCCCCTCCTGTTTTAAGACCTTATAGGCATTCTTTTTCCTCTTCATTTTATCTTTAACCTTTCTATTCATCCATAGAGGCCTTTTTTTATTCCTAGACATTTTGTTTCCATATGGGATATACATACTACAGTATTGATTGAGTATAAGTTTAAAAGCTTGCCATTTCCCTTCAGTGTCTTCCCCTTGTAGTACATTATCCCAGTTCACCAAACTTAGTGCCTGCCTAATTTGAGTGAACTTTGCTTTTCTAAAGTTCATAGTTTAGGGCCCGTTTCCACTAGGGCGAATTCGCATGCGTGGCCTGCATGCGAATTCGCATAGGCAATGAAAGTGGATGGGACTGTTTCCACTTGTCATTCTTTCCGTGCGTTTTTCTGTGCAGGATTTTTCTGCACAGTAGGGCCTGCAGAATTCGCCTGCGTGAGGAATGCAGGCGAATCGCAGCCCATGTATTTAATAGGGAAAACGCGCGTGCGTTTTTTGCCGCGATTTCGCGTGCGAATTCGCATGCAAAGTAATGCAAATTGGACCAGGCAGTGACATGGTTAAATTCGCATAGACCCTGCCTATGCGAATTCGCACGCGAAATCGCGGCAAAAAACGCACGCGGAATCGCATCCGCGTGCGTTTTCGTCAGCGGTGGAATCCCGGTGATTCGCACCGCACTAGTGGAAACGGGCCCTTAGTGGTCCCGCTGCCCCGTGGCCTATCAGTCACCAGCTCAAACGTTATCATGTTGTGATCACTATTTCCCAAATGTTCTTGAACCTGCACATTTGATACATTATCTGGTCTATTAGAAATGATCAGATCCAGTAACGCATTCCCCCTAGTTGGTTCAGTTACCATTTGAGTCAAGTAATTGTCCTGTAGTGCTGCCAGAAATCTGCTGCTTTTACCAGAATGGGTAGCCTCAATACCCCAGTCTATGTCTGGAAAGTTGAAGTCGCCCATAATTATGACCTCATTTTTACCTGCAGCTTTTTCAATCTGCTGTAGTAATCGCAGTTCTGCAGCTTCATTAATAAGAGGTGGCCTGTAGCATACCCCAATAAGCAATTGGCAACTTTTATTTCCACCATGAATATTTACCCAAACGGACTCCACATCTTCGCAATCTTCCTCCATCTCATCGTTGAGGACAGCTGTAAGAGAATTCTTAACAAAGAGACAAACCCCTCCACCTTTTTTCCCTGTTCTATCCCTCCTAAACACATTGTATCCTTTTAAATTAGCTATCCAGTCATGGCTTTCATCCATCCATGTCTCGGTTATTCCCACAATGTCATAGCCTTTGTCATTCAGAATGAACTCTAGTTCGTCTATTTTATTTGCAAGGCTCCGAGCATTGGTTACCATGCACTTTGTATTTTTACCACCACATTTACCAATTTTGTTTACATGAAATTGGCTACTTGAATTTTTACCAACCTCCTTAATCTTTACACTGTCCCCACCCCCCTCTCCACCCTCCATAATGATAGGTTCCCACTGTCTTTTTACCTCATCTTGTCTATGTATTGAGACTTTATCCTCCCGCCTCCCCCCAGATCCTAGTTTAAAATCTCCTCCAACCGTTTAGCCATCTTCTCCCCCAATGCAGCTGCACCCTCCCCATTAAGGTGCAGCCCATCCCTGCTGTAGAACCTGTAGCCGACTGCAAAGTCTGCCCAGTTCTCCAGGAACCCAAACCCTTCCTTCCTACACCAATTTCTCAGCCACTTATTTAACTCCCTAAGCTCCCTCTGTCTCTCAGATGTAGCACGTGGCACTGGCAGTATTTCAGAAAACACCACCTTGGAGGTCCTTGCTTTAAGTTTATCTCCAAGTACCTGAAAATCATTTTTGAGGACCTTCCATCTCCCACTAACTTTGTCATTGGTGCCAATGTGTACCATGACAGCCGGGTGTTCCCCAGCCCCACCCAGTAATCTGTCAATTCTTTCCGCTACATGCCGAACCCGAGCACCCGGGAGGCAACAGACTGTACGGCATTCGCGGTTTCTTCGACAGATTACCCTATCTGTGCGCCTAATAATTGAATCCCCTACCACCAGTACCTGTCTAGCCTTAGCTGCACTCCTATTCCCTTTCTCGTTACAGCAGTCTGCCCCTTGGTTGCTAAGGAGCACATCCTGCTGCAGCATTGCTACTCCTGAATCATCCTCCCCAATATTACGCAAACAAGCATACTTATTAGTGAGGGACAACTCGGGACTAGCCTCCCTGCCACTTTTTCCCCTACCCCTTCTAACTGTGACCCAACTAGCGGCTGCCTCTGCTTCTTGGTCCGGCTGTACTCCACCCTCCTCATCTTCAACGGTTCCATCCAGTGTCTGGATCGTGAGATCCAAGCTCTTCTCCATGTTGTGTATGCTTCTCAGTGTTGCGAGATGCTTATTTAGCTCTGCGACTTCCGCCTCTAACTGAGCAACACGCACACACCCAGGGCAACAGTAAACACCCTCAATCCGCTGATCAAGGCATGCATACATGTTGCAGGATGTACACTGTACAGCATAGTCCAACATGATGACTTTTGTGTGGGGAAAAATTATTTAAAGTAAACTGTGGTGGTAAAAGATGAAATGGGAGAGTGAGTGTAGCTGGGGAGGAGGAAAGGGAGATGAAGTGAAGTTGGGGAGTGAGTGAAGAGGGGGGGGGGGGGGAGGGGAGGAGGGGGAGGAGGAGGGGCGGGAGGGGTGGAGTGAGTGAAGTTGGGGTGGAGTCCTCAAAATTTAAAGACTACACCACAACGTGCCTAGCACATTCTAACCAATGCAAAAAAACCACAATATTGATTGAAGTTTTTTTTTTTTTTTTTTTTGTCCTTACCTACTTCCTCTCACCACTCTCTTTGTGCCTGTGTTGTAACGCCTGTTTTTAACGCCTATGCCACACTTGTGTCGCAGTCACTTAGTGAGCAAGCCTCAGACTGAGCAAGCTCAGTACTGAGTCCTGAAGCTGACCAAATACCTCCTGTTGCAGCTAGTCCCTCCCCCTAGCCAATTGCCTGCTGCAAAACAAACTAGAGGGAAAAGAAAAAAAAAATTGTACTTTTAAAAACTGACACTTGCTGTTTAATATCAGATGAACCACACAGACAATCCACCAGATATTGCAGCAGCAAAAAACAATATACAAACAGCAATGTAATATAATTAGTGCTCACAATTCCCAGCAGTGAAGTGAAGCAGCCCACCACCAAGTGGCGGATGCTGCTGGCACAGTAGTGTCACAGTGATGACAGCTGCTGCTGACTCAGTGGAGGATGCTGCTGGCACAGTAGTATCACAGCGGTGGGGGCTGCTGCTGACTTAGTGGAGGATGCTGCTGGTACAGTAGTGTCATAATGGTGGCGGCTGCTGCTGACTTAGTGGAGGATGCTGCTGGCACAGTGTCACAGTGGTGGGGGCTGCTGCTGCTGACTTAGTGGAGGATGCTGCTGGCACAGTAGTGTCACAGTGGTGGGGGCTGCTGCTGACTAAGTGGAGGATGCTGCTGGCACAGTAGTGTCACATTGGTGGCGACTGCTGCTGACTTAGTGGAGGATGCTGCTGGCACAGTAGTGTCACAATGGTGGCAGCTGCTGCTGACTTAGTGGAGGATGCTGCTGTCACAGTAGTGTCACAATGGTGGCGACTGCTGCTGACTTAGTGGAGGATGCTGCTGGCACAGTAGTGTCACAGTGGTGGCGGCAGCTGCTGACTTAGTGGAGGATGCTGCTGGCACAGTAGTGTCACAGTGGTGGCGGCTGCTGCTGACTTAGTGGAGGATGCTGCTGGCACAGTAGTGTCACATTGGTGGCAGCTGCTGCTGACTTAGTGGAGGATGCTGCTGGCACAGTAGTGTCACAGTGATGACAGCTGCTGCTGACTTAGTGGAGGATGCTGCTGGCACAGTAGTGTCACAGTGATGGCAGCTGCTGACTTAGTGGAGGATGCTGCTGGCACAGTAGTGTCACAATGGTGGCGGCTGCTGCTGACTTAGTGGAAGATGCTGCTGGCACAGTAGTGTCACAGTGGTGGCGACTGCTGCTGACTTAGTGGAGGATGCTGCTGGCACAGTAGTGTCACAGTGATGGCGACTGCTGACTTAGTGGAGGATGCTGCTGGCACAGTAGTGTCACAATGGTGGCGGCTGCTGCTGACTTAGTGGCAGATGCAGCTGGCACAGACAGTAGTGTCACAGTGATGACAGCTGCTGCTGACTCAGTGGAGGATGCTGCTGGCACAGTAGTATCACAGCGGTGGGGGCTGCTGCTGACTTAGTGGAGGATGCTGCTGGCACAGTGTCACAGTGGTGGGGGCTGCTGCTGCTGACTTAGTGGAGGATGCTGCTGGCAGAGTAGTGTCACAGTGGTGGGGGCTGCTGCTGACTAAGTGGAGGATGCTGCTGGCACAGTAGTGTCACAGTGGTGGCAGCTGCTGCTGACTTAGTGGAGGATGCTGCTGGCACAGTAGTGTCACAGTGATGCCAGCTGCTGACTTAGTGGAGGATGCTGCTGGCACAGTAGTGTCACAGTGATGGCAGCTGCTGACTTAGTGGAGGATGCTGCTGGCACAGTAGTGTCACAGTGATGGCAGCTGCTGACTTAGTGGAGGATGCTGCTGGCACAGTAGTGTCACAATGGTGGCGGCTGCTGCTGACTTAGTAGAAGATGCTGCTGGCACAGTAGTGTCACAGTGGTGGCGACTGCTGCTGACTTAGTGGAGGATGCTGCTGGCACAGTAGTGTCACAGTGATGGCAGCTGCTGACTTAGTGGAGGATGCTGCTGGCACAGTAGTGTCACATTGGTGGCAGCTGCTGCTGACTTGGTGGAGGATGCTGCTGTCACAGTAGTGTCACAATGGTGGCGGCTGCTGCTGACTTAGTGGCGGATGCTGCTGGCACAGTAGTATCACAGCGGTGGGGGCTGCTGCTGACTTAGTGGAGGATGCTGCTGGTACAGTAGTGTCATAATGGTGGCGGCTGCTGCTGACTTAGTGGAGTATGCTGCTGGCACAGTGTCACAGTGGTGGGGGCTGCTGCTGCTGACTTAGTGGAGGATGCTGCTGGCACAGTAGTGTCACATTGGTGGCGACTGCTGCTGACTTAGTGGAGGATGCTGCTGGCACAGTAGTGTCACGTTGGTGGCTGCTGCTGACTTAGTGGAGGATGCTGCTGGTACAGTAGTGTCATAATGGTGGCAGCTGCTGCTGACTTAGTGGAGGATGATGCTGTCACAGTAGTGTCACAATGGTGGCGGCTGCTGCTGACTTAGTGGCGGATGCTGCTGGCAAAGTAGTGTCACAGTGATGACAGCTGCTGCTGACTCAGTGGAGGAGGATGCTGGCACAGTAGTGTCACAGCGGTGGGGGCTGCTGCTGACTCAGTGGAGGATGCTGCTGGCACAGTAGTGTCACAGTGGTGGCGGCTGCTGCTGACTTAGTGGAGGATGCTGCTGGCACAGTAGTGTCACAGTGGTGGCGGCTGCTGCTGACTTAGTGGAGGATGCTGCTGGCACAGTAGTGTCACAGTGATGGCAGCTGCTGACTTAGTGGAGGATGCTGCTGGCACAGTAGTGTCACAGTGATGGCAGCTGCTGACTTAGTGGAGGATGCTGCTGGCACAGTAGTGTCACAATGGTGGCGGCTGCTGCTGACTTAGTGGAAGATGCTGCTGGCACAGTAGTGTCACAGTGGTGGCGACTGCTGCTGACTTAGTGGAGGATGCTGCTGGCACAGTAGTGTCACAGTGATGGCAGCGGCTGACTTAGTGGAGGATGCTGCTGGCACAGTAGTGTCACAGTGATGGCAGCTGCTGACTTAGTGGAGGATGCTGCTGGCACAGTAGTGTCACAATGGTGGCGGCTGCTGCTGACTTAGTGGAAGATGCTGCTGGCACAGTAGTGTCACATTGGTGGCAGCTGCTGCTGACTTAGTGGAGGATGCTGCTGGCACAGCAGTGTCACATTGGTGGCAGCTGCTGACTTGGTGTATATGTGCTACGTGGCACAATGAAAGGAGTGGCAAATATCAGGAACTGGTAGCCACAAGCAAAAAGGGGGAAATCTTTGCAAATATCCATTAGTTAATAAAATTAAAATTAAAGAAAACCTGAACTGAACATTAAAAGTCAAAATAAGCATACACACGTCATACTTACCTTCCATGTAGTCTACTTCTCAGTGTCTTTCTCCTGTCCCGCGTCCTGTTTTTTCACTGTGATCAAGGGAATTTTCTGTCCTCCATTTTGAAAATGGCCATTACCCATAACAGCTTTGTGGTCAGCACACAGTTAAACTGTAACATCGCCCACTTGAGCCATAGGGAAACATAGACATTACCTGGTACATCAGTTTTCCTCTCAGCTATAACTGACAGCAACTGATATTTTACTGACAGCAACTGATATATTTCAGATCTGACAAAATATTGTCAGAACTGGAAGGGATTATTGTCAGAAGAAAATGGTGAGCTTCTGAGAGGAACTGATGGCAAGGTAACTATGTAATGTTCATTTGAAGTTACCTCATGTGTTTATTTTAAATATTTTTACTCAGTACAGGTTCTCCTTAAGTTAGTAAAATAAAGTACCTTGACTATTCAATATACAGTAATCACTGTTCTAAAGCAAACACAAAAATGAACGCCTTAAAGATAACCTGAACTGAAAATAAAAAGTCAAAATAACCATACACAGGTCATATTTACCTCCTGTAGTCTACTCCTCAATCTCTTTCTCCTCTCTTGTGTCCCATTTGTGCACTGTGATCAATGGATTTTTCCATCCTCCATTTTAAAAATGGCCATTACCCCATTATAGCTTCCTGGTTAGCACACTGTTAAACTGTAAAAACACCCACTTGAGCCATAGAAAACATGGACATTACCTTGCACACTCAGTTGTAACTGACAGCTGCTGATGTATAACTGACAGCAACTGGTGGATTTCAGTTCTGACAAAATATTGTCAGAACTGCAAGGGGTCACTGTAAGAAGAAAATTGTGAGCCTCTCAGAGGAACTGACGGTGAGGTTAGTATGTAATATTAATTTACAGCTACATTATGTGTTTATTTTAAATAATTTTCCTCGCTTCAGGTTCCATTTAAAGTAGCAACTCCAGATAACTGACCAAGAACTCAGTAGCTGTTCTGATGATATGAGCACAGAGAACATGAGCATAAAAGCATCAACCAAATATACCTGTATCGAATGATATACATTAACAGCCTAAACCAGTGTAATAGTCATCCTACTTACTTTTCATTCTCTTTTACAATGCTTTCTAGCTTTAATCTCATCTCACCCATCTGTGCCTATAAGAAAAGAGGAAAAAATATAACAAAAAAAATGCTGGAAAGATAACAGATATTAATAGTGTTGGAATCTAGGTTTTTTAATTTGTAAACTTGGCTTATGCCATACAGGTCATTCTCAACAAATTAGGATATTGTGATAAAGTTCATTATTTTCTGTAATGTACTGATAAACATTAGACTTTCATATATTTTAGATTCATTACACAAAACTGAAGTAGTTCAAGCCTTGTATTGTTTTAATATTGATGATTTTGGCATACAGCTCATGAAAACCCAAAATTCCTATCTCAAAAAATTAGCATATTTCATCCGACCAATAAAAGATAAGTGTTTTTAAAACAAAAAAAGTCAACCTGCAAATAATTATGTTCAGTTATGCACTCAATACTTGGTCGGGAATCCTTTTGCAGAAATGACTGCTTCAATGCGGCGTGGCATGGAGGCCATCAGCCTGTGGCACTGCTCAGGTGTTATGGAGGCCCAGGATGCTTCAATAGCGGCCTTAAGCTCATCCAGAGTGTTGGGTCTTGCGTCTCTCAACTTTCTCTTCACAATATCCCACAGATTCTCTATGGGGTTCAGGTCAGGAGAGTTGGCAGGCCAAATGAGCACAGTAATACCATGGTCAGTAAGCCATTTACCAGTGGTTTTGGCACTGTGAGCAGGTGCCAGGTCGTGCTGAAAAATGAAATCTTCATCTCCATAAAGCTTTTCAGCAGATGGAAGCATGAAGTGCTCCAAAATCTCCTGATAGCTAGCTGCATTGACCCTGCCCTTGATAAAACACAGTGGACAAACACCAGCAGCTGATATGGCACCCCAGACCATCACTGACTGTGGGTACTCGACACTGGACTTAAGGCATTTTGGCATTTTCCTCTCCCCAGTCTTCCTCCAGACTCTGGCACCATGATTTCCGAATAACATGCAAAAGTTGCTTTCATCCGAAAAAAGTACTTTGGACCACTTAGCAACAGTCCAGTGCTGCTTCTCTGTAGCCCAGGTCAGGCGCTTCTGCCTCTGTTACTGGTTCAAAAGTGGCTTGACCTGGGGAATGCGGCACCTGTAGCGCATTTCCTGCACACGCCTGTACAGGGTGGCTCTGGATGTTTCTACTCCAGACTCAGTCCACTACTTCCGCAGGTCCCCCAAGGTCTGGAATCGGTCCTTCTCCACAATCTTCCTCAGGGTCCGGTCACCTCTTCTTGTTGTGCAGCATTTTCTGCAACACTTTTTTCTTCCCACTGAGGTGCCTTGATACAGCACTCTGGGAACAGCCTATTCGTTCAGAAATTTCTTTCTGTGTCTTACCCTCTTGCTTGATGGTGTCAATGATGGCCTTCTGGACAGCAGTAAGGTCGGCAGTCTTACCCATGATTGCGGTTTTGAGTAATGAACCAGGCTGGAAGTTTTTAAAAGCCTCAGGAATCTTTTGCAGGTGTTTAGAGGGAAGCAGGAGATTTGGGCGCATGAGACAAGTGGACAAAAAGGGCGCCCTATTCACTCCCATTATAAATATCGTTTAATGGGCGCCGAACAGGGAAAAAAGGGTGCCGGAGATTATTTTATAACTGTGCTTGTGATGATTTACGTTTAGAAAATGCACCCGTGACGAATAACGTTTATAAAAATACTAAACATATTTATCCTATTTAATTAAAACATTATTTAACATTTTAACCCTTACTGTTTGTAAAACATTATTATTCACAAAATAAAGCGATCAGTACCTAGGGGGTCTTAGGTTTAGGCACCCCCAGGGGGGTTCTTAGGTTTAGGCACCCCCAGGGGGGTTCTTAGGTTTAGGCACCCCCAGGGGGGTTCTTAGGTTTAGGCACCACCAGGGGGTCTTAGGTTTAGGCACCACCAGGGGGTCTAGGGGTTAGGGATAGGTACAGGGAGGGTTCTGTGTGAGAGTAGGGTTAGGTATAGTTTTAGTACAATTTTAATAATACTAATCAACAGTTATTATGAATGTACTTATATTAATATCAATGTTATAAACAATATTTTCACATTTTATTATAATAAACGATAAATCAAGATTATTCATAACAATATATAATTATAATGTTTAAACAAATATTACTGTTTTTTTTAACAAACGTAATTATAAGTTTCAGTTTAGAAACAGGGAAGATTAACGTTTTAAGAATTGCCAATTTCATACACATTATTTAATGATTTATAAATTGTTAAAACACTATTTGTAAACGAAATTCTACACAATATTTTTTATAAACGATAATACT
Source organism: Hyperolius riggenbachi (assembly GCF_040937935.1). Taxonomy (NCBI): domain Eukaryota; kingdom Metazoa; phylum Chordata; class Amphibia; order Anura; family Hyperoliidae; genus Hyperolius; species Hyperolius riggenbachi. Next base: position 207,708,915 of record NC_090646.1, on the reverse strand, counting down.
GCTTATCGTTTACACCACACGCCCTTTTTTCCCCGACGCCCTTTTTTGATGTACGCGTTTAGAGTTAGAGTTAATTAGTTGATTCAGATGATTAGGTTAATAGCTCATTTAGAGAACCTTTTCATGATATGCTAATTTTTTGAGATAGGAATTTTGGGTTTTCATGAGCTGTATGCCAAAATCATCAATATTAAAACAATAAAAGGCTTGAACCACTTCAGTTGTGTGTAATGAATCTAAAATATATGAAAGTCTAATGTTTATCAGTACATTACAGAAAATAATGAACTTTATCACAATATGCTAATTTTTTAAGAAGGACCTGTGCACTGCAGTGCAGCGCCGAAGCTAGTGGAGAGGGAGTCACATGAAGCACTTCCCCGAGACCCTCTCCACTAGCATTGGTGCTGAACTGTGGTGTACAGCGTGAGCCAGGTTTACGAATGAAGGAACCTAGATTCAAACACCAACACTAGATATGAGAGAAAAATCTGCTTTCAAGTCAATAACATATCTGTATATCTTTTACTAATGGTTTAAAAAAAAAAAAAAAGTCATAAAAATCAGTGCTCATCAACTTTTAAAGGGCAATAAAGATAAAGAATAGAGTGTGTGAGTGTGTGAGTGTGTGTGTGTGTGAGTGTGTGCTGCTGCCTCTGGTGCTTATCCCAGCCTTAGTAAGTGGCACTGCAAAATAGGCTGCACCCAATTTACATCACATTGCCTCATGCTTCATCACTCTCACTGACAACTGGATAGTGTAATGCTTAAAGTGAACCCGAGGTGAGAGGGATATGGAGGCTGCCATATTTATTTCCTATTAACCTCCTTGGCAGTAATCCCGAGCTAGGGTCGGGGCGGAAAACCTCGGCTAAGAGCGGTAATCCCGTATTCTGCTCGGGGTAGCCGCCAGAGGCTGTGTGCAGCAGGCATTTCTACATACCTCCCAGGGGATCCCAACATCAGCCGCCATTCTTCTTACTCTCCTCAGGGGCTCTGCTTCCTACTGGTGAGATTGCTAGCTGTCGTCATGACGACAGCTGGCAATTTCACTTAGAGTTGAAGCGTCACCCGGAGGATTGAGGCATAACTGCAGCGCTGGAGCCAAGGTGGTGAATGATTGTTAAACTGCTGCAAATCTCCCTGGCAGCATGATTTTTTCCAGGTTTTAGGGTCTGACCCTAAAATCCGGAAAGAATCATACCGCCAAGGGGGTTAAACAATACCAGTTGCCTGGCAGACCTGCTGATCTATTTGGCAGCAGTAGTGAACTGAATTACACCAGAAACAAGCATGCAGCTAATCTTGTCAGTTCTGACAATATTGTCAGAAACCCCTGACCTGCTGCATGCTTGTTCAGGGGCTATGATTGAAAGTATTAGAGGCAGAGGACCAGCAGGGCTGCCAGGCAACTGGTATTGCTTAAAAGGAAATAAATATGGCAGCTTCCACATTATTCTCACCTCGGGTTCCCTTCAAGGGCTCTCTGCCTCTGACACAGGAGACTTGGGTTTGACTCTATTCAGTAAGGAGACCTTGGGCAAGACTCCCTAGCCTACTGCCTACTGAACGCTCCCTAGTGGCTGCAGCTCTGGCACTTGGAGTCTGCCAGGAGAAAAGCATGATATAAATGTTCACCCCCCTCCTTGTTCGAACTGCCGTTTATTTTCTTTGCACAGCCTATAGTAAACGATGACAAATATACATAGACAACGTCAAACCTGAACTGCGGAAGGTGCTGCGGTGGTTGAGGGAGGGTGACCAGGAACAAATGGGACGACCCATCTGTCCCTGGTCACCCTCCCTCAACCACCGCAGCACCTTCCGCAGTTCAGGTTTGACGTTGTCTATGTACATTTGTCATCATTGTTTACTATAGGCTGTGCAAAGAAAATAAACGGCAGTTCGAACAAGGAGGCGGGTGCACAGTGTCTTTCCTTCACATGTGCTAAATGTTTGTTGTGCCCTGCACTGACCCCGCTTGCTGCACGCCTCCTGCATTGGACTGTGAGCCAATGTGAAGGTCCTCGCTCAAGAGTGGTGGAGGTTACTAGTAAGCACACACACGAGAGGTGCTTTCTGAGTGGAGCCCTCAATCCCCCTAGAGTAAACATTTGAGTGCCGGACTACGTTTGCCTACTACAGTGTACCAGTGATATAAATGTTATTTGTCTTGTTTTGTCTACTGCCCACAGCATAGATATAATGGATGTACCCGAACGTGTCTTAACCAGTTGCCGCCCACGTCACGCTGATGGGCGTGGCCACGGCGGCAGCCCCAGGACCGCCTAACGCCGATTGGCGTAAAGTCCTGGGGCTGTGTTTTGCAGGAGATCGTGCGCAGGCTGCGCGCGCATCTCCTGCTTGGGGGGGCGGAGCTCCGCCCCGCCTTCAGTCTCCGAGCGGCTGTTGCCGCTCGAGAGACTGTTAGACGTCTATTTACATTGTGCAGCGCTGCGATCAGCAGTAGCGCTGCACTGGGGACAGCCGTGTGACACCGCTGTCCCCCTGGGGGAGAAGAGAGCGATGGGCTCTCATAGGCAGAAGCCTATGACAGCCGATAGCAGTAATTGGCTGTGTGCTGTGTTGTGCGGCCCTGCAGCTTGGCCTTAAAGCTGCAGTGGCCAATTTTACTAAAAATGGCCTGGTCACTAAGGGGGGGTTTAGCCCTGCAGTCCTCAAGAGGTTAAGCTATGTACATATTTTTAATTTCTGCCACCAGACTCTATATTTCCTGATTATTTAACCACTTTCTCCTCCTGGACGTAGAGCTACGTCCAGGAGGCCATGTGCGCTCCCGCGGCCGATTGCGCGCGTGCACGAGGCTGCGGATCGTTAGCCCAGGAATCAATGAATCTGGCCACGGTGCCCGATCACTGATTCCTCTCCCCCGCAGAAAAAGCGACAGCTTCTCTCGGAAGCCTTACTTTTTCTGCCTCCTGCGTCCCCCTAAGCGTACATGTTACGCTTAGAGTGACGTCATGTAAACAAACCTAAGGTTGCTATCTTGTGGCCAAAAAGTAAAACTACATCTACATTAAAAAAATAAAATAAAACATATTTACATTAAAAAAAAAATTACTATTTACATCCCACCCTCCCAAAAATACCCAAATAAAATGTTTAATAATAATAATAATAATAAACAACATTACAATAAAATAAAAAAAAAACAAATATTTACCTAAGGGTCTAAACTTTTTAAATATCTATGTAAAGATGAAATATTTCTATTTTTATTTTTATTTTTATTAAAGGCTTATAAATAGTGATGGATGCAAAACGGAAAAAATGCACTTTTATTTCCAAATAAAATATTGTCGCCATACATTGTGATAGGGACATAATTTAAACAGTGTAATAACCGGGACAAATGAGCAAATACAATACGTGGGTTTTAATTATCGAGGCATGTATTTTAAAACTATAATGGCCGAAAACTGAGAAATAATGAATTTTTTCTTTTCTTTTTTTTCTTATTCTTACTGTTAAAATGCATTTACAGTAAGGTAGCTCTTAGCAAAATGTACCACCCAAAGAAAGTCTGGTTGGTGGCAGAAAAAAAAAAGATGTAGATTAGTTCATTGTGATAAGTAGTGATAAAGTTATAGGCTAATGAATGGGAGGTGAACATTGCTCGGATGCATAAAGTGAAAACGACTGAGGGCTGAAGTGGTTAAGGCACGGGTGTCAAAATCTAGTCCTCGAGGGCCATGTCTGTGCTAATGCCAGGATGGACTAAGAAACAGAGAAATGTGTGCTTGATAAATCACATCTTTCCTTATTCAGTCCAATCAATTAATTTGAGCCGTGCCAAAAATATGTAATTTGTAGGCATCCAGTTGTGAGATCTACAATAATATTAGGCTAGGATCTTCTGCCTTGACTGATTACTGCCACTGTCATTGAGGGACAACTGTACTGAAGTCAAATACCCCCGGCCAGATGGATCGGGGATCTCCACAAACAAACAATTGTTCCCCGATCCATCTGGCCTAATCTGCAATCATCATTTACAGAAAAAAACGATAGCGGAAACTGCCAGTGGAGTATACGGGGATATTAACAATCGCTCGTTAAGTGATCCGACATGACGGTCGTTCAATGGGAACAATAATCGTGGGCAGTCACGTCATTAAAACAATTAAAAAAATGTATTTTTTTTAAAGCGGACCTGAACTCTTGCGCAGGCCAGAAGGAAAACAGAGAAATGCACCCTGTATTTATTTAGAGAGTTTAGACTGTCTAATTACCCCACATCTGTGACTAATGACAAGTTGTAATTTGATCCCTCAGTTGTTTCAGCTGACTGCCATGGCAGAACAGCTAATTGGTAAGCACAGGATGATAACAATATGTCTGCTTCCATGAAAACAGGAAATAGACACATTGCAGATTTATTGCAGGATTTGTATCAGTTGTAACAAAGAAATGTTTTTCTTTAACGGTTATTATGCTGTTGCGTATCTTTTAGAGCAGAGAGGAAGTTCAGGTCCACTTTAAATGATGTTATATGATATCGTGAAAACAATGGTTTGTTGCAAAAAAATTGACACAAAAATTGCGGCGTCGGTATGGACCTTTACTCAAATTGTGCTGGGCAAAGTAAGTGTAAAGTGTGTATGTAACTAACTGTTTTAGGACTATTTGCATTGCCAATCTGTTCCAAGTTATTAGAAGCTCAACATAGCACCAAGAATTGATACAAGGCACAGAGTAGGGAAAAAAAAAAACCAAAACATTGCAAACCAGCTAGTTAGCAACCAACTAAGTGCTAAACATGGCCTTACAATTCAATGCACACACAATAACAAATGTATTTTTTATAAGTTTCCAAATATCTGTGAATGCAATAAAATTCATATGAAAAAAAAAAAAAAAAAAAAAGGACTGATTAACATCTGAAGTTACAATAAAAAAAAAAGAAAAAAAAAAGCAAGGTTAGGGTAATTAAATTCTGCTACCTTATCGAGAAAGCAACAACAGGAAATACCTGATTAAACCGGAGAAGCTCACTCATTTCTTCACCGTGTTTGTCAAATTCTCCAATTAGGAAATCCACATGTCTACAAAAAGAAAATTTGCATGTAGCGGTTATATCCAGTAGATCCATTACATTTCTGAGAACAATGGGACTAATACGGTGCTAGTTTAATTGTATGAGCCTAACTCATCGTAACTTGTGTCACTGCAAATCTAATAGTAGCTCTCTGGCATCATAAGCTTTGTTAGCTGATGTACTTTACACCAAAACTTTAGCTAAGGCTCTGTTCCCACTAAGCAGAAGCGCTCTGTCCATTTTGCATCGTCCACTCCACCCCAAAGAGATCGCTGTTCCGCTGTCCCACCGATGATCGCCACCACTTGGTCTCTCTCTGTACCCAGCCAGGAGGCCAGCAGGAGCATGGGGATCTCAATAGGCTGCATTAGATCAATTCTCTTTAGCAACAGGGAGAATTTTCATTGGTCCACCATAAAACAATGAGAATTCTGTTTCTGTTCCGTTGCTGAGGATTTCCATAGGTCTTTTTCAGCCCAATGGAGAGCCCCATGATTCTTCCCTGTGCACTGCAAACAGTGGCGGCGGTATGTGTAGCCTAGGGCAAATGCGTTTCCCCCATAGGCTATATGGGGAACGCATCTGCCTGCCCGGGATTATCGCGGACTGCACAGAAGTGGAATCTGCTTACTGCAACTGATCCCGCGGAGTGATCCCACGATCAGGCTGATTGGTTCCTCCCTGTCCTCCGCCTGGATCCTCTGCTATGGGTCACAGCAATTCAGCCAGTAGGGGCATAGTGTGCATGCTTGGGATTGGCCGCGCCCGCATCACGTTCCTATTGCCGGGAAAGTACTGTGCAGATGCAGAACGCTCCTGGCTACGGGAGTGCACGGCCGGACTGCGCTGGCTGACGGAATTACTGGGACCCATAGTGGAGGATCCAGGCGGTGGAGGAGGGAGGCGAGGGACCGATCAGCCTAAAGGGGGCTGGAGGAAGCCCCAGGTATGTATATATTTCTTCTTTTAAAGTCATCTCAGGTACCCCTTGAACTATTCCAGTTGCCTGGTAGTCCGGTTGACGTCTTTGGCTGCAGTGGTGTCTGAATTACACACCTAAAACAAGCAGTTGGCTAATCCAGTCAGAAACATCTGATCGGCAAGCTTGTTCAGCATCTACAGTATAGGTAAAAGTATTAGAGACAAAGGCTCAGCACGCAGCACAAGGAATTCACAAGAACATCGCAAAGCGCCACACTGTGTCTATGCAATTTTATGTGTTACCATAGATTACAACCCAAATGCAAGCGCAGGAAACCTGCAACATGCGGTGCATTTAGGTTAAGACCACAGTGTGCCAGAATCGCCACAGTGGCAACAGGGCACCGAGATTACATGGTGCCCCTTTGTTGTTAGAAGTGTGTGTAAATAGAGTCCCATCCAATTTTCGGATAGGAACACTGTCAGTGAAAAGATCTTTAAATGAGATCTACCTACACTCATTGAAGTGACCACAATAGAAATCCATAGTTTAAGAAAAGAACATTAACGTTACTACTAGACTCCAAGGTTTATCAGAATATACCAATATCTGCCAGATCAGTCTGCCAGCAGGGGGCCTTGGTGACAGGCAAGATAGAAGACTTCCAAAACAATCTTCTGTAATTCTGGGTGATAGTTTAAGAACAATCATAGTACACACATGATGACTGAATCTCTGCCAAGCAGCATATTCTGTACTGTGTAGTGTGAAGGGAAGATGATTAGCAATAGTGTAGTTCTCCCTGGGAGGTGAAGCAAGAACTACAATAGCATTCAGCTGAGGATTTTCCCAATTAACGCATTGCTGAATGGGTGCAAACATATACACATAGCAGACAGCCTCCCAAAATAAGCATGACCAATTGTTTTGGGGTTTGAAAATCTACCACATCTCCTCCCACTCATTTATTAGTTGATTCCGACTCTTCGTGGCCATGTGTACTTTTGCATGGCAGACGAGTCTGCCAATCACTGCTTATTTAACCTATTGCATAGGCATGTTCATAGCTTCACATATGCAGTCTATCCATCTTAGCCTCTGCCATCCTCTTCTTCATTTGCCCTCAATTTTTCCAAGCATCAAAGATTTCTCCGAAGAATCTGGTCTTCTCATTATGTAACCAATATATTTGAGTTCTAATACCAATATCAACGCTTTTAAAGACAACTAACGCAAGAGCGATATGGAGACTGCCATATTTATTTCCTTTTAAACAATGCTGCCTGGCAGTCTGCTGATGTAGATGGCTTCAGCAGTGTCTGAATAACACCAGAAACAGGCATGCAGCCAATCTTGTCAGATTTGGCAATAATGCCAGAAACACCTGATCTGCATATGCTTGCTCAGGGTGTATGGCTAAAAGTATTAGAGGCAGAGGATCAGCAGGATAACCAGCTAACTGGTATTGCTTAAAAGGAAATAAATATGGCAGCTTGCATATCCCTCTAGTTACAGTTGTCCTTTAAGTATTGACTTGATAGATCTTGGCAGTCTAGGGAATTCTTAGTAGCTTTCTCCACACTCACAATTCAAAAGCATCAATTTTTCCACGCAAGACCCTATTTACCACATGTAAGTAGCCTTATTCCCCATTTAGAAATCCTGTAGGTAGTTTGTCTTTCGCCATTACATTAGTACTCACCTCCTCTCCATGAAGCCAGATGCTGCAGTTTCACTGTCTCTCAAATCATGAGTCTAATGAAACAAAGAAAAAAAAGAAAGCCACCTATAAAGTAGATATGGTAAAGAGTACACATGCATTTGACTATAGCTTTAAAAAATAAAAAGTAAAGTGTACAGAAAAACATTTATAAAGTACCAACAGTAGGCAGCAACAGGCGGTCAACGAGATGTCACCCATTCCAGCTTGCCACGCAGATTTTATACAAATTGTATGTCGTTTTGAACCGGTCAATCATAACGAACAGGAAGTGCCTTTGATTGGTCTTCGCTTCCTATGAACCATCACTATACAATGGTAACATAGAAAACTTGGAACATAGAAAAAGAGAACCCGATCTGCAATCTTACATTGGGGGGACCACACCTTCATGTGTGTCGATTTCTATGGAAAAAAAATCTAACTTCTATGACTACATTAGACTGAAGAAGTGGTCATGAGCTTCGGTCGTAAGGTGGTTGGAATTTACAGTATCAGCAGCTTTAAATACAACAGTAGGAGCTTTTTTGTTTGTTTAAATAAAGTTAATGCTAACCATTCCCAATAAAGTTTTAACATGTGAAAATGAATTGCAATGCATTGTACACTGTAGTAGTGTTATAGGAGAACTCCAACCAGCTGTAAAAAAAATCCTTTGATCTAGTAATGATAATGCTTTTAGCATGTGGATGGAAACTGTGCCCAGAAGAAACTCATGCTAAAATGAGGACAAGATTGACATTCTGTGCAGATTGTGTCCTGAATCAACTTTTGTGCAGATTGTGTCCT